>NC_133408.1:80705000-81330000 GCF_049350105.2 Macaca mulatta
GTAGTGAATCTGGTGGGTAAGGTATGAGATCACATCAACACAGGCCTTTAAATCAGAGAGCACCAGGTTCACACCCACCACTTGCTAATTGTGCAGTAGTCATCGAGTTTCGGATTCCTCATCTCTGAACTGGGAAAATGACAAACCCACGGCAGGTTCTGAGGCTGCAGTGAGGTCCCGTGTGTGCAGTGTCTATGATACAGTAGTCATTTGCTTCACACTGGCTTCCTCATCCTTCTCCCCTGCTCTGGGATCAATTGTTTCACTTTATCATTGGGTTTCAGGGGGACGGAAACCATTCTGGTACTTAAAAAATGAAGAGAAAAGGTAATAGTGAGAAAAGCTCTGACCTGGCACCTGTCTTTCCATCACTGTCCCCAGCTGGTGACCCCGTATGATTTTGCTGCTTACTCTTGGGTGATGGTGGTCTCATGCTCTGCACGCTCTTGTCAATTCAGCTGTGCTTCAGGCCTCCCAGTCTTGGCTTGGCTGGCTGGAGGGACAGCTGTGAGCGCCTCTGCCGCTGGGAAAGGAGGGCTGAGGGGACAGGAAGCGACATTTGCAGCAGGGCATTCTTATGTCCATTTCTCTCCTTCTAAAAGAAAAGAGCGAGACGTTTTCTCTAAAAGAACAGTAAAAGACTCACTTGAAGAGAGGATGGGATGCTGGGTGTGGAGGCAGAGAGCCACATGTGAGCCTTGGTCTCAACTTACTCGCTGGGTTATTCTTAGAAACCACACACCGACTGGAGCTCCATCTCCTCCTCCTGGGGCCCTGGGGCAATGGCACCTGCCTTGCCCAGCTGTCGTGAGGGAGGAAAGACACCACCACTGAAGGTATTTTGTAATCCACAGAGCAATGTATGGAGTCTAGAAATACACTAAGGACAATGTGACCCATCAGGGGAGCTGCTATTAATTTCAGGGGATTCTGTGATTTTTAAAGGAAACATTATGATTTTGTCCTTTCATATAGATTTTGAAGCCTATTACAGTGATATTCAAGAAGCAATACCATCGGGAGGAAGACAGCCAGGTGACTGTGCTTCTGTGCCTGCTGCCTCTCTCCACTCAGCTCTCCTCCACAGCCTTTCTGCAATCTGGATTTCCCACCTGCTCCATTACACAGCCACTGAGAGCTCCACGGAATCAAGGGAAAAGTTGAAACTCTTACATGGCACAGTCTGAACCAAACCTTTATTTCTAGCTCCCTTCTTTCTGCCCTTCTCTGACCCTATGCTCCAAAATCCTGAGAGTAGCCCCAGACCCAAGGGTGGACATCCCAGCTCTTCCATGCCTTGGTCATGGGGTGTCATCTGCCAAAAATGTCTTCCTCCACGTCCTTCCTAAGTTATCTGTTCAGCGAGCCTCCTCCTTCAGGTCTGGCTCCATTTCTCTCTAGGAAGTCTTCCTCAGGCTTGTCTTGTAAGGACCACCACCCCCACCACCACCCCCCCTCCACACACACCAGCTCAGTATTTATTCCCTCCTCTGGGAAGTAGGTGGCACCTGGCACTTAGTGGCTCTCTCTGTGTCTGTGTCTTCTGCTCTGGGCTCTTCCAGGAAAGCTTCCATGGCCAGCTTATGCTATGTTCCCAGATGGATCACAGTCCCTGGCATATTGGCACTCAGTAAACACATTGTAGAATGAATTGATGATCAGTGAATGACTTATTCATCTATCGAATGAACAGATGGATGATCAGTGAGTGACTGATTTATCTGTCTAGTGAAGAGATGGATGTCTAGTGAATGATTTATCTGTCAAATGAGTAGGTAAATGATTTATTTGATGAATGAATGGATAAATGGCTGAGGAGTGAATGATTTATCTATCGAGGGAATAATGGATGATGAATGAACGATTTATTCCTCTGATTTGCGGCAGTGTTTCCTTCAACAGTCCTCCTCAGCTGCTTCCAACTCCACGGCTTCTCCAGCCCTTCCCACGTTCCTTCCTGTGTGTCACGCTGTTCTTGGATGAGGTGGTCAGTCAGGTGCAGCCATAGAGGAGAGAAAAACAAAGAAAATACTCCCAGGTCCTAGAGAAAAGAGGCATGGCAGGCCATGCAGGGCTACATGGGGAAGCTGCAGGGAGGTCTGGAGGCAGCAGACAGGAGCAAGGGGAGTGCTTAAGCCAAGGTCTTTTTGGGGGTTTCCACGGGAAAGAACGGCAAGGCCAAGGCAGGGCTGGGTGATTAGTTTAGAAACAGTTAGTTTAATTTCAGCAGATCCTAGGCCTAAGGGTGGTCTCTAGTTGCCCAGGATGATTTGTTGGGGGTGGTTCTGGATTGGTCAGTTTGCAAATCAAAGACACATTGCAGGCTGGACCTTTTGTAAACTCTAAGAGTTGGCTAGCCCCAGCCCCAGGAGAAGCACTCTCTCCTTAACCAGAACACTTTTGTTTCATTTTGTTCTTCAGTATATCAAAACATCATCATACAGAACATTTAAAAGTCTTTACAATACACACGCAGGTCTGTTGTAGAGACTCACATTGATACTCACAGTAGGTGCTTAAACAGTACAACTGAATGAATGAAGAAAGATCTACCTTTGTATTGCATTTATAAAATTATTCCTCCTTACAAGAGTAATTCTGACCCCTCAACATTTGTGTTTTATTACTACATCTTGCTTCAGTGACCTTGGTTTCAAGTCTTTTTTTTTTTTTTTTGAGACGGAGTCTCGCTCTGTCGCACAGGCTGGAGTGCAGTGGCGCGATCTCGGCTCACTGCAAGCTCCGCCTCCCGGGTTCACGCCATTCTCCTGCCTCAGCCTCCCGAGTAGCTGGGACTACAGGCGCCCACAACCGCGCCCGGCTAATTTTTTTTTGTATTTTTAGTAGAGACGGGGTTTCACTGTGGTCTCGATCTCCTGACCTTGTGATCTGCCCCCCTCGGCCTCCCAAAGTGCTGGGATTACAGGCGTGAGCCACCGCGCCCGGCGGTTTCAAGTCTTAAAGGAGCCTCCTTAGCCTAAGTGAAGTGCAGCGACTCCTTCTTGCCTAGACCATGCAGGAACCCTTCCTCTGCTCTCGCTGCTTCTCTTCTTGCTGCCCTCTGTCATTTCATCACATGACAGCCAGAGGACTCTTTTCACCACAAACCAGGCTGTTGTCACTCTCCTGACAGGTCCCTCCAGTGGCTTCCCAGGGCACTCAGGACGAAAGCCCATGACCATACGCCCAGCATGATGTGACCTTGGCAATGCCTCCAGCCACGTTTTTCCTCCTCCTGCCCTCCTTCCCTCCCTCCCACCCTGCAACCCTAGGGAATATCATTCCCAAGGCATTTTGGTTTTACTCAATCTGGAAACTCCTTCCTTCAGATCTTCAAAGAGCTCCTTCTAGTCTTAGTCTTCAGAGATGACCTCCCTGAACTCCATCTCAAAAAGACTCCCTTTCCACACCCCTCTCTCTTCCTCTGCATACCCCACTTTGCTTTCCCTCATTAACTGACTTTACATTATTTATTTATGTGTTTTCTCATTTATTTTTCTGACTGCCTCACTATTAAACTCCAGATAGCAAGGACACCATTGATCTGGTTCACACTGTGTCTCCTGTTTCTAGACTAGTACCTGGACTTAGTAGACCATAATAAATCTTGTAGAAGGAAGGAAGGGAGGGAGGGAGGGAGGGAGGGAGGGAGGGAAGAGGCCATTGGTCCACTAATTACATGATAACAAAGTACATCTCTTGAATATGTTTAGCTGCTGAAGACGTTATATTAGATATGCAGTATCCAGCAATAGTACAAATAGTTATTAATATTAGCATTGAATCACTAATGCTTTAAGATCATCATGACTTTTTTTCTTTAATATCTATTGGCTTGGTTTATCTTCCTAGCGAAGGACACCAGCTTTCCAGAATCAGGACCTAGCTTAAGTGCCGAGGAGAGCCCTGGAGATGGGGATAACCTGGTGGACCCCTCCCTGTCTGCAGGCAGAGCCAAGCCTGTCCTCATGATTGACTGGCGCAAGGCCCTGCTGAGCCGAGCAGTATTCCAAGGCTATTCATCCTCAGGTATGAATGTCCTCTTTATACCCTGCAATTTGCAATATTTCTAAAGCTTTTAGATATCAGTCCTCAATTTCTTCTGAACTTTTCTTTCTTTTTTATTTTTTTTTTTTGAGACGGAGTCTCGCTGTGTCTCCCAGGCTGGAGGGCAGTGGCGTGATCTCGGCTCACTGCAAGCTCCGCCTCCCGGGTTCACGCCATTCTCCCGCCTCAGCCTCCCAAGTAGTTGAGACTACAGGCGCCCGCCACCACGCCCGGCTAGTTTTTTTTTTTTTGTATTTTTAGTAGAGATGGGGTTTCACCATGTTAGCCAGGATAGTCTCGATCTCCTGACCTCGTGATCCACCCGCCTCGGCCTCCCAAAGTGCTGGGATTACAGGCCTGAGCCACCGCGCCCGGCCTCTTCTGAACTTTTCATTTTATTAGATGAGTATTTAGAATTGTGGTACCTTTTCTACTTGTGCTTGTTCCTCTATGGACTATGGCCTGAGACTCTTCTAAGAAAAGTAAAGTTAGCATCTGTTGCTACCAGGAGCTCCCTGTGTGCAGACCAAAGGGGAAGAGGGGCGCTGCCAAGTGCTGCACATTCTGTGTGTGCAGACACCTTGGTGTGCACAGCCTTTTCTGTGACAGCCTTTTGTAGGGTGGTCAAGGATTTACATGAATTGATCAAAATGAAGTTGCTCCTGAAGAGCAATTGAATTTCTAATGTATTTTGCCAGCCCAGACATGCTGATTTTGCTCAATTTGTTGGATCGCCCCCTTTCGTGGTAATGCATGTGCTTGTGTCATCCCTACAGACCTCTTGAGGATCTGGATTTCACACTATTTTTAGATAATTTTTCCTTCACCCTTTCCTTGAACCATTTCGGGAAGTACTATTGTAAAATTGTGATTTTAGAAACTGTCCATGTTTAGATCATCAATCTTGTATTTCGGATCTCTCCTTTTTTCAGGGTAAGTAGTGTGGGGTCAGCCTCTCCCTGCTAAGGAAATAATCCAGTCACCACGGTCAGCAGTTACACCCAGGTTAAAAATTGTCCATAACCAGTATTCTGCAGACTTAAAAATAGCTTCAAAATTCCTTAATCATACTTTATAGTATGATTTATAAAATTGCCAAATTAAACATGAACATAATTATAAACATATAAAATAAGATCTTAACAGAATTCTCTTGTTGCTTGGGACATTAGTGTCCCTGAGCCAGGGATGGATGGACCATCCTCAGTAATGCTTCTGTTGAGCAGGAGAGGCTCTTTATAGCAGGCACTAACCAACCAACTTTCCAAGCAGGAGTGGCATGTTTCACTAGTATCTATATTAATTTCACCCCTGGGGGAAGAGTGGAGCCCATTCCCAAGGACTCTGTGTGACTTCTGTCCCCGAGTCCACTGACTGTCGTTTCCATGTAGCCACGTCTTTTCTGCAGGTATTACAGAACAGACGGTGACAATCAAGCCATACTCTCTAAACAGTGGAGAGACATACGTCCTGCAAGCATCTGTGGGTATGTTACATTGTCAGTTGCATTTATGAGAGGATGGGAAGGAGTCCTGCTGAATCTCTGTGAGTTTACTCTTTCTGAGGAATGGGGTGCAGGTCTACATCAGGGTAAAGACTGAGCAGTTGCCTTTTTAAAAAATTACCTATATATAGGGCTGGGTGCAGTGACTTACGCCTGTAATCCCAGCACTTTGGGAGGCAGAGGCGGGCGGATCACGAGGTCAGGAGATCGAGACCAACCTGGCTAACACAGTGAAACCCCGTCTCTACTAAAAATACAAAAAATTGGCTGGGCGTGGTGGCGGGCCCCTATAGTCCCAGCTACTTGGAGAATGGCGTGAACCCGGGAGGTGGAGCTTGCAGTGAGCCGAGATTGTGCCACTGCATTCCTGCCTGGATGACAGGGCAAGACTGTCTCAAAAAAAAAAAAATTACATATATCTCTTATTTATGCTAGACAGCTGGACAAGTTGATTGCTTTCCTGCATATCTGTCCGTAATCTCTCTCCCTTTCTCTATTTAAACCCTAGAAAGGTGTTATTGCTTGTTTTGTGCCGCTGATGTTCATTGAAATTCACCGCCTAGCCTCCTCTTACCCTTGCTCTGCATTCCTTCTTGCACTTCCATGCCTATCTCAATCTGAGATCATCGTTTAGGGGAACTGGTAGACATTTTCCCCCATTTCTAGAGGTTTTCATTCCATATGACAAGCACAGTGGACTTAACAATTTTTTTTTGTTTTGTTTTGTTTTTGAGACAGAGTCTCACTCCGTTGCCCAGGCTGGAGTGCAGAGGCACGGTCTCAGCTCACTGTGACCTCCGCCTCCCAGGTTTAAGCAATTCTCCTGCCTCAGCCTCCTGAGTAGCTGGGATTGGGATTGCAGCTGTCTGCCACCACGGCCGGCTAATTTTTTGTATTTTTAGTAGAGTTGGGGTTTCACCATGTTGGCCAGGCTGGTCTCGAACCCCTGACCTCAAGTGATCTATCCACCTGCCTCGGCCTCCCCAACCACTGGAATTGTAGCCATGAGCCACCGCGCCCAGCCAACAATTTTTATCTATGGATAGGTTTGGTTCAACATCCACAGTTTTGCATTAGTCAAAACCCACCAGGAATTTGCAAACTTGAATTCTATGTGAACTCTTGTGTCATGCAAGTGGGAAACTCGAGGTTCACTTTCTCCTGAGAACTGACTGGGCTGGACTCAATGACATTCCTTGAGGCTCATCTTGATTCTCACAGTTTCTATAAACACCTGCCCCTTCCACATTTAGCATTTAACAACTAGCCTTGGGTCCCTGCTTCGGGTACAAGACGGGCAGCGTTTGCTTTGGTTTCAACAAATACCTTTTGCCTTTTGGCTGGACCTCTTTCTTTTACCTCTGAAATTTGCCTAAGTGATAAGTTTAAAGACAGTTCTCTTAGCTGAGCCATATCCCTTACTGGCGCAGGAGACACCTGAGAGCCTCTCCATGGCCCACGGACCTGGTCAGTGTCCTTGGCTGGCTGCCAGGTGTGCACTGAGGCTCCAGGTCTCCCATCAGCCTCCTGTCCCTCAGCCTTGCACACCCTCACTGACTGCTGCCCTCCCTTCCCATGCTCTTTGGATAACACCAGACCCTCTAGTGACTCTAAGTCTTTCCCTCTGGTTATTTTGGCTGGAATGCCCATTCTTTTCCCCACATCTCTTCCTAAGCCCAGTATAAGACTGATATACCAAGACTGCTAGCTCAAATGTGTCTTCTTTTGTGGAGATTTCCCTGGTCAGCCAGGCAGGATTCATCATCCTTTTCTCTTGGGTTTTACTTTTGTTATGAGATCTGTCTTCCACGGTTGATGCGACTGTTAGATAGGATAATACAAGAACAGTGTCTAGTAGGGCATCTGGTATGTAGCAGAGGCTTGATAGATGGTACCTGCTGTTATGATGAGGATGATGATCATCAAGATTTTAAACCATTTGACATGTAAATTTCATTTCTATAATCCATCTCAAGAAAAATACATTAAACATTTAAAAACTATATGTATGAGAATAATCATTATGGGATGATCAATAATAACAGAAAATGGAAAAATAAGCAAAATGTTTAATTGTTGGGGATAATAGTTATGCATATTTGGGTATATCTGTTCCATGGAATCTTAGGCAGCTATTCACAATAGTGATTTTGAATGCTCTATGTCAACATGGAAAATAGTTATGATATTAATATAGTTAATAAAACAAAATAGGCCTGGCGCGGTGGCTCACACCTGTAATCCCAGCACTTTGGGAGGCTGAGGCGGGCAATTTACCTGAGGTTGGGAGTTCAAGACCAGCCTGACCAACATGGTGAAACCCCGTCTCTACTAAAAATACAGAATTAGCTGGGCGTGGTGGCGCATGCCTGTAATCCCAGCTACTCGGGAGGCTGAGGCAGGAGAATCGCTTGAAACTGGGAGGCAGAGGTTGCAGTGAGCCAAGATTGTGCCATTGCACTCCAGCCTGGGCAACAAGAGCAAAACTCTGTCTCAAATAAATAAATAAATAAATATATAAAGTTGTATCAGTGCTATACATTCAACTAAGCTGTACTTATGTGTGTATGTGGCTACGGTTTTGAAAGAATCCAAGACAATGGAGAGAGTCTGCTTTGCTGGGTGATGGGTCTGTCAGCGTCATCTCTCCCCTAGGCTTTGGTTTCTGTCTGGGTGGTTGCCATGTGACTCCCAGGTAGGGAGCCACTTCTGTCTCCCCAGGGCCTAGGATAGTACCTGTCCCACCCAGTGAATGTTTGTTAGATTAATGAATGCTATAGGCAGTGGTTCTCAAACCCCAGCACTTCAGAATCCCCTAACGTATGTGAAAACTATCACTGAGTCTCAGTTTCTGAGTCAGCAGGTCTGGGGTGGGGCTCAAGAATCTGCATTTCTGACAAATTCCCAGGTGAGTCCGATGCTGCTGGTCTGGGGACCCTACTTTCAGAATCCCTGCTATAAGGTTTATCTATAAAAACTTAATCCTATGCTGCTGTAATTCTCCATCATGGGTGAAACCCCTGCTTCATCTTTCTCTTTAGCTTCAAAGCACGGCTTACTGGGTAAAACTCAGCTATACTTGACAGTCAACCCGGCTCCGCGGGACATGGTCTGTCAGGTGCAACCCCACCACGGTCTGGAGGCACACACCGTCTTCAGTGTCTTCTGCATGTCTGGAAAACCGGTACGTGGACAACCCCATGTCTGTCCTGAGTGACCCCAGACAGTGGCACCTGGCAGTCACAGCAATCACGGGTGCTGTAGGAATGGACAGCGACGTCCTTCCTACCTGTGAAGGAATTCAGCCTGCAGTTGAATGTTGGAAAGTTGGTTAGGCATGAATGGACTTCCCCACCCACCAATGAGAGGAGTGCAAAGTGGCCCCCTGGTTGAGAAGGTTCAGAATTTCACAAAGAGACAAGGGCCTGCTCACCAGGAGACGTGGCAGTGCATCCACTGCCCTGAAGCCTGGTTAGAGCAGGGGCCTCCGTTAATGCTACCCTGAAGAAAAAGGCAGGCACGTGACCCAAAGTAAGGAGAGGAGCCTGGCCCTTTCCCTCCCAGGTCACATCTCTAACACGGACTTACCCTCACTCTTTCTCTGAGCCATGGAGAAGACCATTGTGATTTTGTTGCTCAGGGTCTTGAGAGGGTGAAATGAGAGGATGGATTTAAAAAGATGAATGCAAACCAGCCTGCCCGACATGGTGAAACGCTGTCTCTACTAAAAATACAAAAATTAGCTGGGCATGGTGGTGGGCGCCTGTAATCCCAGCTACTTGGGAGACTGAGGCAGGAGAATTGCTTGAACCCAGGAGACGGAGGTTGCAGTGAGCCGAGATCACGCCATTACACTCCAGCCTGGGAGACAGTGCGAGACTCCGTCTCAAAAAAATAAAAAAGATGGATTCCTCAGGTGGTGAGCAGGCAGGGCAGGAGCCTGTGATATTGCGACCCTGGCACTGCCCTCTCCATCCTCTCAGCCAGGACACTGACCTCCCTGCCCTTCTGCCTGACCCCTTCTGTAGGAAGCCCCACCCTTGTCCTCCAGACAGCCCAGACCATGGCCTTCCCTTGAGGCAGCCCCACCCCTCCCTCCTGCTCCTCCTGCTGTGTGATGCCCAGCAGTGGGGAAGCTGAAGGGCAACTGGGGCCCTTCACCCTGAGGGGGCTGTGACAGTGTGATCTGTGACTGTGGGGAGGTTCCAGGGCAAGGAGAGGACACAGACACTGGTGAAGAATCTCAGTGCTGTTCGAGGAGCCCTTTGGGCTTGGGGAACGGAGAGCCCTGCAGGGCCCAGGGCTCTGGGCAGCTGGGAGTGCTGCTTACCTGTCACCTTCTTCTTGGCTGTGAAGAACATCCTTGGTGCAATGAAGGCTCAGGCACGTGTGTGTGTATTGGGATGTCATTCACAGTGTGTTCATTTATACTATTTTTGCTCCCATGGACTGGATCGTAGGACTTCCATTATGAATTTAGTTACCAGATAGGAAACGCCTCCAAACACACTTTGTACCATGGGAGAGACAGCCAGTATTATTTTGTGTTGCCAGCTGGTGAGCACTTGGACAATTACAAAGGTAAGCCATGGTGCCAGCTGGGGTCACTAGCTGTGCCAACTTAGAGTTCTAAACCTTTTTTCCTGGTTTTCAAAAACTGAACTGTGTCTAGAAAATAAAATTATGTATTCACCTTGATCAGTTTAATGCTTTTCAGTTTAGGTTGACTACCTACCTTTTAGTGCAGAAAGAACATTAGTAATATCAATAAATTAAATCAGTTTTTTTATATCTTAAATTTTAACTGAAATATACTGTATATGATAAAATGCCAGAGAATGTTTTTTCATATATAGATATTTAAAATCAGGGCATTTCTTATTTACTAAAGAAATATGTCATATCTGGTGAATCTTGCATTTATTATAGATAAAACCGAATCAAGGTATTCCGCTAAGGAACAAAATGTGGGGTAAATGAATGTTGAGTTAGTATGTTAGTAACATAACCTCTAAACAAAATGAATCCCCCAGTGTTGACAACTTTCTCCTCTGACCCTGTTCCTGAGGTTGTGGTCACTTCTAACCCAGTCCCTTGGAACTGGTTTCAACTGAGTATAAGAGACATGCAGCCATTTAGGAAGGTGTCTTGTCATGCACAACCCCAGGCAAGTTAAATAAAAATTTTAGGGGGTGGTGACTTTTTACATTTCTGTTTTATTTTTTAAACATCTGGAGGATTCTGACGTGCAGGAAAGGTTGAGAGTCGCTGATCTAGAAGTTTCTTTGATTTGGGCTGGTAAGATTATTAAGCCTGAAGTCTGAACTACTTCATTCACCTGATTTATTTAAGTTTCACCTCTCCTTTAAGCCAAGCTGAAGTGCCCCCTTCTTCGTGAGACCTTGCCTGTCACCTTCAGTTAGAAATACTTGCACCTTCTTGTAGATACGAGTCAATTATATTGAGAAAAACTTCTGAGCAGAGCATTTTGAGATCTTCATAATCATGCTCTGCTTTGTATCACAGTGACTTTATACTCCATTTGATCTTGAGTTTTTTTGAAGTCAAGCTGCATACAGGGTTATGTGAGACCTAGGCTGAGCAAATGTCCCAGGAGAAGGACCTTGGGCCAGGGCCTCAGCTCTGTGTTGGAAGTAAGGGTTTTTTAACATAAATTTACAGACCAAATTTTAGGTCACAGTCCCGGAGCAGTGTCAGGGTTAGTGATGTTACTCAAATCATTCACAACCATGGTATTTGTTTATAATTGTCAGTATCAGTACAGTCAATTCCTATGAATACCTGAACCCAAAATTTATAAGGGGGCAAACATAAGCAAAATAAATACAATATAGTAAATAATGCACACCTTTTCTTGTCCTGTCTTTTGCATGAGTGAGTATGGCACAGACTCAGCTTGTCAAAGTTAGTGGAGTCTTGCCTAAAAACTGCTCCTTCTCTTAGACTTTCTATGTCTGTGCATAGGACCAACCTTATCTGTTAAGGGTATTTGTTAAAATTACTGCCTCCAGGGCCTACCTAGTATCCACTGACTCAGAATCATGGGGGGAAAATGGAGTGCAGAATTTGCTTTTAGACAAGATTCCTGGCTATTGGGCTGCAAGTGTCCATAGACCACATCTTGAGAAGCACTGACTTCCAAAATTAAGTCCCCAATCCTTGGCACTGGGTTTCAGGTTGAGAATGTTGTTATGAAGATACGCAGGGCACACCTGGGCGTCAATCTTTCTGTGTGGTTCCCATGACGGTACCTGTGACCCTCACTATCTGGCCATCACCTGCACCCTGAGCCTGATCTGCAGGTCTCCTCACTACAGCCCTGCACCCCTGTTACATGAAGGAATTCCTGGGTCCCCCAAACAGATCTTAGGTCTTTTAAAAAGTCCCCTCTGTCAGAATTCTTCTTCGCCTTTTTTCTAGGCCTGTTAAATTTCTATATATCATTTAGAGACTAGTCATACTATAACCCCAAGCCTTTACGGTCCATTGCCGAGTTTGTATTTCACTCCCTGGGCTCCTTGTGGCCCGGAACCTGGCCCCTTTTCTAGCACTTGTCACAGTTTTAGTCATCCAGAAGATGCTGTCTGTGTGTGAAGAAGCATCTCTGTAACCCACATGTCCAAGATGACCCTCTTCTGACATGTTCCTTCACAGTCATGGTTTCCACTGAAATCACAGATGGAAAAGGCTCCAAGGTCCAGCCGTGCACTGTGGTGGTGACTGTGCTGCCCCGCTACCATGGAAATGACTGTCTGGCCGAGGACCTGTGAGTAACACAATGCCACACAGACATCCTAGCCATTGTTTGTATTTCCTCCAGAGTTGGCTGTCCCCCAAGTTGTTAACAAGTGTCAAAAACGTGTCAGGAACTCATCTTCTCAAGATGGAGCAAATAAAAAAGTCCGGGTGCTATCACTGCACTCCTGCTAACTCATATTTGCATGGCATTTGTGCAGGTGCTTCAGAGCCTGTAAAGCTGCTGCCGCCGCCGCCTCCTCCTCCTCCTCCTCCTCCTCCTCCTCCTCCTCCTCTTTCTTCTTCTTCTTCTTCTTCTTCTTCTTCTTCTTCTTCTTCTTCTTCTTCTTCTTCTTCTTCTTCTTCTTCTGCCTTCTTCTTCCTTCTTCTTCTTTCTTCTTCTTCTTCCTTTTTTTTTTGAGACATAGTCTCACTCTGTCGCCCAGGTTGGAGTGCAATGGCACAATCTCGGCTCACTGCAAGCTCCGCCTCCCAGGTTCAAGTGACTCTCCTGCCTCAGCCTCCTGAGTAGCTAGGACACAAGCGCACAGGTGTGCGCCACCACACCCAACTAATTTTTGGATTTTTAGTAGAGATGGGATTTCACCATATTGGTCAGGCTGGTATTGAACTCCTGACCTCGTGATCTGCCTGCCTGGGCCTCCCAAAGTGCTGGGATTACAGGCCTGAGCCACCACGCCTGGCCTCAATTTCTTCTCTTTTAAAAACCGTTTTTAAAGATATCATTTACATTCCACATAGTTCATCCATTTAAAGTATGCAGTTCCTTGGTTTTAATAATTTATTGAATTATGCAGCCTTCACCATAAGCTAGTTTTAGACAATTTTCCTCATCCCGTGAAAACCTTGACTTATTGACAGTCACTCCCTTTACCCACCACCCAGCTTCCTCCCACCAGCCCCAGACAACCACAGATCTGTTTCATATCTACAGGTTTGTTAATTCTGAAAATTTCATGTAAGTGAGATAATACAACATATGATCTTAAGTAACTGTCTTTTTTCGCTTCGCATATGAATGAATGTTTTCAAGTTCCATCTGTGTAGTAGAATGTATCAGCACTTCATTCTTTTTTATTGCTGAATAATATTTTATTGTTTTTGAACATACCATATTTTATTTATTCATTCATTAGTTGATGAATGTGTGGGTTGTTTTCACTTTTTGGCTATCATGAATCACACTGCTATGAACATTTATGTGCAAGTTTTTGTGTGAGTATGTGATTTCATTTTCCTTGGGTAGGTAACTAGGAGTGGAAACACTGTGTCATACGGTAACTACCAAATTGTTTTCCATACTGGCTGCACCATTATATTCCCACTAGCAATGTGTGAGGGTTCCAGTTTCTTGATATCCTAACCAACAATGGTTATTGTCCTTTTGTTCACAGCTGTTCTAGTTAGTATGAAGTAGTATCTCATTAAGGTTTGGACTTGCATTTCTCCAGTAATTGATGAGGCTGAGCATCTTTTCGTGTGCTTTGTATATCTTCCTTGAAGAAATGTCTACTTAGTACTTTACCCATTTTTATATAGGTTATCTGTATTTTTATAATTGATAACCTAATTAAAAGGTTTGTTTCTTGATTCTCAATTCTATTCCATTAGTCTAAATGTCTCTCTTCATACCAGTACTATGCTGCCTTGATTGCTATAGTTTAGTAGTAAATTCTGAAACTGAAAAGGCTGAACCCACTAACTTTGTTCTTTTTACAAGATTGGGTATTTCAGGTCTCTCATATTTCCATATGAGTTTTAGAATCAGCCTGCCAATCTCTGCAAAAACAAAGCAGCACAGGCATGGCACAATGGCTTTGGTGCCAGCCAGCCTCTTCAGCCTTGCTCTGGCTGGGGCAGACTGGGGCTCCAGACACCTGCTGAAGGGGATAGAAAAACAAAACAAAACAAAAGCCAGCTGGGATTTTCATAGGGATTTGTCAAGTCTATACATCTGTTTGGGGGGGAATATCTTGTATCCTATAACCCTGTTGAATGTGTTTGTTAGTGTTAATGGTTTTTCACTGAATTCCTTGAGATGTTCTGTATATAAGATCATGTCATCTGTCACTAGAGATAATTTTGCTTCTTTCTTTCTAATCTGGATGCCTTCCATTTCTTTTTCTTGCCTAATTCTCTTGACTAGAACCTCCAGTTCAGTGCTGAACAGAGTGACAAGCGTGGAAATCCTGGTCTTCTTCCCTGTTTTTAAGGAGGAAGCACTCAGTCTTTCATCACTTCATATAAATATTAGCTAGAGGCCTTTCATAGACAACCGTTATCGGGTTGAGGATGTTCTCTTCTATTCCTAGTTTGTTATGTGTGTACTTCTTTTTTTTTTTTTTTTTTTTTGTTGAGATGGAGTCTCGCTTTGTCACCCAGGTTGGAGTGCAGTGGCCGGATCTCAGCTCCCTGCAAGCTCCGCCTCCCGGGTTTATGCCATTCTCCTGCCTCAGCCTCCCGAGTAGCTGGGACTACAGGCGCTCGCCACCTCGCCCGGCTAGTTTTTTTTTATTTTTTAGTAGAGACGGGTTTCATCCGGTTAGCCAGGATGGTCTCGATCACCTGACCTCGTGATCCGCCTGTCTCGGCCTCCCAAAGTGCTGGGATTACAGGCGTGAGCCACCGCGCCTGGCCTGTGTGTGTATTTCATTATAAAAAAGTATTAGATTTTGTTAAATGCTTTTCCTAGGTCTATGGAGATGATTATATGTTTTTTGTACCTTAGTCTGTTAATTTGTTATGTTTTTGTCCTCTCTAAAATTTCTGTTGAAACTTTATCCCCAATGCAACAGTAGTAAGAGGTGGTGCCTGTAGGAGGTGATTAGGCCATAAGGGTTCTGCTCTCATAAATGAAATTAGTCACTTTATGAAATGGCTGGAGGGAACTAGCTAGGCCCCCTTTTGTTGTTCTGTCCCTTCTGTCATGTGAGGTCACAGCCTTCTTCCCCTCTGGAGGAGGCGGCAACAGGTGCCACCTTGGAAGCAGAGAGCAGCCTCACCAGACACTGAACCTACTGGTGTCTTGATCTCAGACTTCCCAGATTCCAAAACTGGGAAAATAAATTTCTGTTCTTTATACATTACCCAGTCTCAGGTATTTTATTATAATAACACAAACAAACTAAGACACAAGTTATATAAAATTGATTGATTTTCAGATGTTGAATCACTCTTACAGTCTGGGAACAAATTCCATTTGTTCATGATGTATACATCTTTTTCTGCATGCTAGGTTTGATTTCTAGTACTTTACTGAGAATTTTGTCTATGTTCATAAAAGGTATTGGCCTGTAGTTGTCTTTCTTTTCCTGTGTTGTCTTTGTCTGGTTTTGCTATCAAAATAATACTGGCCCCAATCAATTTGGAAGTATTCCTTTTTTTTTTTTTTTTTTTTTTTTGAGACAAGATCTCCATCTGTTTTCTAGGTTGGAGTACAGTGGCACGATCATGGCTTACTGCAGCCTTGACCTCCTAGGCTCAAGCCATCCTTCCACCTCAGCCTCCCAAGTAGCTGGGATTATAGGCACATGCCACCATGCCCAGCTAATTTCATCATGTTGCCAAGGCTGGTCTCGAACTCCTGGGCTCAAGCAATCCTCCCACCTTGACGTCCCAAAGTGCTGGGATAACAAGTGTGTGCCGCCACACCTAGCTTCCTTTGCATTCAAATATTTGGAAGATTTTGTGAAGGATGGGTAGTGATTCTTCTATAAACATTTACCAGCAAAGTTATTTGGATCTGGCATTTTCTTTGTGGAAATTTTGAAATGACTAGTTCAGTATCTTAACTATTCAGAGTTCTGTTTCTTCTTGAGTCAGTTTCAGTAATTTGTTTCTTTCTAGAAATTTTCCATTTCATCTACATTCTCTAATTTTTTTGGCATACAGTTTTGTATGGTGTTCTCTTATAATCCTTTTTATTTCTATATGGTAGTAAAGATCAATTTTATTCCTGATTTTAGTAATTTAAGTGATCTCTTTTTCTCTCTCTTATTTTTTGTCTGTCAGTCTAGCTAAAAATTTGTCATTTTGTTGATGTTTTCAAAAAACCAGCTTTTGGCTTCATTGATTTTTGTTGTTGTTGTTGTTGTTTTTCTATTCTTTATTTCATTCATTTCTACACTAATTTTTATTATTATTTTTTCCCCTTGTGCTTGCTCTGGTTTACTTTGATCTTCTTTTTTTTTTTTTTTTAAATTTTGTTTCTTAAGGTGAAAAATTAGATTATTGATTTGGCATCTTCTTTATAGCCATTTATATCTTTAAATTCTCTTCCAGCACTGATTTAGCTGCACCCAATGTGTTTTAGAATGTTGGTGTTTTCATTTATTGATCTCAAAGCATTTTGTAATTCTTGTTGCAATTTCTTCTTTGAACCATTGATTGTAATATTTAGGAGAATTTTTTACTTTTTCACATATTTGTAATTTTCCAAATTTCTTTTGTCATTGATTTCTAATTATTTAATTCCATCATGGTCAGAGGATATACTCTGTATAATAGCAGTAGTTTAAAATTTATTGAGTTTTGTTTGTGGCCTACTATACGGTGTATTCTAGAAAATGTCCCATGTGCACTTGAAAAGAATATGTATCTGATTTTGTTGGCTAAAATGTTCAATGGCTGTCTGTTAGGTCTAATTGATTTATATTATTGTTTGAGTCTTATGTATCCTTGTTGATTTTCTGCCTAATGGTTCTATCCATTATTAACAGTATTATTGTTTTGAGTTTTCTGTCTGTCCCTTCAGTTCTGTCCATTATTGCTCATGTATATGGAACCTATTGTTAGGTCCCTGTATGTTTACAATTTTTTAATCTTCCTGATGAATTTACCTATATTATCATTAGAAAATATCCCTCTTTATTGCTACTATCTGTTTTTGTCTGATTTCTTTTTTGTCTGGTATAGATATAACCACTCTACATGCCTTGCTGTTACTGTTTGCATGTCTCTTTCCATCCTTTTACTTACAACCTAATTTTATCCTTGGACCTAAGCTAGACTCCAGTAGACAGCATATAGTTGAATCTTGGTTTTGTATATAGTCTTACAATCTCTGCCTTTTGATTGGCTCATGTAATCTACTCACATTTAATATTATTATTGATGTGGTTGGATGGATTTATGCACGCCATTTTGCTTATTTTTTACATGTCTCATTATTGCTTTGTTCCTCTGTTTCTTTACTGCCTCCTTTTATGTTAAGTATTTTCTAGTATACCATTTTCACTCCTTTAATGATTATTAAGTATGTATTTTAGATATTTTCTTAGTTGTTGCACTCAGGCTTACAATATACACTTTAACTTACTAGAAACTACTTCAAATTTATATTAATTTCAGCAAGATGTAGAAACTTTACTCCTCTATAGATTCATTTCCTCTTCCCTTTTTGTGTCATGATTATTATGTATGTTACATCTATCAGTGTTACAAACCCAACAGTCCAATGTTATAATTATGGTTTTATAAAATATTCTGTCTTTTTATTTTTTCTTGAGACAGAGTCTCATTCTGTCGCCCAGGCTGGAGTGCAGTGCCATAATCTTGGCTCGCTGCAACCTCCGCCTCCTGGGTTCAAGCGATTCTACTGCCTCAGCCTCTGAAGTAGCTGGTATTACAGGCATGCGTCACTATGCCTGGCTAATTTTGTATTTTTAGTAGAGATGGGATTTCTCCATGTTGGTCAGACTTGTCTCGAGCTCCTGACCTCAGGTGATCTGCCCACCCTGGCCTCCCAAAGTGCTGGGATTACAGGTGTGAGCCACTGCACCTGGCCAGTTTTCTGTCTTTTAAATAAACTGGAGAGGAGAGCACAAATATGTTTTTAGAAATTGCTTTTAATGTATATTAATCTTATTTAGTATTTTTGTTTGTCTTCATGTCTTCCTGTGGCTTTAAGTTACCATCTAGTGTCATTTCTTTATTCTTACATATAATAAAATATATAGTTTTATTCCCACCTCCTTTATTTGTGTTTTTTGTTGTTGTTGTTGTTTTGTTTTGTTTTATTTTGTTTTGTCTTGAGATGAGGTCTCGCCCTGTCACCCAGGCTGGAGTGCAAAGGCATGATCTTGGCTCACTGCAACCTCTGCCTCCCGGATTCAAGTGATTCTCCTCCCTCAGCCTCCCAAGTAGCTGGAATTACAGGTACACACCACCACACCCAGCTAATTTTTTGTATTTTTAGGAGAGATGGGGTTTCACCATGTTGGCCAGGCTGGTCTTGAACTCTTGACCTCAGGTGATCCACCTGCCTCAGCCTCCCAAAGTGCTGGGATTACAGGCATGAGCCATCGCGCCTGGCCTTTGTGTTCTTGTTATATTATATTTCTGTGTGTTATGGGCCCGACAGTACTGCTCTATAGAAATGTTTTTATGGAATGGCTTTTTAAATAAGAAGAGAGAGAAAAAGGTAATTCATGAACTTAATTGTTTAACATTTCTCTGAGTTGCTATTCATTTTCTTCCTACTTTTTTCTTCCTGTTATTTATAATCTCTATTGCTGTCTTGAAGTTTCTAGATTCTTTCTCAAATTTACTTTTAAACATCTCTTTTGTTATAATTATTATATATGTAACTTCAGAATTTCCATTTGGTTCTCTCTATAACTTATAAATTTATAGTTTCTATCTCTTTATTGATAGTCTGTATTTGACTAATCATTGTTCTAACTTCCTTTGATTTTTAAAAATATGTTTTTCTTTCATTCTTTGAATCATGTTTATAATAGCTGTTTCAAAGTCCTTGCTAAATCCAACATTTGAGTCTCCTCACAGGCAGTTTCTATTGCCTGCTTATTTTTCTCATGTTTGGGTCACACTTAATGTTTCTTTGGATGTCTCATAATTTTTCGTTGATAACTGGACATTTTAGATAATATGTTGCAGCCACTCTGGGGACTGGCCTGCCTCCTTTTCCTGGGCTTGTGGTCATTGTTTTTTGCTTGTTTGGTCATTGGTTTATATGTTTATTAGTTTGACAAGATGAATTCTGTGAAGTATACTTCCCCTCGTTGTGCAGCCAGTGATGTTTCTGCTCAGATTTATTTGTTCTTTTTATCTTTAGCTTGGGTTCGTAGGGTTTTAGTCTCCACGAATCACTTAGTGGTCAAGGGTGAGCTTAAACATATGTGTATAGAGCCCATGATGCATTTTCTAATCAATTAGAACATGATTTCTAATTAATTTACTTCTTGCAATGACCCACTGCGATGTGTCCAGATGAAAATTTCTATTTTATATATTTGGAAACTGAGGCTCATTTATTCTCTTAAACAATACTCTTGAGCTCATACAGCAGATAAATTGCAGAGCAAGGGCTGGAACTGGCCTTTGACCACATGCATAGGCCTCTTTTCACAATATTGTGTTATCTTTTCCAGTGCAAGTAAGTATGCTATTTGTAAAAAAGTAAATAAATACCCAATTATTGAAACCCAGAGTCATAAACTCTGGCCAGCTGTAGCACGGTGGTATCTCTGTCTGGCTCTGGAATACGTTCTTTCACTTGCCATGATGCTTCTATATTAGTAGCTGGTTTCTTGTGCCTTTTTTACTTCTGATAAAAGGAGTTTTTGTAAAATTTTATATTATGGCTTACTGCATCTTTTTAGAGTTTCCGTTGCACAGACCAATTCTCCTTTGCATCATTCTCTTTCTACCCTGACCTGTCCAAGAGGTATTTTTGCAACAAATCCCATCCCACTGTTGGAGGCAGGGTGAAAAGTTTCGCCATGTGTTGGAACGGTAATGATAACTCTTGTGTTTCCTTCAGGTATAATTCCAGCCTGAAAAACCTGTCTACCCTCCAGCTGATGGGGAGTTACACAGAAATCAGGAACTACATCACTGTGATCACCAGAATCCTGAGTCGCTTGTCTAAGGAGGACAAAACTGCCTCCTGCAACCAATGGTCACGAATACAGGATGCATTAATTTCTTCAGTATGCAAATTAGCTTTTGTAGATCAGGTATGACCCAGAGCAGGGTGAGCTTGTGTCTGTAAACCTTTATCAAGTGGCAGGGCTCCTGATTGGCTGGCTGGCTCACTAGCAAGTGGTCATGCTTATGAAACACAGGCAAGAAATGAGACCAAGAGGGCCAGCCAGCTCAGTTCCCATACATGGCTGTGGTCTCTCTAGTCAGCTGATATATATCACAAATGAATGCTGCTGGTTTATAAAAGAGAGAATGACCAAGTCAATCATTGTTACAGATAATTCTGCTAAAGTTTGTTTAAGTACAACTTATGTAAAACAGTCTGATTTTATCTTGGAGAGTTAAGTTCACGATTGTGTGCAACTTCTGAAGAAATCACCATGTATTCAAATGTGACTGTCCTTGCTCACAGAATTTCTGCAACTGCTATCTTATCATTGTCAATAGAGAATATTCACATCTACAAAGAATACATCCTATTTCATTACAATTACAATTACTTCACTTGATGTAATTTTTTTCTCATTCTTCCTGACCCTTTTTAAAAATGTTGCTTAGCTCTGGCCGGGCGTGGTGGCTCATGCCTATAATCCCAGGACTTTGGGAGACCGAGGCAGGCGGATCACAAAGTCGAGAGATCGAGACCATCCTGGCTAACACAGTGAAACCCCATCTCCACTAAAAATACACACAAAAAAAATTTAGCTGGGAGTGGTGGCAAGGGCCTGTAGTCCCAGCTACTCGGGAGGCTGAGGCAGGAGAGTGGCGTGAACCCGGGAGGCAGAGCCTGCAGTGAGCTGAGATCATGCCACTGCACTCCAGCCTGGGCGACAGAGCGGGACTCCATCTGAAAGAAAGAAAGAAATGTTGCTTAGCTCTGTGCCTTATTTCATCAGCCCTCGTGTCAGTTCCCTGGTGGGGTGTGCTGAGGATATCCGGGGGCACATTGAGGAGAGATGCTGGATTTCCAGGAAAACTGGACACCACAGTAATGGTCTCTCTACAGAAGGTCTTGCCTCCAACTGGTCTCTTGGCCAAAAAGCAGGGAATCTGTGCTATTTCTACATAGGCAAAATGTAACTTTAACCCAAACAAGCTAATTTTCCTCTCCCTGCATTTTCTTTTTGTTTTGCTGTTGTTTCTCCTGGTCAGGAAGAAATGATTGGTTCTGTTCTTATGTTGAGGGACCTCGTGAGCTTCTCTAATAAGGTAAGTGCAATTTTTTCCCAAGAATATTTTACTGATATTTTATATAGTTTTGAGGGACATAATCAGTTCTTGAAAAATATACTGTCCAGAATCATATTTTGACACTTAGATTAGAAATGTTATTTTTCCTTTAAGAATTCATCTGAATAGCAAAGCCCATCTCAGATATTTTGAATATAGAAATTTGGAATCCAGTCCAGGAGTGGTGGCTCACACCTGTAATCCCAGCACTTTGGGAGTCCAAGGCAGGCAGATCACGAAGTCAGGAGTTCGAGACCAGCCTGACCAACATGGTGAAACCCCGTCTCTACTAAAAATATAAAAATTAGCCAGGCATGGTGGTGTGCACCTGTAGTCTCAGCTACTCAGGAGAAATACTCTACCGAGACAGTAGAATCGCTTGAACCCAGGAGGTGGAGGTTGAAGTGAGCCGAGGTCGTGCCACTGCACTACAGCCTGGGCGACACAGGGAGACTCTGTCAAAAAAGGAAAGGAAAGGAAAGGAAAGGAAAGGAAAGGAAAGGAAAGGAAAGGAAAGGAAAGGAGTGGAGTGGAGTGGAGTGGAGTGGAGTGGAGGGGAGGGGAGGGGAGGGGAGGGGAGGGAAAGGGAGAAAGGGAAAGAGAGAAAGAAAAGAAAGAAAGAAGGAAAGAAGGAAAGAAAGAGAGAAAGAGAGAAAAAGAGAAAGAAAGAAAGAAAAGAAAGAAAGAAAAAGAAAGAAAGAAAGAAAGAAAGAAAGAAAGAAAGAAAGAAAGAAAGAAAGAAAGAAAGAAAGAAAGAAAGAAAGAAAGGGAAGGGAATGAGGGAGGGAGAGAAAAAGGAAGGAAGGAAGGAAGGAAGGAAGGAAGGAAGGAAGGAAAAGAAAGAAAGAAATTTGGAATCCCAAAGTAGAAATGGATGAGAACACATACTGTCCATGCTATGAATACTTTTGGCAAGGGGCTTGTTCTTTATTGGTAACACATGGCATTGGGTTTTCCCTTCGTCACATCTTCTCTTCTTCTTAAGTCTCTGGCACACCTTCCCGCCCGTCAGCTGATGCCTGCATTGCTGCTTGAGAGATGAGAAGAACACGCGTCATTCTCTCATCTACTTCCAGTCTGTGAACCTAACTGTGGCCATGCTCTGTCACCATAGAAGGAATCTCCAGTCCCTGCATGGGCTTCTCCCTTTATTTGTGTGGAGCTCTCCTCCAGGCTCCCCTCATTGTCCCTCATCTCAGTCTGAGTGAGGGGTGCCCCAGCGTTAGACAATGTCCAACCTGCGTGGCTGCCGGCGGCGCAGTCCTGCTCCTGCCCACCTTGCCTTCTCCGGAGCTCATCTCTTTTCATTTCCACTCTTTGCTGCTGCTTCCACTTCTCTCTGCTGAATGATCCTGCACATGCTTAGAATCTCATTTATTTAAAAAAAAAAAAAAATCCCTCCAGTGAAATCAAACCTGCTTCCAGCTTCCACTTAACTTTCATGTTCCTCTTCACAGCAGAGCATTTAAAAAGTGAGTTCTGAGCCTGCTGTGGGCTATACTTGTTGCCTCTTGTGTGTGTGTCTTTTTAAAAGATGAGGTCTCACTGGGTTGCTCAGGCTGCCTCAAACTCCTGGACTCAAGCCATCCTCCTGCCTTGGCCTTCCAAAGACCTGGGACCACAGGTGCGCATCACCACACCTGGTTTCTCATATATTTTAGATAATCGAACTCTGGCTTCCATCTCCATCTCCACACTGCCGCTGCTCCTGCCAAAGTCATAGCGGATCTCCATCTGGCCAAATCCACTGGATACCCTCTGCTCCCCATTCTCTCCCTCCCAGGGACTTTCTGTGGGGCTCACCCTGCTTTGGAGGGCACACTGTTCTCTTGGCTTCATGACATGCTTTCTTGGTTGGCCTTCTTGGCTGACTCCTGTTGGCTCCTCCCATCTACAGTTACGTGGTCAGTGTCTCAGGGCTTTGTCTTGGGCCACCTAGATTCTCTGTCCACACCTCCTCCCTATGTGATCTCATCCACTCCTTCCACTTTACATCCATCTGATAGGGACTCTACATCCTACACCTCCAACCCGAACCTGACTCAAGCACCCCAGACACACACGTATAACTATACGCTCTCATTTCCACATGGGCCAAAACTGCACAGACCCAGCATGGCAGAGTGGGCTCCTCCCCCGACCTCTTCTAACCCTGTGTTCCTCCTACTTTCCTCAGCCCGGGACAAGGCAGCACTGTCCATGCAGAATCCCATGTTAAAGCCCAGGTGTCACCAGAGTCCTTTCTTCCCCTCATCCATTCACTTATAACAAAGTCTTGTCTGTTCTTCCTCAAACACATAGCTAGAATCTTTCTATCTCTCCTACCTCTACTGCCCCCCACCTGAATCCAAGCATATGTCATTTCTCATCCAGGCTGGCACGTTCTCTCACTGTCCTGTCCTCCCTGCCTCCTTTAGGTCACCTTAGAATACATGCTACACACAGCAGTCGAGTCATTGTAAAAGCCTGAGTCAGTGAGTGTCATTCTCCTGCTCAGCACACCCCATGGCTACTCATTGTGTGCAGAATAGAAACCAAACATCTTATGCACCTGCAGTGTCTAGCTCCTTCTTTCCTTCTGTCCTCCTCTCCTGGCTTTTCTCCCCCTTCCTAGCCAACCTCCAGGAGTACTGCCTTGATCCTTTTCCTGCAGTGCCCTCCCCTTGACTTCTCAAAGAGCTGACCTTTCATTGACTCTCAGCACAAATGCTGCTTTCTTAGAGACGTTGTCCTAGACCCACCATCTGAAGTCATCCTTCCTGTTACAGGCTATCTCCTTCAATATTTTCACAACAGCAACTATCTCATTTATTTATTTATTGCTGGTCTTCCCCCACTGGAATGTCAACTCCCTGATACCAGG
The DNA here is from genome assembly GCF_049350105.2 of Macaca mulatta. NCBI lineage: Eukaryota > Metazoa > Chordata > Mammalia > Primates > Cercopithecidae > Macaca > Macaca mulatta. The sequence continues at coordinate 80,729,369 of NC_133408.1, forward strand.
GACCTTCCTATTTGGCGCAGAAATACCATATACGTGACACATGGCAGAAGCTCAGGAGAGATGGGGAATGGATACAGGAAAGGTGGCTGGATGGCCCTGTCCTCCTTCCATCCCTCCTCCCTCCTCACTGAGGGCCGCTGAGCTCCAACAATCTCCAGTCTAGGTGGGACAACATCATCATTCTCCTCTGTTCTGATTAGCTGTCTTCATAAACAACACAACGGGTCATATCATCTGTTTGTTCAGAATACTTGATGGCTTTCTAGTAGTTTGAAGACAAAATCCGATTGTTCTTCTTTATTTATTTTTCAGACAGAGTCTTGCTCTGTCGCCCAGGCTGGAGTGCAGTGGTGCAATCTCAGCTCACTGCAACCTCCGCCTCCGGGGTTCAAGCGATTCTCCTCTCTCAGCCTCCCAAGTAGCTGGGATTACAGGTGCACGCCACCATACCTGGCCAATTTTTGTATTTTTAGTAGAGACAGTGTTTCACCTTGTTGGTCAGGCTGGTCTCGAACTCCTGACCTCAGGTGATCCACCCGACTTGGCCTCCCAAAGTGCTGGGATTACAGGCGTGAGCCACCACACCCGGCCCGATTGTGCTTTGTATCATACAAGGACTTCATACATTTTTACCTGACTCTCTGCACCTCATTGTGCACGCAACCCAACATAGGCAGCTTCACTGTGCAGGATTCAGGATGCCCCTTATGTCCTTGAAATGGTATGTTTTCCCGTAATTGGAGCAGGTTACTTCTTCCCCTGGAAAAAATATTACTTTCTCTTCAAGGGTAGATTCAAATGCCACTTTCTCCATGAAATCTTCACAAAGATCTGAAGGCAGAGTTCATTTTGTTTGAGACAAATTTGTATGTGACTTTGTTTTAGCACTTCAACACCTTTGATTTGTAATTTCTTTTTGTACATCTGTCTTCCAACTTTAGACTGCTTAGCCTCTTAAGACACAAACTTAATACAGTTAAGTTTTTAGTTGAAATAACGTTAGCTGCTATAACAGATAACCCTGAAATCCCAGAAGCTGAATACAACCGATGTTTTTTCTTCATCCGCACACATTCCACAGCAGGTGTTCAGTGGGTGGTCTCCCTCGTGGTGACTCAGGGACTCTGGACCCATCCATCTTGTGCCCCCAACACCTCCACTCTGTGGTTTCCTAAGTCAGGGGAATGGTGCATGGAGAAGGTATGCTGCCTGTCAGCCATGTGGCCCTGCAGGTGCACACCTCGCTGCATTCACCTTCCCCTGGTGAGCACACATGGCCTCGCCTGGACTCGAGGGACCTGGAAAATGGAATTACTTCCCAGCGATGACCCTACATGAAGCTCCAGAGCACAAATCTGGTAGATAGCAAATCATTCCCGTCACTGTCCCTCTCTCGTGCATCTCTGAACCCCAGGCTCTGCCACAGTTCTTAGTTCAGAGTGGGAAATAAAACCGAACATGATTGTCCTCTTAAAGTGACCATTTCTGATATTTCTGGTCCAAAAAGTAGGCATTGTGAAAGTGGGCATAATATATTCTTTAAAGCATTTGTTTAATTTAAATACTGTTCTTTCATTTTAAGTCCTAATATCCATGATAAGCTACCTCATGTAAAGGGCCTTTAATAGTGGTTTAAATGCATTTCCAAACTAGTGTAACCTTATTGTTGGTGAAAGAACTAGATTTTAAAAGGTATATCTAAGCCATTAGATATCATTGTGGTTAAATAAGCATGGCCAATAAAAAACAGAATCTCAATTTCATTTCATGGACACACATTATCTAGCAATTGCTAGGAGCTTCTAGGGTACAAAGAAGAAAAATATTAGTCTGTGTTTTAAGCATCGATGAATGAAGTTGCAAACAGATATACTTCAATAAATATGCTTAGTCCTATGATTAGGAGAATGACAAAATTCTGCACAAACACAAGCAGTGGTGCAGCTGACTTTGTCTCGTGGACATTTGAGGTTGGTTTTAAAAGATATGTAGTAGGGCCTGCTGCAGTGGCTCGCGTCTGTAATCCTAGCACTTTGGGAGGCTAAGCCAGGCGGATCACAAGGTCAGGAGTTCCAGACTAGCCTTGCCAGCATGGTGAAACCCCGTCTCTACTAAAAATACAAAAATTAGCTGGGCATGGTGGTGCACGCCTGTAATCCTAGCTACTCGGGAGGTTGAGGCAGGAGAATCGCTTGAACCTTGGAGGCGGAGGTTGCAGTGAACGGAGATCGCACCATTGCACTCAAGCCTGGGTGACAGAGCGAGACTCTGTATCAGATTTAAAAAAAAAAAAAACATAGTAAAGAATCATAGTTTTGTTAGATGTGATAATGGCATTGTGGGCATGTTTTTAGAAAGAGTCCTCATCTATCAGTACTACACACTAAATTGTTCATGGATAAAAATAATACCTGAGATTTGCTTTTTGCTTTTAAATATTTTTTAAAAGTTGAGTAGAGAATAGAAGAAAGAATATTCAAGTGAATAATTGTTAAAGTTGGGTGATAGGCATATTATACTACTATACTATTCTCTCTACTTTTGTGTAGATTTGAAAGGGGACTACATTAAGAGTTCAGAAAAATCAAGATAAGTCCAGGCATGTCTGTAGTCCCAGCGCTTGGGAGGCTGAGGTGGGAGGATCTTGTGAACCCAGGAGTTCAAGTCTGCAGGGAGTGGCGCTTGTGCCACTGCACTCCAGCCTGGGGGACAGAGTGAGACCCCATCTCTAAACAGAGAGAGACAGAGAGAGAGAGAGAGAGAGAGAGGGAGAAGGAGGGAGAGAGAGAGAGGAGAAGGAAAAGAGAGAGAGAAAAGTAGGATGGATTTTGCTAATCCAAACGAAGGTAAAGGTACTGCAGGTAGGGGAATCTCTAGGCCATCAAGAAAAAGCCTCAATTCTTTGGGAACAATAAGAGATTCAGGTGGCTTGAGATTAGAATGCACATAGGTAATGGGGAGGGAGAAGGCTGTGGGAGGAGGTGGGGGCCAATTTGTGAAGGGATTTGCCAAGTGGTTGTTGGGGTTTAAACCAAGTAACATCATTAGAGGCCATTTACTTTCCTTTGGTCAAGAGACTGAATATCAGAAAGCAACCTGTTTCTTAGGAAGTTGGCCAATAATCACCTAAAGACAAACCTGGACTTAAATCCAGTTATCTTGGCCCGTAGTTCAATCATTTTAATTCCTTATAATAATCAAAGAGGCAAGAATATATGCATCATACTCCGTGAAGCATTTTATTGACATCTTTTTGGTTCGTGCAGCTAAGCTTTATGAGTGCAGTTCTCATCTTCAAATATACCCGGGCGCTCCTTGCTCAGGGCCAGTCCTCAGGGCCATTTGTGGTTGACAAAGGAGTGAGGCTTGAACTCATCGGTCTCATATGTAGAATCTGGGAAGTCTCTGAGCAAGGAAACTCGAAGGAGGAAGGCTATCTACATGAAGAAGGAATTACGGTTATCTCAGATTTATTGTTGGTAAGTCACACTTTTTCTCCATCCATAAAAATACTATTTCCCTCTCCCAGGATGTTAACCTGTATTTGTAATTGCTTCTCAAAACCAAAAACAGAATCAGTTTCTGAAGTACTGTGTTTATTTTTCTGGGTGGCAGTTTCGTATTTGGAGACTTTCATTTTGAATTTTAAATATTTCATGGTAATAGTATAAGGTTTCCAGTGAAACCTTGCTTCTATTTTATCCTTTTTTGTTTTGGTAGGTTTTCATCTGGGATACTTGGGATGTTTGACTCAGAAACATTATTTCTCAGGATACTTTCTGGGTTTTTTTTGAGGAATGATGTGAAGTAATGCAAATGATTTATTACACACAGTAATTCTTAAAGTAGCCCTGCTGATACATAACTGCTTAAAAAGGCCAAAGTTTATTTACTTATTTCTGCTCTGGTAACTTTGGAAATTGTCTCTGAGATTTTTTTATTTTTACTTTATGAAATGGCCAGTGCTTTCAAGAAGAAGTAAGTGAATAGGCTTCTGGCCTTCCTCTCCTGCCAATTTAGCATCCCTCTCCAGTCTTGCTGGTTTATTTAACTGACGGCTACTGTAACATTTGGGAAATTAGCAAGTAAATAGTCTATCTGAACCTACTAATAATCATCACCATTACTCACGAGTGTTTAAGAACATTCGTTGCCTACGTACCCAGCACTGAGTCCTAAGGCCTGCGCTCTTGCTTCCTGCCATCCAGTCTAACTTGAGATGGGCTATCTTTTTAACTACTTTTCCCCTCTCCCCTGGTCTGGATTCAAGACAGTTCGCACATTTGTGTTATAAACACCCCACTCCCTGTACTCTGTGTTTCAGGGTTGTCTCCCTTTGAACCACGTTAGCACTGGGCAGATGGAGTTCCGGACGCTTTTTCATTACAACCTTCAGAGCTCTGTCCAGAGCCTGGGATCTGTCCAGGTGCATTTACCTGGTGACCTTGCTGGGCACAATCCTGCTGGGGCGGAGACACAGAGCCCATGCTACATTAGCCAGCTCATACTCTTCAAGAAGAACCCATATCCAGGGGGCCAAGCTCCTGGGCAGGTACAAGCTGACAGATGACCTGCTACTTCTAATGACCATTTCAAATTTGCAGTAATTGGGCTTTAATGACAAAAAAAGAGACTAGGTTGGCATATTTGCACCTGATTTTTGCGTGTTTGCACCCTCTGAGTGTCAAGAGGGGCCACTTAGAACATGTTGCTGACTCTACTCCTCTTAGAAGATTAGCTTCTTCAGAAAACTCCTGGCAAAACTAGATGTCACTTGTATCTGGGTCACTGGGCCCATTCGGTGTTTCCTTGAGGCCTTCTAATCCATTGTTAGAGAACAGAAGGCTCTGGGGGGTTGCAGCATGTGATGCAGTGATTATGCAAGCATTGTGGCCAATCATGTCTTTTTTTTTTTTTTTTTTTGAGACAGAGTCTTGCTGTGTCACCCAGGCTGGGGTGCAGAGGCGCAATCTCAGCTCACTGCAGCCTCCGCCTCCTGGGTTCAAGCGATTCTCCTGCCTCAGTCTCCTGAGTAGCTGGGACTACAGGCGCCTGCCACCATGCCCGGCTAATTTTTTCTTGCATTTTTAGTAGAGACAGGTTTTCACCATGTTAGCCAGAATGGTATCGATCTCCTGACCTCGCGATCCGCCCACCTCAGCCTCCCAAAGTGCTGGGATTATAGGCATGAGCCACCGCGCCCAGCCAATCTTGTCTTTAGATCAATGAAGATATGGTTCTAACATCAAATGTGGAGTATACCTGAATGACACTTAAGAAGGGGTTGCTGAGGACATGGCAGTGCTTACCCCCATCCTCCCTGCTCACCGGAGAGGCACAGCTGGGCTGAAACTGCAGGGTGGCCCCTGGCTCCCTGGGAGGTCAGGAGAAACAGGGGACCACAGTGAAAGGGGGATGTGAGGATGGGGAAGTCAGGGAGGATTGTCCCAGCTACTTGGCAATTTTGTAGACATCCACTCGGAAGCTTTGTGAATTACCCCAGGGTCACCGTAAGCGAGTTTGGAAGGGCAGAGAGCAAGGATTCTCTATATTTCTGTAGCCCCAGAGCCCAGTCTGGCTCAAGTACGTGGCTCATTTGGTGACCCAACAAATGTCTGATGGATGTATGGACAAATTAATGAGATACATCTTATTTTGGTCAAAAAATGCTCATCTTTTACAGCATTTGCTTTTTTAAATGGAAATGGCTAATCAGCATATGAAAATAATTCAAACTAACAAGCAATAAAAAACACAAATTAAAATGATTTTTTTTAACTTACAAAAGTGCAATTACTTAAAAACACTTACTGCTTGTGGAGGTGCAGTGAGTAAACCATGGCGTTCGTCAGTGTGACCTTTTGGAAAGCACTTTGTCAACTAGGCATCCAGCAACAACCTGGCCTACACTGTTACACTTGTAAAAATCTATGCTGGGGAAATGAGAAAAGATTTGTTCAGAGCAAGATGTCTTGTCTTATTTATTTACTCAAAACAACATTATTTATGATAACTCAAATAGAAATGTACCTAAGTGTTCAACATAGGGATAGAGTTCATATACAGTTAATTGATATTATGTCAATTAGGGAATTTTAGTAATTTGGGAAGACTGCAAAAATATAGACAACTGAGGCTGGGTACGGTGACTCATGCCTGTAATCCCAGCACTTTGGGAGACCGAGGCGGGTGGATCACCTGAGGTCAGGAGTTCAAGACCAACCTGACCAACATGGTGAAACCCCCGTGTCTACTAAAAATACAAAAATTAGCTGAGCGTGGTGACACACGCCTGTAGTCCCAGTTATTTGGGAGGCTGGGGCAGGAGAATTGCTTGAACCCGGGAGGCAGAGGTTGCAGTGAGCCAAGATCACACGACTGCACTCCAGCCTGGGCGACAGAGCAAGACTCCGTGTTAAAAATATATATATATATGTGTGTGTGTGTGTATACATCTCTCTATATATAGATACAGACGACTAAATTGTCTGCCAAATATGTACTCTATTACATAGCAAAATTTGATACTCGACATCCTGAAATATGATTTGCTTGAACAATGGGACTATAGAAAACTGTTCTTCACTCTTCTATATACTTTTCTATACCTTCCTGATTATCTACAATGAGCAGATATTTCTTTTGTAATAGCTTTTAAAATAAAAAATACTTCAAAATACTTTAGAAATAATTGATTTTAATAAGAATGATGCAAATGAAGCATTGTATCCACTCCAATCCTGCCATCCTGACTAGTAAAACTGGTTTATTTTTGTATGCTAACCTCTAATATCAGACATACAATTTTATGTAAGTGTAATACAGCACCACGATACTTTAGTTTGCTGCTTTTCTCACTTAAGTCCACTGCTTGCTGTCATTTGCTCTGAGATGGTCTTTGTTCCCCAAGATTGGTGGAGTTGTGGGCCTCAACCTCTATACCTGCTCCAGCAGAAGACCCATCAACTGGCAGTGGCTAAGGAAACCCGTGATGGTCGAGTTTGGGGAGGAAGATGGCCTGGTAAGGAGAGCCTTTCTCGGTATCTCTGCTTCATTTAGGCTCTGCTGGCTGATTTTTAATGTGTTTGTTTTACCAAAGGCAAATTTTGCTTAACTTGTTTTCTTTTTGATGACAGGATAATAGGAGAAATAAAACAGCATTTGTATTGCTTCGGGATAAAGTGAATCTCCATCAGTTCACTGAGCTTTCTGAAAACCCGCAGGAATCTCTACGGATAGAAATTGAATTTTCCAAACCTGTTACAAGGGCATTTCCTGTCATGTTGCTAGTAAGGTGTGTAGATGGTGACAGCTACAATGAGAATGAGATTGGAGTAAGACATATTGTCCTTAGGAATGTTTTGTGAAAAAAAATCAGTGAATTAAATTGTGTTTTTAAAGCAATAATAAGGCTTATTGTTTAAAGAAATTGTTATCTATTCTGCCGCTCAGACAGTAAGCTTCCTGACTTTGGTTTTTGAGTTTGGATTCCTGCTTGTTAACATTATTAGAGTGAGAAGCATTATAATTATTAGTGATAATGCATACAGTCTCATTTAGAAATCTAATTCTCTCAGCATAGGTCTGAGCTAGATTTTTTTTATTTTTCCGAAAGGAAAAAATGTGTTTAAATTTATATATCTAAGAAAACTTGATAAAATAATTATTTTTCTCAGGGATGTTGAGTTCACGAGACTTGTATAGGCCTCAGTTAATAAATAAATTACCTGGGAAGGTAATTGACTATTGGGAAGGTAAGTGACTATTGAAAAGATTCTTTGAAATTCTACAGCAAAGGTGCTAATGGAAACCAACAGTCTGCAGAGTTGGCTGGAGGTCTGGATGGGCAGGGCCTTGATCACTTTCCTTCTCCGAGTCCCCGTGTGTTTAGTCTATGTGGCAAAGATGCTCACTGTTCTACTCCTCCTGGTTGGTTAGGTGGGCATCTCAACTAGATTAAAGGGTTCTCGTGAACAAGGCTGTATCTTATGCAGGCGCTGTCCACACCACCCTTAGCACACAGTTTAATCTCTGCTTATTGGCCTGACCCTCATTCTGCCAACTTAGCTAACCATTCGATGTCTAAAAGTGGCTATCTGCTTAGAGTTTGGATTTTAATTTATTTCTTTAAGTCACATGCAGAAAAACTAAATCAGTTCTGAGGAATTTCTGAGTCTAACTACTAAGACTACTATTTAGCTTTGTGTTGCTATCTTTTATCTACAAACAGTTTACGGTAAAAAGTTAATACAAACATGCAAACATATGTGTGTGTGCTACAGTGCCCCTCCCTAACCACGTGTAGCCAGTGCTGTTTGTCTTATTCCTACAGACTATGCTGGCCGTTCTTGTACTTGTTTGCTACTGAAGTGTTTGTTATTTGGTTTGGTTTTTTGTTTGTTTTTGAGATGGAGTTTCATTCTTGTTGCCCAGGCTGGAGTGCAATGGTGCAATCTCGGTTCACTGCAACCTCTGCCTCCCAAGCGATTCTCCAGCCTCAGCCTCCCGAGTAGTTGAGCTTACAAGTGTGAACCACCGCGCCCAGTTGATTTTGTATTTTTAAGTAGAGATGGGGTTTCACCATGTTGGTCAGGCTGGTCTTGAACTCCCAACCTCAGGTGATCCACCCACCTCGGCCTCCCGAAGTGCTGGGACTACAGGTGTGAGCCACCGCACCCGGCCAAAGTGTTTGTTTTTAATGAGATGCAGGGTGAAAGTGTTATGTAGGAGTTTTTACTAAGAGACCTGGTGGCATTGTGGAATTAAGCACATTGACCCTTTTTAGTCCCAGGCTACCTCGTTGCAGTGACAAGGATATTTTGCACAAATTGAGCAAACTCTTGATAGAAATTTGACTAAAATCTTTGAGAGAGAAGAAAAAAATTGAGAAATCCCTATTTCGTTTTTATCTCCTAGGTTCTCTGAGAAACCTACTCCCTCTGATTTTCTTGTGAAGCAGATCTACTTCTGGGATGAGTCAATTGTGCAGATTTATATACCTGCTGCTTCTCAGAAAGGTCAGTGGACAAGGCGCCATCTTTTCCAATTCTGTTGGCATGATTAAAACATCCCCTATAACCTTTGTATGTATAGTGGTGTTTTTCTTTATTCATGACAAAAACATCAAAATCCTTTTTCTCTGCTTGCTTATAAACAAACTGCTCCACTGTGGATACCCCACGTGGAAACTGCCCATGGTGAGCACCATCCTTGTGACGCAGTGGCTGCTGCTGCTCCCTGCCCTGCCCATCCCTCCCCAGCTGGTCTCTCCTGCCTCCTCCTGACCCTCAGGGCTCTGTGTGTGCTCAGGCTGAGTCTTCGCCTGCAGCACCCTCCTGCCTTGCTTCCCTCAAACTAACCTCTGCTGAGCTTCCCTGACTGCAGAGTTGACCCAGGACTTCTGAGACGTCTCTGTATCTCACGTTATCAACAGGGCACAGGACCCCCTCTGAAGCAGTGTGGGGGCAGAGTGTGAAGTTTGGAGCTCACCCCTTCTCCATGTTCTGCCCCTGGTGGCTTAGGATTCTGAGCCTCCCCAAAAAAGCAAGAAACTGAAGCTCAGTGGGCTGAAGTGGCACCCACAGGCAACTCACCATACACGTGCTTTACATTGACTTCCACAGGCCCTGGCCCTGGAGAGGAACTGGCTTCTGACTGTCAGTGAGCGGGCCAGACCCACTGTCTCTACATTTTTATTGGGATATAGTTACTTTCCTCTGAGAACCAGTATTTGTTTCTTTTAAAAATGAATCAAACTGTATTGCTCACCAAATTCAAAATCTCAATGGTATTTTTTAATGTTGCATTTCGTGTGTTCTTTTTCAGTTTTTATTGTAATTTCAAGTTGATGGAAAATTAGAAAAATATGTACAACATATACCTGTATCCTTTTCCTTGAGATTCACCATTTGTTGATTTCTGCCTCATTTGCCTTATCTGCATGTGTACAGGTGTGCACACGTGGGTGGGGGATGTTTTTGAGGGGGAGGACAAGCCATTGGAGAGAAAGTTAGTTGCAGGCCCTGTGACATACCACCCCTAAATACTTAAACATCTCATGAGAACAAGGGCATTCTCTACGAAACTCAGTACACTATCATAAGGAAAAGAAATCAATGTTAATTCAAGAATATCTATTCTGTAATCCACAGTTAAATTTTTAAAATCCCCCCAAATGCCTTCTATAGCTCTTTATATTTTTAAATCAGAAGTAGGTCAAAGTTCATGAATGCATTTTGTTGCTGTGTTTTTATATAGTCCCTTTAAAAATCTACAACACACTCCCAATTTTTGCCTTTTTTTTTTTCCAGACTTTTTTTTATGAGCTTAGGTTAGTTATTTTCTCAATGTTGTACATTCAGGAAATTGCTTGACTGTTTCCTCATGATTAAATTCAGCTCACAGATGATTGGCAGCATATTCCATAGGCGATGGTGCTAAGCTTGGTAATTTGCTTGGGGAAAGAACCTCCAATCTCTCCATTTTCCCCTTTGAGAGATGATACTTGTGAGACCATCTTAGTATCTTCTTCCCCTACAAACTGTCACCCCGTGATTTTAAGGACCTGTGGGTGATATAGGTACACAGAAGGCTACAAAATGGTGATTTGCTAATTCCACCATGAATTAACTGGCATTCTTCAGTAAAGAAGAGCTTCTGTCTCTCTCTATCTTACTCTTGCTCTCTTGTCTCTATGGTGCATAGCGTTTCTTAAAAATTCAATGTGTTTAGTTCACCTCCACTATTTTTCTTTTTGATGCACAAATTATTCCAGTGGGAGCTCCTCCAAGATGCTACCTGAGGTTTTTTTGACATGACATCATGATCCTCAAGTGCTTCTCTACTTTCTGGGACACCAGGGTGTCCTGGCTTATCCTGTGTTTGGCCAGCCCTTCCTTGGAACTGGCCATGTCCTCTGTGAGGCTTGGTTCATTGATGGGAAATGAAATTAGAACACAAGCACTGCACATCACATTTGCTCATTGCTATTGGAGCATCATTGATTTAACGTGTGTGTGTGTGTGTGTGTGTGTGTGTGTGTGTGTGTAAAATGCATTCATGACAATGCCTTAATTCGAATCCAACACCCAGGGTTCCTTCTTACTTTCTCCCATTGTGTGTTCAGATCCCCATTCTCCTACAGTGAGAATTCCACTTGCCAAAACATGAGAACTTGAGAGCCAGTTTCCAATGACCTAAATTCACTTTGCTGTATCCTACAGTATATATAAAATCGTTTTAGAATTACAGCACCTGTACCCTTAACAATCACAAATCTACCAGATAAAGTTCAATATTTCTTTCTAGATTTTTTGGTTTAGTTTTGACTTTACGTTCTTACATGATATATTACAGTAAGAGCACATAGTCAAAAGTTAGTTGAATTAATTATTTTCTCTGTGGGGTTTTGCTATACATTTTATATACAGCTATGTTCACTTTTTTGCATGTACTTAATGCTAAGGCTTACTTTTATCCTTTTGTTTTGTTTTTGTTTTTGTTTTTGAGTCAGAGTCTCGCTCTTGTTGCCCAGGCTGGAGTGCAATGGCGCGACCTTGGCTCACTGCAACCTCCACCTCCCGAGTTCAGGCGATTCTCCTGCCTCAGCCTCCCGGGTAGCTGAGATTAAAGGCATGCACCACCAGGCCCAGCTAATTTTTGTATTTTTAATAGCGACAGGGTTTCACCATGTTGGTCAGGCTGGCCTTGAAATCCTGACCTCGGGTGATCCACCCTCCTTGGCCTCCCAAAGTGCTGGGATTACAGGCGTGAGCCACGGTGCCCAGCCCCATTTTTTAACATTAATTTATGTTTTGAATTTGTGAGACATTTTATTGTTCAAATGTCTAAAGCACATTTAAAGATGTATGTGTTCAGAGCTAAATCTTTCAACAGCCTTATTCCTCTACCTTGTTCTCACCTAGTCCTTATAGGTAATTGTTTTCATTTGTTTCCTTTATTTTATTTTATTTCAGTGGTTTTTGGTTACATGAATAAGTTCCTTAGTGGTGATTTGTGAGATTTTGGTGCACGCATCACCTGAGCAGTATACCCTGTACCCTATACATAGTCTTTTATCTCTTACCCCCACATCCTTACCCCCAAGTCCCCAAAGTCCTATTATATCATTCTTATGCCTTTGCATCCTCATAGCTTATCTCCCACGTATAAGTGAGAACATACAATGTTTGGTTTTCCATTCCTGAGTTACTTCACTTAGAATAGAGTTACTTCACTTAGAATAGAGTTACTTCACTTAGAATCTCCAACTCCATCCAGGTTTCTGCAAATGCCGTTGCTTTGTTCCTTCTTATGTCTGAGTAGTATTCCATGGTGCACACATAACATATTTTCTTTATCCTCTTGTTGCTTGGTGGGCATTTAGGTTGGTCCTGTTGTACTAGTTTACATTCCCACAAGCAGTGTGAAAGCGTTCCTTTTCACCACATACACACCAACATCTATTATTTTTTGATTTTTAAAAATTATGGCCATTCTTGCAGGAGTAAGACGGTATCTCATTGTGGTTTTAATTTGCATTTCCCTGTTACTTAGTGATGTAGCATATTTTTTCACATATTTTTTAGCCATTTATATATCTTCTTTTGAGAATCGTCTGTTCATGTCCTTGCCCACTTTTTGATGGGGTTGTTTTTTCTTGCTGATTTGTTTGAGTTCCTTATAAATTCTGGGTATTAGTCCTTTGTCACATGCATAGTTTGCAGATTTTTTCTCCTACTCTGTTGGTTGTCTGCTTACTCTGCTGATTATTTCTTTTGCTTTGCGGAAGCTTTTTGGTTTAACTGGGTCCCATCTATTTATTTTTGTTTTCAATGCATTTGCTTTTGGGTCTTGGTCATGAATTATTTGCCTAAGCCAATGTCTAGAAGAGTTTTTCCGATGTTATCTTTTAGAATTTTTATAGCTTCAAGTCTTAGATTTACGTCTTTGATCCAGCTTGAGTTGATTTTTTACATAAAATGAGAGATGAGGATCCAGTTTTATTCTAATACATGTGGCTAGCCAATTATCCCAGCACCATTTGTTGAACAGGGTGTCCTTTACTCACTTCATGTTTTTGTTTGCTTTGTCAAAAATCAATTGGCTTTAGGTATTTGGCCTTATTTTTGGGTTCTCCATTCTGTTCCATTGGTCTACATGCCTATTTCTATGCCACTGGCATGCTGTGTTGGTAACTATAGCCTTGTAGTATAGTTTGAAGTCTGGTAATGTGATGCCTCCAGATTTGTTCTTTTTGCTTAGTATTGCTTTGGCTATGTGATTCCATAGAATTTTAGGATTGTTTTGTCTAGTTCTGTGAAGAACGATGATTATAATTTTTTTTTGTTTTTGTGTTTTTTTGAGACTGGAGTTTCACTCTTGTTGCCCAGGCTGGAGTGCAATAGCACGATCTTGGCTCACCACAACCTCCACCTCCTGGGTTCAAGTGATTCTCCTGCCTCAGCCTCCCGAGTAGCTGGGATTACAGGCATGTGCCACCACACCTGGCTAATTTTGTATTTTTAGTAGAAACGGGGTTTCTCCATGTTGGTCAGGCTGGTCTCGAACTCCCGACCTCAGGTGGTCCACTCGCCTCGGCGTCCCAAAGTGCTGGGATTATAGGCGTGAGCCATTGCGCCCTGCCTCGATTATTGTAATTTTATGGGAATTGTTTTTCTGATGTTTCTTTTTGGGAAAATAAGCCCATGCATACCCACATTATTGCCCCTTATTTCTTACACTCATTTGCATTGTGCTTTTGTTAGTTAAATTACATATTTAGAAATCACTTCATATGTATTTATTCATCAATATCTTTTTTTTTTTTAACTGCGGTGTGCTTCTCCACTGTATAGATGGACCATAGTTTATTCAGCCAGTCTCCTATGTATTCACATGGAAGACTTGTGCATATACTGTATTAAATGTAGTGGGAGGACTGTATCTTCAAGTTTAATTCCTAGGTAGGCTGTTCCTGGGTTGAACAGTAAATGCCTATGTGATTTTGGTAAGTATTGTCACATTCACTTCCAGCAGTGTCTGACACTGCCTGTTTTCCCACTTCTTTGCCAACAGGATGTATTTTCAAGCTGTTGAGTTTTGCCAGTCGTATAATTGAGAAACGTTCATTTTAATATGCATTTTATATGAATTAAGTTGGGTATTTTTTCATATATTTAAAACCATTATCCACTTTTTTTTTCTGTGAATTGTTCGTATATGCCCATTTTTGTATTGAGTTTGTTTTTTCTTGATATTTAAGAGCTCTTTATATGTTAGGCTATTTTTAAAATAATAATTTATCCACCATTTCTTGTAAGACTCTTAGATTTTGAGCCATAGTTCAAAATTTATTTCTTACGTCCAAATTATAAAAGAAGTCATTCATGTGTTCCTCAGTACTTGCGCAGTTTGTTTTGTTTTTTTCTCTTTTATTTAGATATCTGATTTGCTAATATTTATTATTATTTTTTATAGTATGAGGTGCCCATATTTTTACAAACGGCTAATGTCTAGTTGTCCCAACACCATTTATTAAAAAGTCTTGGGGCAATTTTTAAATAAATAAAGTATTAAATACTTTTGCTTCTAAACATAAAAAGTAGGCCAAACATAAAAAAAAAAAAAAATGTTAGGCTAAAACTCCACAGGTAATTGTGCCGTCCTTACCAGAATGGGTTCAGACTCTGGGTATACCAAAATTTCACAGGCTGGCTGACAAACTGGCAAGGAGTAGGAAGTGGGCTTGAATGGCAGCTAAAGAAACTGACTCAACCCTCTTCCATCCCCACTAGGGTCGGGGGTGGCCTGTTCAGGGTGTCAGGGGGCACTTGGAACATAAGGGATGCTAGAAACACTGTTTTTCTTCCCAATTCTCTACCGTTCCTCAATTCATATCTGCATCCAGGAGCTTTGACTGGGTGGATTTAATCCAAATTTAAATGCTCCAAGGACAGGAAATGTCTAGAATTTGATGCTGTCTTTCAGTTCTTGCTCATCTCTAGTCCTTGTCCCCACCTATCTGCCTACTTTCTCTGCATTTAAAATGGAGAATGCTTTTCTGCAAACCTCAGGTTGTATTTTTAATTTATGTTTTCTCTTTTTAGATGTCAATGTAGGCTATTTATCCTTATTGGATGCTGATTATGACAGAAAACCTCCAAACAAATATTTAGCGAAGGCAGTGAACTATACGGTACATTTCCAGTGGATCCGATGCCTGTTTTGGGACAAGAGAGAGTGGAAATCTGAACGTTTCTCTCCACAACCAGGAACTTCTCCTGAAAAAGTGACCTGCAGGTATAGACACATTTGAGAAAGAATCTGAGATTTTTAGTAAGTGACTGTCTTGTCTTCTGCGTTTGGCCCAACCCCCAGAGCCTTTCCTGAACCTTGTCCGTAAGAAGCTGGAGCACCCTTGGTTTGTACAACTCTCCAGCCTATGTCAGTTCTCTTGTAGCCGGGTCGTGTGTCAGCCTTGGTTCTCCCACTCTGTGGGCTCCCAAGGAGCAGG
Source organism: Macaca mulatta (assembly GCF_049350105.2). Classification (NCBI taxonomy): domain Eukaryota; kingdom Metazoa; phylum Chordata; class Mammalia; order Primates; family Cercopithecidae; genus Macaca; species Macaca mulatta. Next base: position 80,744,883 of record NC_133408.1, read on the forward strand.
GGCTGCTCTATAGACTGTCTTCGTGTTCCTCCTTCCCATGGTGACTGTCATGCAGGAGGTGTTTAGTAAGTGTTGAAGACGTGAGTCAGTGGATGAGTGGTAGATGAACCCATCCGTTTTCTTATCACAGAAGTGCCGACATCCATTGAGTATGCACTTTGTAGTCAGGCAGGTGGGACCCTCAGCTCTCACCATGCCCCCATGTTGCCCTGAGGGTCCCTCATCTTCAGAGGACCCTCCACAGCCTGGTGGTGAAGGTGTGCTTTCTGAGGCAAGAAAAGTCTCTGCGCAAAGATGAGCAGCCTCTTCAGAAATTTCTGGGTATATGAGTCATGTCACTAAATTAGAAATTATTTGTCTTCTAGCTGACTAACAATTCTATGAGAGACTCAGTTCATTCTTTTTTGTTGCCCTTACCTTTTCATTAGGAGAGAGATAAACAATTATTAGGCATATTTAGAAATAGAAATAGTCATTTCTAAATAAGCCATAGGACACTATATTTTGTGATTTCCTGCTAGGAGGCAAATATATCCAGATCATACCATATCAGTGCAATTCATAACCGCTTATTGATTTTCTTATGTTTTCTTATGTTGCACTCTTAAATTTATCTAATGCCATTTCTAGGAGTACATCCAAACTTACTGGTAATGGCCCAATATTTTGCTTCAATATTAAATTATTGATAAATGCATTAATGCAGTCATTCATTCTACATTACATAACTACTCTCTGATAGGCACATTTTTGTGAGCCAAGGGTACAAAAGTGAATAACAGGCCAGGCGTGATGGCTCATGCTTGTAATCCCAGCACTTTGGGAGGCCGAGACGGGTGGATCACTTGAGGTTAGGAGTTTGAGACCAGCCTAGCCAGCATAGCGAAACCCCATCTCTACTAAAAATACAAAATTAGATGGGCACACACTGGCAAGCCCATTTACTTGGGAGGCCAAGGCACAAGAATCACTTGAACCTGGGAGGCAGAGGTTGCAGTGAGCTGAAATCATGCCACTGCATTCCAGCCTGGGCAGCAGAGTGAGACTCCATCTCAAAAAAAAAAAAAAAAAAAAATCAATAACACATAGGACCTGCTCACAAGCTAATGAGGGTGAGATAGACTGTACTTTTAAAAAAGGAGACAGTGTTTACAGTGATTGTCAGGGTTGAATGTTTGTAATGCCAGGAACTGGCGCTTAGGCAGAGAAGTTGGCCAGAGCTTGACTAGTGGCACAGCTAGGCTGTGACTGGGACCCAAGAGCCTCAGGCTGCAGCCATGCTGTGGAGGGCTGTCATGAAGACCGCCATCTGCTCTGAACTCTTGTGTCTCAGGACAGCCTCCATGGGAGCCATGTATCCCAACACACAGATGTGAAGAAATCTGGCACAAAAGAAGAGTCCCTCGTTTCTAACTTAGGTTTCAGGTGAATCTTTTAAACTGGGTCTTAGTCATAAAGTTATCATTATTGCAGTCTTTCTTCCTTTTCACATTCCTTTAACCAACATGCCTTCGCACTGTCAACAGCTGCTCTCTCCACACATTCTGTATCCTCATCCGCATTTCCCTCCTAGCTACGATCGCCTTGCGGCATTTGGTCTCCTAAGGAGGAAGCTGAAGGCCAGTTTTGAAGTGAGTGACATTTCCAAGTTACAGAGGTAAGTTCTATTTCCTACATAAAGACTTCATAGACTTTATTTGTTTTATGGTTCACTCAGGATGTCCACATATAATTCCAGGGGTGCTTGAAATCCATGTTACTTACTATCATTGTGTTTTTGAAATACGCGTGTTAGTGGATAATTGTCTTTAAATATTCTTTATAATTATCTTTAAATATTCTTATAGTTGAATATATATATATATATTTTGTCTCTCTATACTTAAATTCACTGATGAGAGATTCATAAACACAAGAAAGTCAACATACTTTTCGTATTTTTAAGTTTAGTTTTAGTTCAGTGTGAATTTGGTCAATTATTATTGATAGAGTTGATATCTACAGTGACAATACTGCCTAAAGGGCTTCTCCTGGTTTATGTTTACTGTCATAGCCTAATTATTAATAGCTCCCTCTTTCTCTCTCTGGAGTATCTCATTTTAGATAATAAATTTAAAATGTACACTATTTTTATAGCCACTTTTATATGAAATGGCTATATTTAGACTCAGATATGGGTGAAGTGAGTTTAAGCTGATATGGAGAGGAGCCTTCCCTGTCTTATTTATCAGTGTCACCCTACATTTAATACAATGCTCAGAGTAAATATTTGCTGAATGAATAATTCTCTTCTCATTATATTCATGTAATAGGAAGCTCTACTTTATTATTTCATCAATCATATTACTTCATAGACTAGTTGATGGATCAGATAATTAGTAATAAGACATTAATTGCTAATGCAACAGATGCTGGATACAGATAAGGTCACTGACCATTCAGTGATCAGGGCTCAGAGGACAGCAGCCTCAACCGTGGTATCTGCGGCATTGATATCGCTGGGGCTGGAGCAAACCATGGGAGAAGCAGCTCTGGAAGGTGTCCAGGGAGAGGCAACATCTGAAGTTCTACAGGGGCAGTAGCAAGTGGGATATCTGGCCAGAATCTTGAAGATTTCAGAGTATTGTCCAGGTGGAAGGATGTGAGCACCCTGCAGAGCTCATGGGGCAAAGCTCTGAACAGGCTCTATCCTGGTGGGGAAAAAGAGGGCAGGTGAGAAACTAAGAACAGAGCCCAATCCTCAGATGAAATCAAAGCGCAGAATGGCAGGGGATGGGGCGGGCAACATCCCCATGTGGCATAGACCCTGGTGCCCACCCTCTGAGATCCCATCAGAAATCTATGAGACTCCAGTTAGGTTAGAGTCCCAGCACAGCAGCTTGATATGAACGTCATTCTACAGATCTGTGGGGGTTCAGTGATCTCTCCCCAGCCAGTGTTGGTGGCTGGGAACAGGTAGGTGGAGGCTGCAGGTAGGGAACAAGCAGCAGCATCCACAGGGGCAGTGGAAGGCACAGGCAGGGGCTCCAAAACATCACCAACATCTCCTAGCCTTGTTCTGGTAGCAGGAGAGGGAGAGAGGGATAAACATAATGCCACTTGTATGTTTCAAGAATTGTGTGTATTTATATTGCTTAATCTTTACAATAGCAGTGAGATTGGCATTCTTAGCCATAGTTCACAATGAAAGTTCCTCAGAGCCAGCATGGCACAGCCTCTTGGTACAGAGGCTGGCCCATTACAAGGTTTCTTTGACTCTGGAGTCCATGCTTGTGGGGTGCTGCTCGCTGGACCATGGGCCAGTTCCCTGCCTTCAAAGCCCTCCCAATTCAGCTTCCAGCAAGTGTAAAAACGTATCAATGAAGCCCAGCAGAGACTTTTGTGTATAAGGGGTTAGGGGTGGCAATCAGTCTTTTCCTATATGTCTATTTTCATGAGCAATTTTCTTTATATCTCTCCTTTCGTTTATAGCCACCCAGAAAACTTGCTTCCCAGTATTTTTATTATGGGTTCTCTGATTCTTTATGGATTTTTGGTTGCTAAAAGCAGACAAGTAGATCATCATGAAAAAAAGAAATCTGGTTACATCTTTCTGCAAGAAGCCCCCTTGCCAGGCCACCAGCTGTATGCGGTCGTCATTGACACCGGCTTCCGAGCTCCGGCCAGGTTGACCTCAAAGGTAGCTCGAGCATCTGGGGGTACGCTTTGATGGTATCTAAGCAATGTCAGCATCAGAAGTGAGGATCTGGTGATTTGGCTTCCCTGTCTGTTACCTGTCACAGCAGGCCCATCTCATTGCTGAGGCAAGGCTTGCCTGCCCTTTCCAGGGCCCTCCCTCAGCCTGCACGTCTGTCAGGGTGAAGAACAGACCCCTTCACCTTCTGCAGCTGTTCCAGTCCCTTCTCCTTCTGTCTCCACTGTGGAAAGCAGCCCGGGGAGATCTGTTCTGTCTCTGAGTGGATCTTTGAGACTCTGAGAATGAGACGTACTATTCTGAGCTTGGGGCAGAAAACGACAGTCCCAGAGAAGCTGGTGGAGGATGAAGGTGGGGTGGGAAGCAGGATGCGGTGGAGGAGGAGGAAATAGTCCAGCACTGGGCCCAGTGGAGCAGCGGTGCCGCGGTGAGCTGTGGAGGTGAGGTCTGCAGGGGCGGAAATGGAGCCTGGGCAGAGCCATGTGCAATTCGAAGTGCGTGCGACACAAATCCCTCAAAGAGAGGGAGGCTCCCTCTACCCTTGGAACTCACGTTCCCATTTCCCAAGGGAACCGTGGTTACTTTATGGAATCCATAGGATTGGGGTGTGGATGAGAAAGAGTTAGATGGGAGGATGAATGAGATGGGGTGCCACAGTGTAGTAGGATAGATGGGGACACATTTTTAAAGCTTATGTGGTCCTTACCATAAACCCTTCATCTACCAACTGTATATTTAAATTGTCTATCAGATAAACATACATGTATATATTCATGAGCAATGCATACACATAGGAATGTTCTTAACCTAACAAAGGAAGATTTAGTGGTGAAGCTTTAGATGGTTTCTAAGGGATGTCTGCTGTCAGCACTGCAATTTATCATTGTGCTAGAAATCCTGGTAAAAACAATAAAGCAAGAAATAAAACAGGAATATAAGATTCCAAAAGGGAGAAAGAGATGGTTCTTTTTTTTTTTTTTTTTGAGACAGAGTCTCGCTCTGTCACCCAGGCTGGAGTGCAGTGGCCGGATCTCAGCTCACTGCAAGCTCCGCCTCCCAGGTTCACGCCATTCTTCTGCCTCAGCCTCCCGAGTAGCTGGGACTACAGGCGCCCGCCACCTCGCCCGGGTAGTTTTTTATATTTTTTAGTAGAGACGGGGTTTCACCGTGTTAGCCAGGATGGTCTCAATCTCCTGACCTCGTGATCCACCCGTCTCGGCCTCCCAAAGTGCTGGGATTACAGGCTTGAGCCACCGTTCCCGGCCAAGAGATGGTTCTTCGCACAGGATGAAGTTGTCTACACAGCAAATGAAGAAGCATGTTCACGCTAATGATTAGCACTAATAGCATTTAAGAAACTTGCTGAATTTTTGATTGAGAAAAAATCATCAAAATAATCTCTATAAAACAGCAATGACTATTTATAGCATGGAGTTGAAAACAAGAACCTCTTTGTCACAGTAAAAAATGGTGGGGTGCCTAGAAGTGAATTCATCAAACCCCACATACAAGACCATCATGAAAGAACTATCCCCAATATGCATAAGAGATCTAAAGAGCTATGTTTATGGATGAGAAAGCCAATTTTCCTTTGTCATTTCTCCCAAATTAATCTATAACATTAATAATAATAGTGTGAATGAAATTCTATTAATATACTCACTTTACAGATGAAAACCTAAGGCATAATCAGGTTAAATCCAATTAAATCTATTCATAATTCTAGGAAGGTGTTTTGTGGAACTTGGAAAACTGATCCTAAAATTCAGGTGGAAAAGAATACAAGAGAATTGCAATACCAGTCATGCCGACTCTCAAGAGAAGAACAGGGCAGGGACTCCCTACCCAATATTCAGGCTTATTTTGAAACTGTAGTACCTGAGATCATGTCGTGACCTCAGGAGAGGTACTGAGGAGGGATTTCTGGGGGAGACTAGAGGTCTTACAAACCACAGGAAAGGGGGCACTGTTTAAAAAATATTTTGGAACAATAGCTGTCCTTGTAGAAAAAAGGTGCTATTGAATCTTTACATCATACACACAAAAAATAAACTCCAGAACATTAGAGAGAGAAAGGTGAAAACACAAAGTTTAGAAACTAGTCAAAGAAAATATACATTTTGGAATAAGGAAGGATTTCAGAAACAGAAATTTCTTTCTTAAATGAAAGTTTGATAAGTGACATTACATCAGAATTGTTCATTTCTGTGTGACAGAAGACAGCAGTGAGGAATGACAAGCCCAGCCAGATTGATGTGTGCCTCCCCAGGGTATGCCTGCAGGTGCATGGGTACCCTACTCCGGGTCTAGGCTGCTCTGGCATCTCCCTGCCAAGCCACAGGGAGGAAAATGGCGTACCCACCATGGTGCTCTCCTGCTCTCATGAGAAAACAAACGCCCTCCCGAAACCTAGTTGGGATCTGGCTTTTCTAGATCAAGAAGGTGAGGAAATGGCCAATTCTACCAGGCTCCACTTCAAGGCCCTCCTCTGCTCTCTCCAGGGAAGTCTGGGACTGGGCGTGCCCTCTCATTCCCTGGCTCCAGGCTGTGGCACTCCACCATGCAGGTGGTTTTGTGGAAGGGTAAGACGCTGGGAGAAAGTGCAAGGAAGCCCTGCCCAGCATTGCATGGCGTCTGCTGTGAAACAGCCTGAGTTCCCACCCCTGTTCTTTGTTTTGAGGTGTACATTGTTTTATGTGGTGACAACGGACTGTCAGAAACCAAGGAGCTCTCCTGTCCAGAGAAGCCCCTGTTTGAAAGGAATTCCAGACACACCTTTATCCTGAGGTATTCCAAAATATTTCACTGCTAGATTTGGGAAAGAGAGGCCAATCAGAATTAGTGCAGCCTTATCACAAATACAAAACAGACTACATAACATTGGTCTCTAATAGTGAGCATCAATTTATATACAAACAATTTTATGATGTATTTTTACAGTTTGTTATTCTGAGTAGATTAAACAATAGGTTTATGCGAGGCAAGGAAGGAAGGAGGGTGGGGGAAGAAGACTTACTGATTTTACATATTAGTAAAGTTCATAATCAGTGTTTTCTATGACACTAAACCTTCTGACCTTAATTAGGTTTGTCCCCAGTTTGGAAGAGCGAGGACACGTGGTGTCACAAAGATGGTGGGGTTGGAGAAAGAGGGAGTTTAACAAGATAGGATGCAAGCACCTGGCGTTTTAGAAAATATGAAAGGACTCAACTAAATTATTTTTTCTCCTGGTAAATTTCATGCATGATATTTATTGGTTTGGAGTATTATGTCTTCATTAAGAGAGAAAAGGTTAACTTTAATCCACACCAGAGACAAACAGATGAACGAGATTTGTGTGACTTTGGTTTGGGAAAGCTGGTGGATATTGAAGGCCTGAGTGCAGGGTCACTGTGCGTGGTGGGATCTCCCATCCTCTGGTCGGGTTCCAGGGGGCTTCACATGTCACTCTGCATGTCAGTCACCTTTGACATGTCCCATCCCCCCTCTGTGGGCCATCAGTGCCTTGAGGGTGAGCACTGGGGCTGATGGGATGCCAGGACCACACTGTCACCCTCCCAGCTGATGAGACGCTGCTGTGTGTGCCTCCAGCACTCCTGCCCAGCTGGGCCTGCTGAGGAAGATCTGCCTCTGGCACGACAGCCGTGGGCCTTCCCCAGGCTGGTTCATCAGCCACGTGATAGTGAAGGAGCTGCGCACAGGACAGGGCTGGTTCTTCCCTGCCCAGTGCTGGCTGTCTGCCGGCAGGCATGATGGTCGCGTGGAGCGGGAGCTCACCTGTCTGCAAGGGGGACTCGGCTTCCGGAAGGTAGGCCCCCTCCAGGTGGCCTCTCGTGGCGCACCTGGCCGACTGGCAGAGCGTGGCACCTGGCTCTGCTTCGCTTGCCACAGTTGTGTCTTTCAACTCCTCTAAAGTGTATTCCTCTTTTCTTAGTTAATTACCAATATATCAAAATATTAAATGATACATTCATTAAGTGGCCATCCAAGCATGGATTAATTACCCTTCCCAATTATTAATTATTGCAGTAATGCTTCTCTGTAATTGTAATAAGAATGTAAATTTCTGGAATTTATGGTTCTGGTGGTCTGTGATGTCCAGAGGCCCGTAATTAAAGACTATTCAGTGCCCTGTGTGTGTCCCAAACAACCTAGATAACTATCAATAGAGTAATTACAGATATGGTACAGATGTGATCATGGCCAGGATGGCAGGAGATGGCCAAAGTGACAAAATAACAGATAACCTCACAAACTAACCATAGAAGTTGTGGTTTTTGCATGTCCTTTCCATCTTTCCCTATATACAAACAAATTTCATACAATTGTGATAATCATTTTTTTTTTTTTTTTTTTGAAACGGAGTCTCGCTCTGTTGCCAGGCTGGGGTGCATGATCTTGACTCACTGCAACCTCTGCCTCCCAGGTTCAAGTGATTCTTCTGCCTCCGCCTCCCAAGTAGCTGGGACTACAGGCACATGCCACCACGCCCGGCTAATTTTTGTATTTTTAGTAGAGATGGGGTTTCACCATGTTGGCCAGGATGGTCTTGATCTCTTGACCTTATGATCCTCCCGCCTTGGCCTCCCAAAGGCTGCGATTACAGGCGTGAGCCAACGTGCCCGGCTGCATTTTGCACTTTCTTATTCAACATTTTAGAGTAGATCTCTTCATGAATTTTTAAAACATCATTTCAGGGCTGTATAATGGCCCACTGCGCATGACCATTTGCTGAAGACCTGTTGGGCATGTATAGCTTTCTTTCATTTATTATGGTAATGGACAACATTGTGGGAACTTTCATGTGTGACTCTCTGTTCCTGATGAGCACTTCCTGAAACTGGGTCTCAAACAGTGGTAAGAGCCAGTGAACTCAGACAGTCCCCAGTGTCGCCGGACCTTGCCAGGCCACTAGGCTTTCTTTCCAACCTGCCCTGTTGCCATCTGCCTTGATGAGAGGCCCAGGCTCAAGACCTTGGCATTTTCAGGCCTGAGATATTGCTAAGCTAGTAAGAAACATGATCATAAAGGATTTGAAACAAGTTTTCAATCAGTCACAGCATGTGGAAATTCTTCAACATCTAAAACTGGGGCTTCCCCTTAGATGATTGTTTCCTTGTGAGAATGACTGTTTAGCTCGGGAACTGTAGTTAACAATGGGAGACATACATCACTTATCCTTAAGCTATTGTGCTTGACAGCTTTTTGTGAGAAACGTAGGCTTATTAACTTAGTCACGTATAAGCACTTGTGTGTGCTGCGAATCGAGCATTGCTTGTTGGCTAATCCAGTTACATAAAGAAGATACATTCTTGATTTTTCTGGTATTTGTATCTGTGCTCTGCTCATATTCCATAAGAGCAGTTGCAGTTCTGTGTATAATTTTGTTTTTTCTAGAACAATGTTGAGCCCCAAGCATTATTGAAATTGAATTGGAACTTAAAATTCAGTGCGATTCCTAAGCAACTCATCTCCTGCTGTGTGCCAGACATTGTGGGCTACTGAGGACAGAGGTGGAGGCGACTCAGCCCCACTCTCAGTGCACTCAAAGTCCAGTTGAAATTAAGCATATTGCCCCGGAAAGTTCTGAGGGTGGCGGGGTTTTAAGAAGTCTCTTAGGAACATGCAGGAGAACCAAGGAGAGACTGATCAGAAGCTCTGGAGAGAAGGTCTCCGGAGGCTGGGCGTGAAGGCATTTGAGAGCCAGGCAAGTGAAGCCGGGAGAAGCATGTGCCAAAGCTCAGGAGGTGCCAGGGGAAGGCCAGGTGGGCCAGAGTCCAGCATGATGGGAGTGTGGCTGGAGCAAGGGGGCTGCCAAGGAGGCAGAAGGAGGAGCAGCTTCCAGAGGCCTAGAGTGAGGTGCTGTTCACCTGCACCCACGGCCCACCTAGTACCCAGCTAACCAGCCAGGATAGCAGAGCCAGCGAGTGTGGGGAGTGCAGTGCCGTCTACCTGCACCACGGCCCACCTGATACACAGCTAAGCAGCTGGGATGGAAGAGCCAGAAAGCTCGCCGTCTCTGCTCAGAAGATCGCGGTTTAACAGTCAGGACTTTGCTTTATTGACAGAAATGCCCATGTCAGGGAACACTTCTCCTGCTTTCCGTTTCAGCTTTTCTATTGCAAGTTCACAGAGTACCTGGAGGATTTCCACATCTGGCTGTCGGTGTACAGCAGGCCCTCCTCCAGCCGCTACCTGCACACACCACGCCTCACCGTGTCATTCACCCTGCTGTGCGTCTACGCGTGTCTCACTGCCCTGGTCACTGCTGGAGGGCAAGAGCAGGTGAGGGCCGTCGCTTTTCCTTACAGCAGCTTCCAGATCCCAGACTACACTGTGGCCCCTTTTTGCCTAAGAAATCAACAAAGCTCACAGTCCTCTGAGAAAAGTGTAAACCAGGGGAAGCAAGCCTGGCTGCCTGGGGACCGGAGAAGGAGCAGGAGGGCTCTGCCCGGTGTGGCACTGGGTGGGCCTGCACAGCCCTGACTCTGCTGGCTCAGTGGACAGCTGCTCTGTGGGAGCTCGTGCCCAGGCCCAGCAGTAGAACTTTTCCAGAGAGCCTGGCAGTCAGTTGTCTTTGAGAATGATCTTGAATTTTTTTTTTTAAGTTGGCAATTCATTTAGATTTTGAACAAGTCCTCTGGACAAAAGAACACAGAGCCATTCTGATGGGCACATTTTCCCTCAAGATGCCAGTTTGCACTGGCAACTCTGGTCAGATTGTTCCTCATGAGATGTAGTAAATTACTTCGAAATCAGTGTCGGCAGTTAAAATGGAGACCGTCCCTTTCCTGAGGAAAAACAACACAGCAGGACGTGGGCTGAGGGAAAACTGACTTGTTTACTATGACAACATCATGGCCATTCATGCACCTGGCCCACCGGGTTCACTGCTGGGTCGTGGTGCGCCTGGAGAATGTGGTGACAAGGTCCGTTTCCGAGGAGGGGGCCAGCGACCCATCCATGTGACAGCCAGGCATAGTGGCTCCTTTATGACACCAGGTATCAGAGAGATCCAGTAACAATTATGGATTGGTGAGATTGAAAAAATAACAATGCATAGAATTTGTAAAAAGAGGATAAACAAGTATCATCAAGTAGCAGGAAGGGAACAGCTCTGTCCAGCCGGAAATAGACCAGGGCCCGTGGTGAGGAAACCTACGGTCAGTCTCTTCTTTGAGCCTGACATGTTGTCTGACGTTGGGCCACTGACCACTTCTCTCTGTTCATTGGTACTTTGTGGGTGTTGATGCCTTGCCAGATTGTAGCCATGATTCAATCCATGGAGCACGTGCCTGGTAGAGAGTGGGTGCGTGGCAAGCATTTGTTCAATCCAAAAGGATTTGTATAAGAAGAAACAAAATGATTGCGTGTGTTTTTTTTTTTCACTCCTGGGGTATAAGAAGCCTTTGCTGGATTCCTTCTGCTTGTATCCATCATATCAGCTCTATATATAGATCTATTTTTTTCTTAGAACGATATTGAACATGATGCAGTATTTAAATTGAATTGTGGCCAGGGTGGTAGCTCATGCCTGTAATCCCAGCACTTTGCGGGGCCGAGGCAGACAGATCACCTGAGGTCCGGAATTTGAGAGCAGCCTGGCCAACATGGTGAAACCCTGTTTCTACTAAAAATACAAAAATTAGCTGGGCGTGGTGGTACGTGCCTGTAATCCCAGCTACTCGGAAGGCTGAGGCAGGAGAATCACTTAAACCTGGGAGGCAGAGGTGGCAGTGAGCCGAGATCTTGCCACTGCACTCCAGGCTGGGTGACAGAGCAAGACTCCATCTCAATCAATCAATCAATCAATTGAATTGTAACTTAAAATTCATGGTTCATGAAGAGAGCACTTTTATTAAGTGTAATGTATGTATTCACATTACATATATTTGTAATTACACCATGACTGTTTTAAGTTGGACTCCTATCAGGTTGATGTAACGGCTGCTGTTGGTTTGTTGCAACCCCAGTTGGATGTCAGCCCCACCCTTGGATCCTTCAGGGTGGGTCTCCTGTGTACCCTCCTGGCTTCTCCAGGGGCCCAGCTCTTGTCCCTGCTCTTCAGGCTCAGCAAGGTACCTGCGACTTGTCCTCATGGCCCTGTTCTCCTGAGCAGCCCCTTCATTGCTGGGGAACACACTTGGTGAACCACCTCTTTCCTTCTGCAGGAAGCCCCGGGGCCTGCCCGAGCAGAGCCACACTGCCCGCCTAGAGGAGAAGCACAGGCCGAGGCACCCCAGGGTAAATGTGTATTAAAACTCTCAGAAACTCTCCGTGGGGCTGAGCCTTTTGCACCAATGTACTAAGTAGAAATTGTATCTTCTGCTTTCAGTTTGCATTATGTTTGTTATGAGTAATGTTGGGCATCATTTCATGTGTTTAAAAGTCATTTTATTTTCTGTGGTCTGTCCACTTTCTTTTCCCACATTTATATGAACCTTATAAAATCCTTTCTTTTCTGAGTGATATATAAATACTTTTCACCAGCTAAGTAAAGTAGGTCTTTGTCAGATGGGTAGTGAATCCATTTTCTAGTTGCTAGTGCCATTTGTTTTATTAATTAAACATTTTTCTCAAGCTGCCATGTTTCCTTAAGGCAGCCTCGAGTGGGTGTGAGGGTTGCCCAAGCCAATACCAGGACTGAAGCATCAACAAAAGTCCTCGTTCTAGTCTTGTTCTCTCAGAAGTACTCATTCTGGCTGAGTCAGGAAGGAAGAGTATTTGCTGAAGAAAGAAGTATCCCTGCTAATCATTAAACATATCCCTGTCTAAATGTATGATCCCAAAACATCATACATTGGACTTTTATTTTTTTGAATCAGGTCCTAATTCCTGCCGAAGGATACCAGACGCACAGGAGCCATGCAAGGTAAATCAACCATTACGCGCAGCAGCTAATCCTCTAGCATGAAATGCGAGCAATTAGATTTCTCTGGCATCCTCCCTTGGCTATGGTCTGGCCATGGATGGGTCAGGCCCAAGGTGAAATGGACACAAGAAAAGATCGATGCAAGACCTGCTGTGCTGGCTGGGGGCCGTCCTCCCTAGAGGGAGGTCTGTTTCCCAGGACACATGCCACAGCAGCCCGGCTGTCCAGGTGGCTCAGAGAGAAGGGGTCTCAGCAGAGGCCTGAAACAGGAAGGAAGCGCAGCCCAGCAGAATTCGGAAAGCCCCGTGTGTCTACTCAGTAAATACCGGCAGGACCGTGGGAGAGACACTGTGGAGCAGCAAGGCTCGGGGTGATCGCTCTGTGAGCTTCTCCACCTCCTTGTGAGGAGGGGGCTCAGAGAAGCTGCCCCAGTGCTGGGAGCTCCATTCCAGGTCTCAAAGAAGCCTGTGACATGGGGCAGTTGAAGGGCAGCTTCTAATGGCACCGCTGCGGTACCCCATTGCTATAGTGCTTTTCGGATCTGTGTGGTGTGACTGCCCCTTTGCTTATGTGGGATTCTGCTCTGTGGGACACATGAGGGCACACACGATGCTGGGTTTGCCAGGTTCTAACTCCCTGGCGGCAGCTCCGCCGCTCCTGTTCCTGAGGGTGGTACTCTCGAGCCGCTGCTTGAAACACAGTGTGCCCCCTATGCCCCAAATACCATGCCAGAGCTCTGCGCCCTCCCCACTTGGAGGCTTTGTTCAACCAGTTGCTCTTGGCTGAATTCCCCTCTGTGGCAGGGTCGTGCCTCCCAGAGAACCAGGTGCAATCACCCTGACCGCATGGAGCTGCTATTAGGCCACCAACATTTCCCCAGGCGCGGCCACCGTCCTCCGAGGGGTATGAAGGAGCCGGCTCTCAGGCCGCCTGTGCTTCCTCCCTCAGAATTCTTTAGAGGCCTGAGCACCACACCCTGCCCATGTCAGGCCAGTCCTCTGAGAAGGCGGCAAGCCACACCACTGTTGAGCGTCATGTGTGAAGCCCTGTCTGTGGAGACATTAACCTTGGCATGACCTTGTCATTCTAGCATCCTGCATCAGCCATTGTCTCTGGGAGTGGCAGGGCCCAAAGGAAGGCGGCAAGTGATGATGGCACAGCCTGTCCAGCCCCTAAGCTGGAGGCCCACGGGGCTGACCACAGCGGGACTGCTTTGATGGGGAAGAGCCACTGCTGCCCTCCCTGTACTCAAGGTAACTGGCTCGCAACCACAGCCCCCTTCCTGCCAGTCCAGCAGACCTGCCGCCATTGGGAGAGGTGGGGCAAGCAGAGCCACAGTTGGGCCAAATGTCACTGAATACTCTAGTCTCATCTGAAAACCAGGCATGGGCCCACCCAAAACTGAGGCGTCCAACTTTCCTCCAAAGTCTTGGTGCTTTCTGGCAGGTACTTAACATGGTCAGATCTTTTTAAAAGTCAGTAATATGCTCATAACCTTTTTAAAGTATTCTGGAATGTGAAGCTTTGTATTTTTTAATGCCAATGACAGTGAATGATAGTCCCAGCTTCCAATTATGCTGGAATCTCAGCAGTGAACTGGTAGAGGCAGGGATTACCCTAGAACAACCAGGGCCGTGCCCAGGGAGATTGAATCCTGCTGCAATCCTAGGAGGGCAGCCAAATCATGGCAAAGGGGAGACTGTGGTGGGCCTGGCCTGGCAGGGGTGTGTGACTTTGGGATCCTGGAGCCATGTGGTACGTGAGCAGATGGTTTAATCGAGGCTCCAGCTCAGCCCAGGTCCTTGTGTACTGGATTCAGGTGCTTGTTCACAGTGACTGGCAAGGTCTGTGCATGCAGCTATGTCTGGTTGGACCCATGCTGCACAGCACCTAACACAGTGGGGCACAAAAAAGATCCTTTCTGTGAGTGAACAGGCTTCAGGCGGGTAAGCCTTCAGTGTAGGCACAAGTATCAGCAGTAGATCAGAAGGGAAACTCATCCCAAGGACCAGCGACCCTCCCAGACAAGCTGGACACATGGCCTGGGCTGGAAGAGAGCACTCAGGAGTACAAGGCTCACACTGGCAGACCAGCCACCGATGAGGTTTTGGAGGAGGTGTGGCTCAGGACGACACCACTGTCCCAGTCACAGCTCACCTTCCTTGATTTATGTTCAGCCAGTGTCCCTCGGTTTGCCTAATACCAGCTTCCCAGCAAGAGCTCCTTAGTTGTTGAAAGGTGTTGTGCTCGATTGCCCTAGGTTGACGTGGCATCCTGCCTCTAAGAGCAGTCGCTAGAAAATGGGCTGAGATGGCTGCACCTGGAGGTATGAAGAGCTATATAGGGCAACCCTCTGGTCCTGTACCTGGCCCTGGGGAAATCACACAGCAGAGAGGGAAGGATGAAAACCACAGGGGACCAGTCACAGCCCTGTCCCTCGTGGTGTGTGGGACCTGATCCAAATCAGGGCAGACCCTCAGATCCCAGGTCAGCCTGCTTAGTTGTTTGGGGTCTGAAATGGAAACTGATCCCTCTGCCTCTGATGTTGGGGATCCATAGGTCTGTTCAGAAAAAGAGGCCCCCAAAAGCCTTCTGAGGGCACAGCGAGGCAGGAGTTGCTGCTCCCCACCCCCACTGCCACCCCAGACCCTCAGGTGAGCACCAATGTCCCAGCTCAGCAGTCGGGCAGGAGTTCCCTTGTTCTCAGCCTGTGCATTCTATTCAGGACCTCAAGGGATTGGAGGAGGCCTGTGGCTAGGAAGGCCCTCTGCTTCACTCAGTCTGCTGATTCAGATGTTAATGTCACCTGGAAACACCCCCAACCCCGAACACACTCAAAAATCACATTTAACCAAATGCCTGGGCACCCTGCAACCCAATATAGTTAATGCCTAAGATTCACCACCACACTCCGCGTGATAGAGATGCCAAGGTCTCTTAAGCTGCCTCGTCTCTGTCCTACTCTTCCGCAGCACCCAACAGTGGTTTGGAGGGACTAATGCCCTGGTGGTCGAAGGCCCCTCAGCCTTGGTGGAGCTCTGCAGTGTGGGCCATTTGTGGGACCACTTCTCTGGCCTGCAGTTTGGGGACAGGATTTCTAGGCTACAGGTAAGCTGTAGAGGTTTTCAAACATCCTCAGGTCCTCAGATGGAAAGTCTCGCATTTGTAAATAAATCCCCGCATTTCTGGGAACTCATCGGATTCAGGCTCCAGATGTCGCTATTGCTATTTTCTCCCTCATTTCTCCCTCCCACCTCCTGGGGTAAATAAAATCATATGCAGATCCCAATGGGTGGCTTGGCCTGGTCAGCCCTGCCACGGCAGAAGGCCTGGATGGAGTCCAGATATTAAACAAGAAGCTGCAGGACGCCCGCCTAAGGAAGGAAGGAACCCGCTGCCGAGCTCCTGAGAGGAGCCAGTTCCCAGCCAGGAGCTCTGGCTAGAATATGCTGCTCATGGTCTCCCATCATTTGAAAAAGCATATGCCTTTGGGACAGGGATTATGATGCATGTGTCACAGATTCTGATCCTGTCACCCCGGCACATGCTGCCTCTCTGGCTCCCGTCCAGCTTGGACTCGCCATCGGAGACCGCAGGGTCATTCAGTGTGGCTCCATGGCCCACGTCTTCATAAACCACAAAGAGTAGCCACAAAGCCAAGGCCCTTTCTTCCCGTCTCTTCCATCTCAACTGTAGATGTTGAATCACTCTGTGAGAATGGGCAGGTACTTAGACCTCTCTTGTGCCTCCGTTTGCTCATCTGTAAAATAGGAACATCAGAGAGCTTAATTCTTAGGGCCTGGGGAGGAGCAGCTGAAATATGAAAGCTGTCCTGTTAGCATCATGCCTGCCCCAGCGGAGTGCCCGCCGGCATCCGGCTTTGTTGTTGTTGCTGCTGTTATTATTATTATAGCCCAACCTGTTTTCTTCCCCCTTCCCCTCTCTGTGCTCTGTTCCATCTGCCTGTTGGGTTTTCCTTTCTCTTTCCCACTCGGCAGCTTCAGGGAGGTCAATGTCCTCTTAGCAGACAGGGGTTCCCCTCCGATGAGCAGAAAGACACTGCCCACGTCCAGCACCACTCCCACAGCTGGCTTCCTGCCATGGCGAGGCCATGGGCCCTCATCAGGCAGTGTCCCTGTGCTTAGGCAGCAATGACTGCTGGGTGGCCTGCTGCCCTAGAGGGTGCTGACCACCACACTTTCCCTGGGGGCAGGTTTGGCCAGGAGCAGTGTGTACGGTGGCTGCATCTGCTGTCCCTCTCCGTGGTCTGCTGTGTTTTCATCACCCAGCCGCTTATGGTAAGAAACATCCTCCATGGTAGAAGTGTCTTCCATCAGGAGGGGACCTAGACGGGAAGGAGAAATAGAGGCTTCATTTTGGTGGTGTATGACTTTTCTTTATACCCTGATTTCAATTGTGGTGAGAGAGAACCAGGAGCCAGGCTCTGTGCTAAGCTGCACATGGGCCTGTTCTTTAATCCTCATAAACATCTTTGAGAAGTGAACCACTTTAACCCACATTTTTCATTTGAGGAAATTGAGCCTCAGAGAATTTAGGTCTCTTGGGCGAGGTTACACCTGGTGAGTAGCTGGGCTGGGAATCCAAGGCAGTGACTACTGGTGTCTTTAAAACTGGGAGATGGAGTCCTGTTCATGATTAGGGGACAGGAGGACAGCTCTGTGTGGAACGAACACGGGCACAGGGTGGCTCTCTGCTCTGTCATGTTTTTCCTTCCAGGTATGCCTCATGGCCTTGGGTTTTGCTTGGAAAAGAAGAGCTGACAACCACTTTTTTACTGAGTCTTTACGTGAGGCTACCAGGGATCTGGACTCTGAATTGGCAGAACGTTCCTGGACTCGCCTCCGCTTCTCTTCAAGCTGCAGTATTCCTGACTGTGCAGGCGAGGTTGAAAAAGTAAAAAAATGACCTATGCCGTGCAAATTGAGCTTTAAAAAACTGCTTTATGTTCTATCACTCATATCTGAATGTAGGCTTTGAATTCAAATTGGGTTGCATCTTTGGAGACCCATGGGATGTCTTAATTTCTTATGTTTCTTTGCACACACATATATGATAGATGAACACATAGGACTTATTTTTTTTTTCACTCCCATCCTAAAGAAGTTAGAGCATCAAGACAATTAGCATATTTTAAAATACTGAAGCAAATGAGAACTCTAATTCTTGGCCATGATTTTGGAGAACTTTTAGGCCATTTGCCCTTCAGTGGACCCGCAGAAAAGGTACTCCTCCCCATCATTCCTCCCTCCCTGACTTCATCCCTTCGTCCCTTCCTCCCTCCCTTTCTTCCTTCTTTTATTCAGTTTTGCCTATTGTATGTGTAGCATTCTGTTGGGCAGTGTGAATGATGTGAAGGAAGAGAAAGGTCTATTGGCCACTGCAAAGAAATTCACAGGCTCATTGATTAAGTGCACATGAAATGCATGTGCGATTCTGTACTCTTGTAATAACCACAAGTCACTTATGACCAAGGACCCAATCCCAGTTCATTTAGAGTCAGACCCTGGTCTGGGCCTCTGCTCATCTCCGCCCTCCTCCTCGCAAAGGATCCTGATAAACTTCACGTCTGAGGACCTGTCTGAGGCCTCTCAGCCCTGCCTGAAACCAGGGCTGCTGCTGCTGAAGATAGGTGGTGCACACAGGTTATGTAGTCATTGTGCTATTTTGCATCTACATTGTATTTACATTTGTCATATCATTTGTTCCTTATAACACTTTATGAATTAGGCAGCATCACTGCACCCCATTTAAAGATGATGTGAAACAATTAGGCCCAAGGTATACTGCAATAAAGGGGAGTCTGGGGCCCAAACCTGGCCCACCTTGCCCTTTCCTCCTGCACCCCCGCCCTGCAGCACCTTAGCTCTTGAGAAGCAGCATTGCCCTGGTTCCCTCATACCTGTTGGATCTCAGCTTTCCTTTGTGCTTCGAAGGCTGTCCTTCCTCTTCTCCCCTCAGGCAGCTGTGCCCTGCTGTGCTGCAAGTTTGTTCATTTTCTTTCTATCGTCCCAGCCTTGGGGGTGAGGCTCCTTCAGATGAATTCAGCCTAATCCTGAGGGCCAGGCTGTGTCATCTCCAAACCTACGCATGGCTCATTAGCACCTTAGAATCGGGATGCCCCCCACACCCAAGCCTCCCCACGGATCTCTCGGCCACACATGTTCCCTTCTCAGAACGGCACAACAGCCGAAGGGAGTCACTTAACTCCCAACACCCTGCATGTGCAGCTTTATATTGTTTGCATCCCTGCTGTCGAGTTCCTAGAAGCCCAAGTCTCTAGGAGGAAGGACTGTCTCTGATTCCTCAGATGTCCCCAGTGCCTGATCCAGTGAATGTGTGTTGATGAATGAATACCTACAATGAGTTCATTTATCTGGCTACTGTTATGCCCTGTCCATGAACAGAGTATAAAAGTAAAAATGATTTTTGAAGAAAGAAAAGAAAGGTCATTTCTTGCTAAGACTATACTTTAAAATGATTTTTTCATACCTTGAAAGTCTCTGAGAGAAAATACTGTGCCCGTGCCCAAGATAATTGCTGCTGTAATTTGGCGGTAGTAGACACACCCGTCGTGTACAGCAGCTCTTTGTAATAGCCCAACTGCAATCCCTGCCAAAAAAGCTTGCCTGGGACATGAGCAGATTTTTAAAAATGGGTCTACCCCCCATCTCTGATCCCTTCCCCAACAACCTGGTCTATGTTATTCATACAAAGTGCCTCTTTGTTCCCAAATGCCAGGCTGAATGTACAGCACAGCAATGACGCATTCCTTGGCTTGGCAGGAGCACCAGGGGCCTCTCTCCTTCCACCCGACAGCCCACGGCTCACCGGGCTCTTGTCCCTGACAGGTCTTGGCTGCCCGACAACAAGCTCGCCACCTGCGCTGGGCACATCCACCCTCCAAGGCCCATCTGAGGGTCACCAGAGAGAGGATGAGGAGAGAGAGTCGCACACAGGCTGCCCTGAGGTGGGTGGCGGCCTCTGTTGGGAGGGCTTGCTCCACTCCAGCTCCCTTCTCGGAGGGGGTGCCCCACTGCTGCTGGTCCTCCTGGGAGATTGTTCTCCTCGAGGAGTCGGGAGTGGAGGTGGGGACCACCTTGCTGTCCCCAGAGCTATCCTTATCTATGTAACAGCCTGTGCTGCCCAGCAGATGGGAGGAATTCAGGGAAACGGAATTGAAGTCAGAAAACTCAGTTCCACAATTTGCCCATGATGAGAAATTGATTAAGAAAGCTTCCTCCTCTGGGCCTCAGCTTCATGCATCCAGCATGGATTCACACACACAGTTGGATTTCATCCCACCCATACGTGTGCTTAGCACATGGTCTAGGGCTTCTGCTTCTCCAGCTGGGACACACAGGGATGTGGAAGCTTGTAAGATAAATGCAACACCTCTTCTTAGGGCATGGATTTAGCCCAGTGACAGGTATTTTAAAATATTTAATATTCAGATATGCACAGCTGGTGTTCATAACATATTTTAAATTTTTTTAGATAAAATACAAACCTTAATAAATATCATGCTGTGGCAAAGCTCTCCAACTTCTACCTCCAACACATTTCTCTCAGTGGTACCATCCCCCTCCAATCATGGTGGTGCTGGATGGCAGCCACTGCAAGGAGCCTTCTCTAAATGCTAGCCAAAATCCCTCTTCAAATTCGAAACACAAATTCGGTCTCCTGCAAATCTTTCTGGTGTAGTTTGTCAAGGATTTGGGAATTTCTGATAGTTTTTAAAAAATGGCATGTGATAGAAGCACCTCCAACCATCTTCCTTAAAAAACAATCCCTTCATACCATGTGGCACACCATTAGCTTCCCCTTAAATATTTTCACATCCCTTTCCAAGGAAAAGAGCTGTGGTTGTGTTAGGATGTCACATTTAAAGGAGAATGGGAGAGGAATTCCGGGAAGATGGAGCGGTGGCCAAGTTTTTTACTCTTACCAAATCTCCTCATAAAAATAGAGCAATTAGGATAGCAAAAACAAAACCCATAGAAAACATGCACAACAAAATTACATGAGTTGGCCGCCGCCACCACACACACCCCCAAAGGCACTCAGGTGGGAACCAACCAGAGAGTGCACCCACCCTGTAGCTCAGCAGCTACAGAACATGGTGGAGGGAAGGATAGGGTACATGATGTATCTGAGAATAGGAGAACCCCAAGCTCCTGTAGGTGTTGTTCACTGGGAGGGTGGTGGGCACATCTGGGAGGAATTTGCACAGTCACGTTTACAGGTGAGTGCAAGGTCTGGAGGTCTGGAGCTGCTGGGCCAGCTCAGCCCTCAGAACTAACCAAACCCAGCTCTGCCAGGACATAGCCCTCTGGGATGGGGTGGCTTGGAGCACTGCTGGGGGAAGCATCCAAACCAAGCAGAACAGGCCCAGAGAAAGCATCTAGGAAACAGGCAAAACTAGTAAAGTATTAGGTTACAAAATTAAAAGACAAAAACCAATATCATATTTATATACAAGCAAAAGTCAGAGATTTAATACAAGACCATATTCAACAAAGCAAATAATAAAATAAATACAACAAAATACACTTAGGCATAATCTTAAGTTTCTCTAAGATTTCACTGAGGAAAATTTCCCTATGACTCAAAATCCAGACACAAAAGGGGAAAATAAAAATAAATTGGATTACATGAAACTTGAAGAGAAAAAAATAACTCCTACATTAAAAGAAAATAAATTTGTAAAATAAAATGACAGCGACAAACTAAGAAAAAATATTTGTAACAAAGTTTTAATATTCTCTCTTTGTTTTTTGTTTTTTTTTTTAGACAGAGTTTTGCTCTTGTTGCCCAGGCTGGAGTGCAGTGGCTCAATCTCGGCTCACTGCAACCTCTGCCTCCCAGGTTCAAGTGATTCTCCTGCCTCAGCCTCCCAAGTAGCTGGGTTTACAGGCATGTGCCACCACGCCTGGCTAATTTCTTGTATTTTTAGTAGAGACAGAGTTTCTCCATGTAGGTCAGGCTGGTCTTGAACTCCTGAACTCAAGTGATCCACCCGCCTCAGCCTCCCAAAGTGCTGGGATTATAGGCATGAGCCACCACTCCCAGCCTAAGGGATCAGCAACTCTTTAAAACCTAAAACTGGACTGGAAAAGTGAACAGAGAGTTCACAGAAAAAAAGAAATTCAAATGGCTCTTTCACTTACAGTAAGAGAATTGCAAATTAAACTGTGAAAATAAAAAAAATGTGGCCGCATACTCTGTCAGTGAGGCCATGGCAAATAGAGACTTTCACACAGTGCTGGTGTGAATGCAAAATGGTACGGCCACTATGGGGGAAATTCGAAGTCTCTACACAACGATAGATTCATTTACCGTTTATCCAGCATCTCCAGTTCTTAGAATCGCTCTTAAAGACACATTAAGGAAAACATGAGCAGACCCATGCACAAAGCCATTTGTGTGGGAACTTTTGTAATGAGAATAGCCTGGAAAGAACGCACATGTCTTGCTGGAGGGACAGGAACACAGTGGAGTAGTGTCCAGCTATGTAGAAGCATGAGGACTATCCCTCCAGACTCCCAGGGAGATGCCTGTAGGAGTCACTGCAGGAGTGAAGCCGGGTGGAGGAAAGCAGGCGTGCTGTGCTGCCCACTGCTTAATGAAAGGGGACATGAATATGCGTGCCTGTGGATCTGCTCACCCTAAATAAAACAAGGGAAAGTCAATCCAGGCACCTTTAGGAAATATTAGTAGTTACTTATGGGGAGAGAAGGAATACGATTTTTAAAAATCTGTGTTAAGGTTAAAAATTCGAATTTATAAGCCTAGTCTCTAAGTACAGAAAAGAACGAAGGGAAAACACCCTAAAGCTGTTTTCACCAATCGTATTGTTAGTGGAGCGTTAGTATCTTTATTCTCATTGTTGATTTATTGTGGGGTAAAGGAAATGAAGAATTCTGTTATTTTCTAATTCTGTCATTCCTGGTGTCCTTTAAAAGTGGAATTCTTGATGTGAGAGAAAGAAGGTACGGATCTGAGTTCAAGGAAGTCAAAACTCTGTAGTCCTGAATTTGAATTGCAAGTATAGGTATGGAATCATGTGGGTTTTTATTTTAAGGAAAATATATATATATTTTTCTAGATCTTTCCAGCAAGAAAAGACCTAGAAACAGCCCAGAAGCAACACACACTTTTAACACCTAGATTTGGTCTACCAAAAAGAAATAGGAGTCACTGGGATTCCTGATTTGAAGACGGTGATGGAAAATGTTTAAGATGAGCCTGGAATCTTTCTTAGGCAAGGGAGCAATTAATAACTGCTGGAGTCATTGTCAGAGGACCAAGAAGCCAGTTTAAAGAGGTTCAGATTGGTCAAACATGGGGTAATTAGATATCAAGATTAGAAACTACTGAATTGAAGTTCATGAAATCTATCTAAAGCCATGAGCTGGTAACAACACCCGCAATGTAATTGATCAGTGTTGGTGGACACCCAGAAACCAACTTGATAAAAGCCAGTGAAAGTCTGCCTTTCCTATACAAACTGTACCCCTGGGAAACCACATCACAGGAGGGGGGATATTTCTCTTTAGAGAGGAATTCCAGCTAATGAATGAGGACTAGGCAATAGAATTAGAGCCTGACCATTTTTGCAGTTTTAATGAAGTAATGAATCTAGGCATTGCTCATTAACAGTGGTCAACATAAAAGAGAGGAGGGAGAGAGAAACATCAGACATTCTGTGTCTGCTGGTGGGAAAACACCATCATCTATGAGGCAACCTACCCAAAACAGTCCAATCTTAATCTGATGAAATGATTTTGCCAACTTGTAGTTTACCGTAAGAGTATGTTGACACCTCCATCGAAAAGCAGGACTCTGAGAACATGCTCAACAAATGGATTGCAAAGAAGCAAAAATAAATAGAGATGATACCCATAGACTGGAAGAGACATGAGGAGAAAAGCAATTAATGCAATTTGTCATAG
Source organism: Macaca mulatta (assembly GCF_049350105.2). Taxonomy (NCBI): domain Eukaryota; kingdom Metazoa; phylum Chordata; class Mammalia; order Primates; family Cercopithecidae; genus Macaca; species Macaca mulatta. The sequence goes on from NC_133408.1 coordinate 80,768,422, forward strand.
TAACAGACTAAGAAAAGCCATATAATCATCTCAATAGAGGCAGAAAAAGTATTTGATAAAATTCAACATTAATTCATCCAAAAAAAAAAAGAACCTCTTAGCAAACTAGGAGTAGACGTAGGAATAGAAAAGAGTTTCCCTGAACTAATAAAGGGTATTTATGAAAACTCGACACCTAACATCAATCAATAGAGAGACATTGAATGTTTTTTAAGATAACGAACAAGGCAAAAATGTCCTCTCTGATCACACATATTGAACATCATTGGAAGTCCTAACCAATGCAATAGGCAAGAGAAAGAAATTAAAAACGTATCGATTTGAAAGGAAGAAATAAAACCATCTATTGGCAAATGACATAAATCGTCTATGCAGAAAATCCCAAATAACTTACAAAAACAAGCGTTCTGGAACTAATAAGTGAATTTAGCAAGTTTGCAAGACAAGTCAGTATACAAAAGTAAATTATATTCCTATGTACCAGCAATGAACAATTGAAATTTAAAAAGGAATGCCATTTACAACAGCACCAAATAAATTAAGTACATGGACGTAAGTCTAAGAAAACGTGTGCAGGATCTGTATGTTGAAAATCACAAAACTCTGATGAAGGAAGTCAAGAAGATCTGAATAAATGAAGAGATAGACTGTGTGCGTTGATTGGAGGACTCAGTAATGTTCAGGTGTTGATTCTTTCTGCAGTTTCAATGCAATACCACAAGATTTTTTTTTTTTTTTTTTTTTTGATACAGAGTCTCACTCTGTCGCCCAGGCTGGAGTGCAGTGGCGCGATCTCAGCTCACTACAACCTCCATCTCCCAGGTTTACGCCATTCTCCTGCCTCAGCCTCCTGAGTAGCTGGGACTACAGGTACCTGCCACCATGCCCGGCTCTTTTTATATATATATATAAAAGTATATATATATATAAAATATATATATATACTTTTAGTAGAGACGGGGTTTCACCGTGTTAGCCAGGATGGTCTCGATCTCCTGACCTCGTGATCTGCCTGCCTTGGCCTCCCAAAGTTCGAGCCACTATGCCCAGCAAAATACCACAAGCTTTTTTACAGATATTGACAAACTGATTCTAAAATTTATATGGAAAACAAAGGAACTAGAATAGCCTAAACAATTCTGAAAATGATGAGCGAAGTCAGAGGACAGACACTATCTGGCTTTAAAACATACTATACAGCTGCAGAAACCAAGGCAACATGATGTTTGGGGACAGATAGACATGCAAATCAATGGAACAGAATAGAGAACCCAGGAATAGACTTACCCAAATATGCTCAACTGATTTTTTGGCAGAGGCGCAAAGATGATCCAATGAAAAAAGAATAGTCTTTTAAAAATGGTGCTGGGGGCCAGGCATGGTGGCTCATGCCTGTGATCTCAGCACTTTGGGAGGCCAAGGCAGGTGGATCACCTGATGTCAGGAGTTCAAGACCAGCCTGGTTAACATGGTCAAACCCCATCTCTATTAAAAATACAAAAAATTAGCTGGACGTGGTGGTGGGTGCCTGTAATCCCAGCTACTCAGGAGGCTGAGGCAGGAGAATCACTTGAACCAGGGAAGGGTAGGTTGCAATGAGTCGAGATTGTGCTACTGCACTCCAGTCTAGGTGACAGAGCTAGACTCTGTCTCGGAAAAAAAAAAAAAAAATGGTGCTGGGAAAACTGGATATTGATATGCAAAATAAATAAACAAATAAACCCCAACACATACCTCACACTTTATACAAAAATTTCCTCCCAGGGATTTAAAAGCCGAGTTTCATTTAAAATCTTTTGGCCCGGCATAGTGGCTCACGCCTGTAATCCCAGCACTTTGGGAGGCCGAGGCGGGCAGATCACTTGAGGTCGGGAGTTCGAGACCAGTCTGACCAATATGGAGAAACCCCGTCTCTACTAAAAATAACAAAAGTTAGCCAGGCGTGGTGGCACACACCTGTAGTTCCAGCTACTCGGGAGACTGAGGCAGAGGAATCGCTTGAACCCAGGAGGCGGAGGTTCCAGTGAGCCGAGATTGCGCCACCGCGCACCCGCCTGGGTGACAGAGTGAGACTCCATCTCAAAAGAAAAATTGCAGATTGAAACATTCAGATACCTACATACAGGGTCTGTATGGATGCTAACTTAAAAACTCTTCTTACAGAGACATTTCCATGGACATCCTCATGCTTCTTCTGCTTTTGGGTATAATGTATGGGAGGTTTTCTCAAGATGAATACTCCCTCAATCAAGCTATCCGGAAAGAATTTACAAGGTAGGAGGTTTGGGTAACTCCTCTAGATCTGGGGCCATTGCACTAGTCCATAGCCTGTGTGCACCTTCCCCATATTTCACAACCCACGTATGAAATATAAGGAAGGTTGTCACAATTACCCTGGTATTAATAAAACCCCCTCCATTCGCAGACTTTGGATACATTCTTAGCATTTTCTTTGGGGTAAATAGTGAAACGAGGATATTTCAAGGAATTTTAAGTTCTGCACCAAAACAGGGTCTTGCAGTTTCTTTTTTGCTGGAGACATCAGTTTTCTGCCAAAGCCTATGGTTGCAGTTCATAATAACTGACATTCAAGTTCAAACAGTTTCTTTTTTTTTTCTTGGGTTTTTTTTTTTTTTTTTTGAGACAGAGTTTTGCTCTTGTCACCCAGGCTGGAGTGTAATGGCGCGCTCTCAGCTCACTGCAATCTCCCAAGTTCAAGCAATTCTCCTGCCTCAGCCTCCCAAATAACTGGGATTACAGGCATGTGCCACCACGCTCGCCTAATTTTTTTGTATTTTTAGTAGAGATGGGGTTCACCGTGTTGGTCAGGCTGATCTTGAACTCCTGACCTCAAGTGATCCACCCGCCTTGGCTTCCCAAAGTGCTGGGATTACAGGTGTGTGCCACTGTGCCCGGCCTTCAAACAATTTCTAACACCTCTCAAGTTCTTGATCATTTCTCCAGTTACTCATTTGCTACTTCCTCCTTCTTTCTATAAGTAGTAGATGCTGACCATAGGTAAATCTAGCAGAACTGAAAAGTGAAAAGCAGAAAAATTTCCGTGATGCCACCAGGCAGAGGCAAGCATGATAGCATTTTGTTGTGTCCTATTTCTTTTCCATGTCTCAGTGCTTCTAAAATTGGGATGCATATTGTCACCAACAGGTGCATTTAATGTAGTCTTCCTTTTTTGTTGAGAGTTGTTCTTGAATCCATGGTTAGGCTTTATTTTTACCTGCCACAAATAGTCAGTCTGATAGTCCTTTCAAGGCAGTGTGGCTTTGAATTCTAAAGTGCATGATATGAAATAATATTGGTTCTTCGCTATGATTGCAATGCTGGTAAATACAATAATTCAGTGTGTTCCAGGAGTTACCTTATTTTACTCTGGTGAATATTTAAAGACGCATTTATGCAACAGCTCTATGAGTGTGTTGCCTTTGACTAAGTAATTCAATTTGATATAAATACGTTTTGGTGAGATTTTTTGGCAGAAGTGAGTGGCTGGAAAGTCCATTTAATTTTTATCAATTATTTCAGAACACATCTATCTTTAGTTTTTGTAAGAGAGAGGGTTATTCATATGCAGCAAGATAATGGCTAATGGATATTGTCCCCTTTGTCAGCGTTGTGAACCACTCATAAGGTAAGTCCTGGAAGTCCCAGTGCTATGAGTCTGGGTGTTCTGTAGCTCAGTAATCCAAGTTTTTTTGTTTTTGTTTTTGTTTTCTGCTGAGCATTCTAGTAGTGAAATTAAGTGGAATTTTCTGCCTCCTCATTTGTGAAACAAGCAGTTATTTCCATCCACGACCAACTTTTCAGCCCTCCTATCTGTGCAAGTGCAAGCCTGTGCCAGTAGGTGGCGCTGTGTGCAAAACAAAGTGATAATTTGGTCCTCTCTGAAAATGGAAATCTAAACATGAAAAACCTCTGACTTTTGCTAGTTTATTTTTTATCTCACATTTCACAAGTCAACATCATTTGCCATATTTCTCATGTGAATTGTTGCTTCTTGATAGTCAAATCAGAAATATCGCAGCTGAGATAATATTTGTGAGATCTTAGGTGCGGATGAGATTGATGTGCCCACCTCCACAACTCCTGTGGATTTGCATAGACCTTATGTTTCCCACAAGGATGCAAAAGCCCACTGCCTCTGGGTGCTCTGGCCACCAGGCAGGGATATTTGTGTGTCCCAGTTGGTAATGGAATGTTTAAAGTGGACCCTCTCCATCTTACCACCTAGCCCCCAATACCTAATCCTGAAACATCAACAACTGAGGGTTTGGCATTTACTAGCATTCCAGATAGAGAAGCTAAGTAAGCCCAGGAGGGGAAATGGATGAAACAGAGTTCAGAGATCAGGGCCTCAACTCATGTTTGGTTGCTAGGTGACTCTGGCAAGTGCTTGGACTTAGCACCTTCATCTGTAAAGGGAGGGAACTGGACTACTGAGTACTTATGTCTTAAGAAGTCATTGCATTCTTGGATTTCGCCATATTTAAGTTGTATTTGAAGTGTTTCTGGACTTATGAAATACTTCATGAAATTCCAAAAAAAAAATACATAAAACAAAAAATAAACCAGCAAATAAAGCACCAATCAATGAAGCAAGCGTTCTATCCAAGTGCCATAAATGTAAGCAGCTGGTTTTATCTTTTGCATTGTTTAGCCAGCTTTGTGGGCTTATTTTATGTAATTGTGGTAATTAATACAGACAGGGCCAGAATACTCCTGGCTCATTGGGTTCACTACCTGCACTTTGGATGTGCCAGGAATGAGGCGTGAGATGTCTACAGTCTGGCCATTGGGTGCTTTGGGTTATTTTCAGGGCTTTTTTAGTTTCTTGATGTTATTCCAATAGGGAAGCAAGTGTCAAGAAGTGATACCATTTCCCCGAAAGTGGTACAAACTCAGCATGGCTATAATGTCTATACTTTATTCTTTAAAAACACAGAATATGGAGCATATTAGTTGCTACAAATGTACAATGTTTGTCTGTCAAACCATCTTGCTTCCCACAGCAGAAGCTCAACACTTTCCTCTGTTGAAAACTCACCTCCAGCCATCCTTTGCCTCTTTCCTACCCTCCCGCCCTTTCACTGCATCTCTCTGCCCCCTGGTTCATTCATTCTTTCCTTTGGCATGAATATTTGCAGAGACGTATCTGCTCACCTTATGCCTCCCACCTCTGTCTCCATCTGTGTTCTCCTTTCCTGATGCCTCTCTGTTGCTTCATTCCATCCTCCGGGTGCTCTGGCAGGCCTCCAACTTGCTCTGCATTTGATAGTTTGACAAAACTTGTAGAGAAGTCCAGAGTTAAGAACCAGTACCCAATAAAAGACCTGCAAAGATTAAGTTCTAGAGATGTACAAACCAATAAAGATCAAATACTTGAAAGGATAAGAGATCATTTCTTTGTAAGAAAAAGGAAATAAAACCAGTCAGATAAATTAATTCACTAGACTTTTACTCATACATGCTATCGAAATTTTTTTTTTTTGAGACAGAGCCTCACTGTTGCCCAGGCTGGAGTGCAGTGATGTGATCTCGGCTCACTGCAGCCTTTGCCTCCTGGGTTCAAGGAATTCTCCTGCCTCAGCCCCCCAAGTAGCTGAGACTACAGGCGCACATCACCATGCCTGGCTAATTTTAGTGTTTTTAGTAAAGACGGGGCGTTAGCCATATTGGCCAGGCTAGTCTCCAATTCCTGGCCTCAAGTGATCTACTCACCTCGGCCTTCCAAAGTGCTAGGATTACAGGCCTGAGCCACCGTGCCCAGCCATATGGAAATTTTTGAACACATTTATAGTATATACAGATTATTGGTTGAGGCTACTGCATCTCTTTATTACTGTATATACTGATGACATTTATTTGTCTTTGATTTTTTTAATATTGTCCAATTAGTGTCATGACTATCAGGTTTTAAAAAAACTTTTTCTAAATTATCTGCAAAATTATAGCATTTGCCAACCAATTTCTATGGTGTAAATCTTCCCAGCATGGTTTTTTTGTTTTGTTTCATTTCGCTTTGTTTGTTTGTTTGTTTTTTGATGAAGGCTCACTCTGTCGCTGAGGCTGGAGTGCAGTGGCATGATCTTGACTCACTGCAACCTGCGCCTCCTGAGTTCCAGCCATTCTCCTGCCTCAGCTTCCTGAGTAGCTGGGATTACAGGCATGCACCATCACGCCCGGCTAATTTTTTGTATTTTTAGTAGAGATGGAGTCTCATCATTTTGGCTAGGCTGGTCTCAAACTCCTGACTTCAGGTGGTCTGCCTGCCTCAGCCTCCCAAAGTTCTAGGATTACAGGTATGAGCCACTGTGCCCGGAACCACCATGGTCTTTTACACCACCAGTGTGACATCACTGAACATGGAGTTGGCAGGAGTTGTGCAAAACTGGCTCTCACAATGAGAGTCAGCTCCAGGCCTGCTGTCTACAGCCCAGCTTTGCTCTCAGGCCTCGTTTACCAAAGCCATGGCCATCATCTGAATGACTCACAGTGTGTTCATTCTTTGGAGTAATCTGGATCTGGTGCTTGACCAGGCATTCAATTGTGTGTACTTCTTTCTAACCTCTTCTCACCTTAGGACAAAATTCCTTTTCCCGAGAACTATTTTGGTCTCCCCTTTTTGTGGAGAGAAACCAGGATGAAACAGCCACATCAGAGCCATTTCTGTTTGCTCAGGGCATGTTGATGAGCACCCCATCCTTTCCATTCTTCAGTGACTCTTCATGGGAAGCCATGTATGAGAAAGGTTTTTAGAGTTAGGTGAGAGGTACTTTGCTTTCTCTCAGGAACACTTGATTTTATTCTTTTGCCTCTGGCTGTAGCTCAGAGCCAAATGTACACCCTGCCGCTGCCGTGTGCAGCCTTGGCCTATGCATGTGGCTTTATGGCAGTGTCTGAGCAAACTAAAAATGATAAATTTTGTTCATTTGACATTATTTCAATGCTCCTTTAAATCAGTTCCTTGGTGGAAAAAAATGAAGCATATTTGTAAGCATAATAAAGAAGTTAATTGGAAAGAAAACAGACTAGTGTTTGTTCCAACACTGCACTTCCTCTGTGCCTTCACATCTGCCACTCACAGTCACACGCTGCGCCCAGTCGGCAGTCAGTGCAGAGAGAGGACTGGGTCTTGGTCTGGGTGTCCCAGAGCCTCCCCTGTCTACCCTAGCCCCGGTGCTCCCTCTGCACCAGCCCTGTGGCCCCCACACCTTCCCACCCTTTAGGCTTGTGGAAGCCCTCGCCGTCCCCTCTGCCTGGAATACCCTCCCTCAGATGACCACGGGCTCCACCCTCACCTTCAGGTCTTTGCTGGACGTCACCACCTACTGAAGCCTTCCATGGCTGCTTGAACACCTGCTCACCCCACCACTTGCCTGTCTTTCCTGCTTTTTTTTTTCCCTCCTTCATATTTGTCACAGCATAGTATATGTTTGCTTATTTATCTTATTTGTTGCCTGTTTCCCCATAGGAGGGCAGATAATTGATTTTCTGTTTCCCAGTGCCTAGAAGAGTGCCTGACACCTAGTAGTTGCATGGTAATGTTTGTTGAGTGACTGACTGAGTGAGCAAATGAACAAGTGCTTCATCCACCATTCTCTCTTATCTCCTGCTACTAAGGAGCAAAGTGAGTTCTAGGGTTTCACGCTTCACGCTGCAGGCAGCTTTAGTTTAATTCCTGCGGAGTACCTGAAATCTGAATGAGAGAAAAATTGGCAAGGAAACATGCTTTTTTTCTCACGTTTAAATGTTCTTGTTGATGCAGAAGCAACTTTTTATTTTTGTTCTTGCATTAAGAAATGCCAGAAACTCCTTTGGTGGCCTGAGAAACATCACTGACTGGTGGGACTGGAGTCTGACCACACTTCTGGACAGCCTGTACCCGGGAGGCTCCCCAACAACCCGTGTGCCGGGGGCTCAGGTGAGCTTTCCATCTCCTCTTCATCTCAGAAAAGCCATCTTGAAGTGGGTGAAACAGTCACTAATACTGAACTGCAGCACTGCGTAGGTTCTTGAATGAGCATGCAGGTGTAAGGCCAGTGGCTCTCCAGCGGGTCCCAGCAGAGCATCCTGTTCCTTTCCTGCCGGAACCTGTTGGCCCCATCCCATTACACCCTGCTGAGCTGCACAGGGGTTCTCCAGATTCCTGTGCTTCCTAGGCCTGAGATAGACACAGGGGCTATGGCAGAGCCTCAGGAGCCCTCAGGCTGATGGGGTGCGAGGTCAGGAAATAGAAGATTCTAGTTCCGTGTGCTAACTACCCTGACAAGGAAACACAAGAACCACACCAAAACAGAGGAAGTGCAAGGAAGCTTCCAGAAAGAGGTGAGGCTGATCCCAAGTTCTGAAAAGTTAATATGCATTTTGCATAATCCCATTCCTTGCTCATCTTTTATTTTCAACCCCTTTCCCACGTTTAAAAATGAAATACACTGGGCACGGTGGCGCACACCTGTAATCCCAGCACTTTGGGAGGCCGAGGCAGATGGATCACGAGATCAAGAGTTCGAGATCAGCCTGGCCAACATGGTGAAACCCTGTCTCTACTAAAAATACAAAAGTTAGCTGTGTGTGGTGGTGCATGCCTGTAATCCCAGCTACTTGCAAGGCTGAGGCAAGAGAATTGCTTGAACCCAAGAGGTGGAGGTTGCAGTGAACCAAGATCATGCCACTGCACTCCAGCCTAAAAATACAAAAATTAGCCGGGCATCGTGGCACGTGCCTGTAATCCTAGCTACTTGGGAGGCTGAGGCAGGAGAATTGCTTGAAACCTGTGGGTGGAGGTTGCAGTGAGCTGAGGTCACACCACTGCACTCCAGCCTGGGTGACAGAGCTTTTCTCTGTCTCTAAATTTAAAAAAGAGAGAGAAATATATTTATATATTTGTCCACATTCCTTGAGCAGTTTATTTCTAATTTTATTTTGTTGTATTCTATATAGTCTCTTGGGTTTATGATGCTGGAGAAACTTTCAAAAAAAATAAAAGAGAGCATTCTCGTGTGATGCAAGTTACGGACATCATTTGAATGTTAACTCTTTTCCAGGACAAGCCTGGGGAGGTTGTTGCTGCCTTCTTAGAATGTTGGTTATATCCCTAAAATGGTGTTGGAAGGAAAGTAAAACTCTGACCTCTATGGTAGCAGGTGGAGTTACCCAGAGCATCCCCACGCCTTCTGAGCGTGGCTTGATGAGGAGGTTTGAAGTCCTCAGCACACCCAGTCCTCATGATCTTTTTTCTCCTTTCAGCCTGGAGCTCTTGGAGGAAAATGCTATCTAATAGGCAGTTCTGTAATTAAGCAACTAAAAGTTTTTCCTAGCCATTTATGCAAGGTAAGATGTTCCTTTTCCTTTTGCTCCCAAAAATAAATGGAACTAGAGAAGTCTAAGCAATATTGGGGCGGGACCCTGGCAGATCATTTGAACTTCTCGGAGAGTTCGGTGGTGATTGGAATTGGCAGTGCCGGGGCTGGGGAGAGGGCGAGCCTCGCCCTTCCTTCCTTACCCCTTATGAACCCTTTCCCAAAGCCTCTTCCTTGGCGTTCTGCTGCAGATTTATTAAATTCACTCTTTGGCCTTAGAGGCTGGCATTCTAGGCAAAACTAGGATTTTTAATCAAACAATCTAAAAATAGAATATTCACATATCCTTTTCTAATGGGGAGGGTGTGCCCTCCCCATTAGAAGGATGGGCATTTTACCTGGCATCTCATGATGGGGAAGTCTTCAAGTGCTCTAAGCCTTAGACCCATACACACCTCAGACGCCAACCTTCCATGGGTAGAACCTTGATCCTGTAGCTTGAGCTAGAGTCTGTAAACCACGAAACAGGCTGCAGAACGATCCTATGAGGAGAGAAGGGCACCAAGTTGCAGGACAGAGCAGGTGTTCACAGGCGGCCAGGCCTGGAGATCCCGGATTGCAGGTGGCCTTGGGAATAGCATCTGTGTCTTCTTCTGACTGCTGGTTTGTTCTACAGCCTCCCAGGCCATTTTCAGCACCCACTGAAGACTCTATTCCTACATGTAGCCCCAAAGGTGGAGGCCCTGAGAACCCCTACCTGATAGACCCAGAGAACCAAAACAAGACCCTGAATGGTCCCAGGGGCTATGGGGCAAGGAAGGACTGTGTGCTCAGCCTGGGCAGAACAAGGTCAGTGAGATTCAAAGGGCCGGTGCTCATCCTGCCTGCTGCCGCCACTCCTGCTCGGGTGCCTGCTGGACGCGGTGCATCTGCAGCAGGTGCAGCCTCCTGACAGGCCCGCGAGGTCAGCGCACCACTGCCAGGAGCTCCAGCAAGACTTGTCATTGTTGTGAATGATAGAAGCGTCACACAGGCTCAGGCCTTCATGTGGGAGAGCACAGAGCAAACGTTCTTTCAAAAAGTGACTGCTAGAACATCTGGAGCTCATGGAATATAAGGAGCATTTGTTGCGTGCTGACCTTGTGCCACGCTGGGTGTTTACGGTCTCATTTAATCCTCACCCAGCTCTGTGGAGTAGGCCCCGTGCTACTTTTCCCACGTCCTGAGGGTGAGGGGTGGAGGTTCAAGTGCGTAACAAGCACGACCCCATGTTGCAGCTAGGTCTGAGGTCAAGCTGCCTGCCCCATCCAGCCAGGCACACTGTTGCCCACAGCCGCCCGGGGCTCCCCGAGCAGCATGCACCTCACACTGGGTTGGAGCTGTGCTGACCCAGTAGTAACACGGATGGTCTTAGACCAACGGGGAGCTCTAGACAGTTACAGTAATGTGTGCCTTTGAGTAATACTCTTTAAAAAGGAAATGATTTAATTGTTACTAAATACAAATTAGTATTTAGTAACTGCCTTCCCCCAGCTTGTCTGTTCCAAACAATGGGGTCTCTAGAAAAAAAAGAATAAATGAATATTCTAGAGTCCCTGGGGAGAGACACTGGGCATCTCTGCCTCACATGGGGTGGGGTGGGGTGGGAAATTGAGGCCTCCGTTCTCCAGGTCCCTCCTGCCTGAGGGTCCCCTGAGCTGCTGCAGGGAAGAGGGTGGGGCAAGGAGAGAGGACAGAGGGCTATTGATGAGGTCCCTTAGATACAGAGGGCCATCTGTCCTGCTCCTTGAAGCCCCAGGCACTGTGTGTCCTTGCAAAGTCTTGCATGGGGTGTTCCCAGCATGGGACCTGCAGCTGGGAGCCTCAGTGGACTTCTGCGCCTTCCTCCCTGCCCTGCCCTACCCCAGTGTGTGCTGCTTTACAGGCCCGAAGCCCACACAGCCCTGTCTCGACTCAGGGCCAGCACTTGGATTGACCACAGCACCAGGGCTGTGTCTGTGCACTTCACCCTCTATAACCCTCCAACCCAACTCTTCACCAGCGTGTCCCTGAGCGTGGAGATCCTCCCTACGGGGAGTCTCGTCCCCTCATCCCTGGTGGAGTCATTCAGCATCTTCCGCAGTGACTCAGCCCTGCAGTACCACATCGTGCTTCCCCAGGTGAGCTGACCTGTCTCTTGGGCCTACTGGAGGTGCACAGAGAGATGGGGCTTCACCTGGGCTGGGCTTCTCCACCAGACAGGACTAGTTCCCTACCCATCCACCCACCCCTCCCGTCACACTCTTTGTCACATCTTCTTCATGTGGCAGGCATCACATTAAGTGCTGGAGCACGAGACGAAGAAGACCCCCAGTGGGGAGACCAATCCTCACATGTGTGGCAAGGGCAAATATAGAGCTGTCTTGAGGTACCAAATTCATCACGGGGGAATTGGGCCTGATATTTAGATTCCCCCGGGGGTTTAGCTCAGGCTGCTATAACAGAATAGCCTACGCTGGGTGCTTTGAAAAGAGAGACATTTATGGCCAGGCGTGGTGGTTTACGCCTGTAATCTCAGCACTTTGGGAGGCCAAGGCAGGCAGATTACAAGGTCAACAGTTCAAGACCAGCCTGGCCAATATGGTGAAAACCCATCTCTACCAAAAAATATATATATATATGAAAATTAGCCGGGCGTGGTGGCATGCGCCTGTAATCCCAGCTACTCGGGAGGCTGAGGCGGGAGAATTGCTTGAACCTGGGAGGCGGAGGTTGCAGTGAGCCGAGATCGCGCCACTGTACTCTAGCCTGGGCGACAGAGCAAGACTCCATCTCAAAAAAAAAAAAAAAAAAAAAAGAACATTTATTTCCCACACTCCCAGAGGCTGGAATTCCATGATCAAGATCCCAGCCTGGTCAAGTTCTGGCAAGGGCTCTAGTCCTGGGAGATGGCCACCTTCTCACGGTGTGCTCACAGAACCTCTTCTTTGTGGGTATACACAGGGAAAGAGAGCAAGAGAGAGCCGTCTAGGGTCTCTTTGTGTAAGGACACTAATCCTATAGGACCAGGGCCCCAGTTAACCTTGATTACTTCCTTATAGGCCCCTTCCCCACATATATCCACACCAGGAGTTAGGGCTTCCACCGGCGAATTCAAGGGAACACAAAACTTCAGTCCGTAGTACCCAGGGTCTTGGTGAGATGGAATATGTCCACATATCTTCACTGAACAATCCAAAACATCAGAAGTCACTCTGAGTTATTCCTTGGGAACTTTCCTGATTTTCTGCCTGTAGCTGACTTTTCTGCTATGAAGAACTAAGTCCTGCTGACTCTTCAGGTCAAGGTTACTTTGCCTTAGGAGTGAAGAGAGGGGAGTCCCAAGAGGTTTTAGACTCTAGGGACTGTTCAGTGACCCAGTAAAGGCTGTGATTTGCGTAGAGCTCAGCTCGCGCTGGAGTGGGTGGAACGGAGGGTGGGAGCCTGGGCCACTGGTCAGAGTCTGCCTGGGGGAGACACGTGAGGCACTTACCTTAGGCATCCAATTTAAGGGGCATCGCAAATACTTGGTAATCATGGCAATCAGTATTCTGGTGCAATATTTATAAACATCAGAATTCATATTAAAACATCATATTGGACAAAATATGGCAATTGTAGACAACGGCAGGATCAGTTTTCCTGATAATTTCTTTGCTTCAGGCTCCAATAGAGAACAGCACAGCACTGCTTTTAAACACCTTGCAGCACCCAAAAGTGAACCCTGCTCTGATTATGTGTGTAGCTCCTTACAGCAGGCCAATGGGACACAAGGCACATAACTCCAACAGAGGACAGAGAAGATGCATAAAGCCATGCTGATGTGCTTCAGTTACTTGCAAATCCATAACTAAATTTGAGTTTGGGTTAGTGATTGAAGGCATGAATCAACAGGTAACTCACCAATGGAGAGAGAACCACGTAGAGAACTTTAAGAAAGTGCTTATAAGGGAGCTTTAAAAGAAGGCTTTACTTGGCTGAGAAAACTAATATATATGTATATATAGTTCGTATGTTATCTATTTCACATGTACACAGAAACTAACTCTTTTGAGTGGTGCCAAGGAAGGCCTGGAGGATCGGCATGGCGGTCGGGAGACCTAGTGGCTGTAGATGCCCGTATTCCATGCTTTCCCTGAGTGCAGAGACCATCTCGGGTTCTAACCCCTGGCATGGAGTTTCTGTGAGTGCTTGACTGGTGGAGAGGCACCAAACCACCCCAAGTGCCTACCGAAGAGCAAGTTTAGGATTAAACCTCTGCAGAACAGGAAATGGGCTTGCATCCTGGGTACTCAAAGGTGATCGGCAGGGGAGCCGCTCACAGGTTTAGACCTTCAGAAAACAATTTATCAGCATTCGTGTTGATCTTGTTTGTTTACATTCTCTCCACCAGCTGGTCTTCCTGGCGCTCAGCCTGGTCCACCTCTGTGTTCAACTCCACCATATGATGGATAAGGGCTTCCTCAGCTACTGGCGAAAACCAAGGAACTGGCTGGAGGTAGCCTCTCTTGTGTCATTTTCTTTTGAAAAATAACAATAAACTGTGTATATCTTGAAAAAATAATTTAAATAAGAAATTGATGATGCACTAGCTACTGCTAACATTATTGCAGTTTTCTCCCTCTGTCGTGTTAATCTCAAAACAGCATTTGAGATCAGGCATCATTTAGTGTTGTTACAGTCACCATCATGTACCACACGAATTTCAGCCGAGGCGGTGGTCCCGTAAGATCATATGGTGCTAAGAAATTCCTGTCACCTAATGACATCTTGATTCTGACCCTGTGTAGGCCTAGGCTAAATATGTCTGTTTGTATCTTAGTTTTTACTAAAGAAGTTTAAAAATAAAAATTAAAAAAAAACTTTTAAACATAGAAGAAAGCTTTTGGAATTAGAATATAAGGAAAATATTTTTTGTACAGCTGTACAATGTGTTTGTGTTTTAAGCTGTGTTATTATAAAGTAAAAAGGTAAAAAATTAGTAAAAAGGGTTACAGTAAGCTAAGGTTATTTCTGAAGAAACAAAAATGTGTTTACAAATTTAGTGTAGCCTAAGTGTGCAGTGTTTTTAAAGTCTACATTAGCATACAGTAATGCTCTAGGCCTTCGCGTTCACTTACCACTCACTCACTGCCTCACCCAGAGCCATTTCTAGTCCTGCAAGTACCATTCATGGTAAGTGCTGATACAGGTGGACCATTTTTTACCTTTCGTAGTATATTTTTACTGTATCTTTTCTATGCTTAGATATATTTAGATACACCAGTACTTACCATTGTGTATGATTGCCTACAGTGTTCAGTACAGGAACACGCTGCACAGGTTTGTAGCCTGGGAACAATAGGCTGTCTCATATAGCCTAGGTGTGTGGGACTGTCTGTGTTTGTGCAAGTGCACCTTATAATGTTACCCCAAGGACAAAACCGCCCAGCGATGCATTTCTCAGAAGGCATCCCTGTCGTTAAGCAACGCATCACTGTAACTTACAATGCATGTCACATGGGGTGCCAGGTAAGCCCTTCCTCAGGAGCCATCTGAGGGCCTTTCTCTTGGATGTTGCAGCTCTCCGTGGTTGGAGTGAGCCTCACCTACTATGCAGTTTCCGGCCACCTTGCTACTCTTGCTGGAGACGTCACTGACCAGTTTCACAGAGGACTTTGCCAAGCCTTTATGGACCTCACCCTTATGACATCATGGAATCAGGTACATAGTGTGCTTAGGGCCATACAGATAGAGGCCATGCACTGTGATGCCATCCAAAAGGCAGAGGTCACACAAGCTCTAGAAGGTGCGAGATAACAGATTTGTTCCATATTGAGAGATGATGCTCTGAGCTGGCAGATGGGACTGGCCAGGACAGTCAGTGAAGGGCCTGGAGAACTTCAGACGTGCTTTGAACACTGGGGTGTGTGGATTCTGCGTGGAGCAGAACTCAAGAGCCTGGAATTTCCCCAGTGCTTCCAGGGGACCGTAAGGGGCACAGGAAGCAGGTGTTGATGCAGTGTGGAGAAAGGAGGCTAGCGCTGACTTGCTTAGACACACTATTTTCTCTCTTCGTCCTGGCGACAGTCATAAATGCAGGCAGTATTAGCCACTCTGCAAGTGAAGACACCAAGGCTCACAGAAAGCATCAGGTCCCTCAACAGAGGGAAGTCTGGTTTCAAAGTCCCTGCACCTCCTTCCCCTAGGCAGCCCTTCCTGCAGGGAATGGTTCCCCACAGGATGGGAGCTCCTACCAGGAGGAGCAGGCAAATGAGCACAGATGGGACTGGACGAGCCCCGGGGAGGGGGCCCATGAGACGGGGCAGGATCCCCCCACAACAGTATGGGACGCTGCCGTGCTGTGGTGGTGGAAGATGAGCCCACATATTCTGCTTCCTTACCCTGCTGCCCTCAGAACTAGCCCCTCCCCTACCCCCCTTGCCCTCCTTTTCCCATTTAGAGGGCAGTCAAGGCCCCAGGGCCACCCCCAGGGCTGGGTGAGTCCTATAGCGACCTAGAGAACAAGGGCCAGTTCCCCTCCAGCTTCAGGCCCCTTCTCCCCACAGTCCATCCATCTCCCCCACAACCTCCCTCTCACCCCTTGGCTCCTGTCCTCTGTGTAAGGAGAACCACGCAGGATGAGGCTCATTTCCGCTACACTTCTGCGTCCTCCACCAGTGCCCCAGTCCCTGCCTCCTTTGCAGACTCTTACTTTGTTGCAAGTAAGAGAAACTCCCTAGGCTAGAGGAAAGAAACAGGTTCTAAAGGAGCCCAAGCGGAAGATTTGGCTTTTCTCCTGAAGTAAAAGAATACATGAGTCTGATGAAACAGAACACTTGCACATGCAAAGCAACTGTCACTCACAGATTGGCAGGGACATCAGAAGCCTGGGCTGCATGGTGAGCTGGTGCCCCCAGCTCAGGAAAGCTGACCAGGGTGGACAGAGTCCCGTCTGTGTGTGTCCCGACAGAGTCCCGTCTATGAGTGTCCCACTTGCACCAGTTCAGAGAGCCTGGAAAGTCGCCTGCCCTGAAGTTTCATAAGCTGGGGGAACATAACATGCTGTGCTAAAGTGTTAGAGGGCATCCTCTTCTCAGAGGAACATGACCAGAGCCCACGATGTTCCATGTAGTTCCTCCTTATCTCTGGATGTTGCATTCTTAGCAAATTCAACAGTTATTGTGAGAACTATAAGCAAGAAAAGGGGAAGAGGTGGCCTGGCCAAGGCCAACTAGGGACCTGTTCTGCAGGCACTTATCTGCATCTAATGAAATCTGCATTAAGCAATTATTTGGTTTACTGTCTTCCCCCACAAGGCTGGAAGCTGTAAAATAGAGAATGTATCTAGTTTGTTCACTACTGCTCACCTGGTACCAATATTAGGGCCTGATGAGGACTAACTGCTTAATTTATTGGCATCACTCTCTGGGACGGACAGCAGGCTTCCTGGTCTACCTTTTACAGTATAGCTCTGCTAGTCAACCCACTTCCTACTGTTACGTGGCTTACCCACGTAACTGTGGCCTTGCATGACCCTGGCGGCTGCAATGCCGACACACCTGGCACTGCCTAGCCTGTGCTTAAAGGCCCACAGATGGTGGCCGGCTTTCTCTCTCTCAGTGCACAGCTTACAAGAGCATCTGATTAGTCACTGATTGGCCAGCAGGTGTGGGCCTCAGGAAGGTGGGGCAGAGTGAAACACTTTGTAGGATGTTCTTTTCACCTGATGTGGCAGGAGAGGTTTTCTAGAAGCATGATTAGGGCAAACATGAATATGGTCTACATACTGACCTGGTGACCTGGAGTAAATAGCCTCCTGCTGACTTCTGGCCTTGGGAAGTGAGTTCATCCTTATATCCCTTTCTCCCCCTTGATGTCCTATCTTTCTCATTATGTTCCCTGCCCCTGCCAGAAAAACACGTGGGGAGAGTCCTTCTTCCCTGGGGATCCTGTCTAGGGCAGGTGCCAATTTCCAATTCCTCAATTAGCTTCTGAGAAGAGCCTACATGTACTGAGGTTTGCTCCTGCCAGGCACTGCCTAAATTCTATATAATCACGTGTATGTTAAGCTATCCCACCATCTAATGAAACAGGACTAATATGCCACCCTTCTAGACCGAGGCTCTGAAAGGTTAAGCAGCTGGCACAAGGTCACTCACATTGACATAGGAGCTGCACTGGAATTGGCCTCTGGTCTTGGGGTCCTGGGTAGCCG
This sequence comes from Macaca mulatta, assembly GCF_049350105.2. Lineage (NCBI taxonomy): Eukaryota > Metazoa > Chordata > Mammalia > Primates > Cercopithecidae > Macaca > Macaca mulatta. The sequence goes on from NC_133408.1 coordinate 80,785,951, forward strand.
CATTCCTAAGCACAGAACTCTAATGCAATGAAACGGCCCTCTGAGGACATGTTCCACACTGTCCTGGCCCAGGAGTGCTCAAGGCAGGAACCTATATCTCACACCATTCAGTTCTATTGCTATGTTGCTGTGTGTTCAGGGCCAGCTTTTGGGAAATGTGCAGTGTAGACAATGTTTGTCCTCTGAGGTGCCCTCGTGTGCCCATCTCTGTTCTGGCACCTTGGCCTCTGCCCACACTATGGCTTTCCCTCCTGATTCCACTTCTGTGGGCACCTCTTGTGCTGTTCATCAAATTATTCTCTGTAGAGACAGTTAGAGGAATTTAGCTCTGACTTCGATGTAGGCTGCATCCCAGGTGCTGGAAGAACGAGTCATCTTCAAGATAAGCACAAGTGACTTTCTGATGATGGAATTTAACACCCAGAATTAAAGAGCTATGACTTGAGCATGTGAAAATGAAAATGCACAGGCTTTAGAGTCAGCAGACCTAAAACTCACTCCCAGCTCCGCTGTGACCATGTGCCATTGGGCAAGTTTCTTAACTTTCTTCAAGTCTTAATAACGTAGAACTATGATACACACCTCGGGGGTTTTGCCAGGATTTGAATGTGTGTGTGTGTGTGTGTGTGTGTGTCTGTCTGTCTGTGTATTTGTACATGCATATCCAAACATATCCTTGGAACAGCTTGGCACCTAGCAGATGTTCCATAATGAAAGTCCTAATAATGGTGAATTACTCAGGAGGCTTTATGGCATCCATCAGTCAGATGCGGGCAAGAAAGGGGCCCTTTCACTCTGTCCACAGAAGTTTAGAGCTGTGTTGTCCAATAGTCAGCACTATCCACAGATGGCTATTGAGAACTCGAAATGGGGATAGTCCAAACTGAGATGTGCTGTGGGTGTAAAATACTCACTAGACTTCATAAACTTAGTACAAAAATTAAAAATGTGCTGGGTGCAGTGGCTCACGCCTATAATCCTAGCATTTCGGGAGGCCAAGGCAGGCAGATTGCCTGACCTCAGGAGTTCAAGACCAGCCTGGGCAGGCCGGGCACCCAGGCTCACGCCTGTAATCCCAACACTTTGGGAGGCCGAGGCAGGCGGATCATGAGGTCAGGAGATCGAGACCATCCTGGCTAACGCAGTGAGACCCCATCTCTACCAAAAATACAAAAAATTAGCCAGGCGTGGTGGTGGGCGCCTGTAGTCCCAGCTACTCGGGAGGCTGAGGCAGGAGAATGGCATGAACCCGGGAGGCGGAGCTTGCAGTGAATGGAGACCACGTCACTGCACTCCAGCCTGGGTGACAGAACGAGACTCTGTCTCAAAAAACAAACAAACAAACAAACAAAAAACCCAGCCTAGGCAACATGGTGAAATCCTGTCTCTATTAAAATACAAAAAGAATTAGCCGCTGTGGTGGCATATGCCTGTAGTCCCAGCTACTCATTAGGCTGAGACAGGAGAATTGCTTGAACTCACCAGGAGGCGGGAGGTTGCAGTGAGCTGAGATCCCGCCACTGCACTCGCACTGCAGTCTAGGTGACAGAGCGAGACTCCGTCTCAAAAAAAAAAGAAAAAAAATTAAAAATGTAAGATACCTCAATAATTTTTATGTTGGTTACATATTGACATGATGCTCTTTTATATGATTTGATATGAACTCATTTAAACAAAATATATTATAAAATACATTTACTCTGTTTAATTGTACTCTTTAAAACGTGGCTACTAGAAAATTCCACCCATAGCTTGCATTGCATTTCTCTTGGCTGGTGCTGGCTAGAGCCCTATTCATCCCCATTCTCCTATGTGTGGCCCTGCCTGCTCTGAAGGAACCCGAGCGGTGACAGCCACTCACAGCTTCTCTAGGTTTTGGTTGTCAGAAGTCATTGTTGACTTTGTCCCAGTTACTGAGGAAATAAAACAAACAGAAAACCTTGATTCATTGCCCATATAGATTTTAAACCATCCAGCTGTCATTTCTTTTCTCTTGACCTTACAATTTTGGTGAGAGCATATGAGATCATACACAGAAGTACTTTCCCCATGAGTCCCTGGTAGGGAGGGGAGAAGGGAGGAGCCTTCCTAGAGGCCTTGTGAATGTGGACGAGTCCAGGAGGCTGTTTGCCCCTGGGTCTGCCGTGCCTCCAGTTGTACTATGTTTGTCTGTTCACACTGTTTATCTGAGCCGTAGACTCTAGAGCTGTAAAAGGGGAGTACCTCCCATATTTGCGAGGATTACGTTTTTAAAAACCTACTTGGAAAGTGTTGGTGCCCTATTCTGTACATGTAACTGAGGGGAAGGAAATAAGCATGCACTAAATACTTCTCTGAGCCCCCTCCGTGGTAATGATTTTCTTATAGCCTTGTAGACTGCAGCGCAGACAGGGAGAACAGATGTGGGGTGGACAGAGTCCCATCTGTGTGTGCCTGCTAGACCTGCTCCATCCTGGTGTTCAAAGAAATGGCCAGGCCAGGCCGGGCGCGCTGGCTCAAGCCTGTAATCCCAGCACTTCGGGAGGCCGAGACGGGCGGATCACGAGGCCAGGAGATCGAGAGACGATCCCGGCTAACACGGTGAAACCCCGTCTCTACTAAAAAATACAAAAAAACTAGCCGGGCGAGGTGGCGGGCGCCTGTAGTCCCAGCTACTCGGGAGGCTGAGGCAGGAGAACGGCGTAAACCCGGGAGGCGGAGCTTGCAGTGAGCTGAGATCCGGCCACTGCACTCCAGCCTGGGTGACAGAGCAAGACTCCGTCTCAAAAAAAAAAAAAGAAATGGCCAGGCCAGAATTCAGAGCAGGACTTCTCAAAATGCGTTATGATTTGTATTTAGCCTTAGTTCCAACTCATTCTCCTCTGCAGACATCTGCACTTGATGTTCCTTGGAGACTCATGGGTCTATATAACATCATCAAATCCAATGAACTCTTTATGCACAGCTGACAGCTGTGAATATGTCTGCACCTTTCAGTGACTGGCATGACACACTGACTGCTCTGTTCTTCTGTCTTAGAGGGCTCGATGGCTCCAGGGAATCCTCTTATTCCTTTTCACATTAAAATGCATCTATCTTCCTGGCATTCGAAACACAATGGCATCCTGCTCCTCCATGACGCGCCACTCGCTCCCCAGCATCTTTGTAGCAGTGGTAAGAACTCTCCCCTTTATCATGTGATTTCCCTTGTAAATCATTGATCTGTGTACTCTTGTCAGCCTTTCTCAAGGGAAAAACAAACTGCTCTCAAGGTAAACACCGTCTAGAATTCCAGTCTTCTAACGCCTTACAGTTTTAGATAACTGATATCAATAGTTATATAGTAAGTTACGGTCATGACAACAATGATCGTGACTTATGAAACACTTGCTCTGTACTATACCTTACAACAGCATGTCATTATGACTAATATAAGTAGTTATTAACACCTACTGAGCTTTCGCTAAGTACCAGGAATGGCACTTTGGGCCTTTCATAGATTACTTCATTTAACTATCATAACCAAGATATCTATGGGCAGGCACGGTTCTTCTTAGAAGGTTCTCAGGTTTGCCTGGCTCAAACCCCAGGGCACAGCCAAGTCTTCATCCAGGGCTGGCCCTGAAGTCTGGTCTGGAGGGTGAAGCCCCACATCAACAGGTCTGGAGTACAGCTTGGAGCCCTGATGAAGTTCCTGGAGCGCTGTTGATTCCGATCTGGTCGCAGCAGGGAAAGAGCTTTGCTCCAACCTGACAGGCCCTAGTACAGCACAGAATTGCAATCAGGGCCAAGGGAGAGTCTTGGCCAAGTGCCCTGAGTTAGGAGGCTCTGACTGTCAGCATCCAGGCCACACAGGACACCGAGCCCAGGTCTCCTGCTCCAGGGAAGGGGTTCCCCAAACCTTATTCGCCTTGCAGTGGAGGAACACTCTCAGCAAACCAGCGCAGAGAGAACAAACCTGAGAGTCAGAGAGAGTGGCATTCGAACCCGGCTGTCCCACGCCCTAACTCACTGTTGTGAGCACCGACCAGTTGCCCAACCTCTGCCTCCAGAAGAAGCATTAACAATGTTTGCACTGAAGGTTATTGCTGGCCTTTGAGATTATATGTGTGTAGAATTTACGGAGCGATTGAACTAGTCATTATTGAGACCATTTACCAACATGCAAAAATGCTTTTATGTAAGGAAACAAAAGCCCAGAATATAAATAATTTATGTCCAAATTAAGTAGCAGAATTCTAACTGCAGCAAGTATAGATGCATAGGCATCAAGAGGAGACCGGGAGACCACACAGCTCAGTTTGTCCAGTTGTAGACTCATAGGTTGTGCTGTCTTTCTTCTGAGTTCCACTGATGTCTGATTTCACTTGTGGAGTAAGTAATACTAAAATGAGTCCCAGTGCATTCATAGGAGAGTCTTTGGGTACCTGTCCAGGGTTACACATGAATCCAGCAAGGACCCACACAGAACGCAGCCCGTGACTATAGCTGCAGCTGGGTAGGGCCTCTCTGCAGGCCCGTCCGCAGTTCTACACACACAGTCCCATGTGGACCTATGGGACAACCGCCTGATGGTCTGACATCCAGGCTGAGAAAATACTTGTCAGCACCAGAGCTGGTTGGAACAGATGGAGTGAGAAGCATGAACAATACCAATGACACAACCCCTTAGATCCCAGGCCAAGTTCCCAGTCTGTTAGAACAACCAGGACCATGAAACTTAACCTGAACCAAATTTACATCAAAATCGGAAAGCTCTCCTGATGCTTCCTAAGGGGTTTAGTTTACTAAGCTCTGGCCAGGTGCAGGGGACATAAAGATGATGAGGGAGCTGCCTCCTCATGGCAACCATGGCCTCCTAAGGGGCCCAAAGGCCAGGGGAGCAGGCTGCTTGTCACCACAGGAGAGGAGGCAGCTGAGGAGAGGAGAGTGGCACTGGCAGGAAGAGCCCTTGAAAGGGAGGAGGAGGACCAGCCACAGTGTGGGGGGCTGGTGGGGTGGGAGGAGGGAGGCCTGGGAGAGGGGTGAGAGGGCGACACCACCTTTTGGGTTCAAAACCAGGGATGACGTGGTTGATCCACACTCCCAAAACTGCCCCTCCAAGTTCGTCTCTATTTTCAACATTTGGAAGTTGAGTCTTCCACTCCTAAGAAGAGGTGATGAGGTCAGTGCTCTCTGGCTTTTCTTTCTGCAGCTGGCGGGGGCCCTGATGCTGGCTGCCCTCTCCCACCTGCGCCGATTTCTGCTCACTATGTGGGCTCTACCACCTGGTACCTTCACAGACGCCTTCCCCGGGCTGCTATTTCATTTTCCCAGAAGCCAAAAAGACTCCCTCCTTGGCCTTTCCAAGTCTGACCAGCGGGCCATGGCTTGTTACCTTGGCATCCTTTTAACAGTCTCTGCCACATTGTGTTTTGGAATGGTAAGTAAACACGTCCCCAACTTTCAAGTCATGGTTTGTAAAAGTTTCGTTTGCTGTTGGAGTGACACTCTGGTCCACGTAGACAGGGCCAGGCAACACAGGCCAGATCTCATGGTAATGAATCCCTGCCGCCCAGCTCACCTGCCCTGGGAGGTCAGGTCAGTCAAACACAGTTGGTTTGACTCTCCCTTACTCTAGAACAGTCCAGCACGACAGCAGCCACCCCAGGGTGCCACCTCCTCCAGGAAGCTTCCCTGGCCCCCTTCACCCTGCACTGAATCACATCATTTCTTGCTTTGAACTTCATCTGCAATCTCACACTGCCTCAGGGGTATCTGTTGCCTTTTCTCAGTCTTTCCATCTTATCAGAGTTGCACTCCCATCAGCCACCCTCCACTGGACGTGTTCTCCAGGCTAGGGGCCGAAGGAGGAACGGCTCCCTGTTTCACGCCCTCCTAGTGATCTGCCACTGGCAAATCTAGTCATGTCATACATGGCTTAAACTCCTTCAACGGAAGAAGAGCTTCTTCTTCCACACAGGGTCAGTGTGGTGTTCCCTCCAGAAGCTCTGCCAGCACCGATCCTCCCCTGGAGCCCCGAAGGCTCTGAGCATGCCTCCTCATTGCACCCATTGTCCTGTGCTGTTGGTTTTGGTCTCCTTTTGAACTGTAGCCACATTCCTAGCAGGCATATTGGTGTGCCTGCCTTTTAGAGTAGTAGTTTCTGACACATTGTAGAGCCCACTACAAGTGCAGTAAATTGAATATTCAAGCTTTGTAAGTGGATAAAAATTCTCTACAATCCTTAAAAGTCTACCGGTACTCTAGTTTAGTAGCTAGAGGGAAACTAAAAGTGATTGTTCATGTTCACACCTTGACAACACTCAGGCCCAAGCCCTTTGCTTTTATCAGTGATCCTAGCTCCCCACTCTTGCTCATCCATGAATGCATAAATCCATTGATCACCCATCCACCCACCTGCTCACCAAACTAGTTACCTGTCCACCCATCCATCCACCATCCATCATTTGTTCATTCACTCACTCATTCAACAAAAATCTAAAGAATGCCCATTATATTTAGGCAATAGCGAAACAAAGATAATAACTAGTTCCTGCCTTAGGGAGCTCACAGTCCAGAGGGGAAGACTGGCATATACAAACAATTATGGCGATTTTTATATTTTGAATACCGTTTTTAAATTGGATATGTGATTTATAAATATGTAGCTTCTCCTTTTATTCTCTTAACAGCATCTCTACGGAGCAGAAGTTGTAAATTTTGATAAAGGCCAGTTTTTCAATGTTTTCTTTTATGGATTTTGCTGTTGGTGCCCTGGCTCAAATGAATTGCCAAACCCAAGGTCACATATATTTTCTCCTATTATTTTCTTCTATAATTTTTTTCTTTTTGAGACAGAGTCTCACCTGTCATCCAGGCTGGAGTGCAGTGGCGTGATCTCAGATCACTGCAACCTCTGCTTCCCAGGTTCAAGTGATTCTCCTACCTCAGCCTCCTGAGTAGCTGGGATTACAGGCGTGTGCCACCACGCCCGGCTAGTTTTGTATTTTTAGTAGAGACAGGGTGGTCAGGCTGGTCTCGAACTCCTGACCTCGTGATCCTCCAGCCTCGGCCTCCCAAAATGCTGGGATTACAGACTGAGCCACGGCACCTGGCCTTTCTTCTAGAATTTTTATTGTTTTATGTTTTACATTTAGGTTAATCATGTGTTTTGAGCTAATTTTAATGTAAGATGTGAGGTATGGAACAGAGTTCCTGTTTTTTATAAATGAATATCCAATTATTCCAGCACAATTTTTTTACAGAATATTTACTCCATTGAATTGCAGAATCTAACTTGGAAGACTGAGATTATCAACGCAATGTGCATGCCTGTATGTGAAGTCTGTGTCTCAGTTTCCGTGTCCCCTGGTGAGCCATTCTGAGCTGTGGGTGAGCCTCAGGGGAGAGGCCTGTGCCTGTGCCTGGGAAACCAGAAAGGGTCTTGGGTTCAGCAACCTGTTGTGCCCTCAGCGTGTGCTCTATAAGCCTCCAGGTGCTTTTTTGTCCAAAAGCAATCAACTGTGTGTATCTATATCTGGGTTCTCTGTTCTACTCCATTGATCTTTCCTTTAGCCAATCCCACGAGGTCTTGATCACACTGTGGCAAATCTTAAAGTAGCATGGATGAGTCCTCCAGCTTTATTCTGTTTTGGTTGTAGCTATTCTAGCTCTTCTGCCTTTCAATGTAAGTTTTAGAATCACCTTGTTAGTATCTTTTTTAAAAATCACGTTGGTGTTTTGATTGCACTTACTGTGGAAGTATAAATCAAATTTGGGGGGAATTTTCATCCTAATAATATTACGTTTTTTCAATCCTAGAATTCTGTATTTCTCTCCATTTATTTAGGTAGCCTTTGATTTTTTTCTCATCACTGTTTTATAGTTCTCAGCATACAGATCCTACACAATTATAGGCAATTTTAAAGCCTAACTAGAAGTGTCCTCAAATAACAAGAAACTTAGATCAGAGACTCATTTATTCTTCCTAAGGAGACCAGGAAATCTTCACACAGCAGGAGAGGGAGCCTTGATAAGGAGTTCCACTCATGGTGACAACTGCTGAGAGCAGCATTTTAGACAGGGGGCATGCAGGAAGGGCCATGCTGGAGTTCTAGGTCAAGTGGAAAATGTGCTGAAAAGGATGGTTAGAGGCAGGAATGAAGGGCCTTGAATATCATGCTTAGGCACCTGGATGCTATCTTCTGAGACAGGCAGGCAATATTGCATTGAGGTCTCTGGGTGCAAGACTCAGGCCTTGCTATCCCCCGTGGCTGTTTTGCTGGTAAAGCCGGGAGGCTTCAGACTTACACACCAGTGGCCTACCCTTTCAGGCTCCTGAGCATCTTTGCAGAGTTCTGAAACTTTGTGAGGGGTTCGAGAGATTTGGGGACCAATCAAGAACACACATATGACCACAAGAGATGATAACACACACAAGCTTTATTTGGGTAATGTTTTGAAGTGTTTCCATGCGGGGGAACTCCCTCATGCCATGAAACAGTCCACAGGTTTACAGTGTAGGGGCCAAGAACAATCCATAAAGGAGGAAGAACAAGGGAGATCTCAGGGGAGAGGGGCAGCAGAGAGGGAGTTTACCCCTTAGAGGATGCTGCTTGGCAGCATGGAGGGGAGGCTCTGGGTCAGAAAGCTCCTGAGGCCAGTGGCGGCTTGAGGCCTTATAACCTTATCAGTGGGTAACTGCTGTCCCCTGAGGTTTTGCAGGGTGTGTAAAGCTGACAGGCTCTACGTGGCTAAAAAATTGTTTGGGTTATTTTTAAAATAATTGGATGTGTAAAAATTCGAATTTGGTGACAGTAGGCTTTTGAGCTAACAGCTTAGAGTCTGCAGTGAAGAAATAAAACACCTGGAGGCTTATAGAGCACACGCTGAGGGCACAACAGGTTGCTGAACCCAAGACCCTTTCTGGTTTCCCAGGCACAGGCACAGGCCTCTGCCCTGAGGCTCACCCACAGCTCAGAATGGCTCACCAGGGGACACCGAAACTGAGACACAGACTTCACATACAGGCATGTACATTGCGTTGATAATCTCAGTCTTCAAAGTGAGATTCTGAAAACAACCTTTATAATACAATGAATTTCCATTGCTGAGATCATCTTACTGCCATTTAGTTCAATTCAGGAGAGGTATTTTCCTGATTTTGCTTTTTTTTAACCAACAAATCACTATTTTACCAAAAGGTCATAAGGTAGCATCATCAGATATAATCTTCATTGTATAGATTATCACATTAACGAGGCTCTTTATTTAGGTTGCTAACATGAAATTTGTCTTTATTTTTTTCTTTTTCCTAGCTTAGAGGTTTTCTCATGACTTTGCCCCGAAAAAGAAAATATTTTCAAAGTAAATCTCTTGTGAGACTTAAAGATGTCACTGCTTATATGTGGGAAAAGACCCTCACCTTTCTGAGACTGGAAACACCAAAGCTGGAAGAGGCTGAGATGGTTGAGTATCATGTAAGCTGTGGGATCTTGGATTACTGAGTATGATAGCACACACTCAAGATGATGGTTTCATTGCAGAACTTTGCTGTCAGTTATCAAAGCATGAGTATGTTTCCATGCCAAATCTCATTGCAAAGCCACAGAATTAGTCTCAATCATAGTGCAACTCATGGAATTTTCCCTTGCAATTCTAAAACACTTTACAGATTACCAAGCACATTCTCCTGCATTAACTCACTATAGCCTTATAATGACCTGTACAGTTGGAAAGACAGAGTTTATGGTCTTCCCCAGGACACAAACATGCTGTATTCTGTCCCCTGAGTTAGTCATTTGCTTTTGGTGCCTACTATCAAACCCAAACTCCTATCCAAACCATGGAGCCTTAGGTGCGTTGTTTGAGTCGGTCACCCCAGACATGAATGTAAACAAATCAAACCAGGTGTTTGCACACTGAATACTCACTTTCTTCCATGGCTGATGTATTAGTTCGTTTTCACGCTTCTGATAAAGACATACCCCAAACTGGGAACAAAAAGAAGTTTAACTGGACTTACAGTTCCACAGGACTCGGGAGGCCTGAGATTCATGGTGGGAGGTGAAAGGCGGCGGCAGAAGAAAAATGATCAAGATGCAAAAGTGGGAACCCACTATAAACCATCAGATCTTGTGAGACTTATTCACTATCACGAGAATAGCATGAGAAAGACCAGCCCCTATGATTCAATTACCTCCCACTAGGTCCCTCCCACAACATGCGGGAATTCTGGGAGATACAATTCAAGTTGAGATTTGAATCAGGACACAGCCAAACAATATCATTCTGCCCCTGGCCCCTCCAAATCTCATGTCCTCACATTTCAAAACCAATTAATGCCTTCCCAACAGTACCCCAAAGTCTTAACTCATTTTAGCATTAACCCAAAAGTACACAGTCCAAAGTGTCATCTGAAACAAGGCAAGTCCCTTCTGCCTATGAGCCTGTAAAATCAAAACAAGCTGGTTACTTCCTAGATACAATGTGGGTACAGGTATTGGTTAAATACAACTGTTCCAAATGGGAGAAATTGACCAAAACAAAGGGATTACAGGCGCCATACAAGTCCAAAATCCAACAGGTCGATCAAATTTTAAAGCTCCAAAATGATCTCCTTTGATTCCAGGGCTCACATGCAGGTCATGCTGATGCAAGAGGTGGGTTCCCATGGTCTTGGGCAGCTCTGCCCCTGTAGCTTTGCAGGGTACAGCCTCCCTCCCGGCTGCTTTCATGGGCTGGCATTGAGTGTCTGTGGCTTTTCCAGGTGCACAGTGCAAGCTGTCAGAGGATCTACCATTCTGGGGTCTGGAAGATGGTGGCCCTCTTCTCACAGCTCCACTAGGTCCCTTCCACACTGCCCTAGCAGATGTTCTCCATGAGGGCCCCACCCCTGCAGAAAACTTTTGCCTGGGCATCCAGGCATTTCCACACATCTTCTGAAATCCAGGCTGAGGTTCCCAAACCTCAATTCGTGACTTCTGTGCATCCACAGGCTCAACACCACTTAGAAGCTGCCAAGGCTTGGGGCTTCCACCCTCTGAAGCCACAGCCCAAGTTGTGCATTGGCCCCTTTCAGCCATGGCTGGAGCAGCTGGGACACAGGGTACCAAGTCTCTAGGCTGCATACAGCACGGGGAACCTGGGCCCAACCCACAAAACCACTTTTTCCTCCTTGGCTTCCAGGCCTGTGATGGGAGGGGCTGCTATGAGGGTCTCTGACATGGCTTGGAGACATTTTCCCCATGGTCTTGGGGATTAACATTAGGCTCCTTGCTACTTATGCAGATTTCTGCAGCTGGCTTGAACTTCTCCCCAGAAAATGAGTTTTTCTTTTCCACTGCATTGTCAGGCTGCAAATTTTTTTAACTTTTATGCTCCATTTCTCTTTTAAAATGGAATGCTTTTAACAGCACCCAAGTCACCTCTTGAATGCTTTGCTGCTTAGAAATTTCTTCTGCCAGATCCCTAAATCATCTCTCTCAAGTTCAAAGTTCCACAAAACTCTAGGGAAGGGGTAAAATGCCACCAGTCTCTGCTAAAACATAACAAGAGTCACCTTTGCTCCAGTTCCCAACAAGTTCCTCATCTCCATCTGAGACCACCTCAGCCTGGACTTTTTTGCTCATATCACTATCAGCATTTTTGCCAAAGCCATTCAACAAGTCTCTAGGAGGTTCCAAACTTTCCCACATTTTTCTGTCTTCTTCTGAGCCCTCCAAACTGTTCCAACCTCTGCCTGTCATCAAGTTCCAAAGTCGCTTCCACATTTTTGGGTATCTTTTCAGCAACACCCCACTCTACTGGTACCAATTTACTGTATTAGTGTATTAGTTCATTTTCAAGCTGCTGATAAAGACATACCCGAAACTGGACAAAAAGAGGTTTTTTGTTTCTTTTTTTTTTGAGATGGAGTCTTGCTTTGTCACCCAGGCTGGAGTGCAGTGGCATGATCTTGGCTCACTGCCAGCTCCAAGGTTCACACCATTCTCCCACCTCAACCTCCCGAGTAACTGGGACTACAGGTGCCCGCCACCACACCCAGCTAATTCTTTTGTATTTTTAGTAGAGACGGGGTTTCACTGTGTTAGCCAGGATGGTCTCGATCTCCTGACCTCATGATCCACCCATCTCAGACCACCAAAGTACTGGGATTACAGGCATAAGCCACAGCGCCCAGCCCCCAAAAAGAGGTTTAATTGGACTTACAGTTCCACATGGCTGGGGAGGACTCAGAATCATGGTGAAAGGTGAAAGGCACATCTTACATGGCAGCGGCAAGAGAAAAATGAGAAAGATGAAAAAGCAGAAACACCTGATAAACCATCAGATCTCGTGAGACTTATTCACTATCACAAGAATAGCACGGGAAAGACCAGCTCCCATGATTCAATTACCTCCCCCTAGGTCCCTCCCACAACACATAGGAATTCTGGGAGATACAATTCAAGTTGAGATTTGAATGGAGACACAGCCAAACCATATCGGTTGATATTTAAGCATCATCCAGTGAGGTTCTGAAGGTGGTCATATATAATCATGGTATTGGCCGGGCACGGTGGCTCACGCCTGTAATCCCAGCATTTTGGGAGGCCAAGACGGGTGGATCATGAGGTCAGGAGATCGAGACCATCCTGGCTAACACGGTGAAACCCCATCTCTACTAAAAATACAAAAAAAAAAATTAGCTAGGTGTGTTGGCAGGCGCCTGTAGTCCCAGCTGCTCGGGAGGCTGAGGCAGGAGAATGGCGTGAACCCGGGTGGCAGAGCTTGCAGTGAGCTGAGATTGTGCCACTGCACTCCAGCCTGGGTGACAGAGTGAGACTCTGTCTCAAAAAAAAAAAAAAAAATCACGGTACTGTACATTTTGATAGGGCTTTACTCTCTGTCATGTGCTTCCCCATTCATTATTGCCTTATTTTTTTTTAACAGTGTTCAATAAAGACTTATTAGTTGAAGGGATGAAAGAATGACCTCATTTTCCCATAGTAGCACTATGCATTATTGCCTTTAAATCCATTCAATAATTTTTTATGTAGGCATTATTAACTGTAGCATTTACATGCATATATGTATATGTACAGTATTATCGAAGCACTGAGATATAGAGACACAAGAGCACGTCTAGCACCCAGGTCTTCTAACTGCAGGCAGGGTCAGTATGTTTCCTAACATAGTCCAATATTGTCTACAGATAGTACCCCAAATGCTTCGCATAATGAGGGAAGAGGGATAATGAGATTCTTGAATGCATTTACTAATCTAACTTTCTTCCCTTCAGAATTACTACTTGGATGAATTTGCAAATCTGTTAGATGAACTTCTGATGAAGATTAATGGTTTGTCCGACAGCCTACAACTCCCTCTTCTGGAAAACATATCCAACAGCACAGGGGAGGCAAGGGCAGAAGAGAGTCCCTTAGTGGACATTTCTAGTAAACAAGCTACTGAGGTAAGACCATGCAAAATTATTTATGTCAATTTTCTTTATAGCAATTTAAGTTCTAAAGGAGTTTTGGAATACTTGTTTTTCCAAATTATAAGGTCAATTTGCATAAATATTCTCTAGGGATCATACTGCTGATAAGATATGCTCTGGCCAAAACTAAAGAACCACTTAATAAAGTGCATGATGTGACTTCCAGTTTAAAATGGTAGCATAAGTATCTACCTGCCCCTTATTTCTGATTACAACTGAAATCAGCAAGGAGATTGAGAAACAGAAATGGAAACTGGATCTTCCCAGAAATGAAAAAACAGAAATCTGCCCCAGAATATAACCAGTGATCCCAACAATGGATGCCAAGAACAGTAAAAATTAAATCAAAAGGAGATAGGATGCTACTATTTCCTTTTTTTTTTTTTTTTTTTTTTTTTTTTTGAGACGGAGTCTAGCTCTGTCGCCCAGGCTGGAGTGCAGTGGCCGGATCTCAGCTCACTACAAGCTCCGCCTCCCAGGTTTACGCCATTCTCCTGCCTCAGCCTCCCAAGTAGCTGGGACTACAGTCACCCGCCACCTCGCCCGGCTAGTTTTTTGTATTTTTTAGTAGAGACGGGGTTTCACCGTGTTAGCCAGGATGGTCTCGATCTCCTGACCTCATGATCCACCTGTCTCGGCCTCCCAAGATGCTGGGATTACAGGCTTGAGCCACCGCGCCCGGCCCAGATGCTACTATTTCCAAGAGCACACAGAATTCTCCAAGTCAGACAGTGTGTCTGGAGGAACCAACAAAAGACCCCTGGTTTGGAAGAAAAGATTATAGCGCACAAAAGAGTTTGAGGAATCTCCCTGAACCCCAATGCCACAGAGTTCCTGGGACATAGGACTGAAGGACAAAACATGCAGGAAGCCATCTTTGTAGGAAGCTGTGTGTTGATGCGGCTGCCTAGAGGAGGAACTATTGGTGATTCACAGACCTAGAGTCACACTACTTGCAAACTATAAAAAAATCAACACAAAGAGACATACCACGTGCCAGGTACATAGTGAAAAAGAAAAATGATTGCTGTGCCTCGTCGATAAATAGCTTGCAGTGGTAACTTCCCTGAGATCCAGAGAGATACTCTGCTGGCCCATAGCAGTCATGTTCACATGGCTGAGTGGCAATGAAGGAGCTCTCTGAAGGCAGAGGAGAACATGAAGTACCTGCTACAAGCTGTCTGCCCCAGCCCTTCTCTGGCCCTAATTCACAACAACCCAGGGAATAACACCTTTATGAAAAGATGAACTTCCACATGTAGAGAAGAGTAATAATAATAAAAGTATATAATAATATATATATAATTTATATAATTTATATAATAATATATATAAAAGTAATAATAATAAAAGTAATAATAATAATAAATAATTATTTAATTATTGGATCTATGCAAATCTGCTTCAGGAAAAAGCAGTATGTACAAATGACCAAAAGTGAAGATGAAGTGTCACTTTGAAAACATTTGCCATCAACAGATAAAAATTGTAACCGAGATGTTCTCCACACAAAAGGTAAATTAATGGAAAAAAAAAATGTTTCTTTGAAATGACAGTTTGAAGTCAAGATGAAAGAATACTAAGATGAAATAAAAAGACAATGAATTAACAGAGTTGAGGAAAGAAATGGAAAATAAAATAAAGCAAATGGATTCACAGAAAAGAGAATAAACTATGTGGATGACATATTTGAGAAAATTCTGGGAAAAAAAAAAAGTTAAAATTGATTTTAGGAAAATTAATACACATGGAAATCAGACCCAGAAGACTGTGCATAAGACATGGAAAGGGTATCTATAATTAGTGTCTCCCCTAAAAAAGCCCAGAAAATTTGAACAGAAAAAAAAATGTTTAAATATAATTTTAAAAGACTTTACTGGAAAAGAGATATAGACCTATATATTTAAAAAGGAACTGTGTCCCAGGGAAGAAATGGATTCACATCGATTAAAACTAGAATATGGGGGCCAGGCACAGTGGCTCACGCCTGTAATCCCAACACTCTGGGAGGCCGTGGCAGGCAGATCTCGAGGTCAGGAGATCGAGACCATCCTGGCTAACACAGTGAAACCCCATCTCTACTAAAAAAATACAAAAAATTAGCCAGGCGTGGTGGCGGGCGCCTGTAGTCCCAGCTACTCGGGAGGCTGAGGCAGGAGAATGGCATGAACCCAGGAGGCAGAGCTTGCAATAAGCGGAGATTGCGCCACTGCACTCCAGCACTCCAGCCTGGGTGACAGAGCAAGACTCCGTCTCAAAAAAAAAAAACAAAAAACAAAAAAAACCAAGAAAACTAGAACATGAGTGGCTGTAGTGGCTTATGCTTATAATCCCAGCATTTGGGATGCCAAGGCAGGAGGATCGCTTGAGCCCAGGAGTTCAAGACCAGCCTGAGCAATACAGTGAAACCCCATCTCCAAAAAAAAAAAAAAAAAAAATTCACTGGGTGTGGTGGCACACATCTGTGGTCCCAGATACTCAGGAGGCTGAGATGGAAGGATTACTGGGGTCCAGGAGGTAGAGGCTGCAGTGAGCAGTGATCCAACCTAGGTGACAGAGTGAGATCACATCTCAAAAAAAAAAAAAAAAAAAAAAACTAAACTAAAACACACCCTAATAAAGTCACTGGACTTCAAGAAGATAATCTTACTGACACCCAGATACCTCCTACCCCCAAAAACCAAGTCACCTCCAAGTGATTTAAAATAATTTAAGGTATTTAGCAACTATTATTATTGTTTTAATTATAAAAAACCGTTTAAATATGCATATGAAAATTGGGCAAATGATAGGAAAAACATAATTTTTAAGAAAAGAAAATATAATGACCAATTTTGTAAAAAAAAAAATAAAATTCGACCGGGTGCAGTTGCTCACGCCCGTAATCCCAGCACTTTGGGAGGCCTAGGCGGGCAGATCACAAGGTCAGGAGATAGAGGCCATCCTGGCTAACACAGTGAAACTTTGTCTCTACTAAAAATACAGAAAATTAGCCGGGCATGATGGCATGCAGCTGTAGTCCCAGCTACTCGGGAGGCTGAGGCAAGAGAATCGCTTGAACCTGGGAGGCAGAGGTTGCAGTGAGCCGAGATCACACCGCTGCACTCCAGCCTGGGCAACAGAGTGAGACTCCACCTCAAAAATAAATGAATAAATAAATGAATAAAATAGAGGATTTATATAGAGGAAAAAAAGATGGGATAGTATTTACTATATTTGTAACATAAAAAAAGAATTTAATTAAAAATTTTAGAAGAAAGATTATTTTATGTATTTATATTTAAACCATAAGGTATATATTATTTTTTAATGATAGGATTAAAACAAAGGACCATATATACTGCTAATTAGTGCTTCGCAGAAAGCACTGACAGATGAAAACCCATGGTATGTAATGTGGAGCAACAACAAATAAAAGTAAACTAAGTATGTGTACAACTCAAATTGGAAAAATTCACAACACACACAAATATACACACACACTAAACAAAACAGAAGGAAAGAAGTTGAGGGGATGAAAGTATAATTTAATGAACTCAACAGCAAAATGAAGTAATCCAAGAGATGATTCTTTTTACAAACAACTAAATTGACAAATTATTGGCTAACATATCTAAATATGATGAACAGAGTGAGTACAATTCATATAAAAATGAGAAACAGAAAATAACCTCAAGGAAATTAAATAAATTATAAAATTTTGGAAGGAGAGAACACTTATCAGTCAGTGTTCATTATGCAACAAACTGACTTGAGTAGAGACAGAAACCTGAAACAGTATTTGAAGTTCTGTCCCTCCAAAAGCACCAGCCGCAGATGTTTTTACAGAGAAAATACACCAAACTATTAAGAAGCACGTAAGTCCAGAACAATCTTCAAACTGTGCCACAGCAGAGACAGAAGAAACGCTTCTGAATGTGTTTTTATGAAACAAGCAATTTATTAATCTAAAAACTGGACAAAAATATTCCAAATTAAAAATAAAATTACAGTGTCAATGTCAGTCTTATTGAGTTTTGATATCAAAAATCTAAATAAAACATTAACAAATAGAATCCAGCAGCAGATTCAGAAAATTATATCCCATGATCATATGAGTATTAAATCAGGATATAAATGTTTTAATATTAAAAATATATTGGTAGTGTCCATCCTCTGACTTTGCTCATCGTTTTCAGAATTGTTTAGGCTATTCTAGTTCCTTTGCTTTTCATATAAATTTTAGAATCAGTTTGTCAATACCTGTAAAAAATCTTGTGGTATTTTGCTGGGCGCAGTGTCTCACACCTGCAATCCAGCACTTTGGGAAGCCAAGGTGGGCAGGTCACGAGGTCAGGAGATCGAGACCATCCTGGCTAGCATGGTGAAAACGCGTCTCTACTAAAAATACAAAACAAATTAGCCGGATGTGGTGGCGGGCACCTGTAGTCCCAGCTACAGGCTGAGGCAGGAGAATGGTGTGAGCCCAGGAGGTGGGGCTTGCAGTGAGCCGAGATCCTGCCACTGCACTCCAGCCTGGGTGACAGAGTGAGACTCCATCTCAAAAAATAAAAAATAAATAAAATTAAAATATATATATATATATATATGGGCCAGGTGTGGTGGTTCACACCTGTAATCCCAGCACTTTGGGAGGCCAAGGCAGGTGGGTCACTTGAAGCCAGGAGTTTGAGACCAGCCTGGCCAACAAAAAATAGCCCAGTGTGGTGCATGCCTGTAATCACTGCTACTCAGAAGGCTGAGGCATGAGAATCTTTTGAACCTGGAAGGTGGAGGTTGCAGTGAACAGAGATCACGCCACTGCATTTCCAGCCTGGGCAATAGAATAAACAAAATAAAAATATATGAATAAAATAAAAATAAATGAAATAATAAATAAAAATAAATGAAATAAAATAAGACTATATTAATAACCTTCACCAAACAGGGAAAAAACTATCATTTTATTTTTTCCATGGCTGCATTTGATAAAATTCAACATTCATTCCTAATTTTTAAAATGTATTCTTAATAAAAATGAAAGTGATTTTTTTTAAAAAATAGGAATATAGCTCAAGTTAAATGCCAGTATTATATTTAATAATACAACATCAGAGCCTTTACTACTAAAGTTAAGGACAAAAAGATTGTCAATTCAAAAGTCCTACAACAGGCCGGACACAGTGGCTCCCGCCTACGATACAAGCACTTTAGGAGTCTGAGACTGGAGGTTCACTTGAGCCCAGGAGTTCATGACCAGTCTGGGCAACATGATGAGATCTTGTCTGTACAAAAAATACAAAATTAGCCAGGTGTGGTGGCACACACCTCTAGTCCCCGCTACTTGGAAGACTGAGGTGGGAGGATCACTTGAGCTGGGGAAGTCAAGGTTGCAGTTTGCCATGATTATGCCACTGTACTCCAGCTTGGGCAACAGAGTGAAAACCTGTCTCAAAAAAGGAAAAAAAAAAAAAATGAAAACAAAGTCCCACCATGGCATTTTAAAGGGGTATGCCTCATCTCTTTCCTACAAACCCACTTAATTTGTTTATATATTTAATAGCTCATAGAGCTAGCAAGAACTTTAAATTTATAATATAATTGGGCTGTCTTTTATATACACAACACACACTATTGTGAGTCCTTATACAGTTATAATATATAGTAATCTATACTAATTTCCTATGGCTGAGAAAAGAATTTCCCTCAAATGATGTTGGAGGCTTGTAAGTGCTGTCTTTGCCCTTATGACTTACTCTTCTTGTGTGTGAGTGGGACGTTTTTGGCAGCAATGCAGTCTTAACTTTGGTTTCATTCCACAGGAAAACACAATGCTTTCTGGACTATCACTTTATGGGGTATTTATCAAAAGTATGTTTGGCAAAAAGTTAATGCTGCCAAGAGTGGGTCTCTCTCACCTGGCTCCCAGGTGGGTTTCTGCCTACAGAACTCAAGTTTCTGCAACATGAGTTTAGCTGGCCTCCCTGGGAAAGAACCAGGAATGTCATTGGTCTTGGAATAGGCCAAGCAAACTGGACTTTACAGAACAGACCCTCTTTTGTGTGAGGGGATCTGAGGAAACAATTCGTTTGAATTTCCTAACTTCAAGGCATTTGTTTCTTCATCTTAACCATTAATAATTAAGATTTGTATCTTTATAAACTAGAAGGATTGGATGCCTGGAGCTATCAATAACCACCTACAAATCATATTGTTCTTTGTACTTTTTAAGTGACTCATGGCAACAAAATGCGGTGAGTTGCCAGCCCCCACCTCCTCCCCCTTGCCAGCTCGGCCCCCTTAACAGTTCTTGGCACTCTGTGGCCTCTCAGCTATGTAGCCTTGGACCCGGAGGAGAGCTCCCAGCCGGGGGCTGCTGCTGATTGCGCAGAAGGACCTCTGAGCTCTTGCCCCGCTCCCTGCTCCCTGCTCGGGCCTCTTCTCTACTGCGATGACTCACCACTTTACAGGAGCTGGCTGGGCCACTAGTCAGTGGATGCAATTTAGAGATGTCAGAAGGGTTTTTCCTCCACATATCTTCCTCTTCATTTGCTTTTGTGAATACCACTGCGTAAGGCAGGAACATCCAGAGGGGAGTGCCTGACCTCAGAGCACAGAGTCTGTCCTAGAGGGTTTTTGTCTTTATTTTTTTCAGTGTAATTCCTTAGCACCTACCTGCCAGGAGGAAGGTGAGATGTTTTTTTATAACCGTGGAAAATCTGCGTTCCCTTTCACATTTGGGGTCTCCAACATAATTTGTGAAGACTGGCGTGCCACAGTCCACAGCCACTCTTTTCAGCAAGCTTTGTGCTCTGAACTCTGCCGGTCAGTGTTACTTAGGAGCAGGAAGCCATCGAGAGGGTGAATTTTATCTCAGCTTCTTCCCTTAACTTGCCAGTTTGTAGAATAATGAGAAGATTTAGAATACTTAGCTTTTCCCAATGCATTTACGTAGCCCCCATCACAGGTGACTGTCAAAGAAATTTACTGAACTCCCTCAAATCTGGAAGTTTTTGTAATTATAGTTGGGTCCTGTAAACTTACTGAATCTTCATTGACTCCAGTATTTTCTAATGGATAATGCAATGTATCTGAACACTAAGTTTGAATCCTTGAGGAAGAAACAGGCTAGAAGAGGCTTTTTAAAAGGAAATATTGGCCAGGCGCAGTGCCTCACACCTAATTCCAGAACTTTGGGAGGCCGAGGCAGGTAGATCACTTGAGGTAAGGAGTCCAAGACCAGCTTGGTCAACATGGTGAAACTCCATCCCTCCTAAAAATACAAAAATTAGCCAGGTGTGGTGATGGGTGCCTATAATCCCAGCTACTCAGGAGGCTGAGGCAGGAGAATCGCTTGAACCTGGGAAGCAGAGGTTGCAGTGAGCCGAGATTGCGCCACTGCACTCCAGCCTGGGCGACACAGTGAGACTCCCTTTAAAAAAAAAAAAAAAAAGGAAATATCAACTTGGCCTGAACATGCAGAAAGTATGATGCCCTAGAGATGCCCCAACTCCTGCTGATAAACATGGAAGTCAGGCAGGTCTGAGGGTGGAGCAACTGTGGAGCGTGACTGGGCGACTATGGGAAAGCGACTTAACTTCTTTGTGTCTTTACATCCTACTCTGTAAAAGGAGGACACTAGTAGAGCCTCTCCCATGAGACCGCTGAGAGAGGTAAAGGAGTTAAAGGAGTCTGTGTCTGCATGCTGTAAGTGCTCTCTATAGCTTTAATAGAGACTAGTAAGAGTTTCACGTTTCATGCATTCCTCAAGTAATTTTGTGCCAGGCACAATTCTAGAGGCTGGGGATCCAAAGATGAGCAACAATGACTTGAAAGTGAACTATGTTCACTCAGAAAACATTATATTCCTGGAATTGGAAAATACAAATCTCAAAATTATGGACAAAAACCTGAGCAACTTTTGTATCCACTTGGACCTATGTTATGATGTGTTTCTTCATGTGAAGCCGAGAGGGGTCAGTAAGGATGCAAACATCAAGTTCAAATGAAATATGCTCAGGAAGAATGCACTCCATAATTCCCAGACTTCATTCAGTATGTTAAGGACCAGTATATTCCTGGACTTAACTAAAAATGATCATTTTCACCTGCTCTCACATCCTGGTTCTGCCCTTGCTAGCTGAGTTCTCATGACTTTCTCTCCACCACTGTGGCTTCCACAGATCCCAGCACTCAGTAAATATTTAGTGAACTGGTTAGTGAGCAAAAAGAAGTGGTAGATGATGTATATGGATAGAAAAGGGCAACTAATAAAGTAAGCATGGGAAAATTCTAATAGGTGGCTCTGGAAAGGGTAGCTGAATGCTTCTGAATTATTCTTGTAACTTTCTTAAGTTTAAAATTATTTCCAAGTGAAACGCTTTTAAAAAGAAGCTATTGTGGGCCGGGCACAGTGGCTCATGCCTGTAATCCCAGCACTTTAGGAGGTTGAGGCAGGCGGATCACCTGAGGTCAGGAGTTCGAGACCAGCCTGGCCAACATGGTGAAACCCCGTTTCTACTAAAAATACAAAAAAATTAGCTGGGCATGGTGGTGGGCACCTGTAATCCCAGCTACTCGGGAGGCTGAGGCAGGAGAATCGCTTGAGCCCGAGAGGCGGAGGTTGCAGTAAGCCGAGATAGCACCATTGCACTCTAGTTTGGGCAACAAGAGTGAAACTCCATCTCAGGAAAAAAAAAGAAGCTATTGTATTACTCAAGTAAAGAGATGACAAAATGATAGAGTCATGGCTGTGAGATATGATTTGTTTTAATGGTTCTTACTGTTTTTTCTAAGCTTTTCTATGTTTCTAAGTATGTCTTGGAATTTTTCCCATGATGGACATCACGAGAAAAGCTAATTAAATTTAAAAGAACTAGATATGGCTTACAAATACTTAATATATTAGAAGTGAGAATAACTTTAAAACCTAAAGAGAAATGTTGAAGTAGACAGCCTTCTGAAATGAATTCTCTCTGCTTTCATGGATTATACTAAGTCTTCCTGGGATGACTTCACAAGCAGGAATGTTTCTGTGGCTGCTGATTCATTCCTTCCTGGCAGACATAGCTCCAATGAAGTTGAAATATTATTGTTAATCCCTTTTATTTAGATGTGTGCTAGAATGGCACTCGAGGCACTAAGGATATAAACCAGGGCTTCTGTATGACTGTGAACACATAATCCATTTACTTGAGCCAAATTGTCTCCTAGCAGGGTTCAAGAAACTTGAATTCTCAAGGACTAAAATACACTGTCAGCTGGCTTCTTTGTGAGGTTTCTATTTTCAATTTGGAGTCTTGCAAACTACAATTATTTCTCAAAAGAATATGTAAAATACTGTATTAGTTTGCTAGGGCTGCCATGACAAAGTGCCACAAACAGAAATTTATTCTCTCACAGTCTGGAGGCCAGAAGTCCAAGATCAGGGTGTCAGCAGGACCATGCTCCCTCTGAAGGCCCTGGCGAATGATCTGTTCTAGGCCTCTCCCAGCTTCCCTTAGCTCCTTGGCTTGTGGCAGTGTAAGTCTCATTTTTACAGGGCATTCTCCCTAGGTGTCCAAATTTTCTCTTTTTATAAGGACACAGTCGTATTGGATTAGGACCCACCCTAATGACCTTATCTTAACTTGGTCATCAGCAAAATAAGGTCACATTCACTGGTACTGAGGGTTGACATTTTAACATCCTTTTTTGTTCTGGAGGAAGAACAATTCAATCCATAACAAATACATTTAAGCAAATGTAAATATTTGAAAACACGTATTATAGTTTTCTATTAACTCCAGCTTTTTGAAAACTTTAATTTTACTCATCTGACAAAAGTAAAACAAAATACTCAAAAAATTAGCAAACTCTTCTTTTTTACTCCATAGAGATCTTAATTTAGAAATGCTTTTATAAGAATGATGTTTGTATGTTAGTATATGTTGATTATCATTAAAATTATAAAACAAGTAGATTATCTGAGTTCTTTGACTGTGGAAAAGATCAAGTAATAACAAAAGATGATTTTTTTGCCATTTTAAATAGTACTTTTAAATAGAAATACGATTGGGTCTTCCCTAAAATACTGTATAGCTATGAATGTATACTCCCATTGGCTTTCTAAGTTACAGAACGCAGGAAGGTAGGAGAGCCTCTGAGGTCAAGAGCTCCTGTTGCCTCCTCCTTGGGTAAGTGACTCATTCTCAAGGGATAAAATCACGTAATAATCCCAAAGACATGCCTCATCTATGTCACCAGCACAACACCTTTAGTAAAGATCGAATCCATTTCCCCAGTGGTTTGGGAGTGCGTGTCTATCTTTGGTAAAATCTAGCACAGCAGTTCCCACTGGTTTTGCACTCTTAGCTATGTCTTGAATAATTTATTACTCAACATATAGTTGAAAGGCTTGACAATTAATTGGTTTTAAGTAGGACCAAGGAGATGAAAACTTAGAGCAGATCCAAGGGTTTCCCTATTACAAAGCCATGTTCACTCAACCAGTATCCCAGTAGGCTTTTCTTGAGTGCAAGACAGAGGATCCAAGTTACAGCTAGCACACATGGGTGTACCAATGTCATCATTCACTATACCGGTGTGGGAATTTATTCTATCTGATCTTCAGAATTCAAGTAAATATAGAATGAGGTTGTACAAATCTCTGGGACTGTAGGAAGGAACTCTTTTCTCATGGTGACCTTCTTCCTGGCTTCTCTTGCTAGTTTAGAATCAATTTAAGTGTTACTGAAATTCTAGCCCTTGTCCTTGAAAAAGTAGAGACCTTAGGAAAGTTTCTGCTGCAACTGTCCTGAGTTGAATAATTTTCCAGAGATTTGTGCTTGCCAGGGCCTCCTTGCAGTCTCTACTTTCATAAGTTACTGCATTTTTTTGACAAACATCCTGGTCCTGTTGCCAGGCAGGAGTAAGGAAATATGATTATTAAAGTTGAGAAATATGCACTGACCTTTAAAGGACCTACCAACACCCTGCACCCTGCAGAAGTTGAGTGTCTTTTTTCAAAAGCTGTGGGTGACATAATTTATAACTCTCATAGGCAGCTGGTTTCTTGGATGGTAGGGCAGAGTGGAGAGGGAAGGAACTGGATGCCTTGCACAGAAGGTGGTTATACTATACTATGCAGCCACAGCAGTCAACACCATGTGGTTCTGACAGAGGGGAAGAAACAAAGATCCTTGGAACAGAATAGATCCCAGAAATAGAGATCCCAGAATGGACTCACACAAATATGCCAGACTCATCTTGACAAAGGTGCTGAAGCAATTCATTGAAGGAAAAATAGCATTTTTTGACAATGTTACTGACGCAATTGAATATCCAAAAGCAAAAGAAAACAAAAAGAAGTTGGACCTACACCTCATACCATATACAAAAGTAATTCAAAATGGATCACGAAGAATGCTTTATGCAAAACATGAAACTGTCAAATTTGGGGGAGGAAAAAACAGGAGGAAATCAGAAATTGGAACTTTAAAAATTAAAAAGTTTTGTTCTGGCAGAGTGCGGTGGCTCATGCCTGTAATCCCAGCACTTTGGGAGGCTGAGGCGGGCAGATCACGAGGTCAGGAACTTGAGACCATCCTGGCTAACACGGTGAAACCCCGTCTCCACTAAAAATACAAAAAATTTAGCCGGGCGTGGTGACGGGCGCCTGTAGTCCCAGCTAATTGGGAGGCTAAGGCAGGAGAATGGCGTGAACCCAAGGAGGCGCGGAGCTTGCAGTGAGCCAAGATCATGTCACTGCTCTCCAGCCTGGGCGACAGATTGAAACTCTGTCTCAAAACAAACAAAAAAAACCCCTTTTGTTCTGCAAATGACTTTGTTGAGAGGATGGAAAGACAATCCTCTACAGACTAGAGGAAAATATTTGCAGATCACATAGTCAACAAAGAACTAGTATCTATAATATATAAAGAAGCCAAGCCTCAGAATTCAACAGTAAAAATGCAAATAATCTAATTAAAAAACGGACCAAAAAAATGAACAGACATTTCACTGAAGAAGATGTACAAATGGCAAACACATGAAAAGATGTGACTATCACTAGCCGTTAGGGAAATGAAAATTAAGACCATAATGATATATCACTACATACCTTAGAAAGACTAAAATAAAAAATAGTGACAACACCAAATGCTGGGAAGAATGCAGAGACCACATCACTCATACATGGCTGGTAGGAATGTAAAATGGTACAGCAACTATGGGAAATAGTCTGGCAGTTTCTTATAAAATGAAACATGAAAATTATTGCCCAGAAATTATCTGGATCATAGATCCCAAAGAAGTGAAGACTTAGGTTTACATAAAAACCTGCACATGAATGTTCACAGCAGCTTTATTTGTGACACCTCTGAACTGGAAATAGCTTTCACTGAGTGAATGGTTAAACAAACTGTGGTCCCTTCATATCATGGAATGCTACTAAGCAATGAAGACAAAAAGAGTATTGATCCACACAACCACCTGGGTGAATCTCCAGAGAATTATGCTGAGTGCAAAAAGCCAAACTCAAAAGGTTACATACTATATTATTCTATTTATATAAGTTTTTTTTTTTTTTTTTTTTTTGAGACAGAGTCTCACTCTGTCACCCAGGCTGGAGTACAGTGGTACAATCTCGACTCACTGCAACCTCCACCTCCCGGGTTAAAGTGATTCTCATGCCTCAGCCTCCCCAAGTAGCTGGGTCTGCAGGTGCACAGCACGATGCCTGGCTAATGTTTGTATTTTTAGTAAAGACGGGGTTTCACCATGTTGGCCAGGCTAGTCTCAAACTCCAGACCTCAAGCCATCCACCCACCTCAGCCTCCTAAAATGCGGGATTACAGGCACGAGCCACCACGCCAGGCCAATATAACATTCTTAAAATGACAAAATTATAAACATGGGAAGCAGTTCATGGTTGCCAGGAGTCAGGAAGGAAGGAAGAAGGCTTAGGTGCGTCTATGAAAGGACAGCAGAAGGGATCTTGGTGATAGAATGTTCTTTACTTTAATTCTATCAATGTCAATATCCTGGCTGGGATATTGTTTTGCAATTTTGCAAGATGTGACCATTGAGGAAAACCTGGTAAAAGGTACATAGGAGTGTTCTGTATTATGTCTTACAACTGTGTGTGAATCTACAATTATCTCAAAGTAAAAAAAAAAAAAAAAAAAAAAATTAAACAGTAACAAGATTGTTACAGCATACAAAATTACAATAAGTTGAAAATGGTAATAACTTAAAAACCAGTGCAAATATTAATTATTTTTCTAGCAAACAAGAGAATAGTCCAGTCACAAATGTGCATAACAAGTGCTCTTCCTGGATACCTCCTTTCTCCCACCCAGCCCATGGTTTATCCTTTCCCCAAGTATCTTTTATAAATGAAAGCTCCAAAGCATGAAGGCATCTGAGCTCCTGCAGTAGCTGGACATCCTGAATTGCTCAGATTTCTACCTAATGAGATTCTGGCCTCATCTGTGGGCCCCGCACCATATATATGTTCGCAGTTTCTGCTGGACTAAAACCCAAATAGGGGTGGAGGGAAGAGCCTGTGTCATCTTAGACTCTGTAAAGGTGCAGCCATTCTCAGAAGCTCAAAACATCTGAGTTATTTGGGACAAGAGTAATATGTTTGTATCAGTAACCAAATATCTCCGTAGAGAATACTAGCAAGAAATGTGGGTGGAAGAGAATCTGACCAAGACACAGAGATACGGGAGCTGAGCCTGAGTTACGGACCACTCCCACTGATGGTATCATTGAGCTGGCTGACAACTTGCTCCTCAAAACACACCATGTTTCAGCATAATTTAACCACAAAAGGCTCGTCAGCATTTTGAACAGCATCGTATCCCAGACAGAAACTGACAAAGGAGACTGAGTCTGCCAGTGGCTGTAAAAAGCTGTCCACACACACTACCTTGATCATTTGATCTCTGCTCTCAGGTGATGGGGCCTGCTTGATAAAAACCATGCAGCCATCTGACCTATTGGCAAAACGTCTGCCATCAGCAGTGTCTGATTTCTTCCACTTTTGGATCCATATTTGCTGCTTAGCCTAAAAAATAAGTGGAAATGTGTGTGGCGCTGGGCAGGGCATGGTGGTGTGTTTTTGGCATTCTTCAGAGCAGATAAATGACTTGAGGGAAGGGTAGGAGAGAATATGTTTTCAAAGACTTGAGATTCTCTCCATAGGACAAGAGCTTCTAGTTTAGTTACTAATACAACAACCTGTTAGCTGAACACCGTTTTTTAAAAAGGATGTGATTGCCAGTGTCTGTTCTGTGGGCACAATTCTTTCCAGAATGAAAAGTTCTGCCTTGCATTTGAAGTAAGTCCAGTTCAAGAAGAGCACTGCCTTTGAGGTCAGTGGGAAGTCAGTGTCCAAGCCTGTTCCACAGTATGCTGGGTCAGAGAAGACATTCGTGTGCTGAAGCCCAGCCCTGAAATTGAAATTCTTATGAGACTAAGAATCTCATACAAGATGAGGATGACTTTTAAAATCACAACTCTCCTATATATCAGTAATACGTAGTCTCATTTCAATTGCCCTTATCTCTAGACTGAAGCACACTGGAAGTTGGTAAATCACAGGTCAAAGACCTTTCCAGCAGATCAAATACAGGTGCATTATTGTTTGTAAGGGAAAATGTTTTCTTCATCTTCACCTGTCTGTGGGCTATAATACCTCCTTGATGAGCCACCAGGTCTGTATGATCTCCAAGTGACTCACTGGCGTTTCTTTATTCTAATCATGAGTGACTTCAACACCCTATCATTCTTTTGTTTCCGTCTGATGTTGAGCCGTAACCTGCTCTGTAAACTCCACCAGATGGAAGGAATTTTCCCCGGAATCAAAATTAATCATTTAACCACTTCTCTCACATATGTGAGGCAGTGTTGTGTTCTTCCTCCCGCCTTGGCAGCACTGGTGATCTTCCTTCCCCAGCCTAAGCCCCATCAACCCCCACCGCCACCATCCTCCCATGACGTGGCTTTGAGTCACCTCATCTGCTGGTTGGCTCCTGGTGATTCTCCTCAGGCCTTGTTTGTACTTCTTGTATCTACTCTTAA
Organism: Macaca mulatta; assembly: GCF_049350105.2. NCBI lineage: Eukaryota > Metazoa > Chordata > Mammalia > Primates > Cercopithecidae > Macaca > Macaca mulatta. The sequence continues at coordinate 80,814,440 of NC_133408.1, forward strand.
TGATAAACAATAGTCCAGGAGTACCACGATTAGGAAAAATATGTACTGTGCTAAATGTTGATGGCTACCAGCATCCATCTCTGTCTCTCCCTCACTGCCCAAGCTTTGTCCAGACCCCAGCTACTGCCCAGGCACTGAGGCCACCTCCCCTGCAGCTCCGCATAGCCCCTACAGAGGGCAAGGTACCCTGCTTCTGAGCTTGCTCCTGAAGGCATCGGGAGGGCACCTCTTCACGCTCTTTTTTTTTTTTTTTTTTTTTTTGAGATGGAGTCTCTGTCTGTCGCCCAGGCTGGAGTGCAGTGGTGCCATCTCTGCTCACTGCAAGCTCCGCCTCGCGGTTTCACACCATTCTCCTGCCTCAGCCTCCCGAGTAGCTGGAACTACAGGTGCACACCACCACACCCGCCTTTTTTTTGTATTTTTGGTAGAGACGGGGTTTCACCGTGTTAGCCAGGATGGTTTCGATCTCCTGACCTCATGATCCACCCTCCTCAGCCTCCCAAAGTGCTGAGATTACAGGCGTGAGCCACCATGCCCGACCTCACGCTCTTTTTTCTTTCCCAAGCGTAAGAGATACCTGGAGCAAGGTTAGAAAGAAGCCTTGTGCTGAAGATGGCAGAGCTGCCTTTCTAAGATGGGAACTGTGCCAACTTTCTCTTGCTTATGTGAGAAATAAACCTTGATCCTGTTTTGCTCTAAGGAATCTGTGGGCTCTGTGTTATAGCAGCAGCATGGCTTTTACCAAATAATTTCTCATGCTTCACACTTGCCTTGGAAACTATACTGACACTAATGCAGCCCCCAATTATATTATTATTTATAACCTTTGACAATGGTTTTGACTATAAATAATGTAAAACATGACCCTAATTGACTGAAACTGCAAGGAAATATGTTATCTACAAAACCAGAAGTTGAGAGGTGGGACAGATGCCATCTCTGCATTCTGCTGTGTGCTAGCTTTGCGCTAGCTTTGCCTCAGGATGGAGGACACCCTGCTTGGTTGCAGGATATCTGCTACAGGTCCAGGGATCACATCCAGAGATGAAATGTCCATGGAAGGAAGAGACCATCTCCCTCGGTCTTATCATGAGATATGAGGAAACTTTTTCAGGAAGTCCCCAAGAATATTTTCCTTCAAATTCATTCCTAAATTAATCTTGGTGAAATGGAATTATCATGATTAATTTAGACTAATCATTTGGGATAGTCAGAATTTAAGTGTCAGCCGGGTGCGGTGGCTCACGCCTGTAATCCCAACACTTTGGGAGGCTGAAGTGGACGGATCACTTGAGGCCAGGGTTTCCAGACCAGCCTGGCCAACGTGGCAAAACCCCATCTCTGCTAAAAATACAAAAATTAGCCGAACGTGGTGGCTTATGCTTGTAATCCCAGTTACTCGGGAGGCTGAGGCAGGAGAATCAATTGAACCTGGGAGGTGGATGTTGCAGTAAGCCAAGATTGCACCACTGCACTCCAGCCTGCGTGACAGAGCAAGACTCCTTCTCAAAAAAAAAAAAAAAAAATTTAAGTGGCAACCAGTAGGATCTTTGGAGGTCTTAACACCTCCCAACCTGTTCCGTCCTTAAATTTTATTGCTAAGCAATGTCTTTGCTCCTGTACCTTTCTCTCCATAATGGTGCTATTTATTTTGTGGTCATAAATACAGTTCTTAATTATTATTCCTGTTAGACTTCATATGTTTATCACAGCATTCCAGGTTGAATTGGATTCTGCTAACACTTATGTTCAACCTATCTCCCAGCTTCAAAACTGAATCCTATAATATTTACCAGATACCTACTATGTTCTCAGCACTGGGGTATGAAGAAGAAAATTCCTCAACCATCTCACAATCCAGTAAAAGCAAATGAGCAAACAGGTGTGGAGATGCGCTAGGCTTGGGGCCAGGCTCAGTCAGCTGCTAGAGCAAATCCGGGTGCATCAGAGCTGGAGCTGAGAGACCTGGAGGAGAATTCCTCAAGGGAGAAGCAGCCAGTGACAATGGGGGACCCTGAATTTTGTTTTGTTGTTACTGTTCTTGTAATGTCTTTATCTTATATGAATATCAGGATAATGCTGTCCTCCTAGAATAAATTTGGAAATATTCTCTCTGCTTCAGTTTTCTGGATGGGTTTGACTAGAATCGAAACTATTTCTTTCTTAAATGTTTGATAGAATTCACCAGAGATGCCATCTAGAGTTGAAGTTTTTTATTAGAAACTTTTTAACTATGAATTCAATTTTTAAATAAGTATAGGACTATACAGCTTATCTATTTCTTTTTAAGATAACTTTGGTAATGTATATCATTAAGGAATTTTTCTACTTCATCTCAGTTGTGAAATGTATAGGCATAAAGTTGTTCATAATATTTCCATTTTATCCCTTATCTGTAAGAAGTGTAGTGTTGTCACCTCTCTCATTCCTGTTATTGGCAATTTGCGTCGTCGTCGTTGTTGTTGTTGTTGTTGTTGTTGTTGTTCTGATCGTACTGGCTAGAGGCTTATCAATTTAATTGATCTTCTCAAGGAACTAGCTTTTAGTTTCATTCATATTCTCTATTTTTTTTTCTGTTCTCTATAGCACTGGTTTCTGCTTTGATTTTTATTATTTATTTATTTATTATTTACTTTCTTCTGTTTACATTGAGTTTAAGTTGTTTTTCTTTTTATAGTCTTTCACATAAAAGCTGAGGTCATTTAAGACCTTTCTTCTTTTAATATAGGCATTTAGTGCTTCAGATTTCTCTCAGAGTACTGCGTTAGTATTCATCCCCGAATGAAAATGATATGTTTTCATTTTTATTCCGATAAAAATACTTTCTGACTTCCCTTTTGATTTATTCTTTGATTCATGGGTGATTTAGAAGTATATTATTTAGTTTGTATGTATTTTGAGATTTTCCTGATGTCTTTATGTAACTGATTTCTAATTTTATTCTGTTGTGGTCAGAGAACATCCTGTGTCTTGAATCATTTGAATGTTATTGAAGCTTGTTTTGATGGCCCCAAACATGATCTAACTTGGCAGATGTTTCATTTGAACTTTAAAAGATTTGTATTCTGCTGTTGCTGAACCAAGTGTTCTGTAAATATCACCTTGATCAAGTTAGCTGATGGTGGTGTTCAGGTCTGCCCGGCACTTGCTGCCTTTCTGCCTACTTGTCCCATCAATCACTGAGAGAGGGGTGCTGAAATCACATTCTATAAGTGTGGCTTTGCTTCTCTTGCAATTCTCTTGGTTTTTACTTCACATCACATTATCTTCATTCTCTGTATATAAAGTGTCTTCATTCTCTGGCTGCTTTTAAGATTTTCTCTTTGTCTCTGGTTTTGGGCAATTTGATTATGATGTGTCTTGGTGTCTTAGTTGTCTTCATGTTTATGGTGTGTGGCTTTTGCTGAGCTTCTTGGATCTGGGGGTTTATAGTTTTCATCAAGATCAGAAAACTCACTTTCACTGGCTTCAACTGCAAGTGTATTAAGCCGCTTAAAGTTGTCCCACAGCTTCACTGGTGTTCTTTTCATTTAAAACATCTTTTTTTCTCCCCGTGTTTCATTTTAAATATTTTAACTTGCTGTATCCTCAAGGTCACGAGTCTTTTGCAATATCTGACCTTCCCTGAATCCCATGCAGCATATTTTTCTCACACATTGCAGTTTTCGTTTCTGAAAGTTTTGCTTTTTAAAATATAGCTTCCATATCTCTACCTAATGTTTTGAATATATGAAATATAGTTACAACCTCACAATATTTACGCTGAGTGAAAGAAGCCAGACCAAAAAGAGTACCTACACAATGCTGCCATTCATAGAAAACTCTAGGAAATGCAAAAGTAATAGAGAGTGACAGAAAGCAGATCCTGGCTGTCTGAGGGTGAGGGTGGGACTGGGCAAGAGGGAGGCGTGACAAAGAGGCCTGAGGCAACTTGGGGTGATGATCTTGATTATAGTGATGGTTTTACAGTTATATATATGTGTGTTATATATATACATATACATAACACACACATATATATACACACACATGCATATATCACATGGTATATTTTAAGTGTGTGCAGTTTACTATCTGTCAAATATATATATGATATATATATACACATTATTTTCATTTATTTATTTATTTATTTTAAGATGGAGTCTCACTCTGTTGCCCAGGCTGGAGTGCAGAGGCTCCATCTCGGCTCACTGCAACCTCCACCTCCCGGGTTCAAGTGATTCTCCTGCCTCAGCCTCCTGAGTAGCTGGGACTACAGGTGCCCACACCATTCCTGGCTATTTTTTGTATTTTTTTTTTAAGTAGAGATGGAGTTTCACCATATTGGCCAAGTGGTCTCGATCTCCTGACCTTGTGACCCACCCGCCTCGGCCTCCCAAAGTGCTGGGATTACAGGCATGAGCCACTGCGCCCAGCCTGTCAAATATATTTCAATAAAGCTGTTTAAAAAGTAGTAATCCTGAGCAAACTTGTTGGCTGTCATTCCTTTTCCTCGCCCAGAGACATTCATCCATCTCTAAGGAAGAACAAGGGCCATAAGGCAAAACTAGAAGAGCAGTCTTAAGACCGCAGTGCACCCACACACTTGCCCTGGGGTCCTTGTCACCCTCTCTCTGCCATCCCACATGGCTCTCAGCGGTGGTGACTGGGCGGTGGGGCAGCAGAGACTCTGGTGCCTGCTTGACCACCAGCACAGCACATAGCTGCTCACCTGTCCAGTTATTTTCTTAGGAAAAAAAAAAATTTAAAAACCCTGCAAGATCAGGCAGAATGCATTTTGAAGCTGGGACTTTGATAATTATTGTTAACCCGTTTATGCCTGAGGTTGCAGTTTTTTGAATTTTTGCAATCAGATTTTGGCGATGACCTTGAGCAATAGGATGTAAACAATTCCCACATGCTTAGCGTTCCAGTAATGGAACACTAGGCCTCAATTTAAGTTGCCCTCCAGAAGTATTTTTTCAGTTTACTCTCTCACCAGCAAGGAGGGAGGTTTCTTTCCCCCAAAAACAGTGGCTCATACTGGGGATCCTCTTTCCTTTATGTCTTAGACTGATGGGATAAATTACTATTTACCTCATTGCTGAAATTCACATTTATTTGGTTAGTGAAGTTTAGTATTTTTATATATGTTTGCTGACCTTCACATATATAAATATGCCTATATATAAAAAATATAATATATTAATATATATAGTCTGTTCATTTATGTGGCCTAGCTTTCAACTGGAATATTTAGCCTTTTGTCTGATTTTGCAATACCCTTTAAAATAAGAATGTAAACTTGTTAAATAGTCTATTTTTTACTTTTAATTTTTTATATTGACAGCTAACAAATTGTATATATATGAATACACACATATATATGTGTATGTGTATATTATATATGTAGTAAGAGTGAGTACATCGACACTTACCTGGAAATCATGATTTTTTAAGTGAAATAACATATAACAAAACTAACTTTTCTCCTCATCAGGATTATAACAAAACAACATTGAACAAAGCAATGCTGTTTGAGGAGCTGGTGTATGTTGTTTTATATGTATTATTTAAATTAGTACTTTCCATAAGTCAGGCACTGTTCTAAATTATTCAGAAGTATTAATGACTTTAATCATCATGACAACCCTGTGGACTATATTTTATTATTAGCTCCGTTGAAGATTGAGCAAAATGAGACACTGAGAGGGAGGATGAGCAAAATGAGACACTGAGAGGGAGGATAATGTGTCCTAGGTCACACAGCTGTGAAGAGGCGAGGCTACTATTAAACCCAGGCACACAAGCTCTAGAATCCAGCTCTGAACCACTATGCTATCTTGTCTCTCAAGGACAGAACTTCTGTTTTGATTTTATAGATGTCTCAAACCTTATCCATAACCTGTGTCACTTCTCAGCTTTCACCATTGGGATTATGCTTCATAGAACCTTTTTTCATCCCAATGACATATAAATACTGATTTATTTTTCCTTCTGCTACTTATATCAGGTTGATTTGAAATTTGTTTCAGTATGTTTTTCATTCTTTCTTTTTAACCAGCAGACATCAAGGACTTCTGAGGAGACTGGTACCTTGCATAGGCACTACGGACCCCGTTTTGCTTAACCCACCCAGCAGCCAATTTTAGCAGACATCCTGGTTTTGCAGGTGAGAAGAATTGAGATACGAAGAAGTTTTGTTAATTTTTCCAGTTCATGCAACAAGTAAATGGGAAACCAGGATGAAAATCAAGGTTCATCTGTCATCAGACTGTTACTCATAATCACCATTCAGAGAGTTCAGATGTGGGACACGATTCTAACTCCAGCCTTCTCCCAAATGGTTCATTTGCCAGTTTCCCTAGAGTTACGTATTGTCTTATTTGTTTGTTTTACTGAATCTGAGTATTAAAAGCCTTGTATCTTGTGAAATTTCTTTTAGGTCTAATAAAAGTGATGAAAGAGACCAGGATAACTTTCTAATAATTAAATAAGATTTTTGAAATAAAGTCCTTATTTTGTAAATTTAACAATTGAATCTTGCTAGATTAATAACTCATTTTTCCTGATGTACTAATTCAATATAAAATGGTTATTCAAACTGAACTTTGAAGTCATCTGGGCTGCTGTTTTTGAATCCATTTAAAAACCTACATGCTCAGATCAGAATTAGCTAAGGAGATTATTAAGTTTGGAGTGCGTGCTATATTTTTGGATTCTAAATAGTTTCAAAATGCCTGGTTTGGCGTGCATATCAGTGACGTGGGTAGAAGTGGATGGATGGGATGGAGGTGCCTCCAGCATCATGGAAACACACCGTGCTGTGGCCTCCCCGTGGGCCTGGGGCTGCACACTGGGAAAGGACAGGGGGAGAGCGTCTGGCAAGCAGACCTGGGAAAGATTTTCAGTGTAATCATTTATTATGTAGAAACCGAGCAAGGTGCACAGTCATCTTAATCCACAACTACCTCATGGGCAAAATGGGAGTATAATGGAACCCACCTCAAAGAGTTTGTTTAAAGCATGTAGCACAGTGCCTGATGGCACATGGCATCTCTGTCTCATTGATTTGACTGAAGCTAATACGAATTCTCTGTATGCGTTTATGTATTTGAGAATGTACAGGTCTCCTCAGGGAGTAAATTGTATGATTGGGAGGCTAACTCATTTGGGGGATGTTGCCCCAGTTCCACATTGACGGACAGTGAGAGCGCATCCAGACTGGAGACCTCTGCATGAGCCAGGACTGCCAGGTGGGTGGGTGGCTTGGAGAAGACTCCTCCCTTCCCCAGTGAAGTAATAAGGCATCACAGGCCGGGCGCGGTGGCTCACGCCTGTAATCCCAGCACTTTAGGAGGCCGAGATGGGTGGATCACGAGGTCAGGAGATCGAGACCATCCTGGCTAACACGGTGAAACCCCATCTCCACTAAAAAATACAAAAAAAATTAGCAGGGTGTGGTAGCAGGTGCCTGTAGTCCCAGCTACTTAGGAGGCTGAGGCAGGAGAATGGGGGGAACCCGGGAGGCAGAGCTTGCAGTGAGCCGTGATTGCACCACTGCACTCCAGACTGGGCAACAGAGCAAGACTCCATCTCAAAAATAAATAAATAAATAAATAAATAAGGCATCACAACATACATCTTCATCCAGTGATATCTTGTTTCATTCCATCAGCTATGCTTTGACAGACTCTTTTCGTGTATTTTTTCATTCCAAATACTTTCATGGAGCACTCACCATGTTCAAAGAGCTTTGAAAAATATAAAGAAAGCAAGACCCATGCCCTTTTTACAGGTAGCTGTTTCAGGAGGGGAAGCAGTAAGGCCAGCAGTGAGTTCTGTGTGGGAGGATAGAACCAATCCCAACAGAGGCAACACTGGCGGGCTGCTGCCTTTCCCATAGCACACAGGACGCAGGTTGACAGGGTTAAGCACGCCTGAGGAGCCTCATGAGTGGCTCTTCTCATATGCCCTGGTGGCCTGGATGAGGAGGTGATGTATCATGGAGATCAGACAGTCTTAAAATGAGGCTGCGTTACAGGATGAGCCACTGTGAGAACCTTTGGGATAACTTTCACTTCTGTATACCTTAGGCCCACAATGGTGATGGTAATGAACATGGTGACAGCGTCACATATGGGAGGTTACCTGAGCAAGGCACCCTGCTAGGCTGCAGCATCAAGTTACCACAAACTTAGTGTTTAAAACAACACTAATGTATCATCTTACAGTTCTGTAGGCCAGAAGTCTGAATGAGTCTCACTGAACAAAAATCAAGCTGCCATGAGGGCAATGTTCCTTCTGGAAGCTCTAGGGCAGAGTCCATTTCTCTGCATTTTCTGGCCTCCAGAGGCCGCCTGCAATTCTTGGCTCATGGCCCCTTCCTCCATCTTCAAGGCCAGCAATGGTAGGTTGAGTTCTTCTTACATCCCATCGCTCTGACACCAACTCTTGCCTCCTGCCTCCACTAATAAGGACCCTTGTGGTTACACTGGGCCCGCTGGATAATCTAGAATAATCCCTCATCTCACGGTGGCTGACGAGCAGCCTTAATTCCATCTTCAGCCTTATCCCCTTTGTTATGTAGGAAACATAAGTGCCGAGGGTCAGGCAGTGGAGGTTTGGGAGGAGCGATTGTCCTGCCTCCCACAGAAGCCTCCCTCTTTTACAAGAGCTCTTCGGGGCACAGCTTTTACTAACCCCATTTCACAAGAAACAGAGGCTAAAGAGGGCAAGTAGCTGCTATGGAAAGGGAAATGCCATTATGTGCCAGTGCATCTTCTAAGGGCGACCACTTCAGCTCATTCGCTCTTCACCACATCATCCATTTCACAGATGAGTAAACTGAGGTCCAAGGGTGGTTAAGCACCTTGCCCAAGGTCACACAGGGAGTAAGTGACTGGCTGACTCTCCAATCCACAGTCCATGTGAGTCCTTAGTAGGGCAAGTGGACCTTGGAGAAGGTTCTGTAGGGGGACATGATTAGGGAACCAACCCAAGGGGGTAGGCGTGAAAGGAACTGTCAAACCAAACCTAGAGAAATGGGGATGTTATTGTATCAGTTGCTGCATTTGTCCTCATGGGTCACGTTGATTTCTAGCAATGGTTGGGAATGACAGGTCACCCTGGCCATTTCAGAACTTTGGAATGTCACACATTTTTAGCAAGTAAAGTTGCATAGAGGTGGTAGAGGGGCTGAATGCATGGTTTTATACAGTTTGGGGCTCACATTGGGCTCAGAGAAACTGAGTTAATATGCAACTTCACAAAATAAACACAATTAACATTTTCCCTTAGGCATGAGAGGAGTTCATGAGATTGTTTGTATTAAGGTGATTTGTTAACTGTGAAATTCTGCACAACCGCTTTGTTTTTTCACCACACATCCAGGTCTTAGCAGCTCCTTGCTGTCAGAGCCTGCTCAGAGGGGAGTGGCCTGGCCTCCAACCAGTGACAGCCAAATTCCTTCTGAAATCTATCCACTCTGTGCCTGCTCTGAGTGTGCTTCTCCCATGGGCATTTCTCCACTTCTTTGAGAAACTGTTATTTCCTCAAAAGGGTCTTTCATTCCATCCCATTGTGTAGAATATGTAATTAAATTCTATTCTTGCTGAACTTAGCTGTGTGACCCACCAGGGTGCAGCCAGCCGATGCCACTGGGCTCCCTCCATCCAGTTTTAACCTTCACCCTGAGAGTTCTCGTCCTTTAGACCTGGGATCCTGTTTCCACACCACAGGGAGAGGAATGAGAAAAACAGGGACATTTTCTGGGAATCTGGTTGTACAGTCACATATAAGACAAGTGGAAAAATTGCTTAAGGCTTTATTTTTGTTTTTATAAAAAACACTTTCATTGTGAATGGGAGTGAGTTCTGTTTTTCTATTTCCCTTTCTACCTGGCCTCTCTCCATTAAAAAAACTAAATCAAGACAGTATATAAAGAAGGATGTCCAGACTACACGGTAGTTAATAAAAAGTCATGGAAAGAAAAGCAAATGACCCCAGGAGGAAAATTAATCATGAAGTTAAGCTGCTGATGGCCAAGATGAAGAAAAGACTGTGGCAGACACAGCCCTTGCTGTCAGAGAGCTTTCCAGTGGAAAACACACGCTGTCTGCCGTCACACCATTGGGCATGCACCCCTAGGCGCTGCCCAGGCTGCTCAGAACACTGCAGCGAATGAACAAATGTGGATTTCGGAGCTCGCAGTCCAGCATTAATTTTGAAAAGGAGTTTCTCACATGACACCTTGTAGAAAGAACTCTGAACAAAATTTCAGGAAACTGATGTTTTCTGGAACTGATTCTCTTACCACAATGTGACCAATTAGATATACAAAAGGTAAAACGATAACTTTAAAACAGACTATCACTGAAAATTTTAAATAACTGAAAAAACTCATGAATTACAGAGAAAAATTACAATGCAAACTAAATTATATGATGCATCTCAATCAGTATTTAGAAGGAAAATTATATTTTAAATGTATTTATTTAAAACCAGGAAAGTTTAAAAATAAATAACTTAATATGCAACTCAAGAACTTAGAGGAAGATAAATTGAATAAACATAAAAAACATAGGAATATGGCCAGCATGGTGGCTCAGGCCTGTAATCCCAGCACTTTGGGAGGCTGAGGCAAGTGGATCACCTGAGGTCAGGAGTTTGAGACCAGCCTGGCCAACATGGCAAAACTCCGTCTCTACCAAAAATACAAAAATTAACTGGGCATGGTGATGTGTGCCTGTAGTCCCAGCTACTCAGGAGGCTGAGGCAGGAGAATCACTTGAACCTGGGCAGTGAAGGCTGCTGTGAGCTGAGATCACGCCACTGCCCCGAGATCAGGCCACTGCATTCTAGCCTGGGCAACAGAGCGAGACTCAAACAACAAAACCCCATAGAAATATAAAACTTAAACATATAAGCACAAAAATAAAAAACAATGAAACAGTTCAGAAACTCAACAAAATCAAAAGTTGATTTTTTGAAAGAACACTAAAGCAGATAGATTTCTAGCAGAGTTGATGTAGAAATAATGAGAAAAATAACAAAAAAATAAGAGCATAAAACAGCAAATTCAGACATCATAAAGATTAAAAAATTAGTAAGATAATCCCATGAACAACTTTATTTCAATACATTTGAAAACTTAAATGACATTTTCTAGAAAATATAAATAATTTGACAAGGAAAATTGGAAATGTAAACCATAGACATTAAATACATAGAATTGGAAATCTAATGGTACTCAAAATTTCTAGAGCATTTTTACAAGCAAATTTTACCAGACATTCAAAAAACAGATCTCTTTATCTCATACAAATTCTCCCAGAGAATTAAAAAAAGAGGTAAACTTTAGCAACTTGCTCTATGAAACTAGTATAATCTGGATTTTTAAAAACTTAAAAGCATCATACAAAAATGATAGACCCATCTTACTAATAAACATAATTTCAAATATCTTAAAACACAAATCAAATTCAGAAGTGTATAAAACTAACATGTGGTAACAAGTGGGGTTTTATCCTGAAGATGGAAAAATGACTTAACATCAGAAAATATGTTAATGTAATCCACCACATTAAAGATTACAGGAAAAAAGTACTTAGCCAGGCACAGTGGCTTACCCCTGTAATTCCAGCACTTTGAGATGCTGAGGTGGGTGGATCACCTGAGGTCAGGAGTTTCAGACCAGCTTGGCCAACATAGTGAAACTCCGTCTCTACTAAAAATACAAAAATTAGCTGGGCGTGGTGGCCCACAACTGTAGTCTCAGCTACTTGGGAGGCTGAGGCAGGAGAATTGCTTGAACCCAGGAGGCAGAGGTTGCAGTAACTGCACCACTGCACTCCAGCCTGGGAGACAGAGCGAAACTCCATCTCAAAAAATAAATAAATAAATGAACAAATAAATAAATAATAAGTACTTCATAAAATTCAACATTATTTCATAATAAAACCTGTGTAAGGAAACCAAGATGGCTATCCTCCAAAATTAGCAGACATCATGCTTAATAGTACAGTCTTAGAAGCATCCCTAGGAAAACAGAGGACAGGACATGGATGTTTGCTATTTCTACATGTATCCTGTAGGTTGAAAACCAATGTAATACAAAAAATGCAATCAACCAGTAAGATAAAGCCAATGGAATAAGGTGCAGAAAGGATAAGAATAGAAGACAAAGAAACCAAACAAACAGTCCTCAGTTGCAAACGACATACTTGCCTACCCTCCTCCCCAACTCAAGACAGTCAACTAAGAAAACTTCTTAGAAGATTGACATAAAAACTGAATACTGTTCCTATACACCAACAATTAGAAAATGCAAAAGGAAAAGATCTTATTCAGTGTGGGGAACAACAACAAAAAGAAAATTATGAGTGTACCTAGTAAATCTAGGAAAACATGTGCATACTTTTTATTTAAAAAAAAAAAAACACCCACTGTTTATTGAAAAACTTTAAACCTGAATAGAAAGACATCCCATACTTATGGATGGTGTTCATGTCAAATGAATGCATAAATTCAGTGCATTTCCAATCAAAATTTCAATGCAGGTCTATGTGAAACTTGATACATTGATCATAAAATTCAAATGAGAAAAGAAAGGGCCAAGAATAGCTAAGATCATTTTTATAATGATAGCAAAATGGAAAGACTTAGATCTCAACTCAGTGCAACTATTACCACAAAAGATTTTATCTTTCCCGATGGAAAATTTTGCTTTCTCATTCATTCATTCATCCATTTATTTGTCATGTTTTAAAACTCTACTGTGTCCCAGGCTCTATTCTTGGCTTTGAGAATAGATCAAAGAACAAAACCAACAAAATGCCTGCCCTCAGGGTGCTTACATTCTAGCGGGTGGGTCAAGTAATAAAAATAATATACTGCAATCGTGGACAGTGGTGAATATTATGAAGAAAAATTAAGTGAATTAGGGAGGGCTCTATTTTAAAGAGGGTTAAAAGGGAAGGCCCCTCTTTATAATGTGATGTTTGAACAGCAACCTGTACAGCTTTCTGAGGGGAGAGAAATAGCAGGAAGAAGGAAGAGTAAGTGCAAAGGCCTGAACTGGGAACACAGTCAGTGTGCAAGGAATTGCAAGTGTTTCTGAAACACAGCAAGAGAGAGAGAAAGCGCAGTAGAAAATGAGGTGCAAACTGCAACCAGCAACCAGAACATAGGAGGTCTTATACACATAGTAAGATTGGGAATGTTATTCTGAATGTGAACAGGGAAAAGCACGATCAAATGTATTTTTAAAGACATAACTCGGCCCGGCGTGGTGGCTCACGCCTGTAATCCCAGCACTTTGGGAGGCCTAGGCAGGTGGATCACCTGAGGTCGGAAGTTCGAAACCAGCCTGACCAACATGAAGACACCCCATCTCTACTAAAACTACAAAAATTAGCCCGGCGTGTTGGTGCATGCCTGTAATCTCAGCTACTCGGGAGGCTGAGGCAGGAGAATCACTTGAACCCGGGAGGTGGAGGTTGCAGTAAGACAAGATTGTGCCACTGCACTCCAGTGTGGACAACAAGAGCGAAACTCCTTCTCAAAAAAAAAAAAAAAGAAAAGAAAAGAAAGAAAAAAAGACATAACTCTGTTGCTATGTAGACAAAAAACTGTAGGGGAGCAAGAGATGAAGGGGTAACTAATTAGGAGGCCATAGAGTAGTCCAGGCAAAAGGTGACGGTGGTTTGGCCCTGAGTGGCAGTGCTGGAGGGGGTGATGAATGGCTGGCTTCAGAAAGTCTGTTTTAAGGTAGAGCTGTCAGGATTTGCTAATGGATTGGATGTCAGGCACAAGAGAGTCTGGATAGCCCCAAGGTTTTCAGCCTGAGCAACTGGCAAAGTGATATATGATATGACGGAATGAATATTTTACATGTCCGCAGGGAAGGAAGGAGCATCCGCTAAAAGTTGGTGAGATGACTGGTTGTCCTCAAGTAAAAATAAATTAGATTCATACCTCACCCTGCATAAGAGGTTAAGTTCCCCATGTATTTATGACCTAAATGAAAAAAAAAAAAAACTTTCATATTTTTTTCTTTTTTCTTTTCTTTTTTTTTTTTTTTTTTTTTGAGATGGAGTTTTACTCTTGTTGCCTAGGCTGGAGGGCAGTGGCACTATTGTGGCTCACTGCAACCACCACCTCCTGGGTTCAAGCAATTCTGCCTCAGCCTCCGGAGTAGCTGGGATTACAGGCATGTGCCACCATGCCCACTAATTTTGTATTTTTAGTAGAGACGGGGTTTCACCATGTTGGTCAGGCTGGCCTCAGACTTCTGACCTCAGGTGATCCACCGGCCTCGGCCTCCCAAAGTGCTGGGATTACAGGAGTGAGCCACCCACCTGGCCTAAGTTTTATATTTTAAAAGAAAAATAAGGCACTTTGGGAGGCTGAGGCGGGTGGATCACGAGTTCAGGAGATTGAGACCATCCTGGCCAACATGGTGAAATCCCATCTCTACCAAAAATACAAAATTAGCCAGGCATGGTGGTGCACGCCTGTGGTCCCAGCTACTCAGGAGGCTGAGGCAGGAGAGTCGCTTGAACCTGGAAGGCAGAGGCTGCAGTGAGCCGAGATCGCACCACTGCACTCCAGCTTGGGCAACAGAGCGAGACTCTGTCTCAAAATAAATAAATAAATAAAATAAGAGAAATAATTATGGCCTTATTTATAAGTAGGACAGGGTTTCTTAAACAAGTTGCAAAAGCAAAATCAAAATAATTAAAAATAAATAAACTTTATTATTTAAAGTTTATAAAATTTTATCTGAAACAAAAACCCAAAAACAAATTGAGAAGACAAGCCATAGAGTGAAAGGAGATATTGTGAATGCATATAAATGACAAAGAATTAGTACACAGGATATACAAAAAACACCAAAAAAATCAGTTTGAAAAGAACACACTTACCAAAAAAAGCAAAATATGTGAAAAGGCCAAGGACAGAAGAGGAAATTGAACAATCACTCCAACAAATGACAATTGCTCAAACTCATCAGTAATCAAGGACGCACATAATGAATAGCCTGCATCATCGTTTGACACTTATCAGCTTAGCACAAATGAAAGTGTCTGACAACACAAGAGTTAGTCATGAAATGAAGATGCAAGAAAATTCCTATATGCGCCTGGGAATTGTCAGTTCTTGAAATCACTGAGGGAAACAATTTGGCAAGAAGCAAATCTGCTTCTTAGATGTACTGTGCAAGGAGACAAATGGCAGTATTGTTTATACATCTGTAAGAGCGAACACTTGGAAACTTTTGGAAGAAATAGTCCTCCACAGGCTTACTGTTCTCCTACAGGTCTTACTGGGTGCACCAAGACTGTAAAGCCTTGACTCTTCTTTACCGGATCCATTTTTCAGGGTCGTAGTTGCAGGGAGGAACCTCAAAGGAGAGGGCTTGCCTACTGCCTGCTGTGGGCCCACGCGGTGCCCTAGCTCAGCGGTCCTCCACTGTGACTTGACCCAGTGCATGTGCGGGAGTCATGGGGTCTCTGCATCACCCCGTGGGTATCAGGGCTTGGGGCACCAGTGCAAATACACTGACACTGGCCATTGCTTTATCTGTGAATAATAAGTGAAGTCTTTTGTCTCTGATTCAGAAATCTTAAGTCTTCTGCCAGCATCCATGAAACTGGGGCAGCAGCCTCACTTTTGAATCTGTAAGTAGTGAGTGAAATCTCAGCCTCTTCACAGTTATTGACAGAAGCCACCCAAATATCCATTATCATCATGATTAAATTGTATGATGCACGTGAAATGGAGACAGAGGAGGAATCCCTTTGAGGGGCCTACCACCCTCCCAACCAAGCAAGGAAATAAAGAAAAATCTTGAGTTCCTTTGAGGGAAATTCCAGGCACCTAGCTAGCCCTGAGGAATAAGTGAGCAACCTGATAAGCAAGAAGGTAACAATAGCTGAAGACAATAGCCAAGGAAGTTAGAGCCACCAAATGTTTGGTTCCCCATAGAAACTAAAGACAACATCTTAATATATATCCTTGAGTTGTTTTTAAGAAACCTGGACTCCCACCAAATGGAAAATGACATTTGTTGGCACATAGACCTTAACAGAGGAACTGGGGACTGAACTCTGACTGCCATTTTTTGCTCTGAATTTCTTCCTGAGCAGCCTGGAGGAAGTCATGCCTACAAGTCAGAGCTCAGCATTCCTTTCTGCAGACCCCTAGTCTTTAGACAAAGTTTCACTCCCTTAACCAGTTCGCAAATCAGAAAATCTTTGAATCTACCCAATACCTGTGCCTCGCCCCACACTTCAAGATATCCCACCATTTTTTGCCAAACCAATGTAAGACCTCCATGTACTGATTTATGACTTTGCCTGTAACTTCTGCCCTCCCACCTTTAGAAACCCTTACACTCAAGGCATTCGGGAGTTTAGGTCCTAAGCGTGAGCTATCTGGTTCTTCTTGCTTGGTGCCTGTTATACATGCCTCACTTTTTTTCACTGCAAATCCCACTGTCAGTGTTTGGCTTTGCTATGCCAGGATGAGTGTCCCCAGTTCGGTTTGGTAACAAAATGAAATGCAATACACTAGTTAAATGAATGTACCTATATCTGTTGGCATTATTAAATTGCAAAAACATAATGTTCAGTGAAAAAAAGCTTGTTAGAGAGTGATGTAATCAACAAAAGTTCAGTACTTTGCTATATACAGTTTATGGAGCCATTCATCTGTAGTATTAATATAGTGTCATTCTGGGAATGAAAAACATCAGTTTAAGGACAGGGTGGGAAACATGGAGGGGCTTCCATGATCCTTGTGTGTGTTGTTTCTTAAGGGGAAAAAAAAACTGACGCAAATCTGCCAAAATGTTACAGTTTTGTGCGTGAGAATATAGGTGTTCATTATGTTGTTTTTATGCTTTTCTGGATATTTGAAGTCATCCATAATTTCAGAATATCGGTGATGATGGAGCTTCCCATTTTGTACCATCAGTCTGTCTAAGAGTCACAGAATTACCTCACATTTCCCTTTAAATATGAATCTTGGGGCCGGGCGCGGTGGCTCAAGCCTGTAATCCCAGCACTTTGGGAGGCCGAGACGGGCGGATCACGAGGTCAGGAGTTCGAGACCATCCTGGCTAACACGGTGAAACCCCGTCTCTACTAAAAAATACAAAAAAATTAGCTGGGCATGGTGGCGGCGCCTGTAGTCCCAGCTACTCGGAGGCTGAGGCAGGAGAATGGCGGGAACCCGGGAGGCGGAGCTTGCAGTGAGCTGAGATCCGGCCACTGCACTCCAGCCGGGGTGACAGAGCAAGACTCCGTCTCAAAAAAAAAAAAAAAAATGAATCTTGGTTCTCATAGTTGGAGGCTTAATGTTTCCAAAGTTATAAATATGTTTTTTTGTTTTTTGGAGACAGAGTCTCGCTCTGTCACCAGGCTAGAGTGCAGTGGCGTGATCTCGACTCACTGCAACCTCCACCTCCCGGGTTTAAGAGATTCTCCTGCTTCAGCCTCCCGAGTAGCTGGGACTACAGGCATGCACCACCACGTCCAGCTAATTTTTATATTTTTAGTAGAAACAGGGTTTCACGATGTTGGTCAGGATGGTCTCGATCTCTTGACCTCGTGATCCACCCACCTCAGCATCCCAAAGTGCTGGAATTACAGGTGTGAGCCACCGCACCCGGACAAATAATGCATTTCTGTAGGTGGAAACTTCTCTCAAATTAAAACATCCCCTATACCAGAAACCTGGGGAAAAGAAATCATTAAGTGACCTGACAAGAAATCAGAGACAGTTTTGTTTTTTTAAAAAACAAAACAAAACAAACAAAAAAAAAACAACAACATTAAAGTCCTAATGCGAAGGCAGAGAAAAGACCCATGCTGCTCACTGTCTGTGACCTGATGCCTCCATCTCTTTCTGCAGGGCCTTTGTCCCTGATCTCCCTCTCCTGACCCAGATGAATGAATGAAATGAACTAATGTGTACACAGACTCTGTGTGCATATGGCTTTGATTTGGGAGAAAAGATGAATCACTCTGAGCTGGTAATCTGATCTTTTCCCTTCTGCTAGTAAACAGTTGAAAGATACTCAATACATTCTCTGCCTGCCTTTTAAAACCAGAATAGCAAATAAAAGCCCTAGAGGGGCCTGGTTTGGATGGGGGAAGCCATTTATCACCTTCAGGGAAAAGAGAATGTAAATAGGTCCACATTTATTCTCTGGTCCTCCCTTGGCCAGGACAGCCTTAGAAATACTCACCTTGTTTCAGTTAGCAGGCCAAGGGTCAGCGGTCAACAGAGCTGCTGCAGCAAGGTCTGTGTGGTGCCTCAAACAGGCCACACAAAGAGATGCCATTTGAAATCGGAATTCCTTTCACCCTGAGTGAGTTTCCAAAGCAAAGGGGTCACCCGGTGAGTGTTGGTGGAGTCCTCACTGTTTGTCCTGCCTCTTGCTACAGAGGACATCTGGCAAAAGCAGATCAGAAAATGAAAGAAGTCTGTCCCAGGTCTGCCCTCCCCAAGTGGTGGAATTTCTCATGCTATTGTTGCTTGGGATGTGCCACTCTGTACTTGAGTAGGTGGAGGGTGAACAGACTGATCGGCTGGCTATGAGATGCGAGCAGGATGATGATCATTCACTGGGACATGTCTGGCCAACTGGGAAGAGTCAGGTAGCTCAAGGCCTGGAGATTCTCATCAGGGAGAGCACAAGGGGGCCAGGCCTACAACTGAGGTCCAGGCACAGAGGCTGGGCTATGAGAACCAGTGTCCTCAGTGACTGCGATGATGACATATCCTCTATCACCACCTGCTACTGCGAGGCCCCAGCCCCAGCTGACCTGTAGACTCAGATCTGGGCCTGAGAGGGAGGCTCGGCTTCAGCCCCTCTCATGAACAGAATCCACAGCACCAGGGCTGAGAGTGGTGGCAGGGCCCAGGAACAGTGATATCCAGTAGAATAAGCATGACACCGCCCCCACAAACCAGAGGGAGTGCCAGGCACCTCTGCCCAGCCTCAGGCAGCTGACTTCACTAAAGGAGGCCAAAGGGAAAGAAAAAGATGACAAGCTGTGTTTTGATGGCTGATGCGCAGGCTCCCAGAGAACTTTCAGAAATCAGCTGGGAGTTGGGAGGATTTTTGAATTGTCCTCTTGCAATAGCATGTTGAAAAAAAACTAGCTAAATATACTTTTTGTGTAATTCCATGTCAATACGCATGATTTCTTAGGTGGCAACCAAAGGCAACATGTTCCTGTACCAAATGGTATTGCCAATGTTAAGGTGCTCAATACAGTGTGTATTTTGTTGTATTGGTTTGCTCGGGCTGCCAGAACAAAGTTACACAAATTGGTTGCCTTAAACAACAAAACTGTATTGTCTCACAATTTCTGGAGGACAGAAGTCTAAGAACAAGGTGTTGGCAGGGTTGCTCCTTCTAAAGGCTGAAGGAGAATCTGTTGCAGGCCTCGCTCCTTGGTTTGAGGACAACCATCTTCTCCCTGTGTCTCTTCACATCGTCTTCCCTCTAGGCAGGTCTGAGTTCAAATTTACCCTTTTTGTTATTTTTATGTATTTATCATTATTATTTTTCGGGATGGAGTTTCACTCTTGTTGCCTAGCCTGGAGTGCAATGGCGCGATCTCAGCTCACTGCAACCTCTGCCTCCGGGGTTCAAGTGGTTCTGCTGCCTTAGCCTCCCAAGTAGCTGGGATTACAGGTGTTCGGCGCCACACCAAGCTATTTTTTTTCTTGAATTTTTAGTAGAGATGGGGTTTCTCCATGTTGGCCAGGCTGGTCTTGAACTCCTGACTTCACGTGATCCACCCACCTCGGCCTCCCAAAGTGCTGGGATTACAGGTATGAGCCACCACGCCTGGTCAAATCTCCCCTTCTTTATAAGAACACTGGTCATATTGGATTAGATGCCCACTCTACTTTAGTATGACCTCATTTGAACTTAATCACATCTTCAAAAACCTGTTTCCAAATGCAGTTGCATTCTGAGGAACTAAGGGATTAGGACTTGGACAC
Source organism: Macaca mulatta (assembly GCF_049350105.2). Taxonomy (NCBI): domain Eukaryota; kingdom Metazoa; phylum Chordata; class Mammalia; order Primates; family Cercopithecidae; genus Macaca; species Macaca mulatta. Next base: position 80,834,450 of record NC_133408.1, read on the forward strand.
AGACATTTTGGGGGACACAATTCAACATTTATTTGCCAAATCACTTTTTAGAATGATTAAGGCAATTAACGATCTTCTTAAAGTGAAGAAACAACCCACAGAATGGGAGAATATATTTGCAAACTACCCATCTGACAAGGAATTAATAACCAGAATATATAAGGAGCTCAAGCAACTCAACAGGAAAAAAATCTAATAATCCAATCAAAAATCAAAATCTAGTAATCCAAATCAAAAATCAGAAATGAATAGATATTTCTCAAAAGAAGACTTACAGATTGGCAAACAGGCATATGAAAAGGTGCTCATGATCACTGATCATCAGAGAAACGCAAATTAAAACTACAATGAGATATCTCACACCAGTTAAAATGGCTTTTATCCAAAAGACAGGCAATAACAAATGCTGGTGAGGACGTGGAGAAAAGGGAACACTAGTATATTGTTAGTAGGAATGTAAATTAGTACAACCACTATGGAGAACAGTGTGGAGGTTCCTCAAAAAAACTAAAAATAGAGCTACCCTATGATCCAGCGATCTCACTGCTGGGTCTATACCCAAAAGGAAGGAAATCAGTATATTGAAGAGATACCTGCACTCCCATGTTTGTTGCAGCCCCGTTGACAAGAGCTAAGATTTGGAAGCAAATTAACAGTCCATCAACAGATGGACGGATAAGGAAAATGTGGTACATATACACAATGGAGTACTATTCAGCTACAAAAATAATGAGATCCTGTCATTTGCAACAACATGGATGGAACGAAATTGGAGGACATTATGTTAAGTGAAATAAGCCATGCACAGAAAGACAAACATCACATGTTCTCACTTATTTGTGGGATCTAAAAATCAAAAACAATTGAAATCATGGACGTAGAGAACAGGAAGGATGGCTACCAGAGGCTGAGAAGGGTAGTAGAGGACTGGGGAGATGAGGTGGGAATGGTTCATGGGTACCAAAAAAAATAAATAAATAAAAGAATGAATAAGACCTACTATTTGATAGCACAACAGGGAGACTATAGTCAATAATAATTTAATTGTACATTTTAAAATAACTAAAAGAGTATAATTGGATTGTTTATACCACAAAGAACAAATGCTTGAGGGTATGGATACCCCATTCTTCATGATGTGCCTATTTCACATAGCATGCTTGTATGAAAACATCTCATGTACCCCATAAATATATACCCCTATCGTGTACCCACAAAAATTAAAAATTTTAAAAAAAATTTAATCTTATCAACAGTGTATTAGGACATTGTGTTGTTGCAATTTCCTTAGCATCAAGTGTGTCTTAAAAAAAAAAAAAAAATCTGATAAGTTTTTAGAGCCTGGTAATTCATTCTTTTTTTTTTTCTCCGTCCAACCTGGAGTGCAGTGGCACAATCTTGGCTCACTGCAACCTCCGTCCCCTGGGTTCAAGCGATTCTTCTGCCTCAGCCTCCCAAGTAGCTAGGATTTTAGGTGCCTGCTACCACACCTGGCTAATTTTTGTATTTTTAGTAGAGACGAGGTTTTGCCATGTTGGCCAGGCTGGTCTCAAATTCCTGACCTCAGGTGATCCACCCACCTCAGCCTCCCAAAGTGCTGGGATTACAGGCATGCGCGACTGTGCCCAGTCAGTATTTCATTCTTAAGTAAACTGGCCATATATGAATTGGCCATATGAGTTCTTTTGCAAAATATAAGACTATTTCTCCCCTTATAGTAGCTATTGTTGAATAAGATGCCAAGAAGGACAGCTAGCAATAGAGACTCAGTGCACAGATACACTGGCAGGATTACCGGGTACATCTCCACCTCACTAACGCCTTCTAGAGGTCACCATGAGCGTGGTGGGAAGAACTTGCAATTTAGAATCAGAAGCACAGGGGTTCAAATCCCAGCTCTGGGACTCTCTAAATGTGCTCTTTTTCCAACTTTTTGAGGCCTGTAGTCTTATACGAAAAACCTTATCCTCTTCACCCAACTTTTCGAGGATTAAAAAATCCTCACGTGGCATACTGCTGCACCACACTCTGTGATGCATTGTGGATGTCCAGTAATGTGCGTGGACCCTAAAGCTGCTCTGAGGACCAGATTCTCCCCATGGAGTAAACAGGCCGCAGGTCATTAAGGGAACCAGATGCTCGTGAACAACAGACCATTCATATGGATTAGCGGGTTTCTGCAAGGAAGAAGAGGGCTTGATCATCTCATTATTTGTTTCATGTGTCAGAATTGAATCACAGTGCAGCATTCATTGACCTAAAATTAAATTACTTGTCATATTTTTTATTCAACCATTTCCTCCTTTCCTTGGTAAATATAATTTTTTCTCATTCTAATGAAGCTCCTTGGAAACATCAAATCACTGTTTTTTTTTTTTAAATCAGAGTAATTAACCAGTGATGGATGAGGCACAGGTAACACGTGGATTTGGTTGGGGGAGTCTTCAGTAAGCAAAGGATGGCTTTACATTGGTCCTTGGAAGAGTGGTAAAGTTGTGTCCACACCCCGAAATGTGTAAGGTCAGCTGTGACCCCTGGTGGAGCAAGAAGGCAAGACTATGACAAATATAAATTGTCATATCATTTTCTCAAAATCAAAAGACAACTCTAACTCACTAATTACCTTCTGTGTATCTGTTCTCTTAGAAGTCAAGGAAAACCGTATCTATAGAATATATCTCATCATCAGTTTATTCTCATAAAATAGATTTTCTCAAAACAGCCCCACTTCCAATTCTGAAATGGATCTTACCCCTTTTCAGATAAAGTCTGAGTTCATTGTGCACCTTCACCTTTCTCTCTACAGGTCTTGGTCACACCAATGGACACGCCAGTCTCAGGCTGTGGGTGCTTGCTGGGCTCTCTGTCTGTCACTTCTCCTGAGCCCTAGAGGATCACCGCACCCAGCTGCAGCACTTCCTACACCCCTCACCCCCAGGGCACGGCCCAGAGGGAACCTTGACTCTTTGGCTGCTTCAGTGTATCTGGCCGAAGACCAGAGCTCCTGCTTTGGCAATCAGTCATCTACACACCAAGGTCCCTGAGATCTTGCCATTTTTCTAGAGTACTCCCCGGCGAGCAGGACTCAGAGGCCCAACCTCAGGAGACACTTCTGTCTGTGCCTGTCTCTCTCTGTTCTGTCTCTCTTTCTATTTCTGTGTCTTTCTCTGTCTGTCTGTCTGTCTCTCCCGTCTTTGTCTGTCTGTCTATCTCTGTCTTTGTCTCTGTCTCTGTCTCTCTCACACACACTCCTCACCTCTGTCACTTCTTTCCATAACCCGTGGGGTACAGAGGGGTGTATTTTTCTTTTTCCCTCACAATCCTCCTCACAGGTAGTAAAGATTGTGTGTGTGTGTGTTTCTATGTTTCTCATGCCTTCTTAATTCCTTGATTGATTTGCTTTGGGAAATCAAAGCCAGCCAGGCTCAGGAGTTTTGTTGTTGCTTGTTTGCTGTTTCGCTTTGCCACTGTCATGTCCTTTCTCCGGTGTAGTAGAGATCTAGCTATTGCTGGAATGAAGAAAAGGGAAAGGGGAGAGGGAGAAGGGGAAAAATAGCAAGGAGCAAAAAGAATTTGACCAATTTCTGAGAAAAGTGTAAAAATACTGTCTTCCCACACACCATCAAATGCCTGCATTCCAACAGCAGCTTTGTGGGTGAGAGTGATGGTGATCCGTCCCGTGGTCCGCAGGGCAGCCAGCGAAGGGCTGGGCCATCCTGCAGGAACAAGATGTTCTGATGCAGTGTGGGCGAGCGTGCCTGGCTGTGGGAGGAGCCGCCGCGCCTGCAAACCGGAGTGCCATGAGACACGTAGTGGGAAAAAGCATTTCTGATGACAGTCTCCATTCCTGGCACTTTCAGATGTTTTATAAAGTTTTCCAATGTTTATTTCAACTGTCAGGTATGTGATGTTTTCTTCATTTTACAGCAGAGGAAGCTAAGGTATCAAAAGACTAAGTAACTTCCCCCAAAGTGTCCCCCTAACTCTTGAGTTTCCTATGACAGCGACTGGCCCAACCATCCATCCAACAACTCAAGCCAGAGTCCCGGTTCGTCCTGGACTTCCCATCCTTGGCCACTTTCTCCCCCGAGATCCAATCAGTGAAGCAACCCCTGCTGCCGGCCACCCACCACTTGCCTCCACCTGCTTCAACCACCTTGTTTTCCGCCTGAGGTTTTACAGTGGCATATCCAGGTGGTTTCCTGCCCAGTCAACTCTCCAACCAGGCTTTAAAAATACTGTGGCCAGGCGTGGTGGCTCACACCTGTAATCTCAGCACTTTGGAAGGCCAAGGTGAGTGGAACATTTGAGGTCAGGAGTTCAAGACCAGCCTGGCCAACATGGCAAAACCTGTCTCTACTAAAAATATAAAACAATTAGCCAGGCATGGTGGTGCAGGCCTGCAATCTCAGCTGCTTGGGAGGCTGAGGCGGGAGAAATTGCTTGAACACGGGAGGTGGAGCCGAGATTGCACCACTGCACTCCAGCCTGGGAGACAGAGCAAGACTCTGTCTCAAAAAAAGAAAAAAATACATATTATATGCATATATATACACACACACACACATATATATACACACACGTACATATATATACACACACATATATATGTATATATTTGGGCTTCTCTTTCGTCTAGTGGGGACACCCACTGTAGGTTTTACTTTCAAAGAAGTCTCATTCACCTCCATTCTCAGGAGGAATCATTACGGTTTTCTCTCTAGATAGTTTGTTATAGCATTAGGCACACGTGTGAAATTCCCATTTTCTCACCATCAGACTGAAGCATGTTTTTCTGAAATCTAAAATAATTTAAAGTTTATGAAGCCAGGATGGTTTTGATCTAGATATATGGCCTTAGCAACCAAAAATATTTTTTCTTTTAAAAGTAATCTATTTTATTTTGCCTGAAACTTGGAAGACACACACATTCTGATCCATTTAATTCTTTAACGAGAATTGAAAAAGTCAGTCCGTCAGTCTGTTTCAGCTTTCCACCTGGTCATTCCAGAACTATGCCAAGTATCTTTTTGTTATGTATTTTCTGAGCCACAGTCTGGGGCGGAGACTGAAGCTGGCAGGCAGGGCATGGTGTGGGCAAATTACAGTGTGGAGCTCCAGGGTCACATCTGGGGTCCTCTACTGGCTCTGAACGATGCTGTCTGAACTCTTCAGATACCCTGAACCCCAGAGGCAGCAAGCCCCCAGGAGGAACAAAGGCCAAAGCACATAACAGGAGGCAGGGCATTTGCCTTCGTTTTTGGAAATATTTTTTAAAATAAGAAATAAGAGCTCTCACTGAGCAGAAAGCGTTGGCTGTTTCCTAACTCTTCTGATGTCACTTCTGCTCCATCCTCGCCTGCTCTGCCCTTTGCCCTCATAGGCTACGGCTCCCCCATCTCCACCTCATTCATCAGGCACTTCGGGCATCCTGAACAGGGCATCATGCTGGTTGTTTGGCATCATTTTCTCCTCCTTCATCTCCACTAGGTAGATACTGTTCACTCTTCCCACGTGAGGTTTACCATCTTGCCCATGACCACGGACAGCAAACGCTAGAGCTGGGATGGGAGGCCAGGGTCTGGACATGTCCTTTTCTAGGCCATGCTGCTTTAAGGACCTGATCCCACTGGAGCTCCTGAATGCTCAGACTTTCAGCACATCAAGAACTGCGATACATCTTCATGGTGAGATAGTTTAATACCTTAATCTCCCTGTGGGGAAACGAAAGTTCTGAGAAGATGGGCTGCCTTCAAGTTGAACCGATTCAGGCTTGTAATCAGAGGTCCTGATATGAATCCCTATTTTACCAGTTCTTAGCACTTTGGGTAAATCTGGTACTCCCCACCACACCCTGGAAATCAGATAGTAGTATATCATTTATAGGAATCAACTGAAATCATTCTTACAACAAGCAGTCTTTACCGCCTGGTAAGTAAGCACCAAGGTAGGGACTGAGTTTAGGTTCTGAGTTTAGTTTATTCTTCGCCATAACTCTTGCCCTGATGGGTCCTACCTCTTGTGAGGTAGGTAATTGGAAAACAAATGTCAAAATATACCATTAAAATTGTGCTAAGATACGCAAAACTCCTGGCACATAGTTGATTTCTCCATAAATGATCTCCTTACTGGCTTAAAATTTGACTGTTTAAAAACAGAATCATGGTCCGGGCAAGGTGGTTCACACCTATAATCCCAGTACTTTGGGAGGCCAAGGTGGGAGGATCACTTGAGGTCAGGAGTTCAAGACCAGTCTGGTCAATATGGCAAAACCCTGTCTCTACTAAAAAATACAAAAAGTAGCTGGGCGTGGTGGTGGGTACCTGTAGTCCCAGCTACTCGGGAGGCTGAGGCAGGAGAATCGCTTAAACCCAGGAGGCACAGGTTTCAGTGAACCAAGATCATGCTGCTGCACTCCAGCCTGGGTGACAGAGTGAGACTCTGTCTCAAAAACAAAAACAAAATAGTGAAAAACAGAAATATAGAGAAGATTGTTCTAGATTAAAGGGACATGACAATCAAATGCAACGTAAGACACTTGATTGGATTTTGTGTTTTAAAAATCTATAAGAAGGCCAGGCACAGTGGCTCACGCCTGTAATCCCAGCACTTTGGGAGGCTGAGGTGGGAGGATAACCTGAGGTCAGGAGTTCAAGATCAGCCTGGCCAACATGGCGAAACTCCATCTCTACTAAAATACAAATATTAGCCGAGCATGGGGGCACATGCCTGTTATCCCAGCTACGCAGAGGGCTGAGGCACGAGAATTGCTTGAATCTGGGAGGCAGAGGTTGCAGTGAGCTGAGACTATGCCACTGCACTCCAGTCTAGGCGACAGAGCCAGACTCTGTCTAAAAAAAAAATCTGTAAGAGACATTTTGGGGACAAAGGAAAACATTTGAATCAATAGTAAGTTTCTTATTAAGCATAATAATGGCTCCGTGTCATATAGCAGAATGTTCTTGGCGAGGCATTTACTGGTGAAGTGTTATGATGTCTGCCACTGTTTTTAAATGGTTCAAAAATATGCATGTATATACGGGCAAATGCTTCAGGACATTGGTCGGGGCAAACATTTTTTAGTTAAGACCTCAAAAGCACAGGCAACAAAATTGAAAGTAGACGAATGAAATTATATCAAGCCAAAAGCTTCTGCACAACAAAGGAAACATCAACAAAGTGAAAAGACAACTTACGGAATTGGAAAAAATATTTGCAGACTTCTCATCTGACAAGGGATTAATAACCATAATATATAAGGAGCGCAAACAACTCAAATAGCAGAAAAAATAAAACAAAAAATACATTTTAAAAAATCTGGTTGAAAAATGGGCAAATGATCTGAATAGACATTTCTCAAAAGAAGATATACAAGTGACCAAAACACATGTGGAAAAAGACTTCATATCCCTAATCGTCAGGGAAACACAAATCAAAACCATGTTGAGATATCTGCCCAGCCCTGTTAAAATGGCTATTATCCGCCTGGCATGGTGGCTCACGCCTGTAATCCCAGCACTTTGGGAGGCTGAGGTGGGCGGATCACCTGAGGTCAGGAGTTCAAGACCAGCCTGGCCAACATAGTGAAACCCCATCTCTACTAAAAATACAAAAATTAGCCGAGCATGGTGGTGGATGCCTGTAATCCCAGCTACTTGGGAGGCTGAGGCAGGAGGATCGCTTGAACCTGGGAGGTGGAGGTTGCAGTGAACCAAGACCATGCCATTGCACTCCATTGCACTGGGTGAAAGAGTGAGATTCCGTCTCAAAAAATAAATAAATAAAATAAATAAAATTTTTAAAAGTGTCTGTTAACAAAAGGACAACAAATAATAGATACTGGCAAGGATGCAGAGGAGGGACACTAGTACACTGTCGGTGGGAATGTACATTCATACAACCACTATGGAAAACTTATGAAGGTTGCTCCAAAAACTAAAAATAGAACTACTATATGATCCAGCAATCCCACTGCTAAGTATATATTCAAAAGAAAGGAAATCAGAATATCAAAGGTGTATCTGCACTCCCATATTTATTGTCGCACTGTTCACAACAGCCAAGATAGAGAATCAACCAAAATGTCCATCCACAGATGAATGGATAAATAAAATGTGGTGTATATGCAGAAGGGGATATTATTCAGCCATTATAAAGAATTGAATTCTGTCATTTGTGGCAGCACAGATGGAACTGGAGATCATTATGTTAAATGAAATAAATCAGACCCGAAAAGACAAATATTGCATGTTCTCACTCATATGTAGGAGTTAAAAAAGTGGATCTCGGCCAGGCGTTGTGGCTCACGCCTGTAATCCCAGCACTTTGGGAAGCCGAGGTGGGCAGATCACTTGAGGTCAGGAGTTCAAGACCAGCCTGGCCAACATGATGAAACCCCTGTTGCTACTAAAAATAATAAAATTAGCTGGGCATGGTGATGGGCACCTGTAATCCCAGCTACTCGGGAGGCCAAGACAGGAGAATTGCTTGAACATGGGAGGCGGAGATTGCAGTGAGACGAGATTGTGCCACTGCACTCCAGCCTGGGCAACATGCAAGACTCCATCTCAAAAAAAAAAAAAAAAAACAAATAGTGAATCTCACGGGGATAGAGCGTAGAATGGGGGCTACTAGAGGTTGGAAAGCGTAGTGGGAGGGGAAAGATGAAGAGAGGTCAGTTCATGAGTACAAAAATACAGTAGAAGAAGAAATAAGTTCTAGTGTTTGATCACACAGTAGAGTGACTACAGTTAGCGATAATTTATAATACGTATCAAAATAGCTAGAGTGCGGATCTGAAATGCTCCCAACACAAAGAAATATAAATGTTTGAAGTGAAGAATATCCTAATTAGTGTGATTTGATTATTACATGTTGTATATACATGTGGCAAAATATTACATGTAGCTCAGAAATATGTACAATTATTATCTCTCAGTAAAAATATGTTTAAATATATATGTTGGAGACAAAGAGAAAGAGATTGAGAGAGAGCACAAATGTGGCAAAACATTCATATTTGGTGAATCAGGTGACGTTTATATAGGTATTCATGTGTCAGCCTCTCAATGTTTTTATAAGCTTTGAAACAAAAAAATTGAGAAAAAAATAAACATTAAATCAAATCCTTTCTAGGAAAAGAAATGAAGTAGAGTCCTGTAGTTCCAATCAACTTGTTCATTTTGGTTCTTACCATTGAATGTGGATCTGAAGTGGCTCCTGTCACACAGAGGTGGTAGAGGAGCAGCCGGCTGGCACCTCTGTGGCTCGCTGACACAAAGCAGGGGTGGAGGATTCCTTCTTCTTCCGTGGGAAAGGGGTGTGCATGGCTTCCATTTCCCACCAGGACCCCAGGTTATCCCCACTGTTCCCAGCCTGTTATATAAGTTCCTGGAGGAAAGAGCACCTAATTTTCTTGCCAATTCTGCTTGTACATTTCCCCAGTAAATCTGGGTTGGTATCTACAGCAAGAGAGTCTGGTGTCACCTGGGCCCATCAGCCACACCACCTCATGAGCAGAGCCTCCTCCAGGGAGGACACTTCTCATCTGAGGCAGAGGGCAGCTTTCTGTGACCTAGAGATCCCTAGAGGTTCTTGGTAGGCCCACAGGAGTTTACCCTGTCCTCATCACCGTCCTCCCCAGGACCACGTGTTCTCTCTTCCAGTTGTCCCTCCATGTTTTCCTAATCATCTGCTCTTCTCTGCTTGCTCTAGCTCCTTGTGGTATAGCCCACCAGAAGAACCACATCTTTGAAGGCCACCTCCTGTCGCGTCTCTAATTTATCTTTCAATCTGGAAAACCTGTGCCTCCTCCGAGATGAGGTTTCTGCAATGAAGCTGTGCAGTATATTTATACAACATTGACTGCTTTATGTGCCGTTCTGCCCCAAGGCACAGTAACCAATTCCAAGAAAGTGAGCTCAAATACTTGGTTTCAAAATGGAAAGTGAAATTCAACAGAACAGCTAGCACTGCTTGACGGGATTCTTTTACATCACGATTACTATTATTTTATCTCAAAAGCTTAAAATACTACTTGCCATAATTATCTCCAACATTTAGGTGGTGAACATGTTTCCCCAGGAAACTCTGAAATGACACTCACCCCTCAACAAAACCTTGTGCAAATCTAAGACAGACATTCCTTTTGATTCAGTAATTATACCTGCTTAAACATATCCTAAAGAGGCCGGGCACAGTGGCTCACGCCTGTAATCCCAACACTTTGGGAGGCTGAGGCGGGCCAATAACAAGGTCAAGAGACTGAGACCATCCTGGCCAGCCTGGTGAAACCCCGTCTCTACTAAAAATACAAAAAATTAGCTGTACGTGGTGACTCGCGCCTGTAGTCCCAGCTACTCAGGATGCTAAGACAGGAGAATGGCTTGAACCCAGGAGGCATAGGTTGCAGTGAGCCAAGTTCGCACCACTGCACTCCAGCCCGGTGACAGAGCAAGACTCCATCTAAAAAACTAAAAATAAATAAATAAATAAAAACCATATCCTAAAGAAATAATCATAGATCCAGTTTGACTTCTTTGCCATTGGGTAGAATCGGGCAGACTGTAATCAGAAACGCCACTGTCTCCTATGTAAGAGGTGAGCGCACCCCCAAGTGGATATCCCCCCCTAGAATTTGAATCTTGAACGGCAGTACAAAGAAATGGAAATGATTGCGGTTTCACTCCAAGAAAGAGTGCTGTGCCCTCGGGTCCTGCCCATCCAGCCCAGTATCAACCTCATGTTAATTATAAGAGACTTCTTGGTTCTGTGAGCCCCCAGGGTTGGTATAAGCCCCATTTCACTGAATATAGACAGGGTTGGTGGTGCTTTTGTTCACAACCAAGGAAACGTGCAACAGATACAATAAAGAAGCCCATTTGTCAATCATATTAGATAAACTTTCCTATCCCTTTCAATAATTCCATTACCCAGCGTTTCAGTTGCAGATTCATCTGCATTGTTCTAATCAATTAAACTGGATTATCCCTATATATGTTGCTGTAAATCTAATGTTCTGTCACTGTCTTAAAGTGAGAGTAGCCATAGCTAATAATGTCACTGGTGCCCCTCCAACCACCTGCTGCAATGGTTTCGCAGACCCCCACACCAAAGAACAAAACTGCAAACCCAGATTTGCCTTACCTAAAGAACAGCTCTAGCTCCAGAATACCTTCCTGACCACCAAGCCCACTCTCCAGTGGGCTGCTTACCGAACCAAGCAGAGCTCCTGCCTCATAGAACAGACATGCTAGTAGGGAGAAACAAATAAGAGGCATGTCATTAAGTCACCCTAGACAGCTATTGGGATTCCCAGTCCCCAACACAGTACCTGACCCCAACAGGTATTCATCAATATTTATGAAACAGGCAAGCAAAAGAGCAAATTAGTATGCAGCACCTACAAAGAAAAAAAAATTAGTGGCGTGATTGAAATAGGTTATAGCCCATGAACATTAAAAGGACAGTAAAAGAATATTACGAACGACTCTATGTCCACAAACTTGATAACTTAGATGGACCAATTTCTTGAAAGGTAGAATCTATCAAAACTCATTAAAAATAGATAATCCAAATAGACCTATATTTATTAAATAAATTGAATCCATAATTAATAACCTCCAAAAGAGAAATCGCTGAGCCCAGATGGTTGATTGGTAAATTTCACTAAACATTTAAGAAGAAAATTACACCAATTCCTTATAATGTGTTCCAGAAAATAGCAGAGGTAATGCTTCCTAACACGTTTCATGAGGCCAGCATTACCTTCATACTAAAACCAGACAAAAGCATTACAAGAACGGAAACTACACACCAATATCTCCTGTAAACATTGATGCAAAAATCAAAATATTAACAAATCAAATCCAACAATGTATAAAAAGAATTACATGCTGTGACCAAAAGGCAGTTATTTCAGGTATGCATGTCTCGTTCAACATTCAAAAATCAATTAGTGTAATCAATCACAGCAATAGGCTAAAAAAGAAAAATGAGTCCATTAATTTAAAAAAGAGAGAATATGGGAAGAGGCTATTTCTAAGGAATGTATTGTCCCCCTAAGAGAATCAGGTACTTAAAATTCTCCCTATAAATATAAGATTTAATATCCTCCAAGCTAGATCAAATATATAACCTATCAATTGCCCTTGAGTAACCCTTCCTGTTCATGGGCCGCTGGGCAGAGTTGCTTGCTTGGCTGGGAACCCTCACGCCCACTGGGAATCCCCGCCAGCCTGCCTCCTAGGCCCACTCATCCTCTCCCTCTTCCTGCCATCTCCCTCAGGGATGGGCACCACTGTGACCCTGATTTGGCAAGAAGGAAACTTGGGTGTTATCCTTGACTTCATATCTCTTACCCAGAATATCCCATAGATATATCTTCCTTGTTATTTCTGGACTCTGCCCCCTCATCTTAGTCTTTATTTCAAATACTACAGTTAAAGCAGCACAACCTTTCCCCTGGAATTGTATACGTTTCTCCTAACTTGTCTCCTTTCCTCAGATCTTGCCACTCCAATCCATTTTCCAATCAGTATCCAGAGTTAATTTCCAATAATAAAATTCTGACTTTCATACTCTGCTTTAAGCCCTTCACACCAGAACCTGGCTTTCCTTTCCCCCCTCCCTATTACCCAGGATCCAGACATAGTAATCTACTGGGACCCACCAGCGGCACTGTCTCTTCCTGGTGTGTGTTGGGCACCAACTGCATGTGGAGCACTGTACTAGCAGCTGGGGATGCCATGCGAACCAAGCAGAGCTCCTGCCTCATAGAACAGACACGCTAGTAGGGAGAAACAAGCAAGAGGCATGTCAATAAGTCTACGAGCAGACAAAGAGAATGCTTCCAGGACCTTACAGATTTTATGAAGAAGATAAAATGGTTAATGGGATAGAGATTTCCCAAGGGTAGCCACAGTAGTAACATGAAGAAACATTTGAGTAAAAACTTTGTAAACAGGAGGCAGTAGCATGAAGATCTGGGAGAACGGAGAAGAAAAAATGGGAGGAGAGAACGGTTAGCCAGGGTCAGATCACAGAGGGCCTCCGTGGAAAGGATAAGAATACTAGGGTGATGGGGCCAGACGCAGTGGCTCACGCCTGTAATCTCAGCACTTTGGGAGGCCAACCAGGTAGTTCACCCGAGGTCAGGAGTTCGAGACCAGCCTAGCCAACATGGTGAAACCCCATCTCTACTAAAAATACAAAAATTAGCCGGGCATGGTGGTATATGCCTGTAATCCCAGCTACTCGGGAGGCTGAGGCAGGAGAATCACTTAAACCTGGAGGCAGAGGTTGCAGTGAGCTGAGATCGTACCACTGCACTCCAGCCTGGGCAACAAGAGCAAAACTCCATCTCAAAAAAAAAAAAAAACAACCAAAAAAAACTAGGATGATGGGAAGCCATGTATAATGAGATGTAATCAGAGCAGATATGCATGTTGCCGCTGGCTCTTGGCTGGAAAAAAATCAAGAGTGGAGGAAGACAGGCAGCTCTTGCAGTAGCCCAGGCAAGAGATGACCATTGCTGGATTAGGGCAGTAGTTGTGGCTCTATTCAAGCTGCGTTGTGGAATTAGAACCCACAGAGTGAACTGGATACGGGGGCGGAAGGAACACAGAACACAGAAGTTGATCTGATTCTAAGATTATGGAATGCCGGGGAAGGCTCAGCAGGATAAATCGGGAGCTCTCTTTGCCATCGCATTTGACACTCAGAGGTTCAGAGTAGGCTATTGGGTGCCTGTGTCAAGAAGCAGGAGAGAGGTCCAACCAAACACATTCCTAATGTTTAAAGACATGGTTCTTATCAACATGACCTAGGGGAGTGAGAGACAATAGAGTAAGGGATTAAAGACAGAAATCTAAGTACAGTTGTGCATTCAGGGTTCTTCTGGAGAAGACCGTCGCCTCCTACAAAGGAGATGCAGAAAGAGCAACAGAGGAGGTGGGAGAAGCACCAGGAGGGTGTGCGGGCAGGGAAGAAAGCCTGGGAAAGAAAGTGTGCCAGGACGGGCGTAGCCAGACATGGAGTGGGGTGCTGTTGACAGTGCACTCAGGTAAGGGCTGAGCACTGATTCCTGCCCAGGTGAGAGGTGGATCACTGCGATGGAGGACGGGTGAGTGTGCAGCCTGGCCAGAGTGGGGCAAGGAACCAATGGGACCTAAGGAAGTGTAATAACCACAGACAACCGGGCAAGGAGTTTGGATAAACCCTGGCTCAGGAACACCTCATCTGGAAAGTCATGCTGGACACCCAAGTCTGCAGCAGACATGGCCTGTGTGCTGTCAGCCCACTCAGAGGTAACAGTTGCTGGCTGGCTGGCTGGCCTCAACCCTGTCTGGAAGCTCCTGCAGGCCATCTTCACTTGGGCTACAGCTTCCATACCCAGCACTGCTCTGGCACCTGGGAACCATCAACCAGCATTTGCAAATCAGGCAAATTTCTCCAGAATGTGTAAAGAATTCTCAAAACTCAACAGAAAGAAAGCAAACAACCCAACTGAAAAGAAGTAAAAAGACAGCCAGTCATGGTGGCTCACACCCGTAATCCCAGCACTTTGGGAGGCTGAGGCGGGTGGATCACCTGAAGTCAGGAATTCAAGACCAGCCTGGCCAATGTGGCACAACCCCATCTCTATGAAGAATACTAAAAATTAGCTGGGCATGGTGGCGGGTGCCTGTAATCCCAGCTACTTGGGAGGCTGAGGCAGAAGAATTGCTTGAACTGAGTGACAGAAGTTGCGGTGAGCCAAGATTGTGCCATTGCACTCAAGCCTAGGTGACAGAGTGAGACTCCGTCTCAGAAAAAAAAAAAAAAAAAAAAAGAAAAGTAGTAAAAAGACCTGGATACTTCAGCAAAGTACCCAGGTCTTTTTACTTCACCAAAATATCCAGATCTTTTTACTACAGGTGGCAAATAAGCACATAAAAAGATGTTCAACATCATCAGCCATTAAGGAGATGTGAATTAAACCACAGTGGGGTATTACATACCCATTAGAACGGCTGGGATAAATACTGACGATACCAAGTGCTGGGGAGGGTGTGGAACAACTGACAACTCTATGTTGTTGGTGAGAATACAAAATGGTACAGCCATTCTGGAAGATAATTTGGTACTTTCTTATAAAGTTAAGTATACATTTACCATATGGCCTAACAATCCCACTACTAGGCATTTACCTTAAAGAAATAACCTAAAGAAATTTAGGGTATTTAAAGCCTGACACAAATGTTTATAGCAGCCTTATTCATAATCACCAAAAACTAGAAACAATACAGGAGTCCTCCAGCGGTTGAAAGGGTGTTACTTCCACACAATGGAATGCTATCAGCTCTATAAAGCAAAGGACTATTGCTATATGCAGCACAAAGAATCTCAAAGACATTATGCTATGTGAATGAGGCCAGTCTCAATAGGTATTATTGCATTGACATGACATTCTGCAAAAGACAAAATTATAGCGACACAGAACAGCTCGGTGGTTGCCAAGGATTGGGGTAGGGGTACCTCCGAAGGATATTGTGAGGGGGGTTTAAGGGTCAGGTGCATTTCTGTATCCTGATTGCCATAGTGGTCATGTAAATCTATACATGTGCCCAAATTCATAGAACTATACACAAAAAGTTAATATTACTGTGTGCTACTGTAAAATGTATCATTTAAAAATCATCATTTGCTGAATGGATGAATTTATGAATGAAGTTTATCCTCAATAAAACCAGTTTTCCAGAATTTCTTAGTTATTTTGCTTCATTCTATACAAAACGGGTGAAACTTTTGGACTGGAAATGAGAAATTTCACCCAGAACACTTTAGGGTTCGGCCGGCTGCAGCGTGCTGTCTTCCTTTGATGTTACTACCATGGGTCCAGAGCTTCAGTCTTCTCAGGCCTATGAACATCGCCCTGGTGCAGCCTCTCTTTTGCCGGCCTGAGAAGGCTCAGCTGGACCAGGTCCCTGCTTGGGCGCATCCCTGGTTCTGAGATGGTGGGCTATGCACCCCTGCTCCCTGAGACTCAGCTTCCCCACCCAGGAAATGGATCGAATAGCCCAGTTTACAAGGTGGTCTTAAGGATCATGTGAGAGTATTTTCTTTTTTCTTTCCTTCTTTTTTTTTTTTTTTTTGAGACTGAGAGCCTCACTCTGTCACGCAGGCTGGAGTGCTGTGGAACTATTTGGCTCACTGCAACCTCCGCCTCCCGGGTTCAAACGATTCCCCTGCCTCAGCCTCCTGAGTAGCTGGCACTGCCCAGCTAATTTTTGTATTTTTAGTGGAGACGGGGTTTCACCATGTTGGCCAGGATGGTGTCGATCTCTTGACCTCGTGATCCGCCCACCTCGGCCTCCCAATAGTGCTGGGATTATAATCATGAGCCACCGCGCCCAGCCTGTGGGAGTATTTTCTGAAGTGCGGCAACACGCAGAAAGGAGGCCATTCCGCGTCCCATAGCCACTAATCTCTTCCTAAACCCTTCCATCCATCATTCCCCTCAACCAGGCACGAAGAGCTCCCCCACCCCCACCCACCACCTCCACCTCCACCCCTCTGGGCGTCCAGGGCTCCCTGTCCAGGCTGCCCTGCCACTGTAACCTGACTCTGCCGGTGTGACAGCCCGGGATCTGGGCGCTGGCACCTCGTTTGGGGCTGATTAACAAGCTGCGGAGGGTCTCCAGGCACAGCCAGCTCCAGGAGAGCTCCTTGCCAACGCCAGATCTGCCGTCTCTGTGTTTTCCTTGGGGGAAAAGGGAGGAAGTGGGCTGTCAGTAAAAACAGACTCATTTATTTTAATAAATTGTTGTGAAAAGTAAAACAAACATGACCCCGCTCACAAAGGGTGACTCTGATGCAGAGAGAGCCCTAGGAAGGAGAGGACGACCCAGAAAGAAGTACATGGATGTTTTCCTCTGGGTGAGGCCAACCGGCAGCGCCAACCACGTGTGCTGTTGTTCAGCCACCGTGCCGGCGTTCAGTTAGCGGCTTGGTATTTTTGTTATACGAAGAGCTCATATAAATTATGAAAATTAACAAGATCCTGTAAACAAGTGAGCCATAGGCACAGAAAATTCCCAACAGAAGAAAAAGAATTAGGGAACACGCACATGTGAAAATGTTCAACCCTTCTAGTGATTAAAGGAATAAACATTAAAGTGATTAGGTTATTTCACTGTCTATCAAATTAACAAAACTTTAAAAATAATATAATACCTAAAACTGGTAAAATCAGGGAAACACATATGATGCTGGTAGACTTATTAATCGGTACAACTATTTTCTTTTTTTTTTTTTTTTGAGACCGAGTCTCACTTTGTCACCCAGGCTGGAGTCTTGACTCACTGTAACCTCCACCTCCCGGGTTCAAGGGATTCTTCTGCCTCAGCCTTCCGACTAGCTGGGACTATAGGTTTGCACCACCACGCTTGGCTAATTTTTATATTTTTAGTAGAGACGGTGTTTCACCATATAAGTCAGGCTGGTCTTGAACTCCTCGCTTCGTGATCTGCCTGCCTCGGCTTCCTAAAGTGCTGAGATTACAGGTGTGAGCCACCGCGCCAGGCCATACAACCATTTTCAAAGGCAATTAGGCAGTATGTACTAAGAACCATAAGAGATAACCATGCCTTTTAACCTGATGTTTAGATCATTTAACCAGTAATCCATATCACCAAATCTTACTGAAGAAAATTCTGAGTCCTGGCACAGTAGTTCACACCTGTAATCCCAGCACTGTGGGAGGCTGAGGCGGGCAGATCATTTGAAGTCAGGAGTTTGAAACCAGCCTGGCCAACATGGTGAAACCTTGTCTCTACTAAAAATAAAAAAATTAGCTGGGCATGGTGATGCATGCCTGTACTCCCAGCTACTCAGGAGGCTGAGGCAGGAGAATTGCTTGAACCCTGGAGGTGGAGGTTGCAGTGACCTGAGATTGCGCCACTGCATTCCAGTCTGGGTGACAGAGTGAGACTCCGTGTCAAAAACAAAATGCTTAATATACATTTTTAAATGACCAAAAGAAACAACTCTAAATATACGAAAACAGTACAAAGTTATTCATCACAGTATGCTACTAAATAATCTGTCTTTGGACTGTTTTAAACCTTTTACAAATGGTCACAAAGAATTTTAAATATTCTGGTGAGATATTTATGATCTAATGTTGAATTAGAAAGCAAGTTATTAAGTTGTTTACATACAACGGTTCAATTAAACAAACATTTGCAGAGAGACTGGACAAAAAACACATGGCACTGGTGGTCGTATTTTGATACTTGGACAGATTTAATTTTGTACTGTATATAACTTGGTATTTCTAATTTTTTTTAAATGAAAATGTGTTTTTAATGGGAAACATAAACACAGAAGGCATAAAGA
Source organism: Macaca mulatta (assembly GCF_049350105.2). Classification (NCBI taxonomy): domain Eukaryota; kingdom Metazoa; phylum Chordata; class Mammalia; order Primates; family Cercopithecidae; genus Macaca; species Macaca mulatta. Next base: position 80,852,828 of record NC_133408.1, read on the forward strand.
GGAGCTCAGCTCTTCCTAATGACCCGGCTGCTCATGGATCAGTCCTGAGAGTGTCTTCATCTTTCTTGAGTCTATTTATGTTGTCGACCCACATGACCTCCTGGGTAATGAATTCCTTACGTCTGTCCGTACGGTACAAAGAACTGCTTCTCTCCTCCAGAATCTACCTTTTCAGATTCTAAGCATGCCCCTAGATCATGGCACTATTTCTGTATCAACTGATTAGCTAGTGTCCAAGACCACAGGTCCTATAAGAATTCTATAAACCCCAAACACCCTGGTAGAGCGTTACGTTAATGTAGCCGGGGCATAGTCGTTTGGCAACATCTAGGAAAGTTGAAGATGCTCGCATCCTGCAGCTGGCAGTTCCCTAAGAATATTTCACAGAGAGCTGGGCGCGGTGGCTCACGCCTGTAATCCCAGCACTTTGGGAGGCCGAGGCGGGCGGAGAGGTGAGGGGATTGAGACCATCCTGGCTAATACAGTGAAACCTTATCTCTACTAAAAATACAAAACATTTGCCGGGTGTGGTGGCGGTCACCTGTAGTCCCAGCTACTCGGGAGGCTGAGGCAGGAGAATGGCATGAACCCAGGAGGCAGAGCTTGCAGTGAGCCAAGATTGCGCCATCACACTCCAGCCTGGGCGACAGAGCGAGACTCCGTCTCAAAAAAAAAAAAAAAAGAATATTCCACAGAGAAACACACACAGGGAGCCCACACCATGACCTATCCGGTCTGTGGGTACTCAGATCATGTTGGTGCAGTTAACACATTTATAGGGGAGAGTCTTTTGGAGAGGAACTTAGTGAAGAACTAAGAGTGAAGAGTGGTGAGGTTGGAGCCCCGGCTAAGGGGAAGGTAAAGGAGCACCTTTCTGACTGATTCTGGTGGAGGTGGAAGGACACAGGAAGAGTTCTCACAGTCTGGAGGACAGTTTCTGGTTTGGGGTTAAGGCAGGAGGCAGGCGATGGCTCTCTTTCTCAGTAGTGGCAGCTCACCTCCTGGGGCAGGTTGGGGCAGGTAGGGGCAGGTAGAGGGCGGGAGACCTGGCTTGGGGAGACTTGACTTGAGGAGGAAGAGAATTTTCCCTCACCTCCATTAAACTTTATTGCAGTATTATTTGCAATAGCCAAGATATGAAAACAACCTCCATGTCCACTGACAGATGAATGGACAAAGAAATTGTGATATATATTCATGTTATTTATGTGTACAGTAGTTCCCGTTTTGCTTTCCAGCGTTTCAGTTACCCTGAGTCAACTGCAGTCCAAGAACAGATGAAACAATTATGAAATAACAAGACATTCTGAGAGAGACCACATTCACATAACTTTTTTTTTTTTTTTTTTTTGAGACAGAGTCTCGCTGTTGTCACCCAGGCTGAAGTGCAGTGGCACTATGTCGGCTCACTGCAACCTCCACATCCCAGGTTCAAGTGATCTCTTGCCTCAGCCTCCCAAGTAGCTGGGATTACAGGCGTGTGCCACCATGCCTGGCTAACTTTTGTAATTTTATTAGAGACGGGGTTTCACCATGTTGGCCAGGATGGTCTCAAACTCCTGAACTCAGGTGATCCACCTGCCTTGGCCTCCATAGTGTTGGGATTACAGGCGTGAGCCATTGCGCCCGGCCTCACATAACTTTTATTACCATATGTTGTTATAATTGTTCTATTATTTATTATTATTCATTGTTGTTAATCTCTTACTGTGCCTAATTGATAAATTAAGCTTTGCCATAGGTGTATACGTAGGAAAAAAGCATAGTTTCTATGGGGGTTGGTGCTAGCCACAGTTTCAGGCATCCACTGTGGTTCTTGGAAGTTATGCTGCTCAGGTGAGGGGGGACCATTGTACAAAGCATTTACAAGGAGACTGAAAGAAAACAGAGCAGAATGGCAACAGTGTCATGGTCATATTTTGATCCTTGAGCATATTTAGTGTTTTGGTCTGTCTAACTTGGCATTTCTTTCTTTTTTTTTTTTTTAATGAAAATGTCTTCCAGGTTCATCCACGTTGTTGCAAACAACAAGATCTCCTTTTGAAAGCTGAATAATTTTCCATTGTGTGTGTGTGTGTGTGTGTACACATTAGTACATTTTCATTTCTGTGCAATGGCCTCTGAGCAGCCTCCAGGCTCCCTCTGCAGAGGAGGGGCTTTTTTTTTTTTTTTCTTTTTTTTTTTTTTTGAGACGGAGTCTCGCTCTGTCACCCAGGCTGGAGTGCAGTGGCCGGATCTCAGCTCACTGCAAGCTCCGCCTCCCGGGTTCACGCCATTCTCCTGCCTCAGCCTCCCGAGTAGCTGGGACTATAGGCGCCCGCCACCTCGCCCGGCTAGTTTTTTTTTGTATTTTTTAGTAGAGACGGGGTTTCACCGTGTTAGCCAGGATGGTCTCGATCTCCTGACCTCGTGATCCGCCTGTCTCGGCCTCCCAAAGTGCTGGGATTACAGGTGTGAGCCACCGCGCCCGGCCGAGGAGGGGCTTATAAACACAAGTGGAAAATAAATAAACTGTCTGCTGAGTAACGCTTATGCTGCTTCCACATAGTAAGGCTTCCGTTCTTGTGATCGTGTGTCCAGGACTTGGGCCACCTGCATTAAGTCCCAGGGGCACCGGGACCCAGTACCCACAGCTGCAGATGATTAACTGGGGGCGGGGGGCAGGGGCTGGACTTTCGAGTTCAGCTGCTTTGTCAAGCCACAGATGAGATTTAGAAGTAAAATAAGTAAATACAATTAATAAAAATAAAAACGCAGTCCTCCTGGTTGATGTTCCCAGGAGCCACCATGTATCAAAGCTGCACAGTCAATCTCCCAAAGTGACCATCCTCTCGTCCTCTCGTTGCACTAAGGGGCCGGTTCTTTTGTGTCGAATAAGAAAGTCATGGGGTCCATAGAGAAAATAAGGAGCCCTCCTGCTGAAGGAACACTGCAGAGAAATAACTGGAGGCAGAGAAGCAGCAGCAATAAGCAACAGATCCTCAAGGCTCGGGGCAGGCCGGCCCCACGGGGAGGCCAGCATGGGTCAGAGCAAGAGGGAAGAAGGAGACCACATCAGGCCTGGGCTGGTCCACTCAGGCTATGTTTAGTTCAGTGAAAGTCTCCATACCAGAGGGTTTCCCGGCCCCACTGTGGCCCAGGTCAGGACATCGGAAGAATGCCACTCTTTGGCCCTCGGCCTCCCTTGAGCATCACCTGGGGATACAGAGGCACCTGATGGGGCCTGTCCCCTGAAACTTAGCAGAGTAAGAAATGTGTTCCTCCCAAAAATACAGTGCATGCTCTGCGCCAGACATTCACCATGCTGGGAAACATCTGGGAACTCAAATTGACGAGAACCCCTGTCCTTGTGGGGCAACAGCCATCATCACAGGAGGTAAATGCTGCATCATCTTAGGATGTGGGAATTGCTATGGAAAAATGAAAAATTAGAGGACGGCAAAGGAGACCAGGAGTGTGGTGTGGGCTAGTGGAAAGCAAGTATAAGCGTCAAATACGTTGCTCCAGAGAGGCATCTGCAGATGGTATCATTTGAGCAGAGACCTGAGGGCACTGGGAGAGCAGACTAGGCTGGGCCTATGGGGCAGTGTCTCAGGCCCGCAGGATGATGTGCAAAGGCCCGAGGACCTGAGGTCAAAGGTCAGCCAAGGCTAGGCTGCTGGAGGCAAGGGCGAGTGAGAAGGGGCAGGAGGCGAGGGAGGGTCTGGTGGAGGGATTCAGGCTCTGTCCATATGGGCTCCACAAAGAGCTCTCCACTGCTTGTTGAGGGCAGAGGCAGAGACCCTGAGGAGACTGTTGCTGTGACTCAGGTACGAGTGTGGCTTAGGCCCACAAGAAGGGTGGGGCAGTCCCCAGAAATGTCCAAGTCACTCATGACAGTCACACATCATATAGCATACAAGTCAGATTCTATTTAGAAGTTTAACAACTCAGCCACTAATGTGATTGTTGTTCAGTCTTTGTTTTGTGAGGCTCATGGAGCTGGTCTCTTGTTAAACACTTTACAAAAGGTGGAGCCACATAGAGGAGCCATAAGACACCACAGAGGAGAAAACTCAGGGCTCCTTTGATCCAACTGCTCATTTTACAGACAAGGAAAGTGCGACTCTGGGAGATGGCATGGTTTCCCAAAGCCGGGCCGTGATTCTCACGCTTGAATTTGCACACATGCAAGTTGGGGCTTTTGGTAAAATGAAGATTAGAATTCAGCCGGTCTGGCGTGGACCTAAAGTTGTACCTTTCTAACCAGCTCTCCAGAGATGCTAAGGCTGCTGGTCCGGGGACCACACTTTGAGTAGCCACAGTCTGGACTGGATGGGAGGCTGCCGTGAGAGCCTGGGGAAGCGTGGTTTAACATTTTGAATCAGGAAAGCTATGGGCTGTAGGATGCAGACACCAGTCTTGCTACACACCTGAAGATGAGGGTCTGAAACCAGGGAGGACAAAGGCTGTGAAACCCAGGTGAGAGATGGACCAGCCCCCACATAATTGAGGCGACTTGCAGCAGATGTGAAACACTAGGAACATCATCATGGGGCCGCAGGACAGGTGGACAGGTGGACATGGGGCCAGAGGACATGGAGCCTAAAAGGTTCCTCACATGGTCTCAGACAGGGCAGGGGATGGAAGATAGTCACATCCATACCCTTAGCCTCTGGCTCAGGACCTGGAAATTGGAACAAGCTGGGCCACTGTGAGCAGCTCAAGACTGAAAAAAAAGGCTCTGCTGGTTCTGTGTTTCCCACGAGAAAAGGGTAACATAAGCTGAAGGCAGATGCCCTTTTGTCACTGTTGCCATTCGCTGCCCTGCAGCAATGAATGAATGTCAGCTGTGCAGACCCCAGAGCCCAGCCTGGAGCATTTAAGTTGCACGGCGGTCCTGCTTTGTGAGATTGTGACTGAGGCAGAGGAATGGTTCCCTCCCTCTGGGCTTGCACAAAGAGCGAAAGGATGGAGGTGGGAGCTGAAGCCTCCCTCCAGGTCAGGACCTGAGCACTAGCTGCAGGGAAGTCCATCTTGCTGCCAGCTGTTCAGACATGGAGGCCCCTCTGGGGGTCCCAGTTTGCTCCCCTCACTTGCTTCCCACATCCCTTCTCACAGTTGGCACTCCCAGGCAGACAGCCCTTGGTCGGATAGGCCCTGTTGGGGACTAATTATTTTAAATGGCTAAAGTGAAGGAGTGAATGGGGAGTAAGGAGAAATCGAGGGGAATTCCCACCACGTATCTGTAATCTGCAGAATAATGACCCCCCAAAGATGTCCATGTCCTGGGCCCTAGAACATGTGGGTACAGCACCTTACATGGCAAAGGGGACATTGTAGATGTGATTAAATTAAAGGTCTTGAAGTAGAAAGATTGTCCTGGATTGCGGGGCTGGGCCCAGTGTCATCACAGGATCCTTATAAGAGGGAGGCTCAGAGTCAGAGTGGGAGATGTGACGATGGAAGCATAGGTCAGAGCACAGAGGGAGAGGGATGTGAAGATGCCATGCAACTTGCTTTGAGGATGCACGAAGGAGACACAACCCAAGGAATGTGGATTGCCTCAGGAAGCTGGAAAATGCTGGGCAATGGATTCTTTCTTAGAGCCTCAGGAGGAGCACAGCCTGCGAGCCTTTCTCATCTCCAGAACCCTAAGACAATACAGCTGAGCCATCTTAAGCTACTAAATTTGTGTTCATTTGTTATAGCGACAACAGGAAACGAATAGAACCTCTCATGATTTTCTAGTATGAAAGGACCTTAGCACATGAAGCAACCTCTTTGGGTTTTGGTTGTCTCATCTATACATTGGGCTGTTCATGAGGCTGAGTAGGGAGGCCATCACAAAGCACTGTGTTTAAGATGCATTGTAAATAATCAGCTGTTTAGGTCAGAAGTAGGATGACTAAGTAAATGCTGGGCTATGCTGAAAAAGATAGAGATACCCTATACTGAGAACAGCAAATCATTAATAGGATGAACTAGAAATGACCTAGACTCTGACGGGATGTCAGTGCCTTGCGTGGATGGGCTGGTCTCGCCTGCACACACACAGCATTGTGATGATGGTGGCCAGCAGGAAAGCTCCGTGCCCTAGCCAGACTGGTGGAGGATCTGTAGCTGGTGACCTTCTCCGCTCTCCGGCTACGAGTCAGCCTATGTCCTGGGCCCGCAGGAGGATGGGGCAGGGAGCCAGGTCGGGTGGAAGCCCAGAGCCGGATGTTTCTTTTGCCTCTAAATGTCCTGTGTACACAGACCCCCGTCACCATTCAGAAGCCCAGAACTGAGGTGACAGGTGACAAAGCTTTCCGTCTCTAGTCCAGACATCCCTTCCTCATCTCTGTCGTTGTCATCTCCTCTCATCACGTGACTATAGTTAGAAAAGACTGGCCACATCTAGAAAGAGTTTCTCCCAGTTACACATTCACCAGCTTGGCCACGGGCTTTGCTGGAATTATTCAAACACTAAATCATCCATCGCTCAGCAAATATTTAGGGGTCACAGACCATGGGCTGGATACTACTTCTTTCCAGCGAGAGAAAACTCAGTCTGTGGTGGACCAACAGACTGAACATGTATTTTATAGGCGTCCAGCAGCTAAAGGTGGCTTTATATGATACTGTCAAAGTAAATTGTATTCTGCATGGCAAAGTCCACTGAACAGTAATGATTATTGTAATGAATGATTAAGGAGTCTTTGCATATGCCGGTACCCTGGTAGCTATTTTACACCATTATATTGATTCAGAACAAAAAACCAGTGGAGGGTTGCTAGTATTTTTTTAGTCTGAATTTACAGTGAGATTTGGTGTTGGCAGTGAACTGCGCATGTGCAGCAATACCTGCTGCCCACTGAATACCGTGGTAGCACGAGGAGGGATGTGGCTGCCTTGGAGTGGATGGAAACAGGAACCCAGCATTATCTGCGCTGGACTCATTACATATTCACATTCTCCAGCGTGGGTGTTGTTATGCAGTTAGCTTTTTAACAATAAAAATTGGGTCGGGCGCAGTGACTCATGCCTGTAATCCCAGCACTTTTGGAGGCTGAGGCAGGCGGATAACCTGAGGTTAGGAGTTCGAGACCAGCCTGGCTAACATGGTGAAACCCCGTTTCTACTAAAAATACAAAAAATTAGCTGGCCTTGGGGGCGTGCGTCTATAATCTTAGCTACTTGGGAGGCTGAGGCAGGAGAATCGCTTGAACCCAGGAGGCAGAGGTTGCAGTGGGCCGAGATCACACCATTGCACTCTAGCTTGGGCAACAAGAGCAAAACTCCATCTCAAAAACAAAACAAAATGAAAAGAATAAAAATTGGAGGTAGGGTGAAGGAAAGAGCAATGAGAGAACCACATTGCAGAAAGAGCTCAGAGGAGCAGCCCCGCATGGAGTTGACTGGCACTTTGGGAATGACAGGGCTTGTCTGCACAATCTTCCAACCTAGCTCTCAGGCTCCAATGCCTGGTGTCTGCTTTCCCTATGAGAAATACCTTCCCACCTACCTTCCAGGCTGCAGAGGAGGGCAGGAAATCTGTTCTGTGGCTTGCTAGATTATTTTAAGTTGATGAACACCTGAGGAGGTGTAAAAAGCTGCCCAGCCTTCACCAACTCTAGATTTCTTTGCTTCCTTCTGATTTTGTTTTTTGGTTTGTTATTATTGTTGTTTTTGAGATGGAGTCTCACTGTGTCGCCCAGGCTGGTGTGCAGTGGCACCATCTCGGCTCACTGCAACCTCTGCCTCCCAGGTTCAAGCAATTCTTCTGCCTCAGCCTCCTGAGTAGCTGGGATTACAGGCTCCCGCCACCACGCCCCACTAGTTTTTATATTTTTAATAGAGACAGGGTTTCACCATATTGGCCAGGCTGGTCTCAAACTCCTGACCTCAGGTGACCTGCCCACCTCCACCTCCCAACGTGCTAGGATTACAGGCATGAACCACCACATCCTGCTTGATTTTGTTTGTTTTCTTACAAACTCCTATTTCATAGAATCTGCATCTCAAAATGGGGTGAAAACTTAAGCTCACCTTGCCCAACTAGCCCCTCTACAAAAACTTCAGTTAATCAGTCTGCATGGATATTAGGTGCCAGGGTGTTTGTGGAAATGACCTCTACAAAGTTCTGGCACCACATACAAGGATCAGAACAAAATTTCAGGGGTGAGACTCCAGGATCCAGGCTAGAAGTAAGGGATGGATCCCCCAAGAATGGCACCAAGGGCTGTGGCCTCGGAGCACCACACGGGCCAACCAAAAATACTTGGGGAGAGACGATTTGAGAGGCAGTAGACAGAAGCACGCTGCAGGGAGAGGTTTGCACGTGTTTGCTGTGCAGTCGACAGTAACAGTCCTGTGTGCAAATCCTGCCCCATCCAGGATTCGCTATGAAACACGGAGGAGGCACATAACCCCACTGAGATTGTTTCCTCATCTGCAACCTGGACTAACAACTGTGCCTCTCTCAGGGATGCCAAAGAGTTCAATGCGATGACGATCCGATAGGCACATGCATTTTGCGTATTGCATGGTTGTGGCGCCTCTCTATTTAACTCATAGAGAAGGTGAGGAACTTAGACCCAGGTGATGGAGAGGGCTTTGAGAAGACAAATCTGCCTTGTTTCTCTCTTTGAGCCTCTCTTTCCTGATATCTCAAATAAAAACTAGGAAATTTCAAGGCTGGAGATTACTTCTGAGGTTTCTTCCACCGGAAGATCCAGCTTGAAAAGCAAAACCAGAACAAAATGAACACCCCATGCGAGTTCCTGGGCAGAGATGAAGCCAGGCAGATTTCAAGTAGGAGGCTGAGTTTGTCCAGTTTAAAAATCATCCTATGAGCTGTACCCACAACTGGATCTCAAGTTATCAAACCAATCTTTTTTTTTTTTTTTTTTTGAGACACAGTCTCGCTCTTCTCACCCAGGATTACAGTAGCATGATCTTAGCTCACTGAAACCTCTTCCCTCATCAGCCTCCTGAGTAACTGGGATTACAGGCACCCACTACCATGTCTGACTAATTTTTTTTTTTTTTTTTTTTTGAGACGGAGTCTTGCTCTGCTGCCCAGGCTGGAGTGCAGTGGCGTGATCTCGGCTCACTGCAAGCTCCGCCTCCCGGGTTCATGCCATTCTCCTGCCTCAGTCTCCCAAGTAGCTGGGACTGCAGGCGCCTGCCACCACACCTGGCTAATTTTTTGTATTTTTTTAGTAGAGACGGGGTTTCACCATGTTAGCCAGAATGGTCTTGATCTCCTGACCTCATGATCCGCCCACCTTGGCCTCCCACAGTGCTGGGATTACAGGATTACAGGTGTGAGCCACCACGCCCAGCCTTGGCTAATTTTTGTAGTTTTAGTAGAGATGGGTTTTCACCATGTTGGCCAGGCTGGTCTCAAACTCCTGATTTCAAGTGATCTTCCACCTTAGCCCCTCAAAAGTGCTGGGATTACAGGCATGAGCCACCACACCCAGCCATTATCTAACCAATCTAATGAGGAGTCTCACAGCAGAAGCATGATGAGCTTGGCCAGCCATGATGAGACCATGTACAGCGTTTCAGGCAAGAGATGAGCCAGGAGGCTGAGGTGCAGACCAGGCAAGCCCAGTCATCTGGCCAGGGAGGCCCGGAGTCAGCGCGCTCAGCATCTGTCCTACTCTCCCAGAGCTGCCATTGCACAGTTCCACAAATCAGGTGGCTTAAACCACCTAACTCTACTCCCTCACAGTTCCAGTTCTATAGGCCAGAGGTCTGAATCAAGGGCCGGCAGGACTGTGCTGTCTTTGAAGGCTCCAGGGGAGGGTTCCTCCTGACTCTTCCAGTTTCTGAGGCTCCCAGTGCCCTTGGCTCGTGCGCATCACTCCAAGCGCTGCCTCCGTCTTCCTGTGGCCTCTGCCCTCTGGGTCTGTGTCCAGCTTTCTCTCTTCTTATAAGGACACCAGTCTTACTAGATCAGGGTCCACCCCAGTGACCTCATCTTAACTTGATTACGCCTGTGAAGGCCATATTTCCAAACAAGGTTACATTCACAGGTAGTGGGGAGGTGGGACTTCAACGTATTTTTTTTTTTTTTTTGAGACGGAGTCTCGCTTTGTAGCCCAGGCTGGAGTGCAGTGGCCGGACCTCAGCTCACTGCAAGCTCCGCCTCCCGGGTTCACGCCATTCTCCGGCCTCAGCCTCCCGAGTAGCTGGGACTACAGGCGCTGCCACCTCGCCCGGCTATTTTTTGTATTTCTTAGTAGAGACGGGGTTTCACCGTGTTAGCCAGGATGGTCTCGATCTCCTGACCTCGTGATCCGCCCATCTCGGCCTCCCAAAGTGCTGGGATTACAGGCTTGAGCCACCGCGCCCGGCCTAAAGGTATTTTTTTTCTTTTGGAATTAAATTTTATTTCACAATGAAAGAAAAAACATACAAAAGGCTTAAACTTTCCCATGTTACAGTACATTTCAGTGCAATAAGACATTTCATATTATGAATAAGATCCTGCCAATGTGAATACTGGAAACAGCAGTTTATGTTCTTCAAGGCAACAAACAAGGATTTGGTAAATGACTCCTTAAAATGTTTAAATCCAGACATAAAAGTATGGCTTCATTATTAACCATTCCTTGATCAGTGAGCACCCATTTAAGACGCATTCTTAACATTGTTCTGGTCAGTTGGAGTACAACAACAACAACAACAACAAATAACCAGTTCAAAAATATCAAGTGTACATTTTTGCTGCATACTAAACTCTGTATACATATAAGGCTCTAAACTTTATCACCCATAAGTTTGTTTTCAAATATCAGCATATCTTTTGGGGAACACCATTCAACCCATGGCAGTGTGCCTCCTCGGGGAAGGATGCAGCACCCCAAGAACTGTGATGAGCGCTTCAGCAACCAACACGCACAGCCTGGTTGTCATGTGTTTGCTGGGTTCTGACTCCCACCTGCAGTGGAGCCTTGGAGACCCGGGGACTCAGAGCAGGAGGAATTCCTGCCCCTGGAGGGTGCTTCCCTAGAGCCAGAGACAGCCTGGAAGACCACTCCTCCCCATGTGGAAACTTCTCTTTGTGAAACCCCCTCCAAGCTGCCTTGCCTTTGGGCAGGAAGCCACACCTGATTTATGGAAATTCCTGAGAATGCCTTCAGCTGGTACCCGTCTAGCTCTGACCCCGGAGGCACCAGAGCTCCTTGACAAACAAACCAAGCCGATGAAATGTGCGTTAATATGATGGGAAACCTCCCTGGAGGAAATTGGGAGAAATTTCTGTAAGTTATGAATCATGGGAGATCATGGGAGACTACAAAACAAGGGAAACGGAATAGATGCCCAAGGTATCAAAATGAAAATATGAGCACAACGTTGAGGAATTGTCTGATTTCACCGATCGTGATGAAACCACAAAGTGGGAGCTGAGGCATCTGGCCTATTGAAGTGGGAGAACTTGGGTGTCCTTGTGGTATTGGGGGTGTGTGGGGTGGGGTGGGAGGAGGGGTACCCTACTTTTTGGTGATCAGAGTCAGCCGGCCTATTCATAAAACCTGGAGCAAGTATCTGCCTCCCAACTTGTGATTCTCTTTAGAATAAGCTATACTTGACATCTTCTTTGTCTGAAGATTTGGGGACCAGCTCTCAATTTCAGGGAAACAGAAGAAGTTCTTCTTATGATCCAGACAACTATTAAAGAATAAGCGTTAAAGTTGGTGTAATTATGATAGTCTTGCTAGTAACAAATCAAGGCTTTTAACTGTGAGTATTTCTGTTTTAAAAGGAAGTGTGCTAAATCTCCTTCCTACAGGGAAATAAAGAGAAAGAAATCAACCTTGACTCTGAGTTTATGAGAATCTACCAAGAGAAATTTGGTTGCAAAAATGAGTGTTCATTCACTAGGATGGCTAAAACACAATTTTAAAAAGGACAATAACAAGTGTTGGTAAGGACGTGGAGAATTTAAAAGCCTCATACACTGCTGGTGGGAATGCGAAATGGTGGAGCTGCTGTGGAAACCAATCTGGTGGCCCCTCAAAAAGTCAAACATAGAGTTCCCACATGACCCAGCAATTCTCCTAGGGACATACCCAAAAGAACTGAAAACTTGTGTCCACCAAAAAACTTGTACACTAATATTCATAGCAGCATGATTCCAAATTGGCAAAAAGCAGAATCAGCCCAAATGCCCATCAACTGATGAATGGAAAACAAAATGCATTCCAGCCAGACAATGGAGTATTATTCAGCTATAACAATGAATGATACGTGCAACTGATGCATGTAACGACACACGCCTGAACCTTGAAAACACGGCTCTCAGTAGATGTATATTCCAGAATTATATTATGGTTGTGGTTCCACAACCTTATGGAGATTGTAGACATTGATAATGGTGGTGTGTATAGTATGTGAATTACATCTCAATAGAATAAATGACAAAAGTCTGGGGGAAAGTCCTCTAGTTTACTCAAGTGGGATCATTAACATTCCAACTGACAGAAAGAGAAACGCCTTACCTTGGAGCTCTTGTCAGATGCAGTGGCAGTGGAGGCTGGGGCAACACCAACCATTGGAAAGGAAGGGAGCCATGGGCACTCATCTACGCTGCTGAAGAAAATGGGCACAACCACTTCAAAAAACCCTTGGACAGCAAATACTAAGTATGAACATTACACAAACCGGATACCCTGGAGACTTCCTTCCTAGGAAAAGCCCAACATCGATGCGAGCCCATAGACATAAATAGACATACAGAAATGTTTACAGAGGCATCATTTGCTGCAAACCAAAACCAGGGAACGAGAAAGAAACAGCCCACAGCTGTCAGTGAATAACAGGATGGTTGAAGCGGGTATACTCACACAACAAAACACTATGCAGAATAAAAGTGAGTGAACCAGTACTACACGCAACAGCAAGGAATACAATGTGTGATAACCTTCCAAAATTCAATCCTTAAGCTAGAGTTTAAACTTGAAAGCCATCAGCCTGTTAATGAAATTGCTAGAAAATACAATAAACATTCTTCAATCTGGATTTAAAATTTGAAAACAGTATGAAGTTGTAAACGGCCTACTCTCTCAAAATTCAAAAATTTCATCCATAAAACTTTACATCAATCCCTAACTTTCAGAACTAAAGTATTTCTAGATTATAACTAGTCTGATTCTCATCTAAACTTTAACCACATTAAACAAAAAAGTATGAGTCTTTCAATTGGGCAGTCATTTTTAGTTTAAAAATATCTTTTTAAATATGAGCACATCTGGATCTTCTAATCGTAAACAACTCCTTTTTAAAATGTGTTTAAAAAGCTTTTATTCCTCAGCAAAGGAATTGGATCTCTTCGTTGACTTTAACATTTGCAGAGAAGATGTTGAACTAAAAATTCTTAATGTATCTAGATATTTACTTTTGTTTTATAACTTCATAATTCTCTTTACTGATTCTTCACTCTTCTAGCATTTAATTTTAATTTGTTCACTTGTGTTAATTATAAGTTAAGGTTTGTGTGTGTGAGCTTATATAAGTATGTTCATATTTTTGTGAGACAGACAGTGAGAGAAGGTTTAAAAAACAAAGGAGAGAGTGAAAGAATGAGAAAAAGAATTGGAATGAGAGAGAAAATATATGTAGTATAACTGATGCAAAGTACTGCGTCAATATACTTGATTAATTCAGGGCTATTCAGTACGATTTTTTAACCTGCTTTAAAAAAAAAAAAAAAAAAAAAAGCTGGCAAAGTGTGGTGGCTCACACCTGTAATCCCAGCACTTGGGGAGGCCAAGGAGGGCAGATCACAAGGTCAGGAGTTCGAGACCAGACTGGCCAACATGGTGAAACTCTGTCTCTATTAAAAATACAAAAATTATCCAGGCATGGTGGCGGGCACCTGTAAACTCAGCCACTCGGGAGGCTGAGGCAGGAGAATTGCTTGAATCCAGGAGGTGAAGGTTGCAGTGAGCTGAGATTGTACCATTGCACTCCAGCCTGAGCAACAGAGCAAGACTCCATCTCAAAAATAAAAAGAAAGAAAGAATAGAAACAACAGGGTACTCCATCTTGTGGAAAGATGAAATAAACTCATTTTACCCTAAGCATAACTAAAAAGCCTGAGCACTGGGTATTAAGCACAGTAAGAAGACTCTGAAGGTAGAAAGAAGGCAGACTGTATTGAGACTTTGGGCCCCCATTGAATGGCTCAATGGTGAGTTCTTTGGGGCGTTTTCCTCTTGCCTCATATATATCTCAGACAGGGAGATGGAGAAACCAATGACCTGGAGATGCCAGTGGGCACAGACAAAAAAACAAACAAAACAAAACCAGAAAAGCCAACTCTCTTATGACCCTTGTGGCAAATTGTAGTCAACCATATCCAGAAATCAGTGTCATTCATTGCAAGAAGAACAGAAAAACAAGTTAATTACTATGGTAATAATCTGGTTTCTGTGCTTAATGTCAAATAGCAAGTTGCTATTGCTAGGTTGATATTGTTCTGAATATTGAGGAAATGTGAAATCTCTTTATACTTTTATAATAAGATTTCCTATGGTTAATCTATAACTAGTCCAGCAGAGCTTTAATTTCCTCCTAATAGGACATTTAAACATTTACCAGGTTATGGAGAGTTCAAAAATCAGGTTTTCAATCAGCAATTCCTAATTCAACTTCTGCTCTCTACAGACTAACACACATTAATGAGGAATATTGCTTCTCTGCAAACCAGAACAGCAACATGCAGAGTAATCAGTTTAGCCCTGCACCCACCAGCCAGAATGCCTCCAACTGGCTCAGCTGCAGATGCACCTGGCTGGATGTTAAATTGTCGAAGGAAGAAGCCATTGGTTGGAAACTCTGTGTGGGCTTTATAGTGGAGCAGCAGGGTGAAAAAATTAATAAATACACAAAAAACAAAAACAGAACTGGGAAACAGTTTTGGTACCAGCCAGTCTGACTGAGAAGAACCAGCCTCCACTTGATCATGCCTGCTGCCATGCCTACCTTCCTTTGGTCTTTGACCTCTCCGGCAACATGCATGGAAGGACACCTGCTCTATGGGGCATGGCACTGACCTTCTTCCTCGCACTCAATCATCCCAGCCAGCCTACAAAGTAGGTAGAGCGACAGCGTCACTTTGCAGGTGAAGAAACTGAGGCACAGACACCTTCAGTAATGTGCCAGAGGACACCAGTTTTTTACTGGCACCAAAGCCTATTCTCTCAACGGCTGGGCAACACTGTCTATGTTTCAGCTCTTCTTTTTTTTAATGGACTCTCACATTTCTCCATGCTGACCATTGGCCTAATCCCCATGTATAATTCAGTAAACGTAAAGGTTCTACAAGGAGCCAAACACTGTGTTTAAAATATATACTTTCCAGTTTGGCTTAATCCAAGTTTAAAATGTAGTCTTCTTAGAAGAAAGAGGCTTTCGTGCAATTCTCTGTGAGTGTAAACTTTGTGTTCATAACAGAACATTTGATGAGAATCAGATGAAAGGTGTTCCTGGCTGTATCCTGAGTACAGTATTCTGTATACAGTATTCTGTTTTGCTGGTTGGGGGCAGATTAATCACCTAGGAGAGGTCGAGTTGACGAAATAGACAGATTCCTGGATGGAGAGCCTGACCTTCCCTGCTCAGCAGGCCGAAGAGGGAGCTCCTATCACGTGGGGGCTCGGTAGAATGACTTGCTGAACAAACCCACCATGAGCTGAGTGCCCAGCCAACCAGGTAAAAACATCCCTCACCAGGAAATTGAGGTATCAGGCCTCAAGGGCTTTTCAGGGTGCAGATTCATTTAAGGGCAACCTTGTTCTCAAGAGTTCATTGTTTTGGTTCCTGCTGAACTCCCTGAAGGTAGTTTGCAGATAACCCCAGAGATGGGCAGGAGGGCCTGCAAGCAGCATGGGGCAGGGCTTGCTTCTTTCTGAGGAGCCCAGGCCCCATGCCCTTCAGCATCACTCAAGACCACAAGGTCCCCACGGCCCGATGGAACAGCCACCCTCACCTGGCCTAGCCAGCTCCTGGCCCCTCCTTTACTGCTATCTGAATCTCAGAGCCCATCAGTGTGGATCACGTCAGATTCAGAGCCACTCAGATATTTCCCCAGAGCTTGCATAGCACCGGGACTGCCCACTGTCTGCCCTCATCATCCCAGCTGGGCACCCTACCCTGCCCTTCTGACATTTCCCTCATTGGTCCTTGCACATTTCAGCTTTGCAGCCAGGCTCAGCCATTTAACCTTATTTCTGGGAATTTCAGAGTGAGCACTGGGTAGTCCTGGAACTTAAATCCCATGGCTTTCATAGGCAAATGTGTCTCTTTTGTCTGTCACTAGATCAAAGAAAGGGGGAAAGGAAAGGGTTTGGTTGGAGGTGGAGGGACAGTATTTTTTCATTTATAGGCAGAGACTGGCTTGTGTAAAAGTTTCAGGTTACATGAAATCTAAGCAGTATCGAAAGAATCCTGATGACTTCATCTCCAAATGCCTTGAATGGCCTTCCTCAACATCCTGCTGGGGCCACCCTTGGGTCGGGGACTTGCAGGCTTTTTAAACACATGGGCTTTGCCATCTGCACAGGGTTTAGGGGACTGTACGCAGCTTGGATGTATGTAGTTCTTTGTGGAGGGAGGCAGGTAATTTTTTTTTTTTTTTTTTTTTTTTGAGACGGAGTCTCGCTTTGTCGCCCAGGCTGGAGTGCAGTGGCGAGATCTCTGCTCACTGCAAGCTCCGCCCCCCGGGTTCATGCCATTCTCCTGCCTCAGCCTCCAAGTAGCTGGGACTACAGGCGCCCGCCACCTCGCCCGGCTAGTTTTTTGTATTTTTAGTAGAGACAGAGTCTCACCGTGTTAGCCAGGATGGTCTCGATCTCCTGACCTCGTGATCCACTTGCCTCGGCCTCCCAAAGTGCTGGGATTACAGGCGTGAGTCACCGCGCCCGGCTGAGGCAGGCCATTTCTAACCATACCTGGCCTTGAACCCACCCAGGTTGTTCCACCTGCTTCAGGTCCCTTCACTGCTCCTGACTCCCTGAGCAACCTCAGGCCACACCTCAAGGACCAACTCGAAGGCCGCACACCAGGCACGCACCTTCCCCAGCACTGCTGCTCTGAGCTGGCACAGGGGCGTCCCCACATCCTGCCAGTGGCCCTTTAGGCCTTGCCATGTAGGAATTGGAGGAAGCCTCAGACAGTCGCCCCAGGATGGCAGAGCCCCTGAGAACAGTGTCAGCGTCAGACTTGCCCTGTATCCTCCTCATGCATGGCCAATGGGAGACTCCAGTAGACACCAGAGGGGTGGACCCAGGAAAGCATGAACGAATGGCCGAAGGATGACAAAGTTTCACTTCTCTAGGGGTATGGCAATTTCCACACAGCTTTCACACCCAGTAGGCCAGCGGTTTCCAACCATTTTGGCACCTGGAACCAGTTTCCTGGAAGGTAATTCTTCCATAGACTGGCGATGGGGGAGGGGGGATGATCTCAGGATGAAACAGTTTCACCTCAGATTATCAGGCATTAGTTAGATTCTTAGAAGGAGCATGCAGGCCGGGCGCGGTGGCTCACGCCTGTAATCGCAGCACTTGGGGAGACCAAGGCGGAGGGATCACAAGGTCAGGAGATTGAGACCATCCTGGCTAACACGGTGGAACCCCGTCTCTACTAAAAACACAAAAAATTAGCCAGGCATAGTGGCGGGCGCCTGTAGTCCCAGCTGCTTGGGAGGCTGAGGCAGGAGAATGGCATGAATCCAGGTGGTGGAGTTTGCAGTGAGCCGAGATCGCGCCACTGCACTCCAGCCTGGGCAACAGAGTGAGACTCCGTCTCAAAAAGAAGAAAAAAAAACAACAGGCAACCTAGATCCCTCACATGTGCAGTTCACAATAGGGTTGGAACTCCTATGCGACTCTAATGGCACCGCTGATCTGATGGGAGGCGGAGCTCCGGGGGTCATGCTTATTTGCCTGCAGTTCACCCCCTGCTGTGCGGCCCAGTTCTTAACAGGCCATGGACCAGTACCAGCCCGCGGTCCTGCGACTGGGGACCCCTGCATGAGGCCATCTCCAGGGTCACACAGACAGTGCTATTCATACTCACTTATGGCTCCAACCAGAATCCATGGGGCCTGAGACCCATGTCATGGAGAATAATGGAGTGACTTGAAATCAGGACTTCCGTCCTGTCCCTGGGAGGGCACGGAGGTGACCACAGAGGTAGCAGAAGTCAAGTCCACCCCTTGGGGCAAATGCAAACCAGCCACTGGGCTAAGGAGGTAGACAGCCATGTGTAATCCCCCTAAAATGTCACCCACTATTCATTTCCATCTATGCACAACTTCTGTGTTCCCAGCACAGAATAAGTAAGAACTGGGGGGAATTAAAAATTAAATGTGGAGTTAGGAAGTCTTGGCTTCTGTCTCCGGTCATTGAATAGGACAGCAGTAGCGAAGTAGAAGATGATGGTTTGGAGGCAGAACCCCATGGGCTGGATGGCGGGCACAGGATGGGGTTGAAGCATAACAGGAGGTAACTGCATCAACTCATTCAATCATTTGGGGTCATCTTCAGGTCCTACTGCCAGGTGCTATGGGCTGAACTGTGTCCCCCCCAAAACTCATACGCTGAAGTCTAACCTCCCAGGCCCTCAGATGTGACTGTATTTGGAGACAGGGTTTCAAAGAGGTACTTAAAGTAAAATGGGGGGCCAGGCGCAGTGGCTCACGCCTGTAATCCCAGCACCTTGGGAGGCCAAGGCGGGCGGATCACAAGGTCAGGAGTTTGAGACCAGCCTGGCCAACTTAGTGAAACCCTGTCTCTACTAAAAATACAAAAAAATTAGCTGGGCATGGTGGTGGATGCCTATAATCTCAGCTACTTGGGAGGCTGAGGCAGGAGAATCGCTTGAACCTGGGAGGCGGAGGTTGCAGTGAGCTGAGATTGCACCACTGCACTCCAGCCTGGGCGAAAGGCGAGACCCTGTCTCAAAAAAAAAAAAAAAAAGGCAACATGGGATGATTAGAGTAGGCCCTCATCCAATATGACCTGTGTCCTTATAAGAAGAGGAGATTAGGACAGAGACACACAGAGGGATCCCCTGTGGGGCCACAGGGGGAGCTCAGCCATCTGCAAGCCCAGGAGAGAGGCCTCAGGGGAATCCAGCCTGACAACATGTTGGTTTTTGATTTCCAGCCTTCAGGGCTGTGAGAGAGAAATGTCTGTTGTTTAAGCCACCCAGTCTGTGCTATTTTATTATAGCAGCGTGAGCTAACCAAGACATGAGAGTCATTCTTATTATTAACACTTTGAAACTGAGGAAACTGAGGCTGTGAAAGGACCGAACTGGGATGGTTCCCAGATGTGTCTGGCTCCTCAGTGTCTCCTCTTCCCACCACACCACAACCACGGGAGGCGGGCACAATGCCCTTTTTCCCTGCCCCAGGTAGAAGGTGCAGAAGATAGTGAGCAGGTCTTAAGCCAAGAGGAGGCATTTGGAGCTGAGTTGAAGCCCCTCAGCAGAGCTGCATGGAGCCAAAGGAGAGTGAGGACAGCATGGCCTGAGGAGCCCAGCACACAGGCCTCCAGACGGGGTCAGGCCAGCATGAGCACAGACACTGCTCATGGAGACTGGCCCACGGCCTGGGTGAAGGGTATCAGAGGCACAGAGTGATTCACTGAGAGCTGGAGGTAGCTGAAAGGGCTGGGGGAGCACAGGTTTGGAGAATCAAGTCCAGGGAAGGAGAAAAAGCGCTAGTCTCAACAGGGAGAGAAAGTGTCCCAGGTGTGTAAGGAATGTGACAGCCTCTGTCAGTGAACCCCAGGGCCGCTGAGCACTGGACTTGTCTGATCTGATGTCAGAGTCAAAGCACCAGATGTGCTCCTCAAGAGGTTCTTCCCCCGCAGAAGCATGGACTCTCTACAGACAAAGACCCCCTTGGGCTGGCCAACTGTGGCCGGGGCCTTCCCAGGAGACTCTCTGATCAGTGGCCAGGGAAAAGGAGAGTTGGGGAGGAGTCCCATCACAGCCCTTCTGGGAGCAGTGCCTCTTGAGAAGGGGCTCAGGGGGACACCTGTCGGCCAGGTGGAGAAGCCCAATAGGGCCATCCTTTTCTGCCCCTTCCTTCCTGCCTCCATGAAGGCCCCAAAACCCATATCTGTGTGTAAATAGGTCATGGGGTGGGGGTGGAACTGCCACTTACTCAGCACTATCCTATGCCAGGACTGAGCATTCATTCATTCATCATCTCAGTCAACACTGAGAGCCTCCTCCATGCCAGTCACTGGGAATACAGTGGGAAGCAAAAACAGGGCCCTGGCCCTACTGAGTTGGGATTCAGCGCTGCACACGCATCAGAGACATTTCATCCTCACATCAGCTCTGTAGAGTGGGCAGCATGAACTCGCAATTAATGAAGAGATTCAGAATGCTGGGCACCTCATCCACAGACACAGCATGGTGCAGACCGAGGGTTCCCAACTAAAGGCCGTTTTGCCCACAAAGGGACATTTGGCAATGTGGAAGACATTTTTGGTGTCACAAGTGGATGGTGCCACTGGCATCTGGTGGGTAGAGGCCAGGGATGCTGCTAAACATCCTACGATGCCCAGGACAGGCTCTGTAGCAGAGATTTCTCCAGCTGCAAAGGTCAACAGCACTGAGGTGAGGAGACACAGCTGCAGACCTCACTGGAGCCCACTCAGACCCTGCTCTGCTCACGGAGGCCCAGGATCTCCACACCCCAAGACCCTTGCAGGGGGACTGGCTTGTGACTGCTCTCTAACAGGCCATGAGAGGAAGTGTGTGTGCCACTTCTGGGCAGAAGTGTAGACACGTGGGTGAGAGACCTCCATGGACGTTCCCCCACCATGAAGGTGAAGGTCGCTTCCCCTGGAGCTGGCCAAGCTTGGAGACAAGAGCAGCCTGCAGGGTGGGACTTCTGCACAAGGGGACAGCTGCCCTGCAAAGTCACAGGCCCACAGAAGATTTTGCATATGTGAGAAATAAACACAGACAATGTGAAGCCACTGAGATTTAGGAGATGTTTCATTACCACAGCAGAACCCAGTCTAGCCTGACAAATACACACGCTGGTAAGGACTCATGCCAACATTCAAGGCCAAGCTTCAGCCTCAGCCACCTCACCTGCCAAAGGCATGTTGTGAGACTCCAGTGAGATAAAGCATGTGGAGCACACAGCATGGGAAGACAAGCCTCAAAGCCCAGGCCCTGGGCATGCTGCAGGCAGGTGGCCAGTGTCCTGGCCATCATCACTATCTGCAAGCAGGGGAAGAAAGAGAGTGTGAGCTCACAGGCAAGAAGGAGGCCAGGTTGTGAGACAGCCAGGCTGGGCCCTGGAGGCGTGGGAAGAAAGCAGCGTCCCCAGCCCTGCGCTGGCCCTGAGCCCTGAATGCACGTGAAGAATGAGGTCAATCAGCCAGCATCTTCATCTTCCTGCAATGCTGCATGAATGAAAGAAATGAATTTCAAACGACTTGGACCAGTATCTAATTATTATGATTTATTAACACCAAGTACATAAAGCAGCCCCCTGGACATGACATTCCTCATTCCCCCAGTGAGTCTGGGAGCCTGGCGAGCCTCCTGCTGCACCCTGAGCAATTCTTTTCATTATCAGCATCATTATTATTTATAACAGCCCAGCCACCGGGGAGCAGGGTAATCGCCAATCGCTATAAAGTTCGCAGCAAGTTCAAGGATCGGCCAGGAGGCCTTGAGGGCAGCTATGAAAATGAGAAAATAGCTTAGCAGTTGGGGAAAGGGGACCCCACTGGCCTGAACGTCTCCAGAAGTTTTGGCCTGTCTGATCTAAGAGGTTCACTGACAGAAAGGTGAGCTGGTGCAACTTCTGCACCTTCTCTTTCTTTAAAAAAAAAAATGTGGCAAAATACATTTAACATAAAATTTACCATTTCAACCATTGTAAGTGTACAATACAGTTCAGTGATATTTAAACGCATTCACATTATTGTGCAGTCATCACCACACTTCATCTCCAGAATGTTTTCGTCTGCAAAATTGAAAGTCTGTCCCCATTCAACATGAACTTTCCATTCTGCGTCCCTCCAGCCCCTAGCAGCCACCACTGTACTTTCTGTCTCTATGAATTTGACCACTCTAGGTCTGTCACATGAATTTAGCTATTCTGGGTCTCTATTCTGGGTTCCTTAAGTATCGTGCGGTATCTGTCCTTTTGTGCCTGGCTATTTCCTGTAGCAGAATGTCCTCAAAGTTCATCCATGTCATAGCATGTGACAGAATTCCCTTTTTTTTCAAAGCTGAATAACACCCCATTGTATGCATATACTACATTTTGCTTATCTATTCATCTGCTGGGGGACATTTGGGCTATTTCTACCTCTGGCGATTGTGAATAATATTGCCATGAACACAGGTATGCAAGCATCTGCTTGAGTCCCTGATTTCAATTCTTTTACATGTATATCCAGCATGGACTCATGAGATCATATGGTAATTCTAGTTTTCATATTTTGAGAAGCTTCCATACCGTTTTCCACAGTGGACACACTATTTCATGTTGCCTGCCCCCCAACAAACAAAGGCTCCAATCTCTCACCACTTCTACACCTTACTATTAGAACCTTTCAGTGATCACTACTACTGCTGGAATTCGCCATTATGGAACACTTAACAGTGTACCCAGAGCTTCCACATTCTCTCCAACTCCAAAGGTTGATCGTGATGCTAAGCTGGTAGGAGCTTTGGAACACAATCATAGTAACACTTTCTCAGATTTGAGAAGTTGCATGGTTCTCCAAACTTCATTCTGAATGGAGGTTGGTCAACAATGCTACATGAAGACAACATGTAATCCTTAATCACGGAGGAAAATGTGCAAATGTAAATGCTGTCATACCTGTCTATATAATAAACAGGAACCATACTCTCATCAGACACATTTCTTAGCTCAGCATATTATCTTCTCCCTCTCCCTCTGGGTTGGAAGTCACTGGCAGGATTTGAAGAGACGAATCCTGGAGAGACGTAAGGTATCCTGGTTAACTGGTGGGTTTTGGAACCAGTGCAATCCAGCCCTGTGCTTCTAGGTGAGGCACCTGTTCCCTCAGAGACTGTTCATCATGTGTAAATTGCAGCTGGTGACAGGATTTAATAGTCGTAATAGTCCTCACTTACCAGGTGCTCCCTGGGTTTCACGCACTTGTTTTTAAAATTGAGAAAATTCACTTGTAATAAAATTTACCATTGTAAAGTGTACAATTCAGTGGTTTTTTAAAGCGTGTTTACAAACCAGCATCATGATTTAATTCCAGAACATTTTCATCACCCCAGAAGAAACCCTGTACCAATTAGCAGTAATCCTGCACCCAATCCATCACCTACCCCCACCTCCTGGCAATGACAAATTAACCTACTTTCTGTCATTATGGATTTTCCTATTCTGGACACTTAATATAAATTGAATCATATTAAACATGGTCTTTTGGATCCGGCTTCACTCACCTGATACAAAGTTTTCAAGGTTTATCCACCTTGCAGCACATGTCAGTACTCCATTCCTCTTTATGACTGAGTAATATTTTATTGCACCTATATGCCACATTTTGTTGATCCAGCCATCTGCTGATGGACATGTGAGCTGTTTCCACCTTTTGGCTATTATGAATGATGCTACTAAAAACTCCTACATGCCAATTATTGTGTGAACATGTTTTTTTGTTTGTTTTTTGTTTTTTGGAGGCAGAGTCTCGCTCTGTCGCCCAGGCTGGAGTGCAGTGGCACAATCTCAGCTCACTGCAAGCTCTGCCTCCCAGGTTCACGCCATTCTCCTGCCTCAGCCTCCAGAGTAGCTGGAACTATAGGCACTCACCACCACACCTGGCTAATTTTGTGTATTTTTAGTAAAGACAGGGATTCACTGTGTTAGTCAGGATGGTCTTGATCTCCTGACCTCGTGATCCACCTGCCTCGGCCTCCCAAAGTGCTGGGATTACAGGCGTGAGCCACCGCGCCCGGCCTGTGTGAACATATTTTTAACTCACTTGGGTATGTAACCTAGGAGCAGAGTTGTTAGGCTATAGGGTAATTATATGCTTAAATTCCAGACTGTTTTCCACAGTGGTTATACCATTTTACATTCCCACCGGCAGTGTAGGAGGGCTCCAATGTCTCTTCTTCCTCACTGACACTTGTTATTGCCTGTCATTCTGATTACAGCCATCCTGTGGATGTGAAGTGGTATTTCATTGTGGTATTGATTTAATTCTCTTAGTGACTAGGGATGTTGAGTATTTTTTCATGTGTTTAGTGGCCATTTGTGTATCTTTTCTGGAAGCATGTCTATTCAATTTGTCTATTTTTAATTAGGTTATTTGTGCTTTTATTGCTGAGTTGTATGAGTTCTTTTTATATTCTGAATATTGAAATTATCTATTATTCTTTGGTTGTTTGTGCTTTTGTTGTCATATCTGAGAAACCACTGTCAAATCCAAGGTCAGGAAGATTAAGTCCTATGTTTTGTTGTAAGAGATTTATAGCTTTAGCTCTTACACGCAGGTCGTTGATCCATTTTTTAGCAGATTTTTGTATATGGTGTGAGGTTTGAGTCTAGCTTCACTGCTTTGCATGTGGATTTCAGTTTTCCTAGAACCATTTGTTGAGAAAAGAAGAGTTGTCTTTGTACTCTAATTTAGAATCAATTTCCCATAGATATACAGATTTATTTCTGGCCCAGACACTGTTCTAAGTGCTTTTGCCTTAAAAAGTAATTGTGATGATTAAATAAAAGGAGAGAAAATATTTTGCCCACTTCAATACTTATCCTCTACACATACGACAAACTGTGAATAGTTGCAAGGATTTTTTTCACTTTTACAAAGCTTGATATTTCTTTTGTTTTATTTTGTTCTGTTTTTGTTTTTTGAGATGGAGTCTTGCCCTGTCACCCAGGCTGAAGTGCAATGGCGCAATCTCCGCTCACTGCAATCTCTGCCTCCTAGGTTCAAGCGATTCTCCTGCCTCAGCCTCCCAAGTAACTGGGATTACAGGTGCACACCACCACACCTGGCTAATTTTTTGTATCTGTAGTAGAGGTGGGGTTTCACCTTGTTGACCAGGCTGGTCTCAGACTTCTAAACTCATGATCCGCCCGTCTCAGCCTCCCAAAGTGCTGGGATTACAGGCGTGGGCCACCGCACCTAGCCCGATATTTCTTACTTTCTATTTTAATTCAGAATAATATTTGGCCTTGTTCCAGGATGGATTTTAATAGCTTATGTTTTAAGAATCATCATTAATAGACAATAAATTTGTTATTTATTAAGTGCTATTAGGTCATTAGGTTAAAAAAATAAACAAGGCCAAGCACTGTGGCTCACGCCTGTAATCCTAGCACTTTGGAAGGCCGAGGCGGGTGTACCTGAGGTCAGGAGTTCAAGACCAGCCTGGCAAACATGGCGAAACCCCATCTCTACTAAAAATACAAAAATTAGCCAGGCTTGGTGGTAGGTATCTGTAATCCCAGTTACTCAGGATGCTGAGATAGGAGAATTGCGTGAACCCGGGAGGCAGAGGTCGCAGTGAGCCGAGATTGCGCCATTGCACTCCAGCAAGAGTGAAACTCCATCTCAAAAAAATAAATACATAAAAATGTAAAAATATATAAATAAATAGACCTTTAACAAGTTAAATGTAAATAATTTAGCCCAACTAAATTATTATTGGATAAAGATCCCATCAGTAAAGAGAAGCTTTACTTTTTCCACAGAGTAATGATTGCTATGCTCTCCTCTTTTTCGGGTTAAACATCTGAGATGTGAAAATTAAAGGACAGGCCTAGATCCAGCTGGAGAGCCAGGCATCAAGCCAGAGCCCTTTGCTCCAAGTCCAGGGTCCTTGTGTTTCATGCAAGCAAGCCCTGCCTTCTTGTTTACAGATCGGAAGCCCAGCGAGTCCTTCTTTAGCAGGGGTGACAACGTTGTACATTAATCTGTAACACCAGGGGCATTAGACCCCCGCATATGATCCTTAGGCAGAGACAAAAATAGTTGGGGTCTCCGCAACAGAGCATGCTGAGGAAAGGACTTAGGCATGGGGTGAGAGGAGGTGCCAATGGTTTCTTAGCTGGACATATGATCAAGCACTTTCCAGAAGTGTATGTTAACATGTAACCTGCCCTGCCCCACACAGGGCCTCCATCGGTCAAAATGGCTACCCAAGGGGCACAATCAATGACCTCTGGTTACTTGACAATTGCCATGTGCCTACTTGGGTTGGGGTGGGGGTGTTACACTGTGGTGGTCCACAAAAAATGGATGGAAAAGATTAGGCCATTCTGTAGCAAAGGAAGCTTACTTTAAGTAAAGACTGAGATTGCATCTGCTGTGACCATATTGGATGTTGGTTTGCATGGCTATAAGGAAAGAAACCTGAAAGAGAAACTATGCAAATGACAACCATCCAAGACCACAGCATCTCCCCACAGTCAATCCTTGTGTTCAAAGGACAGTTGTGTTTTCAGCACCCAATGGAACTTCCTCAAATTGCTGAGAAAGTTTTGGTGGTTATTGTTGCTGTTTTATTAGGATTTATTCAATATTTCCTACATACAATACTTACAAATTATGTATTGATTATCTCCTGCATACCATACTTACGAATTCTTTCTAATTCTTGCAAGAACTCTACAGTTTAGGTATTGTTTCTCATTACAGATGAGAGAACTGAGCCTTAGAGAAGACGTGCCAGTGTCACTGAGATTTTAGGAGATAGGACAGAACCAGAACCTGTCTATAGAAGCACAGATGTTTTCACCCTCTGTACTGTGGGTGCTTACCTCATATTTTGACTAAAATGTTTTGTTTGGTTTATTTAGCTTCTGAAATTTGTATTCCTCACACCTGTCTTTATGTGCCTGGGGGGAGGGAAACTTAAGCATTGGAACCTACATCCCAGTGATCAGCGAGTAGAAAGAATCCATGCCTTTCTCCCAGTGGCCCAGGTAGGGCTGACCCAGAACTCTGCTCAGAGCACGGATGTCTCAGTTGCTCTGTGTCCAGCTGCCTTGTGTGGAGTGAGCTGATGGGGAGGAATTTCTTTAGGGGAATATAGAACTCTTTGCAGTCAGGATTTTCAGGGCTAGCTTCAGGCTCCTGACTTCTGAGTAACTAGGTCAAGGCCACTTCAAAATTAACAGAATGGTCCTCATTTTCACTATTGGTATCTAACACTGTCCTAGAAATAGCAAGTAAGTCAGTACGACGAGAAGATGAAAGAAAAATACTGGAAGTGAGGGGGTAAACTATTAGTTTAATGCTTCCAGATAAACTAATTAAAATTATTACAAACTAATTATTTAAAACTAATTTAAAATGTCTACTTAAAAATCTTAAGAGATGCCGGGCGCGGTGGCTCATGCCTGTAATCCCAGCACTTTGGGAGGCCGAGGCAGGTGAATCACGAGGTCAGGAGATCAAGACCATCCTGGCTAACATAGTGAAACCCTGTCCCTACTAAAAATACAAAAAACTTAGCCAAGCCTAGTGGCGGGCGCCTGTAGCCTCAGCTACTCGGGAGGCTGAGGTAGGAGAATGGAGTGAACCTGGGAGGTGGAGCTTGCAGTGAGCCGAGATCATGCTACCGCACTCCAGCCTGGGTAACAGAGCGAGACTCCATCTCAAAAAAAAAAAAAAAAAAAAAAAAAAAATCTTAAGAGAATCAAGTAAAGATTAATTGATAAAATAAGAGAATTCAGAGTGTGGTCGGTTATAATATAAATATTTAGAAATCAAAACCTTTTTCAATATGAGCAAGAGAATATCATTTTTAATAAGTATTCTACTCACAACAACAAAAAAATCTAAAATATCTAGGATTAAATTTAAGATTTACAGAAGGATATAAAGAGAATAACTTGATGCATAGAGTGATATCATAATCCAGGATTCAAAGCTCAGTACCACAAAAGAGGCCACGTAGTAAATATTTTTCAGCTTTGGGAGCCACACGGTCTCTGTTCCGGCTGCTCGATTCTGCCATGATCGTGTGAAAACAAAACATAAATGAGCCACCAAGTGTGGCTGTGTTTTAATAAAACTTTATTCACTAAAACAGCCGGAAGGCCAGTTTGTCCTGTGGGACATAGTTTGCCAGCCCCTGCTACAAGTGATTGTCTTCTTCCTCTAGCATAAAATACTACAAGGAGCATTATGCCACTTCTAAAGTGTTCCCTCTTTTGAAATATTTCCTGAAGATAGACTTAGAGTTTTGATTCCTGGCCGGGCGCAGTGCCTCACGCCTGTAATCCCAGCACTTTGGGAGGCCGAGGCGGGCGGATCACGAGGTCAGGAGATCAAGACCATCCTGGCTAACGTGGTGAAACCCCGTCTCTACTAAAAATACAAAAAATTAGCCAGGTGTGGTGGCGGGCGCCTGTAGTCCCAGCTACTCGGGAACCTCAGGCAGGAGAAAGGTGTGAACCTGGGAGGCGGAGCTTGCAGTGAGCTGAGATTGTGCCACTGCACTCCAGCCTGGGCAACAGAGCAAGACTCTGTCTCAAAAAAAAAAAAAGAATTTTGATTCCTGGGCCAGGGAAAATAAATAAAATATACTTATAGTTTGGGACACATATTGCCACATGCATTCTAAAATGTCTGCTACAAATTGCAGTGTGACCAACTCATGAGGATAACTACTTCACACTACCACCAGTATTAGATGAGTTATTTTAAGATTGTTAATTTAATCTTTTTAAGCGTTTCAAATAGGACTTCTGTGAGAGCTGTTGATGGGAAAATTTTTTCTTTCTTTTTGGATTTTTTGGAATTATCAGGTTACCTACTTTGTACCCGTACCCCTTGAAGTTGAAGTGGAAGCATTTTTAAAATAAAACATCCCATGGGCTCTTAACAATATATAATGTATCATCTACTTTGGGGCTCCTTATCCTCAAATATTTTAGTTCTTCTGCATTTAAAGATGACCTTTCTATGTTTACTGTAAGGAATTTCCTTTGAAGGTTTTAATTTAGCCAAGATAGTTTGCAGTCAAGATGCTATGAAGTGTTGGGACATAATTGAAGTTAGGGTTTCCCAAGCACTGTCTCCTGGCAATTTTCAAGGCACTTTATATACATTTTAGAACACAGCTCTTTCCAGCCCTTTTCACATTCTTTCTTTAGTCTTCCATTTGGAAGGTCCTGCTGAAAGCGCTGAAACACAGCAGAGAGCGCGGGGGTGCTGATTACACACGCAGTGCTTGTCGCCTAATACATTTGTAGCTTTTATGCTTACGAAGACAACTGTGATGCCTCAAGTTCAATTTTCAATGTAATTACCTGCCTGTGATATTGACAGGAATCCCTATGTGATAGGTACAGATGTTCCTATTTCATTTCTGACTTGTTGGTGTCAAATGAATGCGCCCGTGAATGGGACTGTCATGGGAAAAAGTGACTCAAAGATAGTATTTCACTGCCCCAAATAGCTCACTTAAAAAAAAAAGAAAACACAAGCAGATTTTAAACTTTTAGGATTATTGCAGTAAAATCTTACCTGTTAGGAGCCCTTGGAAAGATCACCTTCCTGAATAG
Source organism: Macaca mulatta (assembly GCF_049350105.2). Classification (NCBI taxonomy): domain Eukaryota; kingdom Metazoa; phylum Chordata; class Mammalia; order Primates; family Cercopithecidae; genus Macaca; species Macaca mulatta. The sequence continues at coordinate 80,882,370 of NC_133408.1, forward strand.
CTGATGGACTGCTGTTGTAAATGTCAGGTCGGGGTGGGGGTGGGGGTTGGGCTTTTTAACCCATTTAGATGGAAGCCCACACAAGTGCACCGAGTCGAAGGCTCCTTCCTCACTGAATCTGCGCCAGTCATGATCATTGCTGAACTCTAACAAGAGCACAGCTGCTGCTGCACGTGGAATCCTCACAGAAACCTCAGGGAGATTGTTATGAGCATGCCCTTTTTACAGTGGGGAAATGGAGGCACGGAAGACAGTACCAGTTACTTTCCTAAGAGGACCGCTTGGGCAGTAGACCTTGTGAAGAGCCTCATTCATACCCACCACGCCATGCAGCACCCTGCAGTCCGCCTGTGGGCTAGATCACGGAAGGGGCTGTGAGAATGCATCGGGCTCTCACCTGCGGGGCCCAACCCTGACTCCACACTCAGTGTGATTTTCTTCATCCTCCTTCTCCTCACTTCTACACCTGTTGCTCCTGGCCTTCTTTCAGCTGAAAAATCACACCATCCAGATTTTTAAGCTTTTTTTTTTTTTTTTTTTGGAACAGACTTTCACTCTTTCTTTTTTTTTTTTTTTTTTTGAGACAGAATTTCACTCTTGTTGCCCAGACTGGAGGCACCATCTCGGCTCACAGCAACCTCCACCTCTCGGGTTCAAGCAATTCTCCTGTCTCAGCCTCCCGAGTAGCTGGGATTACAGGCATGCGCCACCATGCCCGGCTAATTTTGTATTTTTAGTAGAGACGGGGTTTCTCCATGTTGGTCAGGCTTGTCTCAAACTCCTGACCTCAGGTGATCTGCCTGCCTCAGCCTCCCAAAGTGCTGGGATTACAGGCGTGAGCCACTGTGCCTAGACAGGAGTTTTACTCTTTTTGCCCAGGCTGGAGTGCAACGGCGTGATCTCGGCTCACTGCAACCTCTGCCTCCCGGGCTCAAGCAATTCTCCTGCCTCAGCCTCCTGAGTAGCTGGGATTACAGGCATGCACCACCACGCCCAGCTAATTTTATATTTTTAGTAGAGACGGGGTTTCTCCATGTTGGTCAGGCTGGTCTCGAATTCTCGACCTCAGGTGATCCTCCCACCACGGCCTCCCAAAGTGCTGGGATTTAAGTTTTTTTTTAAGAAGTGCAAACAAATTTCCTCCTTTTATAGGCCTATGGCATTCACCGAAGAGTCACAGTCAGCAGGCAACTGTCTACAGATGCATATGACATCTATTTTGAATGCTCAGAGAGATTTTTTATTCAGAACTTAATTTTCAACCCTGTTTTCACACAGGAGAAAGTCCTGTGCTAACTGCCGTCTCATTCACTATTTTCTCCCATTGAATTTAACCTTTTCATGGATGCCCACACTAGACAATCAGAAACTCTAGTGGCTGAGAAGGTCCAGGTGTGCCCCTGTGTGGCCCTTGCAGCATGTGACTGCATGGGACCCAAGGATAAGTCCTTCCCCCACTCCCAGGGGACGTTCCTTGAGATCCTCTGCCTGCTTCTCGTCCTCCAGGGGTGAAGCCAGCCTGCACCATTGAGAACCCCCAAATCTTCAGGTTCCAGACAGTCCCAGGCTTGTCTCTGTCTGAACAGGGCCCTCCTGGAGTTCTTAGGGGCCACCCACACCTCGCCCCAGGATCTGCCCTCCGCACTGGGGAGGGGATGTCTCTGGAGCCTGAGCCGGGCCGTGCCCAGCTTTGCTGGAGTCTCCTCGGCTCACGCAGTGGCCGCTGAGCTCTGGTTTCAAGGAGTCATTTATCTCCAATCCATTCCATATTTTGCATGGAGTCCCAAACTTTTCTCTTTGACACATAACACTGCTTACTTGGACAGCGGAGTCTGTTTTTCTTCACCTTGCCTGGAGACGGTGGGCAGGTCCAGTTCTCTGACCTCTGGCCCCTTTGCTAGCGCTGCAGGGGTTGGGAGGCTGCTCAGCCCACAGGGGCCTGTGTGGGCCCCTCACCAACAGCGTGATTCAAACGGTGGGAGGGGGGTCCTCCCCCTTAACTGCAGGTAAAAGCCCCTGGGGAGATTTCTAAAAATATGGACTTAGGAGCCTCACTCCCATCCTCGTTTCTGACTTAAATGTCGAGGTGGAGCCTAGCAACAGTGTTGTTTACAACCTCGCAGGTCCTCTCCTATGCACTCAGGGATGGGAAACATGTCTGAGACCGCAGATGACCCCAACAGCACTGAAACCCACCCAGCCTGGGGAGCTGGGGCCCAGAAACAGGGCCAGTCCACTGGCTGATCCCTTCCACCTCCTCATGGAGAACACATGTCCTTTCCAAATACAACCTCCATAACGTCTCTCAGCTCTACCAAAAGCCACCGTGGCTCATCTGTTATGGGGAGACTCCCGCCAATGCAGAAGGATGTGTGTTGTCACAGCTGGGCGGCGGGCCTTGGCAGAAATCAAGAACCTGCAGCTGGAGGGTCGTGGGGTAATCAGCCCAGCCATGTGCTGGACTCCCCAGGGGCCACCTTCCCATGGGACTGAGGGCCTGGACTCTTTGAATCCATGGACCCCGCAGGAATGAGAAGGGCAGGTCCTCTGCTGTGCCAGAATCTCTGTCTAGAGAGAAACAGGCCTCTGTGGGTGACTGTGTCGGCTCCTCTTGCCTCTGGCTCTGGCTGTAGGCTGCCTGGAGGGAAGGAGGAACAGGGCCTCGCAGGCCAGACTCAGGGATGGCTTCTCCCTGGGCGCAGACAGAGCAATTCCTGGGTAAGGTGTTAATCCACCGCTCTTTCTCAGATGGCCAGGTGGAGTGGAAGATCCCTCAGAATGACTTGTGTGGTGGATCCTGAGCCCAGCCTGTGCCCCTCCCCCACCTCCCATTCACACCAAAGCTTTGCAGGTGACATGGCTGATTCCAGCCCATCTCTATCTGCCCGTCCCCCGTGGAGGCCTGAATCATGTGCCTCTCTGAGCCCCTCCGTAGCCTTCTGCCCCTCCTCCAACAGGACTTTCCATCTCCTTTAGCTTTTCTGTGCATGATCAGTCGGCCCCAAGCATCACTCAACCATGGAGACACTTGGGCCCTGGAACCAGCCTGACCCTAGAAGATGGTCTGTCAGTGTTTGCTGCATTAGGAGATGAATGCGGTTGCCTGAGGTGAGGGAAAGGTGGTGGTTGGCGATAGAGGTGGAGGTGCAATATTATCACTGTGTGACTGTGGGTGATCACCCCAAGGAAGCTCTTGAGTGACTCTCTGCTTCCTATGGAACAGGGACAGATGCTGGCCCACGGCCCCAGGGCAGCAAGGCAGGACCAGCATGGATGGGCCTGCCTAAGGTGTCAGGCACAGCTGCAGAAGTAACCCCACCACAGAGTCCCCACACTAACTGCTGCCACTGTCTATAGGGAAGCTGCCAGGGGACTCCTGCATGCCAGGCTGCAATTCACAGGCCTGGTCTCTTTCAGAACTGGAAGCAGCTTTGTCTATTCTTTTAAAAGTTGAGATAGGCCGGGTGCAAGGCCTCACGCCTATAATCCCAGCACTTTGGGAGGCAGAGTAGGGAGGATCGTTTGAGTCCAGGAGTTCAAGACCAGCCTGGAAAACTTAGGGAAACCCCTGACTCTACAGAAAATTTCAAAAATTAGCCAGGTATGTGTGCCTGTAGTCCCAGCTACTCAGGAGACAGAGACGAGAGGATCACTTGAGCCCAGGAGGTCAAGGCTGCAGGGAGCCGTGTTCATGCCACTGCACTCTAGCCTAGGCAACAGAGGGAGACACCCCCAACCCTGTTTCATATGAATTAATTAATTAAAAATTGTGGGCCGAGCGCGGTGGCTCACGCCTATAATCCCAGCACTTTGGGAGGCCGAGGAGGGCAGATCACAAAGTCAAGAGATGGAGACCACCCTGGCCAACATGGTGAAACGCCATCTGTACTAAAAATACAAAAATTAGCTGGGGCCGGGCGCGGTGGCTCAAGCCTGTAATCCCAGCACTTTGGGAGGCCGAGACGGGTGGATCACGAGGTCAGGAGATCGAGACCATCCTGGATAACACGGTGAAACCCCGTCTCTACTAAGAAATACAAAAAACTAGCCGGGCGCGGTGGCGGGCGCCTGTAGTCCCAGCTACTCGGGAGGCTGAGGCCGGAGAATGGCGTGAACCCGGGAGGCGGAGCTTGCAGTGAGCTGAGATCCGGCCACTGCACTCCAGTCTGGGCTACAGAGCGAGACTCCGTCTCAAAAAAAAAAAAAAAAAAAAAAAATTAGCTGGACGTGGTGGTGCACACCTGTAGTCCCAGATACTCGGGAGGCTGAGGCAGGAGAATCACTTCAACCCAGGAGGCAGAGGTTGCTGTGTGCCGAGATTTCGCCACTACACTCCAGCCTGGCGACAGAGCGAGACTCCAACTCAAACAAAACAAAACAAAACAAATCGTGATATTCTTAGACCATAGGATGACATTCATAGACCACAGGGCCACATAATGTCTCTGAAGTAGAAATAATTAAAGAAAATTCTATTTCAAAAAAACACATAACCAAATACATGAAATGTTATTTGGTTGAAGGTGCTTTCTCTCTACTTTTCTTACTTGTTTCCCTTCTACTAAAAATCATCCATCTTTTGCATCTGAGTATTTTCTGCTATGGTGGTTATGGATATTTCTGTCTGACTCCATCTGTATCACTTCCCTGGTCTCACAGCCCTGTGCCAAAGAAAGAATATTAAGACCCGCTGCAGTACATCTTTCTGTCAGCCAGTGTATTCTATAGGAAAATCTTGAGGTCAGATGTTGTCATATTTTAAACAGTGCTGAGAGCCAGAGAGCTGCTCAGAATCCAGGCAAGCAACGCCGGTGTGAGTGGGACACGCATTGCACGGGGCAACTGCTTCATTGCGAAGGGATCTCTTCTGTTTACCTTGCTTTGTTCTCCCTTTTGTTCTCTTTTTAAAAATCTCTTTTCATCTTCTCACCATGTGTTCCTTTGTGTTTCCATCACGGATCTATCCATGGACTAAAATATATATTTTTTAAAGAAACAACAGGGGCCGGGCACAGTGGCTCATGCCTATAATCCCAGCACTTTGGGAGGCCGAAGTGGGTGGATCACCTGAGGTCAGGAGTTCAGGACCAGCCTCATCAACATGATGAAACCCCGTCTCTACTAAAAATACAAAAAATTAGCAGGGCATCTTGGTGGGCCTCTGTAGTCCCAGCTACTCCAAAGGCTGAGGCAGGAGAATTACTTGAACCCAGGAGGTGGAGGTTACAGTGAACCAAGATCTCGCCATTGCACTCCAGCCTGGGCAACAAGAGTGAAACTCCGTCTCAAAAAAAAGAAAAAAACTCTGTTTTTCCAAGTCTTCTCCTCCTGTATCCTCCTCTCTCCTCTCCCCATCCCTCCCTCTTTTCTGTGACTTTTTACAGTTCTTTTTATTTTTTTCTGCCTCTGCTTCCATCATGTACCGTTGCCATTCCTAAAAATAAAACTTTGTACCCTAAGTTTTTTTTAAACATTGACTTCATTTTCCCCACAATTTTGAATTTTATTTATTGTATTTATTTTCTTGTTGTTGTTGAGATGGAGTTTCGCTTTTGTTGCCCAGGCTGGAGTGCAATGGCATGATCTCGGCTCACTACAACCTCTGCCTCCCAGGTTCAAGTGATTCTCTCGCTTCAGCTTCCTGAGTAGCTGACATTACCGGCAAGCACCACCACATCCAGCTACTTCTGTATTTTCAGTAGAGACAGGGTTTTACCATGTTGGTCAGGCTGGTCTCGAACTCCTGACCTGAGGTGATCCACCCACCTCAACCTCCCAAAGTGCTGGGATTACTGGCATGAGCCACCGTTCCAGGCCTACAATTTTGAATCTTAAAATAAGCTCCCTGAGCTCTTCCCTGCAGTGGCCGTCACATTCATGGTAGGAGCTAGAGCCAGGAAACTCTCCGCCCCTGTCAGAGGAGCACACCCCACCAGATGAGCGCACCCCACCTGCACCCAGCTCTCTATTCTGAGTCCGGGTTTGGAAGCTCCTTTTTCCCTCCCCGCAAAGGGCTTTCCCTCCTGCTCCATGTCAAGGATGGGAGACGTCTGTGTTGAGAAGCAGCAAAGCAGCATAGCGGCTTCCAACGCCTCACGTCAAAGACCACCTGAGGTAAAGCGATAATTCATGTCTCTCATCACTTTGACTGGAGATGTGAAAAATCTCCACACTCCTATATTTTTCCAAGAGAAAAAGAAAACCCCTCTGAAAACGAAAACTGAGAAGTTTGTTGCTGGAGATGTTATGTGGGTGCATTCTATTGCTGTTTTTAGTCTGTTTCCACTCATCCCAGCTTCTGGGATGCCCCTAGGCAGGCAGCTCAGCTGACTGGACCACACCTCGGTGGGGAGAATGGAGTACGTGTGCTGCTGGGGGAATGATCACAGAATCTAAAAGCAAAAGGCCTGCTCTGAATCTCAGTTCTGCCCTCAGTCACTCAGTGTCCTTAGACAAGCAACTTGACTTTGTTGGGCTTAGTTTCTTAAAGCATAAAGTGAGGATAATCTCAAAATTCTGAGTGATTTTATATATTTAATAATCTGCACATATACATGAGATATATTTAATGTGAGCCTATATACATAATGCATAAATGCAACATTTAGTACTTAGAAAAACTCAGTGAAAAATAACGATTACGACTTTATAAAGTCGTATTTTGACTTTTATAAAGACAAATTCTTTGAAAATGATGAATTCTCACTGTAGAATGATTTGTGCAGTTAAGATTTATGCAGTTAATTTCCTATGACTATATCTTTTAAAAGCTCTAATTAAGACATGGCACAATTCTGAGGTTAACCCCAATCCCTCCCCACAGTAAGTTGGTGGAATCCTTAGCTAGTTTCAATAGCAGAGACACTTTTCTTTTAGCACTCGGTTGTGTTTCTGTCTATGTGTTCTTCCACATACTGCATCTGTTTTAGTAGAAATTAATACTATCCTTTACATGAATTCTGTGTTAATTACAGTAAATTCTTGGTTTCAATCTTCAATTACTCAATGCTCAGACATCACTAGGTTTTCACTGAAAATATTACGTTGGTGCAAAAGTAATTATGTTTTCTGCATTGTTGGAATTTGCCATTTGATATTGGAATACATTCTTAAATATATATGGTTATGTTATACATCATTTTAACGGGCATTTCTCACTTTATTTTTTTTTCTGATGACTTATTACTTGCTGTTTATTTTATGTTTATTTTAGACTACGAAAATGATGTTAGACCGAAAGCAAAGTCAAGCAGGTAAGAAAGCTAAGTCTCACTTGTCATAAAAGGAATGTGCATGTCTACCGGCACATTCTACAGCACATGTCTACAGCACAGCATTGGATCCAGGAAATAAAGCCTGATCCAGGCCTCATACATAGCTGTCACTCAGGATATTCCAGCCTGAGAATATCCTGAATGACAGCTGTGCAGCAGGCCTGGGTGCAGACAACGCAGGGTGGAGCAGGTAGACATGCACATTCAAGATGGGTTTGCAAAAGAAATATAAAATAGGCTATCAGATTGATCATATTGAAGAAATGAGCTCAGATAAAAAGGAAATCAAAGCAATGAAAAAAACAGTCAATAATTTCAGGAAAAATGTTTAAAGTGAAAAAGAAAATGTAAACATGGAACAGACACCTCTTAGCCCAAGAGTGGACAATGTCTACATAGGTGCGATGATATTAAGATAAACCAATGATTTAAGTTAACTTTAGGACCCAAACACACTGTTGGGACAGTGTGGCAGAGGCAGTGCATGTACCCTGCTGGGGAAGGTACCAGGTAAGAAAGCTAAGTCTCACTTGTCATAAAAGGAAGTTAAACATATTGTCTAAAATTAATAAATCCACAAGCACCAATATAAGAAATATTCTTTGGAAATATGGAAATAAATGTCAAAAATAACTTAGAAGAATAGAGATTTCCTCTGGGGCATGAGAAAGTAAAATAGGGGGTGTGGGGCAAGAGACCACTGTGTATCATCATATGATTATTAGTGGTGCTTAATTTTTTTGTTAAGTACGGGTTTGTATCACCTTGATAAAAATTCAAATGTATATTTTAAATGCTCACATACAGATTCTCTTTTCTCATATTCTACCAATGACTGAAAACATGCAACAAATTTGCATATTCTGGACCTCACCTATCATATATTTTGCCCATTCTCCCTTCTTTCCTCCCTCCTTCCTTTTCTTCCTTCCCTCCTTCCTTCCTTCCTTCCTTCCTTTCCTTCCTTCTTTCCTTTTTTCCTCCCTTCCTTTCTCTCTTTCTTTTTAATCCTGGGATTCTGAATGCCTTTCTTCACAGTGTGGAGGGAAGGGGTATAGGGAAGATAGGAAACAAATACCAGCCCCCTAAAATTTTCTAATCTCTTTTTCTTTCAATAGCTAAGAATCCTTTTTTTTCCCCCTTAAGGCCCATTGACTTCTTGTTTCTATTCATATGTGTTCACGGCTTTCTCATCCAGTGTTTTGTTTTACCTAGGGTAAAACTGTTTATTTATAATCTTTCCTTCTGTGCCTTTTTCCTGTCTTCAAGTTCTTCCAGTTGTGGAGTCCACTTTCTATGCTGTGTTCCTGGAGACCGTCCTTCAAGAGCTCTTGGTCCTGTCTAGTCTCTGATGTCTTGGATCCAGTCCCCTCCTCTTCCGTTTTGGAATTCATCTTCAGAGACTTCCTGCAAAAACATCTGTGGGTTCTTAAATGTCTAAAAGAATTTGTTCTACTACCATACTTGATAGTTTCTCTAATGTATAGAAGGTTAAGATATTCCCTCAGAACTGTTTTCCCTTCTGTCACCCAGGCTGGAGTGCGGTGGCACAATCTCGGCTCACCACAACCTCCAACTCCCAGGTTCAAGCAATTCTCCTGCCTCAGCCTCCTGAGTAGCTGGGATTACAGGCATGCACCACCACACCCAGCTATTTTTTTTTCATATTTTTTTTTTTAGTGGAGACAGGGTTTCACAATATTGGTCAGGCTGGTCTTGAACTCCTGACCTTGTGATCTGCCCACCTCGGCCTCCCAAAGTGCTGGGATTACAGGTGTGAGCCACCACAACTGGCCCCCTCAGAACTTTTAAAGCTTTGTTCTTTGCCTTCTAACATTTACAACTGATAATGAAAAATCTGGTGCCAGTAATAGTCTTAATATTTATGAGTGACTTTTTTTGTTCCTGGGAGATTATACCACCTTTTCTTCATTCCTGGTGTTCTGTAATTTCACCCTACAGTGTTAATATGCTGACTAAATAAGTTAAAATGTGGGAAGTACCTGAAACAGTGACTGGATTGTAGTAAACGCTCAATAAATAGATGTTATAGTTATTGTTCCTGGTGGTAAGCATGCTGGTGACAGTGGTGATGGAGGCGGTGGTTATAGTGATAATGATGGTGGTGGTCAGGATGGTGGTGATGGTGGCAGTGGTGATAATGGTAGTGTTGGTGGTGGTGCTGCTGTACTGATGATGATGGTGATAATGGTGATGATTCTAGTGGTGATAGTAGTGGTGGTGTTGGTAGTAGTGATTATGGTGATGGTGGTGGTAGTGATAATGGTAATGGTAGTAATGGTGGTGGTGATAGTGGAGGTGGTTGTGCTGATAGTGAAGGCAAAGGTGGTTATGATGGAGGAGACACTAATTGTGGTGGTAGTGGTGGTAGTGGCAGTGGTGATAATGGTGGTATTGGTGGTGGTGATGATGTTAGTAGTGACAACAGTGATGGTGGTGATGGTAGTGTGGAGTGATGATGGTGATGGTGAAGGTGATGGTGGTTATGATGGTGGAGATGGTGATGGCAGTGATGGTAGTAATTATAGTTCCATTGGTGGTAGTGATAGTTATTGTGGTTGGGGTTGTAGGGGTGGTACTATTGGTGATGGTGATAGTGGTGGTAGTAATGGTGATGATGATATTGGCGATTGTGGTGATGATGGTAGTTATGATCATTGTGGTGACGGTGATGGAGGTAGTAATTGTGATGGTGGTGGTTTTGGTGGTGGTGGTGATGATAGGAGTGGTAGTGGTGATAGTGGTAGTGCTGGTGGTGGCAATGGTAGTGATAGTGGTGATGGTGATGGTGGAGGCAATGGTGGTTGGATGATGGAGATGGTGATTGTGGTCGTGATGGCAGTGGTGATTGTGGTGTTGGTGTTGGTGGTGACAGTAGTGATAGTGGTGGTGGTAATAATGGTTGTGGTATTAGGGGTGTGGTGCTGATGGTGATGATGGTGATGGTGGTGGTGGTAACAGTGGTGATGGCATTGGTGATTGTGATGATACAAGTAATAATGGTTGTGGTAATGGCAGTGGTGGTAGTTATGGTGGTGGTGGTAACAGTGGTGATGGCATTGGTGATTGTGGTGATGATGCAAGTAATGATGGTTGTGGTGACGGTGGTGGTGGTAGTGATGGTGACGGTGGTGATGGTGTGGTTTTGGTAGTGGTAGTGGTTACTTTTTGTTATTTTTGGAAGTGAAACTTCATTCATACAACTTGACAATGAATGTTCATGTGTCTGTCAAAATTGAAATTTTTTTTTGCAATCTATTTAATAATTACACATTGGCAATGGCTCTTTCTTTTTTATTTTTAGAAATCCTGTCAATCAGCTAATACAGTCCTGGACTAATCCTTAGTGTTTTTTGTATTTCTTAATCATATTTTTAATTAATTAAGAATTTTTTCTACATTCCAAATATTCCTTGACTTTATCTGTTAATATTTGTATTAAATTTTATTGTTTTGACAATCAGACACATAATTAATTTCCAAGAGCCCTTCTTATTCTCTGATTGTTACTTTACAATAGCATCCTTTCCTTACTGTATGAATGCAGTTATGATTGGACCATACTTAAACTTTACAGTAGTTGTTGGTAATTCTTTCCTATTCTGAATTATCTTGGCTCATCTTGTCTGTACAATTTATATTGCAGATTTTTCTCAAGGGTCTGGTGATGCTCAGTAACTGTTTGTATCTAAGAACTAGACAGTCAGACACTTAGTGAGTATCTAAGAACCAGACACTCACTCTGTAGGTGAGCTGTGCTTGTCAATTGGCAAGGTTCATTTTAGGTTGAGTGGGCAAAGAGTGATTGAATTCAAGGGAGTCAAGGAGCTAAAATGAACAGGGCTTGCTCTAGAGTGTCAGCCTCAACAGCAGCTGCTCTGACTTTGCACAGAGGATTAGTTCAGTTTATTTCAAGAAGGATCTTTTGAATTGCCAATGCCTAGGGAATGCATGCTTGGTGGAAAAAGGGGCAGGGTCAACCCTCTGCCCACAAGCTCCTCAATCCCTTCCCTGCTTGAGCTGTGTGCCCTCCTGTCTTCCCACTCCTCTGTTCCTCCAGGGCTCTGCTAGCCAAGTCAACACCTCCACCTCCTGGGTCCCAGCTTGCCCTGGGCACATCCTGGGCTTGTTTCCTCCACCACGCTGCACCAGGCAGCACCCTTCCAGTCGTTTTCCATTTTTCAGAAGTGTATTGGAGTTTCATGGCTGAGAGTAACCCAGCCCTCTCTGTTCTCCTCTTATCCTTACCTCCACCTTAAAGAAATTCGGGATGGGTAGTAGTGGATGTGGGTGTTCAGTCCATCGTCCTGAGTCAGATCCATCAAAGAGACATCGTAAAGGCATTTTGGACTGACAGGAAACTCCACCTAAAAATATTCACCTCTGAATGTTGGCTTGATACCTGCGGTCTATGGTGATTTGAGTGGTTAATCTAAGACCCTGCCATATCTCCGTGCACCTGTTCATGGACTGCCTGATCTCCTTTCCCTGGCACTCAGGAGGTGATCATTCAACACATACGCCAGAGAGAAAGAGGCAAATCATTCACTGGCCCTTAAAAATGGAAGTGACCCACATTGTTTCTGCTACGTTTTAATGGCCAAAGCAACTCGTGCAGCAACATCCAACCTCAAATGGTTTGGGAGAAGTGCAACTTCCCTGGCATCTGGAAGGAGTAAAGCTGGTAAATGTCCATTCTCTTCAGCCAGGTCACTGTGAAGTGATGCAACCTGATATGGTTTGGATGTTTTTCCCTTCAAATTTCATGTTGAAATGTGATCCCCAATGTTGAATGTGGCACCTGGTGGGAGGTGTTTCGGTCATGGGGGCAGATCCCTCATGAATGGCTTGGTGCCCTCCCCTTGGTAATAAATGAGTTCTTGCTCTGTGAGTTCACATGAGAGCTGATAATTTAAATGAACTTGGTGGCGGGCGCCGTGGCTCACACCTGTAATCCCAGCACTTTAGGAGGTCGAGGGGGGTGGATCATGAGGTCAGGAGTTCAAGACCAGCCTGACCAATATGGTGAAACCCTGTCTCTACTAAAAATACAAAAATTAGCCAGGTGTGGTGGCGTGCGTGTAGTCCCAGCTACTCCAGAGGCTGAGGCAGGAGAATTGCTTGAACCTGGGAGGCAGAGGTTGCAAAGAGCCGAGATCACACCACTGCACTCCAGCCTGGGAGACAGAGCTAGACTCCATCTCGAAAAAAAAAAAAAAAAAAAAAAGAGCCTGGCATCCCTCTTCCTCCCTGTGTCACCACATAACGCACTGGCTCCCCTCACTTTCCACCACGACTTTGAGCTTCCTGAGGCCCTCCCCAAAAGCAGATGCCAGCACCATGCTTCCTGTACAGTCTGCAGAACCATGAGCCAAAATAAACCTCTTTTCTTTATGAATTACTCGGCCTCAGGTATTCCTTTATAGCAAGGCAAACGGACTAACACATAACCTGACTCCATAGCTGACCACAGAAACTCACATCTTCACCCCTCCATCAGTGGGAATGTGGCATCCTTCTGCCATGACCCAATCTTCAGAGCACCAGCCAGCTTCTCACCTTTAGATGTTTTCTGGTGGAAATCAGGTATGGGATCTTGATGGCTCTGAATGCCTGGGTGGCATGTGCAGCTCTCCCAGTGACTCTCCAAAACCACTGCTTACTCAACTGGCAGCTTGAGATTGTGGAGAAGTACCTGATCACTTCCCTACAGAGGGAGCTAGAATGCACAGTACACGAACATTCTCTCCAAAAAAGGTCTCCACCAATATCTTCTGCATTCCTTATGTATCCTGGAGGAGGGTTAAGAGTTAAGAGTCTCCAAACAGGTTTCACAATACAGAGTCTTTTACCTACAGCTTTGAGCCTTTGGGCATTTCTGGATGTCAAGGCAACAGAAAAGGTCTTATTTAATGTCCTATTATACTTAGAATCTCAGGGAGAAGGGATCAGAATCTCCAACTTCTCTCTTGCAGGAGGTTTCTATTAGGTTGGTGCAAAAGTAATTGTGGTTTTGTATAACTTTTAATGGCAAAAATGCAATTACTTTTGCGCCAACCTAACAGAATTTTAATACTTTTAAATCTTTGAATACTATCATCTCCTTCACCAAGCAAATTCCAGACTTAACATAACAGTTCTCTTCCCTAAGTAACATATATACATATGCATATAGACATAAATTTTAAAACCTCACCTCGTCCGATATCTGACCCACCTCATAAATATTAAGAACATTGCTCTGGTGGTCATTTTTGAAGCTGGATTCGCAGAAGACAATCTGGATGCAAATGGTCCAAAAAGGAAGATTGAAATGATTCTGGTCAAGACCGGGCCTGCACAGTAGCTCACGCCTGTAATTCCAGCACTTTGGGAGGCTGAGGCAGGCAGATCACCTTAGGTCAGGAGTTTGAGACCAGCCTAGCCAATATGGTGAAACTACGTCTCTACTAAAAATACAAAAACAAATTAGCTGCACTTGGTGGTGGGCACCTGTAATCCCAGCTACTTAGGACTCTGAGGCAGGAGAATTGCTTGAACCCAGGAGGAGGAGGTTGCAGCGAGGCTGCAGTGCAAATCGTTACACTGTACTCCAGCCTGGATGACAGAGCAAGATTCTCTGTCTCAAAAAAAAAAAAAAAAAATCCTTGTCAGAGAACATGAGGGTCTGAGTTATGTGAGAGAAGTGAAAGCAATAGAGAAGCTCTGGAGAAAAGGCAGGATGGCCAAGATTTATTGGTCCTTCTCATTTTATGTGAAAATTGCAACTTTGTAAAAATGCATGGGTAAAAGCTAGAAGTTAATCATCAAACTGAGAAAACCCATTATGTTGAACATTGACAGCATTCTGAGTACCCCACATACATCTGAAAGTCTTATAGGTTGTTGGAGAACAAGCAGGGAAAAGCGTTTTTTAGGGGTTAAAGAAAAGAATCTATTTAAAGTAAACAAAAGGGGTTCCTAGTCTCAGACAGCAGAGCCAAGCAGTTTACTATTCTTGACTAATGTATCTGGTTCTGAGTTTTTTGGCATTTAACGGTAAAGGAGACCTCAGGTTACACTGATTTAAATTTTTGACAACAGAAAACAGATGCCTCCAACTGCAGAGACTAAATATTTCCTGAAGTGGAACATACACAGGAATTTATTGCATGGCTCCTTATGGTAGACAATAAATTCCATCATGATTTTTATGAAATATTGTTAAACTTCTTAGCACAAAACTCCATATGTGCAGAGGATGCGCCAGTGAATTCAACTCAGTGGTTGTCCTTAGTGAGAGACTCGGCTATCTGAAGTCTGACATGTGGGATAAATCTTAGAGAGCCCATGGAGGGAGAGGCAACATCCTCACTAACCCGGGGCGCTCACATTCAGCACCAGAGGCCAGCTCAGACTCAGACAGGAAAGGTTGAAGTCTGTGCAAAGGGCTTTCTTTATTCATCACGTTAAGAAGTTTGAACCTTTCCTAGATGAGTTAGAGAGCCATCGAACCATTTTATTTATTTATTGAGACAGAGTTTCACTCTGTTGCACAGGCTGGAGTGCAGTGGCGTGATCTCAGCTCACCGCAACCTCCACCTCCCGGGTTCAAGTGATTCTCCTGCCTCAACCTCCCCAGTAGGTCATTTTTGTATTTTTAGTAGAAACAAGATTTTGCCATGTTGGCCAGGCTGGTCTCGAACTCCTGAACTCAGGTGATCTGCCCGTCCTCAGCCTCCTAAAGTGCTGGAATTACAGGTGTGAGCCACCATCCCCGACCCATCAAACCATTTTAATTAAAGAAAAGATAAGATCAGAATGTTAGGCCTGGTGCGATGGCTCACACCCATAATCCCAGGATTTTGGGAGGCCGAGGTGGGCAGATCACCTGAGACCAGGACTTTGAGACCAGCCTGGCCAACATGGCAAAACCTCATCTCTACTAAATATACACCATGCCAGGCATGGTGGCAGCTGCCTGTAATCCCAGCTCCTCAGGAGGCTGAGGCAGGAAAATTGCTTGAACCTGGAAGGTGGAGGTTGTAGTGAGCTGAGATTGCGCCACTGCACTCCAGCCTGGGTGACAGAGTGAGACTCCATGTCAGAAAATAAATAAATAATAATTGCTGTAGAAGGATCTCTGGTTGTATTGCAACTATTAACTGGGGAGAGAAGGAGAACTCTATAGGGAGAGAAACCAGTTAAGCAGCTAGTTTTAAAGATGAAGTAAGTGGTAGTGAGAACAGTCTGAACTAAAGCCTAGGGCTGATAAAGAAAGCTGGAAGGATTTGAGTGGAATTCAAGAAATCAGGTCAACAGAACAGAAAGTAGTGACTAATTGAATGAGTCTACAATGGAGTCCAAATAGACAAAGATAACTAAGTATTCTAGTCTAGGTGACTGGGTGAAGTGTGTATCCCGCAGTTGACACAGAGTGAATGCATGGATGTGGAGTTACCGTGCAAGGGTAGAGTAGTTCATCCAGTGAAGTAATGGTGAAACATGGAGATGCTCAGCATAGGAGCCTAAGGTCACGGAAAGAGACTGGGCTGGAAACAAACAAACTGCAGTGCATTCATGGTTCATAGGGGATGGTGGCCACCTTGAGAGCTGGGGCCATCCTGGGCCTACATGAAGAATGAGAATAGCTGGGAGGTAGGAGGGGGAATCAGCCCAGGACCAACGGTCCTGGAGTAAAAGCCCAAAGAAGAGCTATCAGACAAGCAGGCGACGTCCCAGGTAAGGCTGAGGTCCCCAATGTCACAAAGACTACAGTGTCAGAAGAGGTAAAGACATTCCCAACACCTCAAATGAGGACTAAGAAGTTGGTAGTGTGTCCTTCCAAGGACAGATACCCAGTGGGTTTCCAGATCTAGCCAGTGGAAGAGATTTGGTACTGTGCCTCAGAGAATCGGGCTTTTGGGCCTTCCACTGGACTGTCTCTTCCCCAGTCACATCTTCCCGAACTTTATCACCTCAGACGTAGCTTCTCCCAACTTCTATCTCTCCCTTCTGCCAAAATTAATCTTTCCACTTTCTTTTCTTTTCTTTTTTTTAGATATAGTCTCGTTCTGTCTCCCAGGCTGGAGTGCAGTGGCACGATCTCGGCTCACTGCAAGCTCCACCTCCCAGGTTCACGCCATTCTCCTGCCTCAGCCTCCCGAGTAGCTGGGACTACAGGCGCCCGCCACCATGCCCGGCTAATTTTTTGTATTTTTTAGTAGAGATGGGTTTCACTGTGTTAGCCAGGATAGTCTTGGTCTCTTGACCTTGTGATCCACCTGCCTCAGCCTCCCAAAGTGCTGGGATTACAGGCGTGAGCCACCGTGCCCGACCAGTCTTTCCACTTTCCAAATAATAATTCTACAGTCAGGGAAAAATCAGTTAAGCTGAGAAGCAGAAACTTATTTTAATTCATTAGTTCTTTTAAATGGCTCATTAAAAATATTCCAATGACTTTATGTTTAAATGATTTCATTTAAAAAGAAACTATGAGATGTTAAAGTCTTCAAAATTTGAAAGAAAGGGGAAAATCATATTTTTAGACTCAAGGACAAAATGTTCCTTGTCTACTTCTACTTATGAGCTTCCTGTAATGAAATGTTAAAAATATCCAAAGAGAAATAACTGCAAAATAGCACTCCTTCCAGTAACCTTCACCCTGATTTTTTTTTTTTTAAATAAGAACCAGCATTGTGGAGTTTCTAAAAGTCATAAATTACTTTGGCATTTTTTAGTAATACAGTAACCATATGTTTAATATGAACAAACCATGACTAAAAATTATATGTTGCTCTTGGAAAAGTTAAATTTTCTGCTTGTGTCTAACATAAGCCAGTGCATCTTTTTAAATATAAGATCAAAAAACGTCATATTTAATGGTCAAAAAGTACACATCAAAGACACAGGTTAAAAAAATCATATCATTTGTCTTAAAAATATTCCACACTTGGCCAGGCACAGTGGCTGCCTGTGTTGAGGCAGGAGAATGGTGGGAACCTGGGAGGCGGAGCTTGCAGTGAGCTGAGATCACGCCGCTGCACTCCCCCCTGGGTGACAGAGCAAGACTCTGTCTCAAAAAAAAAAAAAAAAAGAAAGAAAGAAATTCCACACTTAACAGCTCTGTATAATCTAAATTGGATTCAAAGAAAGCCAGTGAAAATTATCAAGCGTTTTCTGGTGGTACATAGAAAGCAAAGGCCAGCTGTGTCCATCTGGCCCACAGGCCCAGATCTGCTCGGGAAACCTCACAACGGGGGGCTGCAGTCCTGACCATCCTGAATTCCGCGGTGTCGCAATCCCGGAGCATTCACACGTTTTAAAAGTCGCTCTCTCCAAATGGGTCACTGTAAGAAATGATGGATGACTCATGAGTTATTTGGTAGCACACATTTTAAAAATGTCTTTTAAGGTAAAGTAACAGAGAGAGAAGTTGACGGTTTTCTTAAATGAAAATAAGATTTTAAATAGATTACACAATCCTCTAGATTAGAGTAGTTTGAAGCACATGAATAGCAAGGTGAATGCCCTTAGCTAACATTTAATCAGACAACTCTGACAAGCAGCTCTTTCAGCAGTCTTCTACAGTTATCATTTAATAGAAGGAAATGAACATTTGTTAAAATGTTTATTTTGTACCAGAAATCTGTCTGATTGCTTATTTAATTCTTATAACAACTCTATAAGGAAGGGATTATTATTATTATTATTATTATTATTTTAAGGCAGAGTTTCACTCTGTCTCCCAGGCTGCAGTGCAGTGGCATGATCTCAGCTCACTGCAACTTCTGCCACCTGGATTCAAGTGATTCTCCTGCCTCAGCCTCCCGAGTAGCTGGGTTTACAGGCATGCACCACCACGCCCGGCTAATTTTTGTATTTTTAGTAGAGAGGAGTTTCACCACGTTAGCCAGGCTGGTCTCAAACTCCCAACCTCAGGTGATCCACCCATCTCGGCCTCCCAAAATGCTGGGACTATGGGCATGAGCCACCACGCCCAGCCCAAGGATTATTATCGTTATTTTACAAATGAAAAACAAGATGCAGAGTCAAAGTAGTCTGTCTATGCTCACTAAAATAATTTAGCCATCTAAAATAACTCATTATAGAGGTAACATGTATAACTGACAAATAACTAATATATAATTGATAACGAATAGAACTATATGGAACTATATATATATTATATACTGTTAAGTTACTAATGTATAGCTATACTATATAATACATATTTAATGAGATATACATAATTATATAACTAATTACACTCATAATAAATAGAGCTGCTAGACACTTTTTTTTTTTTGAGACAGAGTCTCGCTCTGTCATCCAGGCTAGAGTGCAGTGATGGATCTCAGCTCACTGCAACCTCCACCTCCCTAGTTCAAGTGATTCTCCTGCCTCAGTCTCCCAAGTAGCTGGGATTACAGGTATGTGCCACCACAGTAGCTAATTTTATTTTATTTTATTTTTTGTATTTTTAGTAGAGACGGGGTTTTGCCATGTTGTCCTGGCTGGTCTCAAATTCCCGACCTCAAATGATCCACCCACATCGGCCTCCCAAAGTGCTGGGATTGCAGGAGTGAGCCGTCGCCCCCTGCCCCTCTACAAACAATACTAAATGTCTACTATATGTCAGTTATTTTCTGCATGCACCAAATGAGAAACTCTCAGAAACCTTCCAGATATCTGACAATGCTGGGGAGAATGAGGAGCATCTGGAACATAAATGGTGCAGCCATTTGAAAGACAGTTCAGCATTATCTTCTTTGGATACCTGTTGACACAATGCTTCTCATCCAAGGCCTGCACATGAGAAGTCCAGGCACACAGGCCACAGGAACCAACGTAGCATTCTGTGTAGAAGTCCAACACTGGAAAGAACCCAAGTGTTCCCTCGGCAGTAAATTCATAAACAGAAAGTAGCTTATTCCTGGAAAGTCATACTCTATAGTCACGAGGATGAATGAACTACATTCAACAACGTTGATAAGTTCATCTTCCAAACAAAACTGAGCAAAACACCCCAGAAACAAAGGCATATAAGTGGGAGAGTTCTACTCATACACAGTTCAAAAATAAGCTAAACTAAACTTTTAGGGACACATATGTAGATGGTAAACCACAAAGAAACGCAAGAGGATGTGTCCTCAAAATCAGGATGGCGGTTACTGCTAGAGTCAAGGTGGGGGACTCAGAAGAAACTATCTCGGGGGTCCTTAGTGTCACTGACAGCTTCATGGGATTTACATGATAATTATTTGTTAACCTGCGCATCTTATATTTATGCATTCTAAATACTGTATTTCACAATAAAAATATTGACAAAACACTAATCCCGCCCCATTCAAACATATATAGATATTTGACATATATATAAATATGTACATAATATGTATGTAAATACACATATATCATGTTTGTATTCAGTAATTATTTGCGGATATAGATAGTATATATGATTTTGCTTTCTATTCTTTGATTTCAGTAGTTTCCAAATTTTCCACAATGAACAATTGATGTTACATTAACCAAAAAGTCATTTCTACAAATGAAGAGAAATGAGCCTACCTTGGACTTGTGGGGCTGGCCATGGCTCTCAGGCTGGGCGTTGAGGCAGGCAGGCCAGGCTTCCGGGGAGGGATTTATGACTGTGCCGGGACTAATGAAACCACCACGCCTCACTCTCAGCCCAGGACAAGCCTTTGTGTCCTGGGTCAGCTGAGGAATGTTCCCTCTGTTTTGACAACCATGAGAGCCAGGCAGGCAGAGGGGGCACCCTGGGGGCACAGGAACAGAGCTCCTTTGTGCGCCCCCTGCCCGGCACTGTGAGGCCCTTTTCATCTCCCCACTTTTCTGACTGTTTGGAATCCTCTTAGAACGATGCCTTGATCCAGCCACAGCCTTGTGGCATCCCATACACCTCTTGCTTCCCTTTCACAGGCTCACTGGCCTCAAGATCGGGCACATGGGATCGGGCCCCTTCCCAGCTCTAAGACCCTATGGTTCCTTTACTACTCTGAGGGAAGCCTAAGGTTAGGCCTCCCAGACAATGAGGACAGAAGACAAGACACAGCTTTTCTCCACCATGAACACGTGTTTTTAAAAGCAGTGCCAGGCTGGGCACGGTGGCTCACACCTGTAATCTCAGCACTTTGGGAGGCCGAGGTGGGTGGATCACCTGAGGTCAGGAGTTCGAGACCAGCCTGGCCAACATGTGAAACACCGTCTCCACTGAAAATACAAAAATTAGTCGGGCGTGATGGCATGTGCCCTGTAATCCCAGCTACTTGGGAGGCTGAGGCACAAGAATCGCTTAAACCTGGGAGGCAGAGGTTGCAGTGAGCCGAGATTGTGCCACTCCATCTCAAAAAATAAATAAATAATTAAATAATTAAAATAAATAAATAATTAAATAATTAAAAGCGATGCCAAAGGCTAGGCAGCTGCCACTAGTTGTTTTAGGTTTAGTTTTGTTTTACATAAAAATCGGAAGCACATGTGTTTTTTTCAGAAATCTTTTCTCAAATCACCCTAACAATAAGCTTAATAAAAGGGTCAGTAGTTAGCCACAGATTTTACAGTGGAAGCCATGAGTTAAAATGTACTGAATCATGTTTTCTCTTCAACACTCACCCTTGTGCACCAACTGCCAAAAAGAAACAAAACCATACTCACATGGCACAAAAATGCACTCATGCAGCGCATATTGACGCTTCAGTCAGTGGCAGCCCACGTAGGTGACAGTGGTTCCATGAGATTATAGTGGAGCTAAAGAACTCCTATCCCTTAGTATTTACTATGCTATTTATTTATTTATTTATTTAAGACACAGTCTCACTCTGTTGCTCAGGCTGGAGTGCAATGGCGCTATCTTGGCTCACTGCAACCTCCGCCTCCCAGGTTCACTTGATTCTCCTGCCTCAACCTCCCAAGTAGCTGGGACTACAGGTGCACACCACCATACCTGGCTAATTTTTTGTATTTTTAGTAAAGACGGGGTTTCACCATGTTGGCCAGACTGGTCTCGAAATCCTGACCTCGTGATCCGCCCACCTTGGCCTCCCAAAGTGCTGGGATTACAGGTGTGAGCCACCACATCCGGCCCTATGGTATACTTTTATAGTAACTTTAGAGTGTAGTCTTACGCAAAAAAGAAGTTAACTGCAAAGCAGGCTCAGCCAGGCCCTTCAGGAAGTATCCAGAAGGAGACGTTGCTGTTGCAGGAGATGACAGCTCCGCGTATGTTAGTCCCTGAAGACTTTCCTGTGGGACAAGATGTGGAGATAAAGGACCGTGATATTGAAGCTCCTTACCCTGCGTAGGCCCAGGCTAATATGTGTGTTTGTGTCTTTATTTTTAACAAAAAAACTTTTAAAAGTAAAAAATAAATAAATAAATAGAAACAAATAGAAATAAAACTTACAGAATAAGGATATAAATAAAGAAAATATTTTTGTACAGCTATACGATGTGTTTGTGTCTTGGGCTAAGTGTTATTTCAAAAGCATCAAAAAGTTTAAAAAACCAGGCCAGGTGCGGTGGCTCACACCTGCAATCCCAGCACTTTAGAAGGCCAAGGCAGGTGGATCACTTGAGGTCAGGAGTCTGAGACCAGCCTGGCCATGGTGAAACCCTGTCTTTACTAAAAATACAAAAATTGGACAGGTGCACTAGCTCACGCCTGTAATCCCAGCACTTTGGGAGGCAGAGGCGGGTGGATCACAAAGTCAGGAGTTCAAGACCAGCCTGGCTGAGATGGTGAAGCCCCGTCTCTACTAAAAATACAAAATAATTATCTGGGCATGGTGGCAGGCGCCTGTAATCCCAGCTACTCAGGAGGCTGAAGCAGGAGAATCACTTGAACTCAGAGGGCGGAGGTTGCAGTGAGCCGAGATTGCGCCACCGCACTCCAGCCTGGGCAACAGTAAGACTCTGTCTCAGAGAAAATACATAAATAAATAAAATTAGCCAGGTGCGGTGGCAAGTGCCTATAATCCAGCAGGAGAATCCCTTGAGCCCATGAGGCAGAGGCTGCAGTGAGTTGAGATTGCCCCACTGCAGTCCAGCCTGGGAGACAGAATGAGACACCATCTCAAAAAAAAAAAAAAGGTTTAAAAAACCAAAAAGTTTATAAAGTAAAAAGGTACAGTAAACTGAGCTTAATTTATTATTAAAGAAAGAAAGGTTTTTTTAAATGAGCTTAGTGTAGCCTAAGTGTTTATAAACTGTGTAGTAGTGCACAGTAATGGCCTAAGCCTTCATATTCACTCACCACCTACTCATTGACTCACCAAGAGCAACTTCCAGTCCTGCATGCTCCATTCCTGGGAAGTGCCCTGTACAGATGCACCATTTTTTTTGTCTTGTATGCTGTATTTTTACTGTACCTTTTCTATGTTCAGATATATTTAGATACACAAATACTTCCCATTGTGTTACAGTTGCCTTCAGTATTCAGTATGGTACAGGCTGCAAAGGTGTGTAGCCTAGGAACAATAGGCCATACCATACAGCATGGGTGTGTTGTAGGCTAGTCCATCTAGGTTTGCATTAAGTCCACTCTGATATATACGCAATGATGAAATCATCTAACAATGCATTTCTCAGAACATATCCTTGTCATTAAGGGATATACGACTGTCTCCTTTGAAGACTGGCATTGACAGTCTTATCCAAGCCCTTATCCAAGCCCCCCTTCCTCCATCCTGAAACCACAGATGATACCACACTGAATTGTCATTAATTGTAACATGTTAGCGGAGTGAGGTGGTTCACCCCTGTAATCCCAGCACTTTGGGAGGCCAAGGCAGGCAGATTACTTGAGGTCAGGAGTTCAAGACCAGCCTGGCCAACATGGTGAAACCCTGTCTCTACTAAAAATACACAAATTAGCCAGATGTGGTGGCGTGGACCTCTAACCCCAGCTACTGGGGAAGCTGAGGCAGGAGAATCACTTGAACCCGAGAGGCAGAGATTGCAGTGAGCTGAGATCACGCCACTGCACTTCAGCCTGGGTAACAGAGATTCCAACCCCCACCAAAAAAAAAAAAAGAAAAAAATTGTAACAAGTTTCTCTTTAGGTCTTCCAGGGGCAAATGTAATGCCTTTCCCATCTTCCTACAACATCACACACTGGTTGCAACTGTTGCAGTTTGAAGCACAACAGCAAAGCTAGCACAAACTTCTTTTACCTTACTCGCAATTTCATGGATAGGTAGTTTCTAAGGTGATTTCTTACAAAACTAAGCATATTCTCGCCATGCGATCTAGCAATTGAGCTTTTTGGTATTTACTCTAAAAACTTGAAAACCTAAAAGCTTGTACACAGATATTTACAGCAGTTTTATTTATAGTTGTCAAAATTTGGAAGTAACCAAGATGTCCTTCAGTAGGTGAATGGATACATAAACTATAGTCCATCTAGACAATAAAATATTATTCAGCACTAAAAAGAAAGAAACTATCAAGCATACGGCTGAGTGAAAGAAGCCCATCTGAACAGGCTACATACCGTATGATTCCAGCTCTACCACATTTTGGAAAAGGCAAAACTATGAAGGCAATAAAAAGATTAGGCGTTTGGGGGAGGGATAAATAGGTGGCACACAGGGGACTTTTAGGGCAATGAAACTACTGTATGATATACTCTAATGGTGAGTACATGACAGTACACATTTGTTAAAACCCATAGAATATACAACACCAAGAATGGGCCCTAAAGTAAAGCATGGACCTTGAGTGTTAAGGATGGGTCAGTGCAGGTCCATCAGTTATAACAAATGCCTCACTCTGGTGGAGGGTGTTGATAAACAGACAGCTGTTGGGCAGGAGGAATATGGAAACTCTCTGTACCATCTGCTCAATTTTTCTGTAAAACTAAAACTGTTCTAGAAAATAAAGTGTGTTCTTTTTTTTTTTGAGACAAGGTCTCACTCTGTCGCCCAGGCTGGAGTGCAGTGGCGCGATCTCGGCTCACTGCAACCTCTGCCTCCCGGGTTCATGTGATTCTCCTGCCTCAGCCTCCCGAGTAGCTGGGATTACAGGCACCCTCCACCATACCCAGCTAATGTTTGTACTTTCAGTAGTGATGTGGCTTCACCATGTTGACAGGCTGGTCACGAACTCCTAACCTCAAGTGGTCTGCCCGCCTCTACCTCCCAAGGTGCTGGAATTACAAGTGTGAGCCACCACGCCTGGCCTATTAATTTTTTAAAAAAGCAAAGTCCTTGGACTTTGTATCCATGCTCCCAACCCTTTTATTCACACCTTTTACTGCAGTGATGAATTACCAATACAGACTATCCCTTCCTACTGGCAGAGGCTGGGGCCACCCCACTGCGGTTTCTGTGCTGGCACTTAAGCACCATGTGCGTTTCTCTCCATTATACACTTTTATTTTTGGCGTTTATTGCCCACTTTCACCAAGCCACTCTTATGGAAGAGGTTGCCTAGCTGAATAAATGTCCTTTGAGGTACCTGGCCCTAACAACATATTAGCAGCATCTGTGATCACAGCAGTTTCTAAATCTTGATTCTCACTGTGAGAAGTGGAGCTGGGGAGTTGGGCTGCTGTGTTGACCGCCCAAGGTAGGCGTATTTGGCCAGCATGAGGATTGCCTCCGGGAGCTACACGCAGTGCCACCCTGGCTTGGAAGGTCTTTTCAAACAACCCTCCAGTGAGGGAAATCCAGTCAGCGTGAATCTCCCTGAGCTTGGCTAGAAGGTCCAAACTTCTGGCCATTGGGCTCAACTTCCCACCATTTCATGCTCTATTCTGAGAGTTTCCTGCAAAGCTAATGGCAATTCACAGGGCACTGTAGACAAACATTGTTTGGTGTTGTCACTGGTAAATGGATAGAGACAACGTGATGAGAACCTCTAACCTTAGGAGACCCAAAGTCAACATGCCCCATTGTTGCTGAAGGAATGGGAGGGGTTGGAGTCACCCCTGTGTCCATGTCTTTGGAAAAGCACAGGGTAGGAGTAATGGCCTGTTAGCCTCATTAGCCTGAGAGACTGTCAGCACCTTGGAGAGGAGAGGGCAAGAGCTTCAGACCCTGCTTACACTGAATGCATCTGTGCCTCAGTTACTTAATTTCTCCGAACCCCATTTCCTGATCTGTAAACTGGGGTAACAATTTCTCCAGGACACTGTGGGATTAATATGTGCAGGTTAATACGTGTGGAAGTCATTAGAACACTTTGAAGCACTAATGGAAATTATCTTCACTCAACCTTTAAATATCACATACTCCCCACCCTACAGTTTCGTTTTATTTGCTTTCTAGGAATTTTTTCAATCTGTAAATATCACTTCTAGGGCATATGTAACTAATTTGTACACAACGATGTCAGTGCATATTGAATATAGAGTGGCACAAATTTGTAAACTTTCGACTCATTGTCTGAAGCACTGTAGACAACAGAGAGAATGCAGCCACACAGGCCTGGACTGGGGGTGAATTCCGTGGTGCAGCAATGTGAAGCAGAGCAAGCCACTCCACCTCCCGGGCCTTGGTTTCCGACAGTGTGGGTGTAACAGGATCGAGGAAGACCGAGGTCCACAGCAATCCCAAGAGGCCCCCTGCACGAGGCTGGCTTCATCTCCAGAGCCGTGTCTCTCACAGGTACCTGTTAGATGAGCAACTTTTTTTTTTTTTTTTAAGATGGAGTCTCACTCTATCGCTGAGGCTGGAGTGTAGTGGCGCGATCTCAGCTCACTGCAACCTCCGCCTCCCAGGTTCAAGCAATTCTCCTGCCTCAGCCTCCCGAATAGCTGGGACTACAGGCACACACCACCATGCCCGGCTAATTTTTTGTATTTTAGTAGAGACAGAGTTTCACCGTATTGCCCAAGCTGGTCATAAACTCCCGAGCTCAGGCAATCTGCCCACCTTGGCCTCCCAAAGTGATGGGATTACAGGCGTGAGCCACTGTGCCTGGCCTAGATGAGCAACTTTATTTTAATGGCCTGGCTCCCTGGGTCTGCAGGGTCCTAGTTCCTGGATAGGCAGCCTTCTCTCCCTCCTGCAAGACGGTTCCATCTTTGCTGTGCCATGGACTCCCCTGACCCAGATGGCTTTTTTTTTTTTTTTCTTTTTCTGTTTTCTTTTTTTTTTGAGACAGAGTCTCACTCTGTTGCCCAGGCTGGAGTGCAGTGGCACGATCTTGGCTCACAACAACCTTCGCCTCCCATATTCAAGCAATTCTCCTGTCTCAGCCTCCTGAATAGCTGGGACTACAAGCACGTGCCACCACAGCTGGCTAATTTTTGTATCTTTAGTAGACACTGGTTTTCACCATGTTGGCCAGGCTGGTCTCAAACTCCTGTCCTCAAGTGATATGCCCCCTTCAGCCTCCCAAAGTGCTGGGATTACAGGTGTGAGCCACTGCACCCGGCTCCCAGATGATTTTTTCAAGGGAGAGAAACCAGTCCACCTCCATCTCTCCTTAAAACTTTCTTGATGCACTAAACAGAACTCCTGGACCCTGGGAAATAAATAGCTTGCTGCTTTCCTTTTCCAATTAGTTGCCTCATATTACTATACCTCCATGCAAAGTTCTTTAAATGTCGTTCTCTTGTTAGCTATATTTGGTTTTGTAAGTTGCTCAACCTGCATCCTCTAGACTGGGAGAAAATTCATTATACCACCTGAGAAAGAAGAAAATCAAGTGTACAGTGAAAAATGCAGACAAATAAATTGTGAAAAGGTAGGTGAGAAGGCAGATTTACTGGCAATTCAATTCATGGCATCAGTAGGCCTTTGGATAGGTGCTAGCCTTAGAGATCTCGCTCCTGCCCTGAGTTCACAGTGAGGGGACAGAGGCCCACATGGAACAGCGAACCACTCAACTCATAGAGCAGGCTGGTGCGTGGCTGTCTACCCCAGTGCTGCAAGTTGGGCATGGGGAGAACGCAAGCCTCTGAAGGCCTCTCCTGCAAGTCTCAGCATCACTGAACTATGCCCACGCTACATTGCTTTGCCCACGACTACAGGGGCACCCTGGCAAAGGCACTGTGGGATCTATTTACTCAATAATTTATCCAAGCCTCTACCGTGTGAACATGTATAACACAGAAATCCAGCACAAACAGAGTCCAGCTCTTGTTCCACACACTGGGGACATCCAAAGTCTCTCTAGGACTTCCGTGAATTCCATTGATCTCGGGGAGTTGGGGATGCAGCAGTCAGGTGTATGCTCTGAGTTAGCTCTGGCTCCAGAAGGCTGTGTCGCCTGGAGTGCTTCCATGAATGAAGGAGTTTATCTCCTGGAAATTTATTTCTTCCCTGAACTGCCTTGGGTCAGCTCTTTTCACACATACATGTGCACACACACACACACACACACACACGCACACACACACACGCCATGCTATGGATAGTAGACCTAACTGAAAACTATATCACAGCAGCACAGTCAAGTCGAAGGTCAGACCTCCCCAGTCTTCCAAGTCATCTATCAACCCCACACCCAGGATGCTCACTGTCCACTTGGCCCCTCAGCCCTCTACTGTACCCAGTTGATTCCCTTTCCACCTTCCCCTGGATTGACCTTGTGAACCCCAAATTTTTCTCCATCTGCAGAGCAAACTATCCTCTCTAGCCCCTCCTCCCAACTCATTTCTGGAATCACATTTGAAACCAAGATTCTTTTTTTTTTTTTTTTTTTTTTGAGATGGAGTCTCACTCTGTCGCCCAGGCTGGGGTGCAGTGGCGCAATCTCCGCTCACTGCAAGCTCCGCCTCCTGGGTTCACGCCATTCTCCTGCCTCAGCCTCCCGAATAGCTGAGACTACAGGTGCCCGCCACCACGCCTGGCTAATATTTTTGTATTTTTAGTAGAGATGGGGTTTCACCGTGTTAGCCAGGGTGGTCTCAATCTCCTGACCTCGTGATCCACCCGCCTTGGCCTCCCAAAGTGCTAGGATTACAGGCGTGAGCTACTGCGCCCAGCCGAAACCAACATTCTTAAACTAGTGTCTTGAGACCCCTTTACACGCCTTGTTTTGTTTTTTGAGACAGAGTCTCACTGTGTCACCCAGGCTGGAGTGCAGTGGCGTGGTCTCGGCTCACTGCAACCTCCACCTACTGGTTACAAGCGATTCTGCTGCCTCAGTCTCCCAAGTAGCTGGGGTTACAGGCATGTGCCACCACACCCACCTTATTTTATTATTATCATTATTTTTTGTGTGTATGTGTGTATTTTTAGTAGAGATGGGATTTCACCATGTAGGCCAGAATAGTCTCGATCTCCTGACATCAGGTGATCCACCTGCCTTGGCCTCCCAAAGTGCTAGGATTATAGGCGTGAGCCACTGCACCAAGGCACCCCTTTATACTCTCAAAATTTATTAAGAAGCCGGGCGCAGTGGCTCAAGCCTGTAATCCCAGCACTTTGGGAGGCCGAGACGGGTGGATCACAAGGTCAGGAGATCGAGACCATCCTGGCTAACACAGTGCAACCCCGTCTCTACTAAAAAATACAAAAAACTAGCCGAGTGAGGTGGCGGGTGCCTGTTGTCCCAGCTACTCGGGAGGCTGAGGCAGGAGAATGGTGTAAACCCGGGAGGCGGAGCTTGCAGTGAGCTGAGATCCGGCCACTGCACTCCAGCCTGGGCGACAGAGCGAGACTCTGTCTTGGGAAAAAAAAAATTTGTTAAGAGGCCAAAAGAGCTTATGTTTATGTGTTTCATACTATCAATATTTATCATAGTAGAAATTGTTTAAACTAAACATTTATTTATTTAAAATGTAATTTCTTTAAAATTTATTTAAAATGTTATTTAAAATGTATTACAATTTATTATTAAAATGTAATAAATCAATCACATGTTAACATAAATAATAGTAATTTAAAGAAATCAACTACTGTATGTGCCCAAACCAGACAACTTAGTGGAAAGAGTGGTGTCGTTTTCATTTCATGCAAATCTATTTAATATCTGGCTTAGTGGAGATTCTGGATTCTCAATCTGCTTTTGCATTCAGTCTGTGCAGAGTATTGTTTTGGTGAAATATGAAAAGAAAATCTAGATTCACGTAGATACGTAGTTAATAAATGATGGAGCCCTTTTTTTTTTTTTTTTTTTTTTTGAGACAGTCTTGCTCTGTCGCCCAGGCTGGAGTGCAGTGGCACCATCTTGGCTCACTGCAAGTTCCACCTCCCGGGTTCATGCCATTCTCCTGCCTCAGCTTCCCAAGTAGCTGGGACCACAGGCACCCACCACCACACCTGGCTAATTTTTTGTATTTTTTAGTAGAGACGAGGTTTCACTGTGTTAGCCAGAATGGTCTTGATCTCCTGACCTCATGATCCACCCACCTCGGCCTCCCAAAGTGCTGGGATTACAGGCATGAGCTACCCTGCCCGGCCGATGGAGCACTTTTAATGGCATTTTTAGATTATTGTCAATATTTTTCTTTGATAATCCACCAAAACTTGACAAGCAATAGTTCCTTAAAGTTTAATTACACTGTGGAATCAATGAACTTTTCCTACTCTGTATATAAAATCTGTTGGTCTCTCTAGCACACTGAATGAATCTCTTACCTATGTAACATCATCCATTGGTCATTTGAAAAATGTTGATTCAAAAAAGAAAAGAAAAATGTTGATTCACTGAATTAAGCAGATCTTCCAAATGTTGACTCATTTTATTATTTAATAGGAAAAAAGAAATCCCATTTGTTAATAGCGTTCCCATTCTCTTCATAAGAGTCTCTATGAGCCAACCACTACACAAGTGTAAATGACCACAGCCTGTCCGTTGCTCCTTCCCTGGCAAAGGCTGTCTGTTCAGCTCCAAGGCAAGGATCACACAAATGCTTCTGTTCAGACAGCAGGTGCCATTCAGCAAGCAGCAAAGGGGCTTTCTGTGCCCTTCATGTTGCAACCCACAGGATATAATTAAGAGATCTGTACTCAGGGACTCGACCTTTGATCAATAGTGTTTACTGTTTCATCAGAAACTGAGTTTTCTTTTTTTTTTTTTTTTTTTTTTTGTATTTTTTTTAGTAGAGACGGGGTTTCACCGTGTTAGCCAGGATGGTCTCGATCTCCTGACCTCGTGATCCACCCGTCTCGGCCTCCCAAAGTGCTGGGATTACAGGCTTGAGCCACCGCGCCCGGCCAGAAACTGAGTTTTCTTACTCCAAGTTTGTGGCAGTAAAGAAAGCTGTGTCGAAGAAAACAGTCAAACTCTGTAAAATATTTGAAGAGATGTATTCTGAGCCCAATATGAGTGACCACGGCCTGTGACACAGCCCTCAGGAGATCCTGAGAACGTGGTCCGATTGCAGCTTGGTTTTATACATTTTCGGGAGACAGGAGACTTCAATCAAATACATTGACAAAATACATTGGTTCAGTACAGAAAGGTGGGACAACCTGAAGCAGGAAAGGGAGGGTGCTTACAGGTTATAAGTACTTTTACAGTTTTTCTATTTGGCAATTGGTTAAAAGAGTTATCAGTAGAAAGGAATGTCTGGGTTGCCATAAGAGGTTGTGGAGACTAAAGTTTTATCACGCAGTTGAAGCCTCCAGGTAGCAGACTTCATCTGCATGAGAATACATTACAATAGATTGTAAATGTTTCTTTTTCTTTCCTTTTTTTTTTTTTTTTTTTTTTTTTTGAGATGAAGTCTCACTCTGTCACCCAGGCTGGAGTGCAGTGGGGAGATCTCGGCTCCCTGCAACCTCTGCCTCCCAGGTTCAAGCGATTCTCCTGTCTCAGCCTCCCGAATAGCTGGGATTACAGGGACTCACCACCATACCTGGCTAATTTTTGTATTTTCAGTAGAGATGGGGTTTCTCCATGTTGGCCAGGCTGGTCTTGAACTCCTGGCCTCAGGTGATCCACTCGTCTTGGCCTCCCAAAGTGTGGAGATTACAGGCGTGAGCCACCACAGCGGCCTGTAAATGTTTCTTGTCAGACTTAAGCTCTGTGTTGATGTTAGTGCTGGAGAGGGAAAATGAAGCTTGCCCAAGTCTGTCTCCCTGTCATGGCCTGAACCAGTCTATCAGGTTAAATATAAGAGTTCCCTGGCCTAGGAGGAAGTCCATTTTGAGTGTTGGGGAGCCTTAGACTTTTATTTTTGGTTTACAGTATCAGTGACCACATTCCCGCTGAGGCACCAGCAGTATCAGACACCACTGCTTTTGCACCATCAGTGAAAATCTAAACACAGTGAAAAGGGCAAAGAAAACTGCCCTGGTACGGGAAGGACAGTCCCCTGAGGAGCTTTCAAGGACCCTCAGGGATCCATGACCCACATTTTGAGAACCACTGATATATGCATAACCATTGATGTTCTCTAGACAGCTAAAAGGTTTTGTGTGGTTTTGGTGGTTTTTTTTTTGTTTTGTTTTGTTTTTTTTTTTTTCTTGACAGTGTCTCTGTCTGTCACCAAGGCTGGAGTGCAATGGCACGATATTGGCTCTTCTCCTGCCTCAGCCTCCCAAGTAGCTGGGATTACAGGCACGTGCCACCGCACCTGGCTAATTTTTGTATTTTTAGCAAAGACGGGGTTTCACCATGTTGGCCAGGCTGGTCTCGAACTCTTGACCTCAGGTGATCTGCCTGCCTTGGCCCCCCAAAGTGCTGGGATTACAGGTGTGAGTCACAGCGCCCAGCTAAAGGGGGTTTTTATGCATTAGAATTCTAATTAGCATGCCTGGTCAGAATTAAACAAGGAGTAGATTTCAGTTGCTCCAGAAGTCAACACCTAGTAAGGAAACACCTAGTAAGTGAGTGTCTTAGCCAGCCCTGCTCGCATGGCTTTCCTGGGTACAGCCCATGCGGCTGCTCTCATGGGTTGGAGTTTGGTGCTGGCAGCTTTTCCAGGCTGAGGTTTCATACTGCTGGTGGCTTTCCCATTCCAGGTTTTCAGCGGTGACCCTGGCCCCATTGTTCCACTAGACCTTGCCCCAGGAGGGACTCTGTGGTGGCTCTGCCCCTGCAGCAGTTTTCTGCCTTGGACCCTAGGTTTTCAGAAACATCCTCTGAAATAAAAAAGCTGCCAAGCCTCCACAGCTCTCGCCTTCTAGATGCCTGCAGACTTGACATCACATGGAAGCCTCCAAGGCTTACAACTTGGTCTCTCAGGAGCTATGTCCCCAGCCATTCGTGTGCTATGCAAATGGCATACCTGGTCCAGCCAATCTTTCACGCCTTTTGTAAATCAGACACTGCCTTCTCAAGCTCATCTATAAAATCTCCTGCATTTCACCACAGCAACCCATTTTTCTCTGAGACCTCTCTTTGCACAGAGAGCTCTTCTCTTTCTTTCACCTATTAAACTTCTGAGTTTAACCTCACTCTGGTGTGTCCGCATCCTGGTTTTCCATGGCCGTAGGACAATTAACCTCAGGCATTATCCAGACAATGACACCACTTCAAAATCTCAGCCAATTGGCTGCTCCAGCCTGGATCCAGGGAACAGCTTCCTGAGGCTACACAGGGCATCAGGGTCCCAGGCCCATCCTCCCAAATTATTCTGCCCTTTAAGGCCTCTGGGCCTGTGATGGGAGGGGCAGGCCTCAGGGATCTCCAAAATGCCTCTCCAGCCTTTTCCCATTGTCCTTTTTCTTTTTTTGAGATGGAGTCTTGCTCTGTCGCCTAGCCTGCAGTGTAGTGGCTCTGTCTCTGCTCACTGCAACCTCCACCTCCCTGGCTCTGCTCACTGCAACCTCCACCTCCCTGGCTCTGCTCACTGCAACCTCCACCTCCCTGGCTCAAGCGATCCCCTGGCCTTAGCCTCCTGAGTAGCTGGGATTACAGGCGCCCACCAACAAGCCTGGGTAATTTTTGTATTTTTAGTAGAGACAAGGTTTCACTATGTTGGCCAGGCTGGTCTCCAACTCCTGACCTCAGGTGATCGGCCCACCTCGGCCTCCCAAAGTGCTGGGATTACAGGCGTGAGCCACCATGCCCAGCCCCCATTGCTCTTACTGTTACCACCTGTTTCCCTTTTCATCCCCAGTAATCTCTTCAGCAAGTGATTGCTCTGCTGAACGCTTAAATTCCTCTCCTGAAAATGCCTGTTCATTCTCTGCCACATGGCCAGGTTGGAAATTTTCTGAATTTCTCTGCTTTCTTTTTAACTGCAAATTCTGCCTTCAGGTCATTATTTTGCTGCCATAACTGAGATAAGCTGCTTTTTTGTGTGTTTGTTTGTTTGTTTGCTTGTTTGAGACGGAGTCTCGCTCTGTCGCCCAGGCTGGAGTGCAGTGGCGCAATCTCGGCTCACTGCAAGCTCCACCTCCCAGGTTCAACCATTCTCCTGCCTCAGCCTCCCGAGTAGCTGAGACTATAGGCGCATGTCATCGCGCCTGGCTAATTTTTTTGTATTTTTTTAGTAAAGACGGAGTTTCACCATGTTAGCCAGGATGGTCTCGATCTCCTGACTTCATGATCCACCCGCCTTGGCCTCCCAAAGTGCTGGGATTGTAGGCGTGAGCCAACATGCCCGGCCAACTGAGCATAAGCTGTTAAAAGTAACCACACCACTTCTTGAGTGATTTGCTGCTTAGAAATTTCATCCGCCAGATTATTTTAGGTCATCCCTGTTAAGTTCAACCTTCCGTAAAGCCTTAGGGCATAATACAAATCTTTGGTAGCACTAACAAGGGTGACCTTTGTTCCAGTTTCCAAATAAATACTTCTCATTTCCATCTGAGACCTTATCAGAATGGCCTTTACTGTCCATATTTCTATAAACATTTTGGTCACAATAACTGAACTAGTCTCCAAGAAATTCCAAACTTTCCCTAATCTCTTTGTCTTCTTTGGGCCCTCACCAGAATTACCCTTAATGCCCGCTTCAGGGCAATACAGTGCTTTTCTAGCCTGCTCCTCCAAACTCTTTCAACCTGTGCCCATTTCCCAGTTCCACACTGGTTTCCACATTTTCAGGTACCTTTATAACAAGATCCCACTGCTCAGTACCACTTTTCTATCTTAGTCTATTTTATATCGCTATAACAGAATACCTGAGACTGGATAATATGTAAAGAAAAGAGGTTTATTTAGCTCACAGTTCTGCAGGCTGAGAAGTTCAAGAGCATGGCCTTGGTTTCTGGTGAGAGCTTTTGTGCTGCATCATAACATATATGATGAAGGTCAAAGGGCAAGAAGACACACCTGAAGAAACAAAATGCAAGAGGTATTGTGTCTATTCAACAGTCAACTCTTGTGGGAACTAATTCATTCTGTGGAAATTATCCAGGCTTATCAGAGTGAGAACTCATTATCACAAGAACAGTACCAGGACATTCACGAGGGATCTGCCCCCATGACCCAAACACCTCCCACTAGGCCCCATCTCCCAAAGTCACCACACTGATGGTGGGGATGAATAAACCCATTTCCAAACCATAGCAGGTAACTGCAGAGCTATGACATCTACAGATAAACAACATGATAAAACCTCACAGTACAGAGGAGTGTCATGTGGTTTGGAGGAGAGAGTGGAGAAGTTTGCACTGGATCTGCTTCACTCCATCTACAAATTCAAATGCTAATCTTTTCTGCAAACACCCTCACAGACACAGCCGAAATAATGTTTTACCAATTATCTGGGCATCCCTTAGCCCAGTCAAGTTGACACATGAAACTGTCACAAGCACAGACCACATCTTCTCTCTAGTGCTTTTTCCCTAAGCACCAAGCACCATACCTAGCAGAGAAAAGACATCCAATACATATGTGTTCTATAGAATGGGAGGGAATGTTTTTCTACCATCTTGAATCGGGCACTTCACCCAGGGGTTACATAGCCAGCGCACAATTTCTTCAGTCCTGTAAGAACAGGTGATAACTGGGCTGGGCACGGTGGCTCACACCTGTAATCCCAGCACTTTGGGAGGCTGAGGCGGGCAGATCACGATGTCAGGAGATCGAGACCATCCTGGCTAACATGGTGAAACCCCGTCTCTACTAAAAATACATAAAATTAGCTGGGCTTGGTGGTGGGCACCTGTAGTCCCAGCTACTCAGGAGACTGAGGCAGGAGAATGCCATGAACCCGGGAGGTGGAACTTGCAGTGAGCCGAGATTGCGCCACTGCACTCCAGTCTGGGGGACAGAGTGAGACTCCATCTCAAAAAAAAAAAGAATGGGCGATAACTGTTGTTGCACCCATTTAATCCACAGGCAAACTGAGACTCAGCAAAGGCAAGATTTGAACCCAAGAGCAAGATTTGGGAAACTGAGACAATTTTCACTCTTCTGTGCTGCCTTACTTGTTGGCATAAACATGAACGACATCAATATTTCGATCTGAGTCAGATTTCCCTCAAATGGTAAAGAAGAACAGGGTTTGAATTTCTTGGTGAACTTGGAAATATCTGATGACTTGAACCATTAGGGTTTAGGATACCTTTTCTTCAGGCAGCATGTTCCCTCCTATGTAATAAATTAAGTCAGTTCAATATTCCCAGTATGCCTGGAAAAACATCACTAAGCTAACAATTTTCAGTGTCATTTAAGAATTGCGCTGAGGTGGCCAGGCATGGTGGCTTACATCTGTAATGCCAGCACTTTGGGAGGCCGAGGTGGGCGGATTGCAAAGTCAGGAGTTCAAGACCAGCCTGGCCAATATGGTGAAACTCTGTCTCCACTAAAAATACAAAAATTAGCCAGGTGTGGTGGTGGGCACCTGTAGTCCCAGCTACTTGGGAGGCTGAGGCAAGAGAATCACTTGAACCGGGGAGCCAGAGGTTGCAGTGAGCTGAGATCGTGCCATTGTACCCCAGCCTGGGTGACAGAGAGAGACTCTGTCTCAAAAAACAAAAAAAGAATTGCACTGAGGCCAAGCTTGGTGGCTCATGCCTGTAATCCCAGCACTTTGGGAGGCCAAGGCAGGAGGATTGCTTGAGCTCAGGAGTTTGAATCCAGCCTGGGCAACATAGCGAGACCAATTCTCTACTAAAATTCAAAATAATTAGTTCAGGCCGAATGTGGTGGTTCACTCCTGTAATCCACCACTTTGGGAGGCTGAGGGGGGCAGATCACGTGAGGTCAGGAGTTTGAGACCAGCCTGGCCAACATGGCAAAACCCTGTCTCTACTAAAAATACAAAAATTAGCTGGGCATGGTGATGCATCCCTGTAATCCCAGCTACTTGGATGCCCAAGATAGAAGAACTGCTTGAACCCAGGAGGCAGAGGTTGCAGTGAACCAAGATTGATTGCACCAATGCACTCCACCCTGGACAACACAATGAGACTCTGTCTCAAAAATAGCAACAATAATAATAATTAGCTCAGTGTGGTGGCACATGCCTGTAGTCCAGCCACTTCATGGGCCGAAGCTAGAGGATTGCTTGAAACTGGGAAGTCAAGGCTGCAGTGAGCCCTGATTGTGCCACTGTTCTCCAGCCTGGGCAACAGAGTAAGACTCTTTCTCAAAATTAAAAATAAAAAAAAAAAAGGAATTGCACTGAAAGGTTGTGCATTCTCTTGTCATTCTATTCTATTCTATTCTATTCTATTCTATTCTATTCTATTCTATTCTATTCCATTCCATTCCATTCTATTCTTTCTATCTCTAATTCTATCTCTATCTTCTATTCTATTCTGTTCTTTATTCCATCTCTCTATTCTATTTTATTCCATCTCTAATTCTATCTCTATCTTCTATTCTGTTCTTTATTCTATCTCTCTATTCTATTCTATTCTATTCTAGTCTAGTCTAGTCTATTGTCTCTACTCCTGCCTTTTCATATTTATGGAGTATAAAGCCTGAAGCATCAGGACCTCCATCCCCAGTGACTGTGTCCTTGCCCTGGGTTGTCCCAGAAGGAGGCAGCTGCTGAGCAGCCCACCTCGTCCTGTGGCAGAGCTTTTAGCTCACAAACCCTTAAAGGTGCCATTTCTCTCCTGTGTTACAATGTGCACAGTGACTGCCCTGATCAATCACCACTGGGATGTGCTTGTGCGTGTATGTTTGTCTGAGTGTGTATGCTAATATGTATAAAAGTTTGTGTGTGTGTGTGAGGCAGTGTGAGTACATAAGAGTGCGTGTGAGTGCGTTAGTCTGTAAGAGAGTGTTTCTGTGGGGCATGTGAGAGCATTGCAAGAGTATGTGTGCATGTGTGCATGTGTGTGTGTGATAGCATTGTGAGAGTATGCGTGCATGTGCGTGTGTGTGCATCATGGTGTGAGAGCATTGTGTGAGTGTGCGTGTATGTGTGCATGTGTGCATATGTGAGAGCATTGTGAGAATATGTGTGCATGTGTGAGTGTGTGAGAGCATTAATGAGAGTATGTGTGCATGTGTGTGTTTGACAGGATATGTGCATGTGTGCGTGTGTGTGTGTGTGCATGAGCGTGTGAATGCAAGTGTGTTTCCTCTGCTCTGATCACTTTTCTACCTGGCCTCTCTTCCTCCACATTTGCCCCCCAGAATCCCTTCTCCACACAACACCTAAGCTCTCTATGTGTAGAGCTGATAATACCCTATGATTCCCCTGCCTAAAATCTTCCAGCAGCTTCCCTGTGAGTTCTAACTAAAACCCAGCTCCTCACCGTGCCCTATAGGCCCTAGCTCAGTGAGGTGGGGCACCTGCCTGCTGCTCAGAGCCTGGCTCTGCCTCTCTCCCCTTCTGCTTGCCCCAGCCACAATGAGCTTTTGTCCAGCCTGGGAGGGACCAAGCTCTTTGGCACTGTAAGGACTTCGTATGTCCTCCCAACCCAGACCCCCAGAATGCCTTGTCCTCTGGCCTGTGCAAGTGTTAGGAAAGCCCACATCTTCAGAGAGGCCTTTGACCCCATCCACATGGACTGATTACCTCCATCTCCCATTTTTAGAATGTGAGTTCATGAGGCAGAGCCTAGTGGGTCCTGTTTCTGGCCATATCTCCAGGGCCGGGCATACAGCAGGCCCCCGCAGACCCCCAAGAATCTCTATGAAGGCCAGTGGTTGATGCACCGGGCTGGGAATCCGAGCCTGCCCCTGCAGAGTTGCCGTTGTCCAGCATCTTAGACCCTCTGAGATTTGGTTGCTCCATTTTTCTTTTTCTTTTTTCCTTTCTTTTTCTTTTTTTTTTTTTTTTTTTTTTTTTTGCGACCGAGTCTCACTCTGTTGCCCAGGCTGGAGTGCAGTGGCGCAATCTTGGCTCACTGCAACCTCTGCCTCCCGGGTTCAAGCGATTCTCCTGCCTCAGCCTCCCAAGTAGCTGGGATTACAGGCGTATGCCACCATGCCAGGCTAATTTTTTGTATTTTTAGTAGAGACGTGGTTTCACCATGTTAGGCAGGACGGTCTTGATCTCTTGACCTCGTGATCCACCTGCCTTGGCCTCCCAAAGTGCTGGGATTACAGGCGTGAGCCACCGCGCCCGGCCCTGATTGCCCCATTTTTCATCCTCCCACACTCTCCGGGCCCCTCCTCAGACCTGGCCCTAAGATTGCAGGAGCCAGCGTGTGCAGGCCTCATAACATCAGGGGCTACTTCTGCAGCAATCCACTGAAAACGGAGTGAACAGACTGCATAAACCAGTGCATTCACAGGCTTTTAAGGCACTAAATGTAAATTAGATAAACGGTGCAATGCCTAGTTTCATTCCTACCATGCTTTTCCTTAGGCTAATTTGGTGTGGTAGAAACGCACCTGTATCTACAGCCTTTGTCCATCACCCACCTGTTCCTGTTGGAGGGGAGTGATGGATGGCCGATGAGATGTTCTTTTATTCCATATGGCCACACATGATCCCCTTCAAGCCTGCCCCTTGCAATGACCACTCTTCAATCTGTCTTTCTAGCTGGGGACACGGGCCACCAGGTCCCTTTGGTTTCTCCTGGGCCTTTGTAAGATGCCCCTTTGATGTGTTCTTTCTCGTTTGTTTAAACACCACCATGGGATTCTTGCAGGCTGCAACCCAGAGACCAACTGGGTGGCCTTGCTTTTTTATGCAGAAGTGTTGAGAAAGATCTGTCAAACTCTGGGGATAATTAGCCTTTATTTCTTCTCATTAAGACACAGATTGTCACTCAGCACAGATGTGGCCCATGGGGCTGGGGCAGCTGCTTCTCTGGCCTCCTGCCTTTCTCAGTTACCTGATTGGGAGAAAACTTTGATTTCCATCTTCACTTTCCTTAGGTGAAATGTCACCATTGTTTCCCCACATGATGAGTGTGTATTTTCTTCAAGGAACATAGTCAGAACCTAAATGTTATATGATGTGGTCTGGCTGTGTGAGAACAAACAACTAATCAATTGGGAGGAAAAGGTAAAATAGCAGTTATAGGTTTATGAACCTTCTACTCTTAGACTGATCGATACTGACTTTTCTTTTTAATTTTTATATCTGGAGATAATTGTAGATCCCCAGGAACTTGCCAAGATAGCAGAGAGAACGCCCACGCATGCCTGTCCCAGTTCCCCCAGTCTTTCATAACTATAGCACAATGTCAAAGCCAGAAAATGGGCGCAGCTTCAATGTGTGCATGTAGTTCTATGTCATCTTTTTTTTTTTTTTTTTTTGAGACGGAGTCTCGCTCTGTCGCCCAGGCTGGAGTGCAGTGGCCGGATCTCAGCTCACTGCAAGCTCCGCCTCCCGGGTTCACGCCATTCTCCGGCCTCAGCCTCCCGAGTAGCTGGGACTACAGGCGCCTGCCACCTCGCCCGGCTAGTTTTTTGTATTTCTTAATAGGGACGGGGTTTCACCGTGTTAGCCAGGATGGTTTCGATCTCCTGACCTCGTGATCCGCCCGTCTCAGCCTCCCAAAGTGCTGGGATTACAGGCTTGAGCCACCGCGCCTGGCCAGTTCTATGTCATCTTATCGCACATGAAGATTTGTGTAACCATTGCAATCCAGGCACACAACCGTCCCACCGCCACATGGCTCTCCCTCCTGCTACCTCTTTAGAGGTATACCCCTCTCCTCCCTCACAGCTCTAACCCCTGGCAACCACCACTCATTTGTTTTCCAAATATCACTGTGAGAGGCAAGGAAAAGGAACTCTCGGTGTGGCCAAAAGGCATGAAGAGGCATCTCACCAAAGAGGACATACAGGTGCCAAATAAGCAAATGAAAAGGCATCAGTGGGGCCTTTAGGGAAGTGGAAGATCGGATCACATGAGATATTGCTGCTCACCTATCAGCATGGCTAACATGAAAAACAGGGCCCACACCACATGCTGGTAAGGCTGTGGAGACACTGGCTCCTTCAAACATTGCTGGAACGTGGTGCAGACCCTCTGGGATTTTCTTTTTACCAACATGAATTTTTTTAGCTTTCATTCAATTACACAAAGCTCCCCAAATAGCAGGTCATTCAGCCTTGCCTATAACCAGAGCTTTTGTAGACTCGAGAATACTAACAAAAAAATTCCAATACCATCCAGGCTGGTCTTGCTCTAACGGTGTGGTCTGATGAATCTGGGTCAGGCCTGGGCACTGAGCTCACCCCGACCCTGCAGAGGACTCTAAAGCACAGCCTGGCAGGGCGTGGTGGCTCATGCCTGTAATCCCAGCACTTTGGGAGGCCAAAGTGGGTGGATCGCTTGATCCAGGAGTTCAAAAACAACCTGGCCAACATGGTGAAACCCCGACTCTACTAAAAATAGAAAAAAATTAGCCAGGCATGGTGATGGGTGCCTGTAATCCCAGCTACTTGGGAGGCCGAGGTAGGAGAATTGCATGAACCCGGGAAGCAGAGATTGCAGTGAGTGGAGACAGTACCACTGCACTCCAGCCTAGGCGACAAAGACTCCGTCTCAAATAAATAAATTAATTAAATTAAATGAAAATAAAGCGCAACCAGAACTGGATCCACAGATCCCAGCAGCTGAGCTCGATGCACAAGACCCGAGGGACCAAGTGCTGTCCCTTCATTCTCTCCCCGACCCCCAGGCCGTGTGCTCCCTGGATGCTGTGCCCAGCCCCAGGGGGTTGTGCGGGTTCCCAAATGCCACGGCTCAACCTTCCACGTATGCCCATGTGTT
Organism: Macaca mulatta; assembly: GCF_049350105.2. NCBI lineage: Eukaryota > Metazoa > Chordata > Mammalia > Primates > Cercopithecidae > Macaca > Macaca mulatta. The sequence goes on from NC_133408.1 coordinate 80,923,599, forward strand.
CTGATACTTAGAAGGCTCTGGCCTCCAATCTGCCAGACTCCAGCCTATCTACCCTTCCGTAGCTCCCCCAGAGCCATCCCCTCACTCCACCGCCGTGCATGCCATTTTGAATTCTAGTTGCCTATGGAAACCTCTATTCTGCACTAGACCCTAAAGGGCAGGGTCCACATCTGACTCCTCCTGTGCCCCCAACCTCTGGTACACAGAAGGTGCTCAATAATGTCTGTAAGCTAAGCCCTTAGCAAGCCTGGTGAGGAAAGCGTTCATGTTAGCCCCATTTTGTAGAAGAGAGAGCATGTAGAGTGGTGAAGCCTGGGTTCCTAAGGAAGACATTGGGTTTTTCTCATTCCCAGGCAATGCATGCCAGTTGTGGAAAACTCAAAAAGTATACTCAAGTAAGTTAAAAAATGTAAGCCCTACACAATCCCACCATCACCATCAGTGGGCTGCTGTTGTAACTTTCCAGATGCTGTTCTGTGACAGCCTTGAATTTGCATAATGCTAAGAGGAAGTGTCAAGTTTAGGCTAAGAAACAAATGAATGCCAAAAGTGGAAGCACAGGACTTGAAGTTCAAGGTCAGCAGAACCTCGCTGCAGGTGTCATCTGCAGGGAGCGAAGGCGTCTGGACCCACCTGTGAATCCTGCTCAGTGCCCGCCTAGGCTGGCTGTGCCTGCTCTGCAAACTGGCACTCTCATCTGCATCTTAACAAGAACACTGGGGCCCCCCCTGTTTTTACATATTTTTGTTTTGTTTTGTTTTTTGTTTTTGCTTTTTTTAGGTAGAGTCTCGCTCTGTCACCCAAGCTGGAGTGCAGTGGTGGGATCTCAGCTCACTGCAACCTCTACCTCCCGGGTTCAAGAGATTCCCCTGCCTCGGGCCTCCCAAGTAGCTGGGATTACAGGCACGCACCACCACGCCCAGCTAATTTTTTTTGTATTTTTAGTAGAGACAGGGTTTCACTATGTTGGCCAGGCCGGTCTCGAACTCCTGACCTCAGGCAATCTGCCCACCTCGGCCTCCCAAAGTGCTAGGATTACAGGTGTGAGCCACCATACCCAGCCTTGTTTTTACATATTAAAAATACCCAATCTGGGCCTGGTCTGGTGTAAAAAACAAAACAAAACAAAACAAAAACCTTTCCTGGGAACTTGTTTTACTTCAGTATCACCCAGAGCCTCAGGGGAAAAGCTTTGAGCACAGGTTTAACAGAGCATGATGGACCCTTTGGCCTGGGAGAGCTTTGGGAAGGGAACACAAACCTGAAGGGAAAAAAGCAAGGCTCAGAAGTCAATACAAAGTGTGACAGCATTTCTAGAAAGTCCCACATAAGCCTGACTAAGCAATTTCTTGTTTGGGGATACATGCATGTTACAACCTTTTTTTTTTTTTTTTTTTTCTTTTTGAAATGGAGTCTTGCTCTGTCCCCCAGGCTGGAGTGCAGTGGCGCGATCTCGGCTCACTGCAAGCTCCGCCTCCCGGGTTCATGCCATTCTCCTGCCTCAGCCCCTCCGCCCCACTCCCCTGAGTATCTGGGACTACAGGCGCCCACCACCGCGCCCGGCTAATTTTTTGTATTTTTTACTGTAGAGACAAGGTTTCACCGTGGTCTCAATCTCCTGACCTTGTGATCCGCCCGCCTCGGCCTCCCAAAGTGCTGGGATTACAGGTGTGAGCCACCGCGCCCGGCCGTTACAACTTTTTTTTGAGAAAAGGTCTCACTTTGTTGCCCAGGCTGGAGTACAGTGGCGAGATCATGGCTTACTGTAATCTCAACCTCCCAGGCTTGAGCCATCCTCCCACCTCAGCTTCCCCAGGAGCTGGGACTACAGGCATGCACCACCATGGGCAGCTAATTGTTTTATTTTTATCTTTTAGTAGAGACAGGGTCTCACTATGTTGCCCAGGCTGGTCTCAAACTCCTGGGCTCAAGCAGTCCTCCCTCATTGGCCTTCCAAAGTACTGAGATGACAGGTGTGAGCCACTGAGACCAGCCAACAAGTTTTTTTTAAGTGAAGGAAAATGAAAAACAAATGTCAGCTGGGGAAGCAGCTAGAGGCAGCCACAGGAACAACTTGCAGTGAGTGTTGGGCAGCAGGTTGAGTCACTCCCTGGCTCCACTGGGCTGTGCGATGTGCACACGCTTCATGTATGCCTTAAGCGATGTTCAAAAGAACACAATGCCACATGAAGCCTAACTCAGCGAGCCCTTTCTGTAACAGGAGAAATAACCACCCGTGCTCTTGACCATTTTCTTCCAACAACTGCCAGCATCACCTACTCCCCTCCCCCATCTCCATCTTCCTGCTCCAGCAGCCTCTGCACACAGGTGTCCTCCAGGAGGCCAGGTGGGCACCAAGGTCCTTGAAAAGAAAGAAAACAGAAGCACAGCATTCCACAGCTGGTTCCCGAGAAAACAGCAAAACAACTGTGCACTCGTTCTGAAGGACGGCAGACAAGATGGTGCCTCGACACATGAACTGGTTTTTCTTAATGAGTGATGGGTTTTCGACCCATTCCTCCTGCCCCTTCTGGGAAAACTAGGCAGCCCCAGGCTGTGTCAATGTCATAGGCTGAATTGTGTTCCCCAAAATTCTAAGACTGAAGTCCCAACCGGAATCTCAGGATGTGACTTTCTTCAGAGATAGGGCCTTTACACAGGTAATTAAGGTAAAATGAGGCATTACAGTGGGCCTTAATCCAATGACTAATGTCCTTATAACAAGAGGAGACTGGGACACAGGCTCACACACACACACCCCTAGGGAAGAGGGAGAAGACAGTCATCTACCATCCAGGAAGAGATGCCTCAGGAGAAACCAAACCTGCCAACACCTTGGTCTCTGCCTTGCTGCCTCCAGGACGGTGAGGGAATGCATTTCCGAGGGTTCGGCCACCCAGCCTGTGGCACCTGCTGTGACATCCTCAGAAAATGAAGACTGTGCTCCGTTTTCTCCACCTCCTGTGGTTTGAGGACAGACCCAAGCCCGGGATAAAGCACGCTAGGTTTGGAATTCACTCCCACACTCCTTAAGGTAGTTCATACACAACCTTTGCTGAATTCCTTCAGCTTTCCGTGCCTCCGTTTTCTCACTGGTAAAGGTGGGATCCTATGGCCTTCATCATGAGAGCTGTTAAGAAGATTGAGTTCAAGCTGGGCACGGTGGCTCACGCCTGTAATCCCAGCACTTTGGGAGGCAGATCACGAGATCAGGAGATTGAGACCATCCTGGCTAACACGGTGAAACCCCATCTCTACTAAAAATACAAAAAATTAGCCGGGCATGGTGGCAGGCATCTGTAGTCCCAGGTACTCAGGAGGCTGAGGTAGGAGAATGGCGTGAACCCGGGAGGCAAAGCTTGCAGTGAGCCGAGATCATGCCACTGCACTCCAGCACGGGAGACAGAGTAAGACTCCGTCGTCTCAAAAAAAAAAAGAAAAAAAAAGGATTGAGTTCATGGGAAGTTTAGAACAATGCCTGACACAGAGAAACACTTCAATAATGATGTTGGCTACTATTAGTATTTTTAATAGGAGACTTTTATTCATTAAGCAAGTATTTATTGAGCATCTGCTATGCCCTAGGGACAAACAGACCTAGATGACACTCGTCAAGTTTAGTTGAATGGACCTAGCTGCAGGTACTATACATGGCCTGGAGGGGACCCGTCAGTATCCTCCTGGCTCTAGGAGCACCTCATACTGCTGCACCCCAAGGGCCTGGATGGTTGCTGGTGTACATTAGGCACTCAACATCTGCACAGTGAAAGGAAGCCAGAAGGCGGACCCCCATTGGCTCAGTCCAGCCCTTTCCTTGCTACTGCTCAGACAGAGCTTGGAGCCTCCCTCTTAAGCAGCTGGGCAAGGCCAGGGCAGCTCTCACTTTTCTGCAAATGCTGCCCTTTCCTTGGTCCCCAGGTTCAGTGGTCCCTGGAGCCCACTCCCGGATGTCCTCTTCCTCACACAAAGATCCTGAAAGGCAACCTCAGTTCCCACAGCCCACTCCTAGACTTTGCTACATTCATTCATCCATTTGACTCACTTTTTTTTTTTTTTTTTGAGATGGAGTCTCTCACTGTCACTCAGGTGTCACTCAGGCTGGAGTGCAGTGGTGCCATCTCAACTCACTGCAACCTCCACCTCCCGGGTTCAAGTGATTCTCCTGCCTCAGCCTCCCGAGTAGCTGGGATTATAGGTGCCTGCCACCACGCCCAGCTAACATTCTGTATTTTTGGTGGGGATGGGGTTTCACCATGTTGGCCAGGCTGGTCTTGAGCTCCTGACCTCAGGTGATCCACCCGTCTCAGCCCCTCAAAGTGCTGGGATTACAGGCATGAGCCACCACGACGGCCGAGTGAGCTTTCTTGCAAGGTACATGTTAGGGTCCCTGCAGGACAGAGCCAGCAGGTCGGCTTTATGGGACCAGTACATGCTGCCGAGGTCCTACTCACTAGGAACTGTCATGGCCCTCAACCTTAGGCCCCAGTAGTCATCAAAAAGGGACTCATGGGTGGGAATGAACAACATGGCTTGTGTTCTTGTAGGCCATTCAGGGAAGGGCTGTGCTGCAAGGCTGAGATCAATGTCCCACCTTCAGCCAAGGGCCAAGGCCCCCTGGTCTCCACATAGGGAAACCAGAAGAAGAACTGGTCCCTTGGGCTCCTTGGAGTCACTGATCCAGAGGACTGCAGTGGGACTAGGTCTGCCTTTGTAGTTAACCATATTTGATTACAGCACTTTAGAGTTCACTGTCTGAATGACAATCACAGCCGCTGCCATGAACTGAACCCTTACTATTCCAGGAACAGCTCATATTTTTCACAGAATTTTAACAGTATGATTCCTGAAGGGTTAGGTCATTCTTAAATTTGATATGCCAATGACAAAAAAAAAAAAAAAAAAATTAGCAAGAAAAGAAAAACATCATCTTTTTTTTTTTTTTTTCTCATGAACCTACCTTCATTGTATCTGAATACGTGTACCCTTCAAGAAGGCTCACACGGCCCGGTGCGGTGGCTGATGCCTGTAATCCCAGCACTTTGGGAGACTGAGGCGGGTGGATGTCATGGAGGAGCTGGTTGAAAACTGAATTCCCTTAAAATACATGTGATGTTTGAGACATTCTGCTGGAATGTAGAATTGACATTCAGGCTGAGGCAGCATTTCCACAGTTCCTCCCGGCCCGGGTCATTTATGCACAGATGGCACAAAGGGTTCATTCAGCAGGAGAACCTGAGGCCTAGCAGCCTGTCCGAGCCCTGCAGCAGGTAAGCGGGGGAGTTCTGTTCTGGTTTCCTTCGGCTGCCAATCCAGCACTTTGCATTCTAAAGAAGAATGCAAATTTCCAAGAAAAGCCAGAGAATCAATTAACTAAAGGTATCACATTTTCCTTTGTAAGTGATTTTTGAATCCTGTCTGGAACAAAGTGGGTACACATATATACATGCATGCGTAACATGCTTTAACTAATGAGTTATGGTAGAAGACCTTTCTCACTTATTTTCCGTCAGTCAAGCTATAATCATGCTCATTAATTTGTGATGTAAGAAATTGATTTTGGGCCGGGCGCGGTGGCTCAAGCCTGTAATCCCAGCACTTTGGGAGGCCGAGACGGGCGGATCACGAGGTCAGGAGATCGAGACCATCCTGGCTAATATGGTGAAACCCCGTCTCTACTAAAAAATACAAAAAACTAGCCGGGCGAGGTGGTGGGCGCCTGTGGTCCCAGCTACTCGGGAGGCTGAGGCAGGAGAATGGCGTGAACCCGGGAGGCGGAGCTTGCAGTGAGCTGAGATCCGGCCACTGCACTCCAGCCTGGGCGACAGAGCGAGACTCCGTCTCAAAAAAAAAAAAAAAAAAAAAAAAATTGATTTTGTGGGAAAGTTTGTTTTTGTTTTTGTTGTTTTCACCTTTTAGTGGGCAGATCTTTGGAGAAGGCCTGGAGAGGAGCAGCTGGCAGAGGCGGCTCCTTGAAAACAGAGCAGCAGTCAACCACAGTTGCCCCTCAGCCCTTCCACTGGTCCCATGAGAGTAAGCATTTCTCCCGGGCGCAGTCTGTTTTCATCAGTATCTGTATCCCCAGGCATCCGTCCATACCTGGCCCTTGTGAACTGCTCTTATGCTGATGAATGAATGGACTGATGAAAGAATGAATTGGAAAACCCAGTTTCCCCAGCACTGTTAAATTCTACTTTCCAGTCCTCGTTAGCACCTGCTCAGACCAGCAAAGAGCAGAACTTGAGCCACAGATGGTGATCGGATTTGGGCAATGTGGCCCCATAGATGGGCCTATCTCCCACTAGGAGCTGGCGCAAGTGACAGGGAAGAGTTCCAGAAAAGTCTTTCTTGGTGAATTAGCCTGTTTGTTGCAACACTTTTGTAGATGTAATTCCATCTCTGTTTTCTCTAAAGGGACATGCAGAGAGAAATGAGGCGGGGAGAATTGGCTCACGTGTTGCCAGATAATGTCCCTTGAGAACTTTGAGAACCAGTCCCTGGACTGCTGAGACCTCTCCCACTGCCCAGTCCATAGTCAGAGAGGCCCCAGTATCCCCGTGCTGCTCACCACGAGCTCCCTATGTTGCAACAGTAACTTGTGCCCCAGCGCTTGCTCCCCCTAAGCTTCTTGGAAGTCTCCGTCTGACAGCCCCTGTGTCTTTGCACAATGTCTGGTTTGCCATGAGGATTTAATAAGTAACTACTAAGTGATAGGATGAATGCCTATTTGTTGGATTGTGCTGTGAGAGGGATAAAGGTCTACATTCTCCATGGATCTAAGAACTGTCTCTTTTTTTTTTTTTTTTTTCTGAGACGGAGTCTCATTCTGTCGCTCAGGCTAGAATGCAGTGGTGCAATCTCAGCTCACTGCAAGCTCCACCTCTCGGGTTCACGCCATTCTCCTGCCTCAGCCTCCCGAGTAGCTGGTACTGCAGGCACCCACCACCAGGCCCGGCTAATTTTTTTGTATTTTTAGTAGAGACGGGGTTTTACCGTGTTAGCCAGGATGGTCTCAATCTCCTAACCTCATGATCTGCCCACCTTGGCCTCCAAAGTGCTGGGATTACAGGTGTGGGCCACCTGTGTGGGCCGTGCCTGGCCCAGAACTGTCTCTTAGTTATCTTGATACTGTTAGCACCTAGAGTTGTTCTTCAGTAAATAGCAAATAAATGCATTCCTCAGATAAATATCTTTCAATGTCTTCAAAATGAATCTAATTTTATTGTTGAAGTTATTCAGTTACAGTAATCCTTTAAAGGCAATGGAAAGGGAATAAACCCTAAAACTGAAAGATCTGGGTTAAAATCTCACTTCTATGTAGGGAATTTGGTCCCACTGTTAGACTTAGCCCCCAGCTCAGAATTGGACAGAGAGAAGTTGGAAGAGACCCAGAGAGGCTGTCCTATGGAAAATGAACATCTTGAGTGTCTTGAGAAAATTAACAAAGCTTGCTGAGCTTCAGTTTCTTCCCATGTAAAATAATTCCTGTTATTGTCCATGCAGGAAACATTGCATTCTGCACAGCCAGCAACAGGAACAGCAGAAATGTCATTCTTTCTCCTGTGTTTCAGTCTCTTCCAATTTCAGATAATGAGTCTGGACCAGATGGTCGCTAATGGTTATTCCAGCTCAACATTTGCTAATTTTCTAAAAACTAAAGAAAGGAGCTTGGGGGTGTGTTTTGGGGCAATGTCTTGCAAGACTGAGATATGAGGGGGATCTCCAGAACATCAGATAGGGGGCCTTGGGGAGTCAAGGTCAGGCCTAAGTTATATTCCTGCCCATCTCTGCCCTCTTCCTCCCCCAACCTCGCTGCCCTCATAGCCATCCTATTTTAATATGCTTGGCCTGATCCCTAGATAGATTAATTTCATTTCAGGAACTTTGATACCTGAGCTGTGGCTCTGGAAACTATGTCTCCAGAGGCAACACAATTCACCAAAAGCTAATCACTGGTGTCAATTGGAATTTAAAAAGTTAGATACAATTTCAACCAAAAGCAGATGCTTGGCATTTTAATGGGATATTACATTTATGAATTTCGATACGCCTCAAAAAATATTTCTTAAGGAGTTTAAGAGACCATTCTTTGTTACGTTTATGAACCCTGAGGCATACGAGTTAGCTACTCATCCCCTAGTAGTTCACAGACTCTGCAAGGCATGTGGCATGATGGAAAGAATGAGACCTGAAATGGGAAGGAAAGTCCCATGTTCAAAAGTTCGGTCCTTCTCCTACTAATTTGTTACTTAAGTGTCGGTTTCTTCACAGTGGAAATAGATCTTTTTTGCCCACCTTGTAGGATGCCATGTGGCTTGGAAGTAAGACAAGTCAAACATGGAGCCTCACACATGGCTCTGGAACAGAACTGTTAGCCCTGCTGCCTGTCACTCTGCTGTTCTCTGATCATAAAATGACTCATTGCAGGCTGGGCACAGTGGCTCACGCCTGTAATCCAAGCACTTTGGGAGGCTGAGGAAGTAGATCACCTGAGGTCAAGAGTTCGAGACCAGCCTGGCCAACATGGGGAAACCCCATCTGTACTAAAATTACAAAAATTAGCCAAGTGTTGTGGCGCATGCCTGTAATCCCAGTTATTGGAGGGTGAGGCAGGGATTGCTTGAACCCAGGAAGTGGAGGCTGCAGTGAGCTGTAATCATGCCACTGCACTCCAGCCTGGGTGACAGAGTAAGGCTCCATCTCAAAAACAAACAAACAAACAAACAAAATTACAGGCATGGTGGCTCATGCCTGTAATCTCAGCACTTTGGGAGGCCGAGGCAGACGGATCACCTGAGGTCAAGAGTTCGAGACCAGCCTGACCAACATGGTGAAACCTGTCTCTACTAGAAATAAAAAAGTTATCTGGGCATGCACGCCTGTAATTCCAGCTATTCGGGAGGCTGAGGCAGAAGAATCGCTTGAACCAGGAGGCGGAGGTTGCAGTGAGCTGAGATCATGCCATTGCACTCCAGCCTGGGCAATGAGAGTGAAACTCCATCTCAAAAGCAAGCAAACAAACAAACAAAATGGATTCATTGTCATTATGAAAAAAATCAGAAAATAAATAAGTAAATGTAGTTACTATAATGCTGGCATCTATATTCCAACAGTGTTAATATTTAGTTCGTATGTTTTTAATCATAGCATAGATTTTTAAAATACTTTGAATTGAGCTACATAAACAATTTTTTTTTTGCATTTCATATCTCAGGAGGAGTATTTGTTCATATTACTAAGACCATGTATGAGCATCACTGATGACCGGCTACGTCTCTTCCCATCATAGGAATGTGTCATCATCAATGTGATCATTCTCCTATTATTGAACATTTCATTTTCACGTTTTAAAAATCTTGGCTTTGGCTGGGCGGGGTGGCTCACGCCTGTAATCCCAGCACTTTGGGAGGCCAAGGCAGGCGGATCACCAGGTCAGGAGATGGAGATCATCCTGGCTAACATGGTGAAACCCAGTCTCTACTAAAAATAAAAAAAATTAGCCGGGCGTGGTGGCGGGCGCCTGTAGTCCCAGCTACTCGGGAGCCTGAGGCAGGAGAATGGTGTGAACCCGGGAGGTGGAGCTTGCAGTGAGCCGAGATCGCTCCACTGCACTCCAACCTGGGCGACAGAGTGAGACTCTGTCTCAAAAAAAAAAAAAAAAAAATCTTGGCTTTTATGAATAACTCTTTAATAACTTTCTTGTAGATAAATCTCTGTTTATACTTTTATTATTTTTAGACTTGTATGAAGATTATTATTCAGTCAGACCTAAAGCTTTAGATACCAGTTGCCCTGTAGTTTTCCAGAAATACAACGCCAGTCAGTGTTCTCTCTCCCTGGAGGTTGTCTAGTAACTAAGTTGAGCACAGTAACTTAAAATCTTTGTTTAAAATATAGGGCAAGGCTGGGCATGGTGGCTCACACCTGTAATCCCAGCACTTTGGGAGGCCGAGGCAGGTGGATCACGAGGTCAGGAGTTCAAGATCAGCCTAGCCAAAATATTGAAACCCCGTCTCTACTAAATATACAAAAATTAGCTATGCATGGTGGCAGGCACGTGTAATCCCAGTTACTCAGGAGGCTGAGGCAGAGAATTGCTTGAACCCGGGAGGTGGAGGTTGCAGTGAGCCAAGGTCGCGCCACCACACTCTAGCCTGGGCAACAGAGTGAGAATCCATCTCAAAAAAAAAAAAAAAAATTTGCCATTCTATATGGCAAAAATGGATAGCTCCTTATCACTTTTAATTTGCTTCTCTCTGAATCTTCTGCTGTGTTTAATTGATGATGTTATAGGCTGGCATCATGCCCAGTTTGGCCAAGAAGAATTGGTCTCCTGGTCAGGAAGGTCTTTTCCCTACAAAGTCATGGAATGACTAAGGGACTCTCCAGATGCATCTAGTTAAAAGAATAATCTGTCCATCCTGCAAAGCACACTTCCTATCCTCATTTAGAATGTTTATGCTGAGAAAGCACCACTGTTTATATTCAATTGACCAAGCTCAGGAAATGGTTCATCAAATTGGTCAGTCATTTAATTTTCTTGAGATCAGTCTTCATGATTATGCAGCTCCTAAATTTAAAAAGTCTGACTATGCACAAATTTTCTTTTTTTTCTTTTTCTTTTTTTTTTTATTTTTATTTTGAGATGGAGTCTTGCTCTGTCACCCAGGCTGGAATGCGGTGGCGCAATCTTGGCTCACTGCAACCTCTGCCTCCCGAGTTCAAGGGATTCTTGTGCCTCAGCCTCCTGAGTAGCTAAGATTTCAGGTGCATGCCACCATGACGGCTAATTTTTGTATTTTTAGTAGAAATGGGGTTTCACCATGTTGGCCAGGCTGTTCTCCAACTCCTGACCTCAGGTGATCTGACCTCCTGAAGGGCTGGAATTACAGGCGTGAGCCACCACATCCAGCCTATTTTTTTTTTACTGGTATCTTCGTGCCTGGATGTGAGCTCAGCAGATGAGTTCCTGCTCATATCTGGGAGGGAGAGAGCCACGTGAAAACATTACTTGATGGGTTTTATGAAGGACGTACGAGGGGAACGACAGTGGAGCCCTGTCCATCCTGAAGAGGACAGAGCGGTATTCTTGGAGGGCAGCACTAACCAAGTCCTGAGGCATAAGCACGGCACTGCAATAATGAACGCCTTACGCGATTCCAAAAGGAAAAGTCAACGTGTTGCTCCTCTTAAAATGTTTTTGGAATTGTTTGTCATTAGCTACATGTTGCTGTGGATTTGAATTATCTCCATAATTAAACTCTAACAAGTAAAAAAAATATTTTTTAAAAAACAAGATGATGGGGAAAGGCTCTTTAATGTACTCTTTGTGTTTGTAACAGAAAGGAAACGAAACAGAAAACAAACCATCGAATTGAAACCAGCACTTTCCTGCACGTTAACGAGACATCCTCACAAATACTAGAAAAAGCAGGTCACCCCTCGGTGAGGATCCCATCTACCCACACACATCCCTCTTTAAAGTCCCTGTAATAACAAATCTGCTTTTGGTGGGGTTGTGCATGAGCAGGCATGCCCTACCCCAGTCTTCCTCTGGAGATTTCCCCCTGCTGCTGTGAGCTGATCCCTAAAGCTGGACGGGCTGTACTTTCCCACCTAAGCCATTATCTCCCCTCCACTCTCAGTGCGGGGCAAGTGCAACCTCACTCCACTGCCCCCAGACGTCAGGCAGGCCACCAGCCCAGGAGCTAGGAATGCAGGGGTGAAGGCTGCCTTCTCCAAACAGGCAAATGGAATAACTCTGACAAGAGTTGGTGTCTGGCATACCTAGTGGCATTCAGCAAACCTAGCCTGTGGGCAAGACGAGTGTCCTGTCCTGTTGTCTGGCGACTCTGGTGACTCTCCAATATCAGACCAAGAAATATCTCCTTCTGAGACAATATACACCTGCCTGAACTGGCCTGAAACGAGAGGTGGTAAAATTTCTCCCTCAGTAACATGTGGGTGATGGGATTCTGGATGAAATTTTTTCTATTATCTTAACTTTCAGTGCACCGATTAGATTGTTATTACATTTAATTGAGGGGAGAAACTGGAAGAAGGCTATAGAACCTTTTTTTTTTTTTTTTTGAGACTGAATCTAGCTCTGTCGCCCAGGCTGGAGTGCAGTGGCGCAATCTCGGCTCACTGCAAACTTCGCCTCCCAGGTTCACGCAATTCTCCTGCTTCAGCCTCCTGAGTAGCTGGGATTATAGGCGTGTGCCACCACACCCAGCTAATTTTTGTATTTTTACTAGAGACGGGGTTTCACCATGTTGGTCAGGCTGATCTCAAACTCCTGACCTCGTGATCTGCCCGCCTTGGCCTCCTAAAGTGCTGCGATTACAGGCGTGAGCCCCCACACTCGGCTGGAACTTTTTATTACTATGCACATGTTGCAGGAAAATTAATGAAGTTAGCCTGCCTTTCCAGTATATGAAAATGTGAATCGCTTTGTTTATATGTTTGAAAAGACGTACGGGAATATATACTTAAAGTCCTGCCATAACCAGCTGCTCTTTAGCATTTGTTTCAGTGGGCACCCCCCACCCCCATCCTGCACTCTTTAGGCTGCCACTGGCTGTCCCCACTGCACGGTCCTCTGGGGACCACCCCAGAGGCTGTGTGCAGGGTCAACCAGGAACCCCATCTGCCCACCTCAGGAACAGGGCAAAGGTCCAGGAACCCACACCTCCTCCCCAACCCAGACCCCCTCCCCAACACACGATGCCCATTGGTCCTTGTCCCCACTGCCCAGTGACCACCTGGTGCTGCCCGAGGTTGCCTTCCTGTGACTGGTCTGGGTAGGGCCCTCAGGAGGGAGGCCAAGATGTGCTCGTGTGAGTGCCTCCAGGGCCAGGTCAGTGCACACTGAGGCGACAGGTAGGGCAGGCAAAGGGCAGGAGACGAAGGAGCAGGGATGGTGCAGGGGAGGAAGGGTTCTTCAACCTTGTCTTCAACGAAGCTCACACAGCAACAATGAGGGAGAGTGTTGCAATGAGGGGTGGGATGCCCCTAGGTGGAGGCATGGAGGGAACCTGCATCCAGTGGGGATGCTTCCAGGTGAGAAGGCACAAGGGAGGGGTGAGTGCAGGTGGGCTGCCCCACCAAAGGCTGCTTCCTGAGCCTGGCCTTGGTGGCTCTCTGGCTCCCCAGGCCCCAAGAATACAGGCCAGCGTGGACACGACCCAGGTAAGCAGGTAGCACTTGTGGGGTGGACAGGGAGGGGGTGAAGAGTGCTGTCGCTGCTCTGAGTAGTGGAGTTCTGGCTGACAGTGTGGGGGTCTAGGATTGGGGTACAAAAGGGTAAAAACCAACTACAACACAAGGAGATAAATGCAGCAACTGTCATACTCACCTAGTGCTTACCCCATGTCAAGTGTTAAGGGCCTTGAAGAAGTGGGTGGCTAGGAGCCAGTTCTTGGCAGCCTGGCCTCCAGGAAGGCAAGTACACACTGGGAGCACCAGCCTTGTCCTCCAGAGTGTCACAATTCAGCACTGAGTCAGGATGTAGATGGATGTGGGAGGAGACCTTGAGCAGCCAGTGGGCCTCTGTGCATCAGGACACCCTGTAGCCCCTGCCTGTACTGGGGATCAAGAACTGAAGGCCCAGTCAGGATTGCTGGCTATGATCACCCTCACCCAGCTCAACCAGAAAGCTGTCCCCACCCAGAGAATGGGGGATACCCAGAGTGCCTGGAGGATGAAGAGTGTGGAGGATCTGAGCCCACTCACCCAGAATGACACCTGGGCTCCTGCAGAACCACTCAGGACATCAGGACACTACGTTGAGCTTCTGGGATCTGGTGGGGAAGCCTGGGCATCCCACTCAAGAGGATTTCAATGCAGCTCCACACCTCCGGCCATGAGCCCTTGTTCCTGCCTTCCCTCTGAGGATTCCCCTTTCCTTTTTTTGCAACTCACAATGAGTGTCCCGGCCTGGGCATCCTTCCAGGAGTCAGTGAAACCATTTCTGTATACCACCTTGCATTGTGCCTAGCTGAGCCAGCAAGATCCAGTATCTTGCAAGCCACCAGCCTTCTCTAGGGTGATTCCAAATGAATTCTGGGAAGGCCCAGCCTCACTCATTGCCTTGAACAGAAATAGCAGCTCCCTGCTTCCCCAGCAGGCTCTGAACACTTCTCTGCATTTTTTAAATGTGCAGGCACTCTTCCGAAGGACTCAGCGTCAGCTATGTGTGAAGCAAGAGGGGTTTTAGTAAATCCCGAACCACTCAATACCCTCTCCAGGATATGTCCTCCACCCACCATGAAATTTACAAATGAGTAACAAGTGAGAAGGTGTGCTGGCTTGGGGGCACCCAGCCCTGAACTCAAATATTACTTCTTTTTTGAATAGTTGTGTGGCCTGGGCAAGTTGCTTAACTTCTCTGAAGTTGTTTCCTTACCTGCACAATAAAAGCAAGCATTTAGGAGAAGACTAAACTGAATAGCATCCATGAAAGTACTAGGTATAGTGCCTGGTGACCATGAGCTTCCTTTTCCTAAGAGCACGGGAAACTTTCCTGTAATCTACAAACGGGAATACCTGAGGTAACTCAGGTGGGGATTCTAATTTCCATTCCGCCATGGAAGGTGCATCAATGGTCTGGAACAAAGCCGCCTATTCACCAGTCACATTTGGGGGAACCTCCCCTGTGCCAATCCATAGATAAGGCACTGGGAATGTAAACATGAATATGGCTTCTGCTTTCTGGTAGCTGACAGTGTGGGGGTCTGGGATTGGGGTACAAAAGGGTAAAAACCAACTAGAACACAAGGAGATAAATGTAGCAACTGCCATACTCACCTAGTGCTTACCCCGTGTCAAGTGTTAAATACTTCCCATATTTCCGCTCAATGAATGATCACACATCCCTACAAGGAACTCACAGTTATTAACCCCATTAAAAAAAATTTTTTTTTAAGACAGAATCTCACTCTGTTGCCCAGGCTGGAGTGCAATGGTGCGATCTTGGCTCACTGCAACCTCCACCTCCCGGATTCAAGCAATTCTCCTGCCTCAGCTTCCCAAGTAACTGGGATTACAGGCACGCACCACCACACCCAGCTAATTCTTATATTTTTAGTAGAAACAGGGTTTCACCATGTTGGCCAGGATGGTCTCGATCTCCTCACCTCATGATCTGCCCGCCACGGCCTCCCAAAGTGCTGGGATTACAGGCATGAGCCACACGCCCGGCCATTAACCCCATTTTAAGAATAAGAGCGAAGCACAGAGATGTTCCAACTTTGCCACGGAGTGGCAGAGTAAGATATAGACCCAGTCCCGCACCTAGTTCGTGCCCTTGACCATTTGTACCAAAGACACTTGACTAATTCAACGAACAAGTACACAGGCCTCCAGAGGAGGGAAGTTTAATTCTATGTAGAATCCTGTAGGCTGAGTTCGGGAGTGAATAAGGCTTTGATGCACAGAGAAGGTGGGAGAGGCATTCCAGAGAGAAGGCACAGGTTGAGTGAAGATGCAGTTGCAAGAAGCTTGAAGGCCGAAGGCCACATAGAGGAACGGTCCTGGAGGGGATGTGAGGAAGTCAGGACAGAGGCAAAATGGAAATGGAGGCCTCCAAAGTCACTCACTTAATTACAGGAAAATCTAATTGTACTATTCATAGATGGGAAAAGGCAGCCAGGAAGCAGAGCAGCAGCACCAAAGGAACAAAGGAGATCAATTGAAAGGTGTCCATGTCTGCAAGATGAGGTGCTCAGGGCAGGGGGTGCAGGGTAAGCTGGGAGACGAGTCTGGAAGGGCAGTTGGTAAGGGCCAGAAGTAGCTACATCTTGGTCACGGGGAGCCCTTGACATACCCCCAACACCACCTACCAAGACTGATACTCTCAGGTGTGTGGGAAGCAACATGCACAGTGGGCTACTGTGAAAAGACGCATGTGCTCAGGCGCATGTGTGTACAAAAAGAGATGTTCAAGGGTATCAACAACCCCTTAGTGAAAATATCTTGAGGCTCTTGAGACAGGCTGACAATTTTCTGATACTTTTCTTAAGGCTTGCTAGTGCCGTCAGGCTGCTATAACAAAGTACCATGGACTGGGTGGCTCATACACAACAGAAATTTGTTTCTTGCAGTTCTCATGGCTGAAAGTCCAAGATCAAGGTGCCAGGAGATTTGCTGTCTGGGGAGAGCCCACTTTCTAGTTCACTGATGATGCCATCTCCCTGTGTCCTCACATGACAGAAGGGGTGAGTGAGCTCTAAGGGCCCTTACTGCATCACACAAGCCGAGCACTGAGAAGCTATGCGGTCCCTGAAGGCCCACTCCTGGTCAGACACCTCTGTGTTTCTCTCTGTTCTGGTCTTGACGGAATCTAAACAAACGAAAGGCAGTTCTTGAGCCTGTGTAGCCCCCTAACCTGGGCCAAACTCCAAACACACCTGGATCTTCACCTTTGTCATCTGTCAATTGTGACCGATAAAAATACCTTCCTCCGGCCGGGCACGGTGGCTCATGCCTGTAACCCAAGCACTCTGGGAGGCCGAAGCGGGCAGATCTTGAGGTCAGGAGACTGAGACCATCCTGGCTAACACAATGAAACACCGTCTCTACTAAAAATACAAAAAATTAGCCAGGTGTGGTGGTGGGTGCCAGCTATTTGGGAGGCTGAGGCTGGAGAATGGTGTGAACCCGGGAGGGGGAGCTTCCAGTGAGCCGAGATGGTGCTACTGCACTCCAGCCTGGGCAACAGAGTGAGACTCCGTCTCAAAAGAAAAAACAAAACAACAACAACAACAAAAACCTTCCTTCCAGGTTTTAGTCACTTTTCCCCCGGCACCCCTGCTAGCCACGTGGTAAATGTTCAATACAACTAATATCAATAATGACTCAAGTTTATTGATCGCCACCTCTCTCTTTCCTCCATGGAGTGCTTACTGGGAGGATGGAGCCTCTTGGGGCACGTGGCTTTCCCACACATCTGCATCAGCCATCGCGAGACTCCGCAGGCCAGCACTGTGGACAGGCAGACAGTGAAGCCCCCCAGCCAGAACAGCTCAGCCTGCCAGGAGAAGCAGAAACCCCCAAAGTAATCACTTCTCAAGCGCCTTTGAGACCCCAGATGTTAGGAAAACTATTATTTTCCCTCGTGTAAGACATGCCCAGTTTCTTTCCCTCTGCTAAACAAATCAAATACAACTCTGAGCCCTCCTCCTTCTAGCCTGGTGGAAAATCCAGCCTTGACATTCTGAGGGCCTCTCTCTACCCCACAGGGAGTTACCAAAGCCCTGAGAGCTTTTTCAAATTTTATGGATAACAAACATTTGAAAAAAGACAAAAAATCAAATTATCATGAAGTGGACACACCCATAGAACCACTTCCCAGGTCCAGAAAGAACAACAGTCCTCCAGGACCACCCCCCACATCCCTCCCAGCATCCACCCTTCCCAGGCCCCACAAATGACCACTGTCCTGACCGCTGCCTCCCTCCCTGGGGCCCGGCCAGAGCCGCATTCCTGCTGTTGACTCTGTTAGTGACCTCCTCATCCCACTGCTCGGGTGACTTGTCTGCCAAATGCAAGAATCAAATGGGGACAGGAGTCTAGTGTACCCACTGAACCCTAAGCCCCAAAGTAGGAGCTTCAGCCACATAGCTTTGGGTTTTCCCAGGATCCCTCGGGTGCCCTGCCTGGGGCGTAGGATGCCAGGGGACAGGAGCTCTGCTTTCATGACGGGTGAATCCTCGGTTCTCCTGTAAGTGCGGAGAAGCTGGGGTAGTTCCCACACTCAAACATTCCCCAAGCCAGGGCTGGGCGCCTGTGGGAATCCCAGCAATCCTACAGTTTCACTCAAGTCCTATAATTTCCCGCACCCTGCCTCTATTTCAGGGACCTGCTGCTCAGAATTTGGAAATGCAGATGTGGTTTGCCTGTGTTGCCACTGCTCTTGTGAGTTTTAAGGCAGTGATTACAGGCTCCGTGGGCAGCAGGGAGCAGCCAACTGGATTGACGGCACATTTTTAGCTTATTTTAAAATCAGCAACAGCATTAACAAAAATCTTGTGCCTTCCCATTTATATTTTCTTCCAAAAGAAAAAACACTGTACTTCCTAGCAGTCTGCGGCCGGAATGGGAAGAAAGGAGAAATCATTTGAAAGTGCGAGGAATATCAGAGGAAATTTTAGAAAGGACTTTAGGCCATGTCTAGCTTTCTCATAGTAGTGACCCTGTTCCTTCCCCCAAACTGGAGCATTTTAATTTTTTTTTTTTTTTTTTTTTTTTTAGACAAAGGAGCCCAGGCTGGAGTGCAATGGTGTGATCTCGGCTCACTGCAACCTCCGCCTCCCAGGTTCAAGCAATTCTCGTGCCTCAGCCTCCTGAGTAGCTCGGATTACAGGTGTGTGCCAGGACACCCAGCTAAGTTTTTGATATTTTTAGTAGAGACAGGCTTTCACTGTGTTGACCAGGCTGGTCTCGAACTCCTAACTTCAAGTGGTCAGCCCACCTCGGCCTCCCAAAGTGCTGGGATTACAGGCATGAGTCACCGGCCCAGCCGATTCACTTCTTAATAAATCATCCAAACCAATGATTTGGTTCCAAAAGAGACAGATATCATTCAAACACCTTTTCCTTTAGTTCATACTGTAAGACAATGTGTTTTAGCTACATTTTGCTTGAAATCCACAAACTTGTCAGATACCCACCTGGGTAGAGCAGGACAGCAGAACTGAAGGGCAAGAGGGCTCATCCAGACTTCCCTCCCGGAGCTCCAGGGAGAAGGTTGATCACTTTGATCTAAACCAGGCAAGGCAGAGACCTAGGAGGCAGGAAGTCAGTTTATAGGACGTGACATTGGCATTTGCCCAGTGGGTGATGCAAGAGGGAGGTTGAGGTCGTAACACGTCATTTTCACGCTGCATCTTACAAAGACCCCTGACCTCTGAGCTAAACTGACTTGGGGCAGCTCCCACCTGGTGAGCCTCAGCTCCTCCTCCTCAGATGAGGCTGTCACCTTGCAGGTAAGCAGAGGGCTTGTGAGTCTCAAAGGAAAGAAGCTCTAGGAGAGGAAAGGCTCTGTAGCCATGGGCCTGGAGGGGCCTGAGGCTCTATTTGTGGAATGAGTGTGTTAGATGAACTGGGGGTCTGGACCAGATAAGAAAGTCTCCAGGTTTAGGCAGTACATGTGTCCAGTACAGGCAGCAGAAGGACATACTGGCCAGAGGGGCTGAAGCCGTCACTCGGGCCCCAAGGCCAGAGGGTCCAAGGTACATGATAGAGATGGCCGGTGTGGCTGAGAGGCATGAAGTTGGAAATAAAAAATAAATTATGGAATCAGAGAGAAGCATGAGTCGTTTTCCATGGACTATGCCTGATATTCTTGTTCAATTTAACCTGATTTAAAACTGGTTCAGTTTTATCATTTTATTTTGTACAAACTTATGGAGTACAAGTGTAACTTTGTTACACAAATATATTGTTGTATTAGTCTGTTTTCACACTGCTATAAAGATACCACCCAATTTAAAAAAAGAAAGAGGCTTAATTAACTCACAGTTTCACATGGTTGGGGAGACCTCATGAAACTTACAATCATGGCAGAAGGGGAAGCAGGCACCTTCTTCAGAAGGTGGCAGGGGAGAGAATGCAAGCAAAGGAGTGACTGCCCAACACTTACAAACACATCAGATCTTGTGGGAACTCCCTCACTATCACTAGAACAGCATGGGAAAAGCTGCCTCCATCATCCAATCACCCTCCACCACGTCCCTCCCTTGACACAACACGTGGGGATTACAGTTCCAGATGAGATTTGGGTGGGGCCACAGAGCCAAACCATATCAAGTGTGTAGAGGTATTTTAGTGTATTCAACATCCAAATAATGTACATTATACCTATTAAACAATTTCTCATCATCCACCCCTCTTCTTCCCCCCACCCTTCTGAGTCTCCCTTCTGAGTCTTCATGGAACAGGTTCATTTTTATGTGAAACTGCAAACACAAACCACTCCCAAGGACTTGGAATTTCCAGAGTGGCCCCCTTCTGCCTCTTAGGACTCAACTGCAAACAACATACAAGAAAAGGTGATCATAATGTCTTATTTTAAGTCTCAATTTCATCATCTCCAAGCTTGTCTCATTACAGGCGTGAGCCACAGTGCCCAGTCTAATTTTTGCGTTTTTAATATAGACAGAGTTTCACCATTTTGGCCAGGCCGGGATTGAACTCCTGACCTCAAGTGATTCACCTGCTTGGTCTCCCAAAATGCTAGGATTATAGGCGTGAGCCACCCTGTCTGGCCTGATTCTTCTTCTTCTTCTTTGTTTTTTTTTTGTTTTGTTTTGTTTTGTTTAAAAAAAGACTTCATACTTTTCTTTCTTGAGCCTGGGAGGCAGAGGTTGCAGTGAGCTGAGATCCCACCACTGCACTCCGGCCTGGGTGACGGAGTGAAACTCCATCAAAAAAAGAAGGAAGGGAGGGAGGAAGGCAGAGAGGGAGGGAGGGAAGGAGAGAAGGAAAAAAAAGAATCAATATTGCATTTAGAAAAAAAAGTTAGAAACTTCAAAAGTACCCTTTGAAAAAAGCCTTGTTACCTCATTTTTATTTATTATGTATTTATTTATTTATTTATTTTGAGATGGAGTCTCACTCTATCACCCAGGTTGGAGTGCAGTGGGGTGATCTCGGCTCACTGCAACCTCCGTCTCTCGGGTTCAAGTGATTCTCCCTTCTCAGTCTTCCGGGTATCTGGGATTACAGAAGTGCACCACCATGCCCAGATAATTTCTGTGTTTTTGTAAAAATGGGGTTTTGCCATGTTGGCCAGGCTGGTCTTGAACTCTTGACCTCAGGTGATCTGCCCACCTTGGCCTCCCAAAGTGCTGGGGTTACAGGCATGAGCCACTGCGCCCAGCCATTATCTTCTTTTATAAATGAGAAAATAGAGCCTCAGGATTCTAAACAGCTTCCTTGAGGCCAGAAAAGTGAGAGACAGAGCTGGGATTTGAGTTCAGACACTCCAGCATCAAACCCCATGATCAGCCTCAACCCTGTTGCTTCTCCTAAGCCTAAGTTTGCTCTCAAACTTTTTCCCTAGAGAATCTCTACTTACCAAGGCTCTGAGGATAGACCTGGGTACACAATTCAGATTTGTCCGGCACATACATGAAATATTTTAGATGATTCTTCATTTATTTTAGAAAATTCTTGTGAATTGGGCATTTAGTCCATAATTCATGTGGGTTTATTTTGAGGTTTTGTGTTGAAATGATTAGATAACAACTGGAGTTCCCCTGAGAAAAGCTGCAAACACTTAGGCCTCACATCCTGGAGCCTGCTGTCCTTAGGGATTTTTCAGTAGGGCTAGTAAGAGTAGCGGAGGTGTCCTGAGGCCTCGTGTACTCATGAGTTCCAGTAAAATTGGCCAGTGGGAGGAGGAGGGGCACCAAGGCTGCATGATGTGTGGCGCAGCCCCTGGGAGCTGCAAGACACTGGATGAGTGGCTTTCTGAATCTCACTTTCTGATCCTGTTAAAGAGGGCTAATTACCTTGCCCCTGCCCTGCCCACATCTTGAGTTTTTGAGAGGGTCCAGATGAGATTGATATATGTAAAACTGCCTCACAAAGATAGTAGAAACCTTTGATTTTGACCCAGTAGGGTGAGAGGAGCCTCCCATTACTCAAGGCCAGTGACAGAGCCATCTGTCTTGCTGTGGAGCTGGCCATGGGCATTCCCATTGAGCCTCAAAACAGGCTCCAGGGCCTGGGCCACCCCTTGACACTGTTGCCCTTAATGAGAGTCCCTGTCCAGGAGCAGACAGCAAACAGGGTGGGTGAAAGGGCAGCCTGAGATAATAAGCCCAGAGGGGTTGATCTTCGCTTCTAAGGAGCCCAGAGGGAGGAGGGAAGGTCCAGAGTACCCCACACAGGAGGAACGCAGTGCCAGTTAAGTGCCTGCTGTACACCATCCTCTTCCTAATTGACACAGCACTCCGAAGAAAAACACCTTTCTCATCTTTTAAAGTTGAGAATACAGAGATTCAGGGCCACCATTACTTACCCAAGGTCACCAGCTGGCCAGTGGCCAATGTGGGTCTCAGCTCTGTGTACAGCTCAGCTTGGAAATGCATATTGCCTCTGGGAGAGCCGATGTCTGGCTCAGGTGCCAGGATACAAAGGGAGGAGATGTCCTCTCTGCTCCCCCAAGGCCTCTACCAATAGGAGGCTGAGGGGCTACCACGCCTTGCACTGCGGCCCACTCTTCTACAGAGTGAGATTGGCACTTGGAAGGTGAACCTGGTTCCCAACCACAATCCCGAGGTCACTCTAGGTTCAGACACAGCCCCCTTCTCCAACGAGCAATGTGTAACTGGAGGCCTCTTGAAACTAGACCAATTTGGCAAAACCAGAGCGAGCAGACTCAACTGATCGGGTAGTTGCAGGTCTGAAGATTGCAGCTTGTGGGGGCTGCTCATGACATTAGAAAACTGGTAACATGCAGTCACCGGGATGAAAAATGAGAGACGCTAGCCTCAGGGTAAGGGTAAAGTCACCCCAGCAATCCCAACAGTTTGTAAGGAGGCAAACTAGCTGGGCCGCTGTAGTGAGAATTTGGAGCAGACCCTTCCCTCAATGGGCTAAGGTAATTACAGATACGCGGGATGTCTTTGCTGGTGGAGAAATGCCTCATCCTCCTGATTTAACGCTCACTAAGCACTTGCAAGGCTGAGAGAGGCTGCTGTCGGGACTGCACAGACAAGTGGGATTCAGTACCTTCCTTGGAGAAACAAAAGGCCAGCTTTCGGTCACAGAGGGGAAGGCAGGATCCATGCGTGATGCACAGTCTTTATGCATTGATTGGTTCCCCAGCATCCTTCCAGGTGGTCAATGAGTTTCATTCTTTGTTGTCATGATGAACTCATTAATTTTAAAATGATTGATGTGCCCCAGTCCAGAGCAGTCTTTTTTCTTTGTTGCTGCTCAAATTATTCCCTCTGTGGCCATCGGAAGCCTGTCTGAGTTGGGTTTTCAATCATTTGGCATTGCCGCCATGAGCCTCAGAGAGCGTCCTTCTTTAATGATAGTGTAAGATGTTCCAGGCCCCACCCAGGCCAGGAATTAGGGGCTCTCCAAGGTGTTGTGGTGCTTTGGTGGTTCGAGAGCACAGTCTGGCTGCAGCCCAGCCACCTTACCAAACCCACCAGGAGACAAACTCACCTAGAGACCATTCACACACAAAGTTCTAAAGGTTTTTAGACTCAAACAGTCGCCTTGGGAGAACCACTTAAAAATGCACATTACTGTGCTCTACTCTTGGCACCTGTAATCCAGAGAGTCCAGGTTCAATGCCCAGTATCTGTTTAGGTTTTTGTTTGTTTGTTTGTTTGTTTGTTTGTTTGTTTGAGACAGGGTCTTGTTCTGTGGCCCAGGCTGGACTGAGTGGTGTTCCACTCCACTCCATTGCAGTGGGATCATGGCTCACTCCAGCCTGGACCTCACGGGTTCAAGGGATCCTCTCACCTCAGCCCCCCGCCTCCCTGTAGCTGGGACTACAGATGTGCCACCATGCTAGGATAATTTTTGTATTTTTTTGTAGAGATGTTGCTCAGGCTGATCTCAAACTCCTGGGCTCAAGTGATCCTCTCGCCTCAGCCTCCTAAAGTGCTGGAATTACAGGCGTGAGCCACTGTGCCTGGCCCCAGAATCTTTTTTTAACATGCTCCTCAATAATTCTCAAGGGCTATTATGAGCTTTCAGCAAGAGAGACCCTTGGGAACCACTGAAGCCATGGGGGGGCCTTTCTTTTGACTTTTCAGAACAAAAGCCCCGAGTCACTAACAACAATCACTACATAGAATATTTTATGCTAGACCCTCAAGTTAGCATTTCAAAAAGTTTTCTCCATCCTGCCTGGATAATTTTCTGTTTCTATTTTCCTGGGGTGGTAAAAGAAGTGGATAATTTACCAATTTCTTTCCAAACCCAAATGTCTCATCATCTCAAGCCACCCTGAATGTATTTCTGAATTGGGTGACAATCTTCAGATATGGACACATATATTTTTTAAACTTCTGTGTAACTTTCTCAACAAAAATAAAGGAGCAACTTGGGAATGGAAACCCATCTATCTCCTGTGGTTTGGTTTGATGAAATCTTACTGAAACATTAAACCCACACATCCGTCTTGGGTAAAGGGAGGGACGGGACTGAGAGTCCCTCCCAGCATGTCTGGGAGGCTTTCCCATAACTCTGGTCTCCATGGATCAGCCTGGGAAAGTACAGATTTGTAGTCATTTCTGTGTTCAGTGTTTTTTTTTTTTTTGGTTTTGTGTTTTGCTGTTTCATAATCCAGAAGCACACCAGCTACTCTTTCTTCTTGCGGTATTGTCTAGAAGATGTGCACAGAGCCTACTGGGACTCTCTATTTATGAAACTTTAGTGGAATGAATGAGATTTTAGAGACTCAAATATGCTGATCAATGGATATTAACCTGAACAGTACGTCCCCACGTCCCCTCTCCTCCCGTCTCCTCTCCTTCACTCCCTAGAACATGTTCCCTGGGGTTGGGGGAAGGAATGATACCACTTGCCAGGGAGCAGCTTCTCTCTTGATCATGAGAGAAAGGACAGTTCTTCAGCGTTTTTGGTCATGAAATTCAGAAGGCAGGAATAAAAACAATCAATCAAACACAGGCTCTGAAAAGAAGGCTGTCTCTGGAAATGAACAGAGCTTTATAGTCTGGGCTAGGAGCTCTTCCAGAACAGGGATGGGGTTTTTATTTTGTTAGTCTCACTTGGGTTTTCTGGGCTCTGAGTGTCTTGCACACAGCTGACAACATAGCACATGCTAAGTCAAGGGTGAAGTAATTAATAATTGAATCAATGGCCCTTCGCTTCAACTGCTATTAAGTCAATAGATGAATCTGGCCCTGACACCCTCTCATAAGCTAATGTTAACTCAAGTTAGTCATGGACACTCACATGACCTGGAATCTTACGCTCCACATGGTGTTTGTCTTTAACAAAAATGTCTTAACACCCTATTTCCAAACTCCTCTAGATAATGAAGTGTCTACTTAGGCAGAGCACTGCTGATGAGCGCAGTGTCTGATGAGAAAAAGCAGAGCTAGGAGGGTGGAGAATCCTCCCAGGGCCCCTCAGTAGGAAGCAGCAGAGCTCGTTCTGTCATATGGGGCCATGGCCTTCTGTTTGCTGTTGTTCCCTGGTCCTAAACCAGGAAAGAAAGGCAGAAATGACAACTGCTTTGCTGGTATCCCTTGCCCTTGTTACCAACTCCTTCTGCACATTTCACAAACTTAACTGATCAAGAGGAAGACTATTTTAACATTTGAGTGAATCGAAACCACATTGGCAGAGCCTGCAGCCTGGGGATCCCTTGTTCTGTGTTTGATGACTTCCTGCTCTGTGAGCATACAAGGGCCGTGCTGCTGCCTCAGCAGGCCTGCAGCTACACAGAAGAAAAGCAGCATTGGACTCAACAGGCAGCTGGCAGCCCTGCCCCAGTCTCACCTGGCCCCTGCTTCATCCTCATTCTCTCACACTCTTGTCACAAACACCGCCCAGATGCACTATCCTGGGCTCACTGACTCAGAGAAGTACAGTGATGGCCCCAAAGGGGAGCAGAGTGCTCCCAATACTGACTATAGTGGCTTTCACGACCCATGGTACTTCTTTAGTCTCGCTTGACTGATTGACCTACAGATGGATATATATTCTTTTGGGAGGTCTTGTCTTTCTGATTGACCTACAGGTGGATGTATATTCCTTTGGGAGGCCTTGTCCTTCTCTGGCAAGCTTATTGCATGGGAGAGACGCTTCTTCAATAGTCACTTTAGATCAGCTGCCTTCAGGGAGCTGAGCAAAGCAGGTGTGGAGTAGAGGCTCCAGTGTTTGCTTTTCAAAGTATAGGCCACTTAAATCTCTTCTAATGAGGGGGGTGCTCTGGGATTCCAAAACTTTGCCTGGGGTTTTGGAATGCCTTGGGAAAGTCTAGGATTTGCATTTGAACTCAGGTCACCTTCATTACTAAGAAAAGAAAGCCCAGAAATCCTGTGCCACTGTGAATCTTTTTATCTTCCATGCTAGATCAATTTTTTTCTACATCTCAATCCTATAAGACAAGAAAACAAGTATGCCACTACACATCCAGAAGACACTTACAGGACATCGTTTTGAGCTGGTTGCTTCCTTGTCTTAAGGCTGTCATTGTCTCCAGCACTCAAGTTGTGGGCTGCAGACCATCAGCCTCAGCTTCGCTTTGGTTCTTGTGAGAAATTCAGCACCTCTGGTCCCACCCTAGACCTTATGAATCAATCTGCATTTCATTTTTTTATTATTATTTTTGAGATGGAATCTCACTCTGTCACCCAGGCTGGAGTGGAATGGCGCGATCTCGGCTCACTGCAACCTCCGCCTCCTGATTTCAAGTGATTCTCCTGCCTCAGCCTCCTGAATAGTTGGGATTACAGGCACCACTAGGCCCAGCTAATTTTTTTTTTAAGTAGAAACAGGGTTTCACCATGTTAGGCTGGTCTTGAACTCCTGACTTCAGGTGATCTACCTGCTTCGAACTCCCAAAGTGCTGGGATTACAGGCATGAGCCACCACGCCCGGCAAGAATCTGCATTTTAATGAAATCTCCAGGCAATTTGTGTGAATGTCAAGTTTGGAAACACTGCTTTAGAGGATGCAGAGAGGAAGACTCAGACGCCTTGGGCTTGAGTCCCTGAGTTATCCACTTTTTAGTTGTGTAGGTTAAACACTATAACCACTTTGAGTTTGAGTTTTATCACCTAAATAATGAGAGTATTCATCGAGACTCTTTAAGGTTACAACAATAGAAACAAAACTTTAAATAGGCATAAGCAGAGAGTGAGGTCAGCAAGATGGCAGACTAGGTAACTCCAGGCCCTGTTCTCACGTCCAAACATGAAAAGAACATCTAAATACTGATTAAAATGACTTTATAGGCTGGGTGCAGTGGCTCAAGCCTGTAGTCCCAGCACTTTGGGAGGCCGAGGGGGGCAGATCACCTGAGGTTGGGAGTTCAAGACCAGCCTTGACACGTTGGTCACAACATGGAGAAACCCTGTCTCTGCTAAAAATACAAAATTAGTCGTGTGTGGTGGCTTATGCCTGTAATCCCAGCTACTCGGGTGGCTCAGGCAGGAGAATCGCTTGAACCCGGGAGGCGGAGGTGGCAGTGAGCCGAGATCATGTCATTGCACTCCAGCCTGGGCAACAAGACTGAAACTCCGTCTCAAAAATAAATAAGTAGGCTGGGCGCGGGGGCTCACGCCTGTAATCCCAGCACTTTGGGAGGCCGAGGCGGGTGGATGACGAGGTCAAGAGATCGAGTCCATCCTGGCGTAGAGTAGAGACCAGTAGAGACCATTCTACTAAAAATACAAAAAATTAACCAGGCACGGTGGCGGGTGCCTGTAGTCCCAGCTACTCGGGAGGCTGAGGCAGGAGAATGGCGTGAACCTGGGAGGCAGAGCTGGCAGTGAGCAGAGATCACGCCACTGCACTCCAGCCTGGGTGACAGAGTGAGACTCCATCATAAAATAAAATAAAATATAAAATAAAATAAACTTCATAGGAGCTCTGGGAAACATCCAAAGGTCTTCAGCAGCCAAGCAAATGTCCAGTCAAGAAAAAGCCACATTAAAAGAGTAGAAAATTTTGTGGCATTTTTACATGCCCCCCTTACTCTATCCCCTCCTCTGCATGGCATGGGTGAAGAGAACCACAGACCAGCTCCCAGTTTTATCTTTCAACTTGGAGGGACCAGAGGAAATGTTATTTGCAATGATCTAACATATCTGGATGTTGCCTGAAGGACTGGTCTGTGTTTCATCTAACTCCGAGCTCAGACAGATAAAAGTGGAATTACTTAGATACCAGGCTGGGAAGAGCCACAGGAAGCAGCAGGCACTGCTCGTGAAAGCTGGAATGGGACTACACACTGGTAGAAGCATGGGAATGGGCGAGTTATGGGTAGAGGAAAACAATAGGATATCTAAGACCCTGGAAAGAAGCTGGGGTGAGACTCTTTCGGAAATTAAGACATTCAAAAGCAGACAGTAAATGGGGTGAATTGGGGGGAGAAAAGTACACACAGGCCCAGGGCAGATGCATGCCCATAAAAGGCCTGAGAGGACCTTATGCCTTCACCCTGGGAGGGTTCCAAAGTTTAGAACTTGCCTTGTTGGTTAGTGATGGTTTTCTAAGTCTGCAAAGACTGGGAGAAATGGTACTTTTTAAGAATGCCCAATTTAAAAAATCAAAAGGCATACAAAGAAACAGAAAAACATCTGTTCAGTGGAAGAAAATAAAGTGTCAAAAAAAATCATCCCTGAAGAAACACTAGCATTGTATTTTCTTTTGTTCTTTCTTTTTTTTTTTCTTTTCTCAAGATGGAGTCTCGCTCTGTCACCCAAGCTGGAGTGCAGTGGCGCCATCTCAGCTCACTGCAAGCTCCTCCTCCCAGGTTCACACTATTCTCCTGCCTCAGCCTCCCGAGTAGCTGGGACTACAGGTGTCTGCCACCACACCCGGCTAATTTTTTTGAATTTTTAGTAGAAATGGGGTTTCACCATGTTAGCCAGGATGGTCTCCATCTCCTGACTTTGTGATCCACCCACCTCAGCCTCCCAAAGTGCTGGGATTACAGGCATGAGCTACTGTACCTGGCTTTTCTTTTCTTTTCTCTTTTCTTCTCTTCTCTTCTCTTCTCTTCTCTTCTCTTCTCTTCTCTTCTCTTCTCTTCTCTTCTCTTTCTCTCTCTCTCTCTCTCTCTCTCTCTCTCTCTCTCTTTCTTTCTTTCTTTCTGTTTTTTTTTGAAATGGAGTCTTGCTCTGTCACCCAGTTTGGAGTGTAGTGGTGCAATCTCTGCTTACTGCAACCCCACCTCCCTGGTCCAAGCAATTCCCCTGCCTCAGACTCCCAAGTAGCTGGGATTATAGGTGCATGCCACTACGCCCAGCTAATTTTTTTGTATTTTTAGTAGAGATGGGGTTTCACCATGTTGACCAGACTGGCCTTGAACTCCTGACCTCAGTCTATCCACCCACCTTGGCCTCCCAAAGTGGGATTACAGGTCTGAGTCATCATGCCTGCCATAGCATTATATTTTCTAGGTAAAAAGACTTAAAACAATTGTCTTAAATATGAAGAAAGAGCTAATAGAAAACACAGAAAAATGAGCTAAAGAAATCAAGCAAACAATATAGGAACAAAATGAGAATATCAGCAAAGAGATAGAAATTATAAAAAGAAACCAAATAAAAATTCTGGAACTGAAAAATATAACGCTTGAATAGAAAAATTTAGTCTGGGCGCGGTGGCTCAAGCCTGTAATCCCAGCACTTTGGGAGGCCGAGACGGGCGGATCACGAGGTCAGGAGATCGAGACCATCCTGGCTAACACGGTGAAACCCCGTCTCTACTGAAAAATACAAAAAACTAGCCGGGCGCGGTGGCAGGTGCCTGTAGTCCCAACTACTCGGGAGGCTGAGGCAGGAGAATGGCGTGAACCCGGGAGGCGGAGCTTGCAGTGAGCTGAGATCCGGCCACTGTACTCCAGCCTGGGCGGCAGAGCGAGACTCCGTCTCAAAAAAAAAAAAAGAAAAAAAAAAGAAAAATTTACTAGAGGTCTTCAACTGCAGACTCTGTCAGGAAGAAGAAAGAATCCATAAATTTGAAAACAGGTCATTTGAAATTATTAAGTCTGTGGAGAAACAAGAAAAAAGAATGAAGTAAACAGAGCCTGAAGAACCTATGAGACATCAAGCAAATCAACACACATGCTATGGGAGTCCCAGAAAGAAAGATAGCAAGAAAAAGACAGGGAAATTATTTGAAGAAATATTGGCCAAAAATGTCCTACATTTGAAGAAGTATGTAGATATATAGATACAAAAATAAAAACAAAAAAAATCAGAGAACTTGAAGTAGGATACACCCAAAGAAACTCACACTGAGACACTTTGTAATTAAACTGTAAAGGCAAATACAAGAGAATCTTGAAAACAAGAGAAAAGTGACTCATCATAAACCAGGGACCCTTAAAAAGATTGCGAAGGGATTTCTCAGCAAAAACTTTGTAAGTGAGAAGACAGTGTAAGATATATTTAAAATGCTAAAAGAAAAATACAAAACCAAAAACACTGTGAACCGAAAGTTGTATATCCAAACAAACTCACTTTCAACAATGACACAAAAATTAAGAAATTTTCACATAAACAGAAGCTGAGGGAGTTTATTATCACTAAACCTGTCCTACAAAAAATGTGAGAGGAAGTCCTTCAAGTTGAAATGAAATAACAGTAACTCAAAACCACAGAAAAAGTAAAGTTCTTTGGGAAAGGTAAATATATGAACAATTATGAAAGCTTGTGTGATTGTACTTTTAGTTCATAACTCTACTTTTGATTCTTTTATAGGATTTAAGAAACAAAAGCATAAAAATAACTTAAAATCTATGTTAATGGATACACAATACATAAAGATGTAGTATGTGTAATCAATAAGTAAAATGGGGGAGGGCAGAGCTGTAAGGAGTAAAGTTTTTGCATATAATTCAAGTTAAATTGACATCAATTTAAAATCAATTGTTATAACTTTAGCATGTTATATTTGATCCCCATGGGATAACCATAAAAAATATAGACAGAAATATACACAAAAGAAAATTAGAAAAGTATTAAAATACATCACTACAAAAAAAATAACCAAACATGAAGGAAGGCAGTAATAGAGAAACTGAGGGACAAGAAAACTACAAGATTTACAGAATACATATTGCAAAATAGCAGTAGTAAGGCCTTCCCTCTCAACAAATACTTTAATGTAAATAGGTTAAACTCTCCAGTCAAAAGACATAGATTAGCAGAGTGGATGTTTTTAAAAACAAAACAAAAAACTACATGATGTCTACAAGAGACTTACTTTAGATCTAAGGAAGTGCTTAAGTTCAGTGTAGGAGGATAGAAAAAAATATTCCATACAAGTAGTAACCAAAAGAGAACAAGGGTAGCTATACTGATACTAAACAAGATAGACTCTAAGTCAGAAACTGTTGTAAGAGATAATAAAGGGGTCAGACGCAGTGGCTCATGCCTGTAATCCCAGCACTTTGGGAGGCTGAGGTGGGTGAATCACTTGAGGCCAGGAGTTCGAGACCAGCCTGGCCAACATGATGAAACACCATCTCTACTAAAACTACAAAAAAATTAGCCAGGCATAGTGGCTTGCATCTAACTGTCTGGGAGCCCAGATAGAACAAAAAGACAGTGAAAAAATAAATTTGTTCTTTCTCTACTGGACCTGGGACACCTTTTTTCTCCTGCACTTGGACATCAGAACTCCAGGTTCTCTGGCCTTTGGACTCGGGAATTGGCACCAGCGTCCCCACAACCCCATCTAAACCCAATTCTCAGCCCTTTGACGTCAGACTGAGAGTTACATCATTGGCTCTCCTAGTTCTGAGGCTTTCACACTTGGACCGAGCCACACCACCAGCATTCCAGGGTCTCCAGCTTACAGACAGCCTGTCATGGGACTTCTCAGCCTCCATAACTGTGTGAGTCAATTCCTCAATAAATCCCCTGTCATCCATCTATTATCTATCTATCTATCTGTCGATCTATCTATCCATCTATCTATCCATCTATCTGTCATCTATTTTTTTATCCATCTATCTTCCTATCATCTATCATCATCATCTATCTTTTTATTATCCATCTCTCTATCTTCCTATCTATCTGTCTGTCTGTCTGTCTATCTATCTATTACAGATCCTATTGGTTCTTTCTCTCTAGAGAACTCTAATACAGTGGTTTAAATACATTTTACTTTGAGCTCATCTTCAGTGAGTTAGTATTCCTCAGGAGTTCTGTATACCTAGAGTGATAAAACTGTCTCTACATAGCAGTTCGGGATTTCGGGATTAACTTCTGTCCAGAGCCCCAGGAGACTTAATTGCTCTGCATGAGTTTTTGTGTTTGTGTTTCAGGTTAGAGGTTTCTATACTATGCAGTAATATAAATTCAGACCTTGTAGCTGGTGCAGTGTAGACCAAAGTGGTACATTCTCATGAGTAATTGTTTTCTGACTAAAATCTACAGAAAGACTGCCAGTTTCTTCTCCATCTGTTTGTCATCTGTGAGGACAAGACACCTCAAGTCTCCAGGCTTCAAGTGAGGTGGTTATTGCCCCTCTGGTCTCTCCAGGGCTGGTGATGTCTACTCTTCCCACATGAGCCTTCTCACTCCCATCACCCATTCCTGGGGCTGCCACTGGGTCAGCTTTCTCTTACAGGCCTGGCTTTCCTGTTTCATCTTTGTTTTCACCTCAAAGAGATGTACCTTTACTTTTTAGCACTTGGTTTATATAACTTTTTATTGATTGATTTTTAAATTTAACTTTGTTTTTTGAGATGGGAGTCTCACTCTGTCGCCCAGGCTAAAGTGCAGTGTGCAGTGGTGCAATCTCAACTCACTGCAACTTCTGCCTCCCGGGTTTAAGTGATTCTCATGCCTGAGCCTCCCGAGTAGCTGGGATTACAGGCATGTGCCACACCTGACTAATTTTTGTATTTTTAATAGACACAGGGTTTCGCCCTGTTGGCTAGGCTGGTCTTGAACTCCTGACCTCAGGGGATCCACCTGCCTCTGACTCCCAAAGTGCTAGGATTACAGGCATGAGTCACTGTGCCTGGCCTACATATCTTTTTTTTTTTTTTTTTTTTTTTTGAGACGGAGTTTCGCTCTGTTGCCCAAGCTGGAGTGCAGTGGCACAATCTCGGCTCACTGCAACCTCTGCCTCCTGGGTTCAAGCGATTCTCCTGCCTCAGTCTCCTGAGTAGCTGGGATTACAGGCATCTGCCACCATGCTTAGCTAATTTTTGTATTTTTAGTAGAGATGGGGTTTCACTATGTTCGCTAGGCTGACCTCAAACTCCTGGCCTCCAGTAATCCGCCTGCCTCAGCCTCCAAAAGTGCTGGGATTACAGGCGTGAGTCACCACGCCCTCCCCATATCTTTTTTTTTATTTTTGAGATGGAGTCTTACTCTGTTGTCCAGGCTGGAATGCAGTGGTATGATCTCGGCTCACTGCAACCTCCACCTCCCAGGTTCAAGCACTTATCTGCCTCAGCCTCCTGAGTAGCTGAGATTACTACAGGTGCCTGCCTCCATGCCCAGCTAATTGTTTCGTATTTTTAGTAGAGATGGGGTTTCACCATCTTGGCCAGGTTGGTCTTGAACTCTTGACCTCATGATCCACCTGCCTCGGTCTCCCAAAGTGCTGGGATTACAGGCATGAGTCACTGCACCCGGTTGCCCATATCTTTTTAATCAATTGGAAATTTAGTGAGATGTGTAGCACCTTTGCTATTTACTCTGGGTGTTACAAGAGTGCATCAAAAGCTGCCTTTGGCCTCATCATCTTGTAGTGAAGGAAGATGGACATGCATACAAATAATGAGGGAGCAAATACACAGGAAGAAAGGAGCAAGTAGAGTGTGGGTGTAAGACTCACATTCAGTTGGGCACGGTGGATCACACCTGTAATCCCAGCTACTTGGGAGGTTGAGGCAGGATAATTACTTGAACCTGGGAGGTGGAGGTTGCAGTGAGCTGAAATTGCACCACTGCACTCCAGCCTGGGCAACAGAGCAAGACTCTGTCTCAGAAAAGAAGACTAACATCCAGAATGGCTGATGATCAACCTTTCCCTTTAGGAGTACAGACATGGGGAGCTGTTGATACTTCTCTAGAAGGAGCGTGACTGACAGAGAGTTCAACCCAGGTCCAGTGGGTATGAAATGAAACCGTTCTGTTCACTGTCGTGTTGTGTATGTCTAAGACTTAATTCTCAGCCTGTGTAATGAATTTCTAAAGAAGCTGAATGCAAATGAACTGTTTTCACACTGAATCATATAGTAAACAGCTGACGTGTTTGGGCTCCATGGCAGCTCTCTTGGTAGCCTCTTTTATGACAGCTGTGATGTCCACTGTGGGGTCCAACCTCTCCACAGTCATGAATTTTACTCCTGTACCCCTTGAGCTGACAAGGGACGTGACACATAATACAGGCTCAGTAAACAGTTGATTGGTCAACAAAATGATCGCTCCCTGAGCCTGCACGCCTGGCTTCACGTGCCAGGGAGTTTTCAAACATAATTTGTTGGAAGGCCCTGTTACTTTCTGTACTAAAGAATCCAACAGGCCGGGCGCAATGGCTCACGCCTGTAATCCTAGCACTTTGGGAGGCAGAGGCGGGCGGATCGCCTGAGCTCAGATGTTCGAGACCAGCCTGGGCAACACGGTGAAACCCCGTCTCTACTAAAATACAAAAGAAATTAGCCAGGTGTGGTGGTGGGCGCCTGTAGTCCCAGCTACTCAGGAGGCTGAGGCAGGAGAATCACTTGAACCCGGGAGGCGGAGGTTGCAGTGAGCTGAGATAGCCCCACTGCACTCCAGCCTGGGTGACAGAGCGAGACTCCATCCCCCACCCAAAAAAAAAAAAAAAGGAATCCAAGAGGAAAATCTCTTTCCCTTATAAGCAGCCAAGGTTCTTCATACAGAAGCTGCTGAGAGACAGCAGTGGGTTGGGTCTCCTGATTTTCCCCACCCACTCCCACTATTTTTTTCCGATGAGATGCTGCCAACATAAAGAGGATTAGTTCCATTCACATGGCCCTGATGTATTGTCCTGCATTCCAGACAATGCTCAGGTTACAGCTGGAGGCAGGGTCTTGATCCTGGGCCAAACCGAGCCAGTGAGCCCACTGGTCTGGAAGCCTGAGCTGGGGAAGGGGAACGCCAAAACCAGGCCCTGAGCCAGGGACGGCAGGACTTGAAACGAACAGGGGGTGCACACTCACACACACACACTCTCTCACACACACACGTCGGGGGAAAGGGGGATTTAGCAGGTTTATTAGGCTCTTCCACTGTGCCAGCTCCACTGCGTGTTTTGCAAATGTTGTCATTTCATTTTTCTGGCAGTCCTTCTAGACATGTTATTCATGCCTATTTTGCAGTTGAAGAAGTAGAGGCTCAGGCTCCAGGTCCCAAAACGGTGAATGACAGCTCTGGGGCTTGATCCAGCTCTCACCTAGTTCTCTTGCTTTATCAACAGCTCTGAGGTCCTGTGCTTCATAAAGTGTATATTTTGCAAAACCACTGAGGTTCTCCCAGTTGTTCAGAGGTAAGCTGCCCATTTCCATGGAGCAGATCCTTTATGTGAAGTTCATTGGGCTGTCGTTGGTTCCAGCTCATTAGAGAACTAATGTTTTTGCAGCTTATAAAGAACAATCGTCTCTACTCAGAAACAGGCTTCCTTCACTGAGTAAAAGGCAAAATCCGGGTATCATTACCTCCCAGCAGGGGCAAGCTGCCACACGTGGGCGTACGGCTCGGAAGGCTGGATCTCCCTCTGGCTGAGTGTTCAGGCCCTCTACAGCCCCACCTCAGCTGGCACTGTGGGCTGCGGTTCTGCTGACCTCCCAACCTGCCCTTCGGGTCCAGTTGAACAGA
Organism: Macaca mulatta; assembly: GCF_049350105.2. Lineage (NCBI taxonomy): Eukaryota > Metazoa > Chordata > Mammalia > Primates > Cercopithecidae > Macaca > Macaca mulatta. The sequence goes on from NC_133408.1 coordinate 80,959,130, forward strand.
AATATTACTTGTTGCCCAAGCAATTTTCAGTCTCACCATGGCTCTAGCTTCTTTCATCTTCACAAAGTGCAGAGACAGAGCGACACAGACAGACAGAGAGAAAAGGAGAGCCTTCATTCAGTATCTATAGCTCTTTTAAGACATTCCGAGTTAGCCTCCGACACAGGGGTTAGCAGCACTCATGTCCGCAGTGAGAGGGGGCCTCTCCCTCTCCAAAAACAATACTACTCGCCTGAACTGATTCAGAAACAGTGAGTCTGGATCTGTACATGGAAAAAGTTCAAATGACTATTTAAAAAATAAAACCACAACTATCTACTTACTGGATAGCTTTGAACTCCTAGAAGTTAATGGTAGACCTTCATCCACCATCCCAAACTCCCTGACCTCCACCATCACACACTCTGACCTACGCCATCACCTCTCTCACTCACTCCCTGACCTCCACCATCACACACTCCCTGACCTCCATTAACACTCACTCTCATATCTCTACCAGCACACACTCCCTGACCTCCATTATCACTCACTCTCAGACCTCCACCATCACTCACAGACCTCCACCAACACACACTCCCTGACCTCCACCAACACACACTCCCTGACCTCCACCAACACACACTCCCTGACCTCCACCATCACACTCTAACCTCTACCATCACACACTCCCTGACCTCCGCCTTCACATAATCCCTGACCTCCACCATCACTCACTCCCTGACCTCCACCATCACACACTCTAACCTCTACCATCACACACTCCATGACCTCCGCCTTCACTCTCTCCCTGACCTCCACCATCACACACTCTAACCTCCACCATCACTCACTCCCTGATCACCATCACTCACTCCCTGACCTCCACCATCACTCACTCCCTGATCACCATCACTCACTCCCTGACCTCCACCATCACACACTCTAACCTCTACCATCACACACTCCATGACCTCCGCCTTCACTCTCTCCCTGACCTCCACCATCACACACTCTAACCTCCACCATCACTCACTCCCTGATCACCATCACTCACTCCCTGACCTCCACCATCACTCACTCCCTGACCTCCACCATCACTCACTCCCTGACCTCCACCATCACTCACTCCCTGACCTCCACCATCACACACTCTAACCTCTACCATCACACACTCCATGACCTCCGCCTTCACTCTCTCCCTGACCTCCACCATCACACACTCTAACCTCCACCATCACTCACTCCCTGATCACCATCACTCACTCCCTGACCTCCACCATCACTCACTCCCTGACCTCCACCATCACTCACTCCCTGACCTCCACCATCACTCACTCCCTGACCTCCACCATCACACACTCTAACCTCCACCATCACACACTCCCTGACCTCCACCATCACTCACTCCCTGACCTCCACCATCACTCACTCCCTGACCTCCACCATCACTCACTCCCTGACCTCCACCATCACACACTCTAACCTCCACCATCACACACTCTAACCTCTACCATCACACACTCCCTGACCTCCGCCTTCACTCTCTCCCTGACCTCCACCATCACTCACTCCCTGAACTCCACCATCACACACTCCCTGACCTCCACCATCACATACTCCCTGACCTCCACCATCACTCACTCCCTGACCTCCACCATCACTCACTCCCTGACCTCCACCATCACACACTCTAACCTCTACCATCACACACTCCATGACTTCCGCCTTCACTCTCTCCCTGACCTCCACCATCACACACTCTAACCTCTACCATCACACACTCCCTGACCTCCACCTTCACTCTCTCCCTGACCTCCACCATCACTCACTCCCTGACCTCCACCATCACACACTCTAACCTCCACCATTACTCCCTCCCTGATCACCATCACTCACTCCCTGACCTCCACCATCACTCACTCCCTGACCTCCACCATCACACACTCTAACCTCCACCATCACACACTCCCTGACCTCCACCATCACACACTCCCTGACCTCCACCATCACACACTCTAACCTCTACCATCACACACTCCATGACCTCCGCCTTCACTCTCTCCCTGACCTCCACCATCACACTCTAACCTCTACCATCACACACTCCCTGACCTCCGCCTTCACATAATCCCTGACCTCCACCATCACTCACTCCCTGACCTCCACCATCACACACTCTAACCTCTACCATCACACACTCCATGACCTCCGCCTTCACTCTCTCCCTGACCTCCACCATCACTCACTCCCTGACCTCCACCATCACACACTCTAACCTCTACCATCACACACTCCATGACCTCCGCCTTCACTCTCTCCCTGACCTCCACCATCACACTCTAACCTCTACCATCACACACTCCCTGACCTCCGCCTTCACATAATCCCTGACCTCCACCATCACTCACTCCCTGACCTCCACCATCACACACTCTAACCTCTACCATCACACACTCCATGACCTCCGCCTTCACTCTCTCCCTGACCTCCACCATCACTCACTCCCTGACCTCCACCATCACACACTCCCTGACCTCCGCCTTCACTCTCTCCCTGACCTCCACCATCACACACTCTAACCTCCACCATCACTCACTCCCTGATCACCATCACTCACTCCCTGACCTCCACCATCACTCACTCCCTGACCTCCACCATCACTCACTCCCTGACCTCCACCATCACACACTCTAACCTCTACCATCACACACTCCCTGACCTCCACCATCACTCACTCCCTGACCTCCACCATCACTCACTCCCTGACCTCCACCATCACACACTCTAACCTCCACCATCACACACTCCCTGACCTCCACCATCACACACTCCCTGACCTCCACCATCACTCACTCCCTGACCTCCACCATCACTCACTCCCTGACCTCCACCATCACACACTCTAACCTCCACCATCACACACTCTAACCTCCACCATCACACACTCCCTGACCTCCGTCTTCACTCTCTCCCTGACCTCCACCATCACTCACTGCCTGACCTCCACCATCACACACTCTAACCTCCACCATCACACACTCCCTGACCTCTACCATCACACACTCCCTGACCTCCACCATCACTCACTCCCTGACCTCCACCATCACACACTCTAACCTCCACCATCACACACTCCCTGACCTCCACCATTACATACTCCCTGACCTCCACCATCACTCTCTCCCTGACCTCCACCATCACACACTCCCTGACCTCCACCATCACTCACTCCCTGACCTCCACCATCACTCACTCCCTGACCTCCACCATCACACACTCTAACCTCTACCATCACACACTCCATGACCTCCGCCTTCACTCTCTCCCTGACCTCCACCATCACACACTCTAACCTCTACCATCACACACTCCCTGACCTCCGCCTTCACTCTCTCCCTGACCTCCACCATCACTCACTCCCTGACCTCCACCATCACACACTCCCTGACCTCCACTGTCACACACTCCCTGACCTCCACCATCACTCACTCCCTGACCTCCACTGTCACACTCTCCCTGACGTCTGCCTTCACTCTCTCCTGGACCTCCACCCACACACTGATTATATGCCCCTTGGATTTCTATTATCACACACTCCCTGCCCTCCTCTATTGTACACTCAACTGAGCCACAGTTTCTTGAGCAGCTGCCATATTGCATCCTTGGTGAGAAACTAGGATTCTAATAGAAACCCCACATTGGTCTCCTTTTAAAGAAGAGAAATTGCCAGAGACAGAAAAGAACAGGGGATTTTTAAAATGGGTAGTCTGAATTGCCAAGAAAATATGAGAAGATGCTCAGCCACCCTTTAATTCAGAAAAACGTACATGGAAATCACAGTGTGATACCACTTTACATCCATGAGCTTGGCAAACATTAAAAGTGGGCAGTATGAAAAGCTGAACCCTCATGGAGAAATGGGCACCCTCATACAGTGGTGAGATGCACAGCAGATCCCAGAGCCAGGTCCCCTGGCATCATGTTGGAACATGAAGGGGGTGGGCAGGTCTCCAGTTCCTCCACTCCTTTGTGTAGTCAGACTCCAACACTGGAGTCCTGGGAGCCAGTCCAGGGAGACTGTAGAAGAATGTTGACTGCAGCACTGCTTATAAGAACATCTGAACAACTGCTCATGGAGCTCCATTCGCAGGGAGATGCACTTGTAAAGAACAAATTCAGTGTAATGCAATGTTCTATAGGGAGATAGGCCGCATTGTACGGGGGAATGAGGCCTGATTGATAACTGGGTGACAAGGCACAGATGCAGCTCTGGTGAGAAGAACAGGACGGGAAGAGTGTCCCAGAAAAGGGAGCTGCGTATGTCAACATACAGAGTCATGAAAGAGCTTGTGTCAGGGAAGTTCTGTGTGGCTGAGTTACCTGGAAATGAAGGGGGCATTTAGGGGATGAGATGAGACAGAGAGGCAAGGCCAGAGAGGGGTGACAGCTTGGACCCCAGCTGAGGAGGTCAGGCGTTACCCTGCAGCCTCTTCCAGGTTTCAAGGCCAAACTCTCGGACTGCTGTTAAAGGGAAATCATTCGGAGGGTGTTATGGACACAGCAGGGCAAGGTGGCAGGGGTAGGTGAGGGGCCACAGATGGAGCTGCTGGGGCCTGTGGTGGTCAGAGGGCTCGAGAGCAGAGAGCAGGGACACCTAGGATGCTTGGGAGCACAGAGGACTGTGCCTCGGACCTCTTCCTGGGGTAAGCAAATGCCAACAATACCTGGTGTCACTGAAAAAATAGGACAATAAAAAGGAACAAGTGGAGGATGCCACATTTGGAGACTCTGAAAAGGCAAAACAACCAATGCAGGCACGGGTGTGGTTAGATGCTGCTTTAGGGCCAAAAACCAACTGTAATGGACATTTTGGGGACCATTGGGGAAATCTGCGTATGGCAGGATAGTAGATAATACTAGGGAAGTATGGTTGATCGTTTGCATAGGATGATGTTATTTCAGCTATGTGAAAGATGTCTTGGCCAGGCGCGGTGGCTCAAGCCTGTAATCCCAGCACTTTGGGAGGCCGAGACGGGCGGATCACTAGGTCAGGAGATCGAGACCATCCTGGCTAACACGGTGAAACCCCGTCTCTACTAAAAAATACAAAAAACTAGCCGGGCGAGGTGGCGGGCACCTGTAGTCCCAGCTACTCAGGAGGCTGAGACAGGAGAATGGCCCGAACCCGGGAGGCGGAGCTTGCAGTGAGCTGAGATCCGGCCACTGCACTCCAGCCTGGGCGACAGAGAGAGACTCCGTCTCAAAAAAAAAAAAAAAAAAAAAAAAAAAAAGAAAGATGTCTTGAGCAGTGGCTCACGCCTGTAATCCCTGCACTTTGGGAGGTCAAGGCAGGCGGATCACGAGGTCAGGAGATTGAGACCATCCTGGCTAACACCGTGAAACCCCGTCTCTACTAAAAATACAAAAAAAATTAGCTGGGTGTGGTGGTGGGTGCCTGTAGTCCCAGCTACTTGGGAGGCTGAGGCAGGAGAATGGCATGAACCCGGGAGGCGAAGCTTGCAGTGAGCCAAGATTGCGCCACTGCACTCCAGCCTGGGTGACAGAGCGAGACTCCGTCTCAAAAACAAACAAACAAAAAAATGAACAGAAATTAGCTAGGCGTGGTGGCACACACGTGTAGTCCCAGCTACTCAGGAGGTAGAGGATGCAGTGAACCGAGCAACAGACGGCAACAGAGACTCTGTCTTAAAAAATATATATATATCTCTTTATTTTCAGGAGAGGTGTGTTGAAATACTTAGGTCATAACTTAGCATCATAACTCAGTAGTTTAGTTTCAAGCAGTTCAGGAAAAAAAAAGAAAATATCAAAAAAAGAAAAAAACGGCAAAATGTTACTAATTACAGAATCTAGGTAGGACATATAATGGTGCATGCTGTACTATTATTAAACATTTTATTTTTGTTTGTTTGTTTGTTTTGTTTTGTTTTTTGAGACGGAGTCTTGCTCTGTTGCCCAGGCTGGAATGTAGTGGCACAATCTCAGCTCACTCCAACCTCCGCCTCCTGGGTTCAAGCGATTCTCCTGCCTCAGCCTCCCGTGCAGCTGGGACTACAGGCACATGCCACCATGCCCAACTAATTTTTGTATTTTTAGTAGAGACGGGGTTTCACTGTGTTAGCCAGGCTGGTCTTGAACTCCTGACCTTGTGATCCGCCCGTCTCGGCCCCCCAAAGTGCTGGGATTACAGGTGCGAGCCACTGCGCCCGGCCTTATTATACATTTTCTATGTGTTGAGAGGTTCTCATCATTTAGAAGATAGAGAGGAGATGATTGAAGAATATAGTATATCATGCATGTTAAGATACAAAATTAAATAAATGTTGGCTGTTTGCTTTCCTGCACCAGGTTTAGGTTTCTGAAATGTGTTTGTTACTGTGAGGTTTCCTTTGTGAGTAACTGTAGAAGTTGTTTGGCGCACAGTTGGGAATAGAAGAAAATGCAGCGGCTGGAGGAGGGGAGGTGGTGTTGCTGGCCCATGGGGAGCAGGCACGGCCCAGGGAGGCTGGGAGGCCACCACCCACAGCACTCGTAACCATAGACATTTAAATGGCATTTCCATCTCTAAACTTGCCTCCTTCTATTTTTGAAACTTTTGAACATAAAAGAGTTCATTTTTAAACAGACTCTTCTGAGTTGGCTGAGCCTGCCCAGGCCCCAAATCCTGCACAAATGCAGCCAGTGCCTGGAGGCAGTCAGACAGACGCAGAGTGTCTCATTTTGCTGTAAGTGACAGCCATAGCTAATGCCAGGGCGGAAAGGAAGACGCCTTCCATGCCACTGGGCTGCCAGGGACCTGGAAAATGTTTCTGCTTGACTTCGCCGTGAAAAAATAAAGCAAATGTCTTGCCCTAGAAAGAATCAGGCAAGGATGGGAGTAGAGGGCAGCTTTTTAGCCTCAAAATCATCTGGCGTTGTTTTTCTTGGATGATTGACTTTATTAAAAGCCCCATTTCCCTTCAGATGCAGCCCGAGGATGATAGTCAAGAGCGACTCCAGTCAACAAACTCACTGGCTCCCTGTCTGTCCCCAGCCCGGGAGCCGAGGCACAGAAAAGCATCCCTGCCTTACAGCCAAGCACCTGGCCCGGAGGTGTTTGGAAGGGGATCTCCTCCCCCGACCCCCCAGCAATGGGGAAAGTCCCCGAGACATTGATCACTCTGTGCAGTTAATCCAGCGGCTTCCAGGACGGGGCACTGGCTGACTTCGCTTTCAGCTGTGGGTGCTGGACCCAGTGAACCCCCAGAGGCCAGGCAGCTTTCACTTTGGGGAACGCAGACTCTGTGGGTCCAGAAGGGCCTGTGTGGAAAGAGAAGCCAACAGTCCCTGGTTTTGTGTAAAGTCTCATGATGTTTAAAGGCTGGCAACGAGCTCAACTGAAAACAAATGTAAAAACACCACAAGCTAAACCACGGGTACAGGCTGGGTGCACCCACAGGCCACCCAGTTGCTCTCTGTTTGGCTGTGACCAACTCGGCCCAGGTCCCATTTCTGGCACTCATTCCTGTTTCTTCACTTAAACAAAATGGCATGAATGCTGCCTTCTCAAGGGGCATGCTGTGAGGATGCTGTAACTTTGGAGAGTGCCTGACCCTTTCTGGGGTGCCCCTGCTTGCTCCCTTCCTCTTTTCCCCTCCGTCTTCCCTTTCCTCCCTCCTCCCCTTCTCCCCTCTCTTCTCTCTACTCCCTTCTCTCCTTTCCTCACTTCCTCCTCTCCTCCTGTCTCCTTTCCTGCCTCCTTCACTCCTCTTCTCCTTTCCTCCCTCCCTCCTCTTCTCTATGCCTCCCCTTTCTTCTCCCTCATCTCCCCTTTCCCCCCTGCTTCCCTCTCCTCTCTCTCCCTTCTTCCCTCCCTCTTCCCTGTCTTGGCCGTGAACCTTTCCCTGGGCTTCCACACGCTGCTCAGTCTCCTCTAGGCCCATTCCATGTCTTCTCAGACAACCCAGCACCACCCCTCGACCACCTTCCACAGAGGGGGCTGCCCTTGTCAGCTCCCTCATCAAGGGGCCGCCAGTATTTCTAGGTCAGCTCATGAATGGCAGTGTACTCCAGCTCTTCTGTGTCAAAAACAAACACCCTCCTCCCAGCGCTGCTCCTGGCCGGCTGCCCCGCCCTCTGCCAGGCGTTTCTCAGAGGACAAGACCTAATGAGCTGGCTGCTGCTAGCCTGGTCCTCACAGTTCATCAGTAGGTTTCCAGACAGGCCTCAGGCTCAGGGACAGCGCAGAGACAGCTGCCTTCTCCTCTTTCCCGGAGCACCTGAGACCTGAGTGCACCTGGGGGGCTGGTGCATGGGCTGCTCCCAGTGAGTGGGAAGTTCACATCCAAAGTACACCCACCACTGGCCGCAGCAGCACAGGTTCATCCAGCGCACCAGGCGAGGCTGGAGCTCTCTGGGAGTGGAGGAACAGGTGGGGATGAGCCTGAACTTGCACGCAGAGCTCTGGGCTTCATTCAGCCCCCGCCCCGCCCCAGCTGTGTCGTCTGGGCACCGAGTTCTCCCTGCGCTGCTCTCCTCCTGGCAGAAGGCGGGTCATAACAGCACCATCATGCGGGAGTACGGCGCCGTCTAAATAGGCACAGGAAGCTGCACAGAGAAGATGTATGGGAAACAGTGCCCATGGAGAACCCATGCAGCCCTCTAAGAGGGGCAGAGAGCCTCCAAGCAAAAGTCATTCTATCTCAACACTCACTCCCCTGAAGACTATTTGTTCTTGGGAAGTAGGATACCTAATATTGAATGTCTGTGGTCCCCTTGCAACTCACATGCTGAAGCCCTAACCCTGAATGAGATGGTGTCTGGAGATGGAGCCTTTGGGGGTGATTGGGGTTAGATGAGGTCAAGAGGGTGGGACCACCCATGACAGAGATTACAAGGAGAAAAAGAGGAAAGAGATGTCCCTGCCCCCTCTCTTTCTCCCCCTCTCCCCACCAAGGCAGAAGAAAAGCCATGTGAGGACACAGTAAGAAGGCAGACGTCTGTAAGCCAGGAAGAGAGTCCTCACCAGGACCCAACCATGCTGGCACCCTGGTCCTGGACTTCCGGCCTCCAGAACTGTGAGAGGAATTTCAGTTGTTGAAGCCACCTGTGGTATTTTGCTAAGGCAGCCAGAGCAGACTCAGATAATCTTTAAACACACATACTTTCAGCAGTAGCTGGCATGTCTGACCTGCCCAGATGAACTGATTGCACACTTAGGTAAACTGACTACTCATCCCGGCAAAGCCCCTCACCCTGTAACCACCCCACTGAACTGACCAGACTGGTGGCTCACCCCAGCCTTGGACAGGCAGAACATCGGCCCTGGACACAGTCCCTGTCATCCTAAAGGAGCCTCCTTAAGGAGCACTGGTAGGACCAGGGAGAGTCAGAGTTAATAGCAATGATAGTAACTTCAGTGCTTTGTATGGAGCAGCTGTGTATGATGAGCCAGGGCTGGGACCAAGCATTTTCCATTCATCATCTTGTTTAATTTCTGTTGTTACCTTGTGAAGAAGGTAGGATTATCTCTATTTCACAGAAGAGGAAACTAGAGATGAAATTCCTTGTGCAAGTTTACACTGCAAGTACCAGATGGACCAAGCTTCCAACCCTCCTCTCTCTGACTTTAAACCTTATGCATTTTAGAGGAAAAAGAGTCATTGATCAAAGTATTTTTCTTTCTTGAGATTTATTTGGGGTTGGGGGTGGTGTTGCTTTTTTAAAAAACAGAGGAGGTAAACATGTCTGATAAAAACAGACAGGCCAGGCACGTTGGCTCATGCCTGTAATCCCAGCACTTTGGAAGGCCGAGGCAGGTGATCACTTGAGGTCAGGAGTTTAAGACCGGCTTGGCCAGCATGGTGAAACCCTGCCTCTACTGAAAAATACAAAATTAGCTGGGCATGGTGGTACACACTTATAATCCCACCTACTTGGGAGGCTGAGGCAGGAGAATCGCTTGAATCTGGGAGGTGGAGGTTGCAGTGAGCCAAGATCGTACCACTGCACTCCAGCCTGGGTGACAAAGTGAGACTCTGTCTCAAAAACAAACAAACAGAAAGCTCTGTTTTACCATCTTGGAGAGATCAAGCCTGAGACAGAAGGTTGGAAGCTCAAGAGGAGGTAAGGGTGCTAAGCAGGGAAAGCAGACCCCAGCAGTGGGAAGTCCCTCCTGCCCACCTCACTGTGAGCTTTGTCATGTAAGAATATGTGACATCGGGAGGCTGAGGCAGGAGAATGGCGAGAACCCAGAAGGCGGAGCTTGCAGTGAGCTGAGATTGCACCATTGCACTCCAGCCTGGGTGACAGAGTGAGACTCCGCCTCAAAAAAATTAAATTAAATTAAATTAAATTAAAAATTAAAAATAAAAGAATATGTGACAGTCAGATATTGTCAGCACAGGATACTCTGCTGTTGCTCAGAGACCGGGGGCCCCTGCCACGTTCGTCCACTGTCCCCTCTTCCTCATGCAGTGACTGCTGAGCCTGGAGCCCCCAGTATCCGAGCGTGGCAAAACTGGCTTAAATGCCCCCTCTCCCACTCTGCCCTTGCACCTCTCTTAACCTAACTTTGTGTCCTCATCCGTGGAGTGGGCATACAGGCCACACTGCACAGGTTTGTCGTAAAGTTGAATTAAAGGAAGGCTGGAATCCGCACCACAGTGTCTAGCACATAAGAAGCCTTTGAAAGATGCCCGCTTACTTCTCTCCTTCTCTATCTACTAAGATTGTGTTGATGCCTTTTACAGTTTGATGGAGAAGGTCAGAGGATGTGGGAAGACATGTATGTTTAGGAGAGTGTTTTGACGTAGACAAGAGTGGGGATTTTTTTTTTTTTTGGTCTTTTTTGCTTTTTTTTTTTTTTTTGGGGGGGTTTTGAGACGGAGTCTTGCTCTGTCCCCCAGACTGGAGGTTTTGTCTGCGGCTCGTCCTGCTACATATGAACCCTAAGTTCCTATAGAACCTCATTTCACCATCACTTCCTTCTCTGTTTCCTTCCCTTCCCAGCCCCCGTCAGAGGGCTTCTCACCCCCAACCTCATGTCCCTTCTAGGGTCCCCAACCTGCCCCAGCCCTGCATGGCTGCCTTCAGCCTGTTCTTCGTTCATCTGATTAAAGCACTGTCCCCACCTCAACCACTCTGATGGCTGGACATCGCCCACGGTGCCAAATTCTGAGCATCCACTGCCCCACGCACAGTGTGCAGCCCTACAGCCTTCCCAGGGTCCTCTCCCACCCGTCCCCTGACACCCCAGACTGACTCCCCTTCCAGGAAGGCCTCCCCTGCTTCATTTTCTTCCCTACCCAAAGAGACTGCAGACATAAATGCTCCCCCACCTCCTAGCCCAGGAGAATTCCAGTCACTTCCTTCTCATCAGTTTCCATCACTGACCAGGAGGTTATCACACTGCTATTTATTTATCATCTGTGTCCCCACCGAGCTCAAGCTCGCAATCCCTAAAGGTCTGAGATTGCATCTTCAACCAGTACCCGGCACACAGCAGGTGTGCAAAAGATGCCTGCAGGAAGGTGAGCTAGTTAAGGGTCTGCTCAGCCGCCCTGAGCCAGTGCCTGGTGGCTGAGCCAGGCTCCAAGCTGGTTCTTGCCTGCTGCACATGCCCATGTCCCTCACTCCACGTTTCCCCTTCACTGTGGGACATTTCAGCATGCTGAGTTTCCTCGGGCACAAGCACAAGGGGGCAGGTGCTTACAGAAAGTCCAGCCCGCTGTGTATGTGGCCTGTGTGTGCAGTGAGGCACTGCTTCACAGCGGGGATACCGGCGGGGACACATTCTGAGATTTGGTCATTGTGCAGTCATGGAGTGCACTTAACACAAACCGAGGTGATAGAGCCTCCTGCTCACCTAGGTTACACCGGACAGCAGATTGCTCCTAGGCTACAAGCCTGTCCAGCGTGTTCCCATACTGTATACTATAGGCAATTGTAACAGTGTATTTGTGTATCTGAACCTATTTAAGCATAGAAAAAGTACAGTAAAGATACAGTATACGAAAGATAAAAATGGTTCACCTGGATAGGACATTGTCAGAATGAAGCTTGTAGGGCTGAAGGCTGCTCTGGGTGAGGCAGTGAGTGGTGAGTGAATGTGAAGTCCTAAGACATTACGGTACACGTTTGTAGACTCTATAATAAACACTGCACTTAGTCTACAATAAATTTTTATTTATTTATTTATTTATTTATTTATTTTGCGATGGCGTCTCTGTCACCCAGGCTGGAGTGCAGTGGCACAATCTTGGCTCACTGCAACCTCTACCTCCCTGGTTCAAGTGATTCTCCCACCTCAGCCTCCTAAGAAGCTGGAATTACAGGTGTGTGACACCACACTAGGCTACTTTTTGTATTTTTAGTAGAGATGGGTTTTTGCCATATTGGCCAGGCTGGTCTTGAACTCCTGACCTCTGGTGATCCACCCTCCTCAGCCTGCCAAAGTTCTGGGATTACAGGCGTGAGCCACCGTGCCTGGCCTAAATTTATTTTTAAAATTTTCTTTCTTCAATTATAAATTAAACTTAGCTTCCTGTAACTTTTTTACTCTATATATTTTTACATTTTTTAGCTTTTTGATTTTTTAAAATAACACCTGGCTTAAAACACAAGCACAATTTATAGCTGTACAAAAATATTTTCTCTTTTTAATATCCTTATTAAATAAGCTTTTTTCTATTTTTAAAATTTTATTTTTTATTTTTTACATTTTTTGTTAAAAATTAACAAAGAGGCCGGGCGCGGTGGCTCAAGCCTGTAATCCCAGCACTTTGGGAGGCCGAGACGGGCGGATCACGAGGTCAGGAGATCGAGACCATCCTGGCTAACACGGTGAAACCCCGTCTCTACTAAAAAATACAAAAAACTAGCCGGGCGAGGTGGCGGGCGCCTGTAGTCCCAGCTACTCGGGAGGCTGAGGCAGGAGAATGGCGGGAACCCGGGAGGCGGAGCTTGCAGTGAGCCGAGATCACGCCACTGCACTCCAGCCTGGGCGGCAGAGCAAGACTCCGCCTCAAAAAAAAAAAAAAATTAACAAAGAGACACACTAGCCTAGGCATACACAGGGTGAGAATCATCGATATCACTGTCTTCCACCTCCACGTCTCATCCGTGGTCTCATCCCGTAGGGAGGTCTTCCGGGCCAATAACATGCATGGAGCTCTCACCTGTGATAACAATGCCTTCTTCTGGATGCTTCCTGAAGGACCTGCCTGGGGCTGTTTTACAGTTAACTTCTTTTTTATAAGCAAAAGTAAACTCTAAAATAACAAAAAAAGTATAATAGGGCCAGGCCTGGTGGCTCACTCTTGTAATCCCTTCGGATCACCTGAGGTAGGGAGTTCCAGGCCAGCCTGACCAACATGGATAAACCCCATCTCTACTAAAGATACAAAATTAGCCAGGCATGGTGGTGCATGCCTGTAATCTCAGCTACTCGAGAGGCTGAGGCAGGAGAATCACTTGAACCCGGGATGGGGAGGTTGCAGTGAGCCGAGATCACGCCATTGCACTCCATCCTGGGCAACAAGAACAAAACTCCGTCTCAAAAAAAAAAAAACAACAAAGAAAGGTATAATATAGGCCGGCTGCAGTGGCTCACGCCTATAATCCCAGCACTTTGGGAGGCTGAGGCAGGCGGATCACTTGAGCTCATGAGTTGATCAGCCTGTGCAACATGGCGAAACCCTGTCTCTACAAAAGATACAAAAATTAGCCATGGCATGCGCCTGTAATTCCAGCTACTCAGGAGGCTGAGGTGGGAGGATGACTTGAGCCTGGGAGGAAGAGGTTGCAGTGAGCCGAGATTGTACCACTGCACTCCAGCCAGGGTGACGGCGCCAAACTTTGTCTCAAAAAAAAAAAAAAAAAAAAAAGAGAAAAAGAAAAGAAACAAAAACATATAATAAATACATAAATAAGTAACAGTCATTTATTATCACTATCAAGTATTATGTGCTGTATATAAATCATGTGTGCTGTCCTTTCATGCAACTGGCCATGCAGTAGGTTTGTTCATACCAGCATCCCCACAAACACCTGAGTAATGCAGTGTGCTACAGTGTTACAGCAACTACTCTTCACTGGGTAATAGGAGTTTTTCAGCTCCATTACATTATGGGACCACCATTATAGATGCAGTCCAACATTGACTGAAAAGTTATTATGCAGCGCATGACTGTATTTATGGGATTTTTCATGTAGACTAGTATATCAGTTATAGATAGCCTCATGACGGTTAAATGTCTGTCACTTAGGAGCTTAAAGCAACAAAATGTATTATCTCAGTTTCGGTGGGGCAGAAACTCAGACCAGGCCTAGCTGGGTGGTTCCAGGTCAGATTCTCTCCAGGGGTTGCAGTCAAGCTGTGGCCTGGCACTGACTTCCTCTAAAGCCTCAACTGGGGCTGGAGAGTGGCTTCCAAGTTTGAAACTGACCCAGTAGTCCCATAGACTGTTTTTCGGATAAACATACAAATTGACCCTTCTGGCTTGAAATTTACATTTGTTTTACTTGAGTTCCTTCCTCAGGAAACTAACTTCAGGTTTCTCAAGAAAAGTACCAAAGAACTGAAACTCACCAGATCACCACATTCAGACAATGAGATGCTGCCCCCTCATTCATCATGATTGCTTCCGTGCCCCTCCCTAGTTCCTGTTTTCTTACACATTGTTTCATTTCTTCCCTGCTATACAAATCCCCGGTTTTAGTAGGTCAGCAGGATGGATTTGAGACTGAGCTCCCATCTCCTCGGCTGCAGCACCTGATTAAATCCTTTCTTGGCAATACTTGTCATCTCAGTGATGAGCTTTCTGTGCGGTGAGCAGTAGGACCTGGACCAAACCCCTGGTGTTGTGGTAACAAGTTCACCCAGTCACGCAGCTCCTGGCTGGAGGCCTCGGTTCCTTGCTGCATGGATCTCTCCGCAGAGCTGCTCAAGGTGTGACATCTGGCTTCCCTAAGAGTCAGCTATCCAAGAGAAAGAGCAGTCAAGATGGAAACCACAATGCCTTCTTCAGACCTAGTCCTCAAAGTCACAGACCTCCACCTCAGCCAGACTCCATATTTTACAAGTGTCGCCAAACACAGTTTGGACTCAGGCAAGGGGAATCAGCTTCCAACCTTTAATGAGGGAATAACAAAGAAGTCTTGGGCCTGGCCGGCACGGTGGCTCACACCTGTAATCCCAGCACTTTGGGAGGCCGAGGCGGGAGGATCACGAGGTCAGGAGATTGAGACCATCCTGGTTAACATGGTGAAACCCCTTCGCTATTAAAAATACAAAAAAAGTTAGCCAGGCGTGGTGGCGGGCGCCTGTAGTCCCAGCTACTCAGGAGGCTGAGGCAGGAGAATGGCTTGAATCCGGGAGGCGGAGCTTGCTGTGAGCCCAGATGGAGTCACTGCACTCCAGCCTGGGCGACAGAGCGAGACTCCATTCTCAAAAAAAAAAAAAAAAAAAAAAAAAAGAAGTCACGGGCCTACATTTAAATCCACCACTTAAATCCACCACAACTAGTTTTTTTTAGAACAAAAAGAGACTTGTGTGGAGTGAAATAATGACCACGTACCTTAAACTTACCAAACTCTTGCTGTATTTCATGGATTTCAAAGACACACTAATTTTTCACATTTGAACACCTCTAAAATTAGGAGGCATTTTTCCAATAGCACAGCCTAGTTTCAGTGAAATGCAGTATTGTGTGTGGGCCTCGTGCCCTGCAGTATTGCATTTAATTATTATGGCACTCGTAAAATGTGGATATTAATATGGCCATATGGAATGTGGGGCCCTGGGTGTTTGCTGAAGAGAGTGGGTAACTTGCCCATGTCCCTTGCCTGGAGCACAACAGAGCAAGGATTCAAACCCATGGGGCCCTCAGTCTTAACACTGTGCTGTCATGACTCAGTGGAGTGTAAAGAGGAATTGTATTTTGAAGGCTTCCTTTCAATCACTGCTTCCTATCTTGCTTTTCCACCCTCCCTTTTGCACCTCTGGCAACGTTTGGGGGTATTCTATTCGCTTTCCAGCCACTTTCAGCTATTCATTTTATTTATTTATTTATTTTTTTTTTTTTTTTTTTTTTTTTTTTGAGACGGAGTCTCGCTCTGTCGCCCGGGCTGGAGTGCAGTGGCGGGATCTCAGCTCACTGCAAGCTCCGCCTCCCGGGTTTACGCCATTCTCCTGCCTCAGCCTCCCGAATAGCTGGGACTACAGGCGCCCGC
Source organism: Macaca mulatta (assembly GCF_049350105.2). Taxonomy (NCBI): domain Eukaryota; kingdom Metazoa; phylum Chordata; class Mammalia; order Primates; family Cercopithecidae; genus Macaca; species Macaca mulatta. The sequence goes on from NC_133408.1 coordinate 80,975,342, forward strand.
CACCTCGCCCGGCTAGTTTTTTTTTTGTATTTTTTTTAGTAGAGACGGGGTTTCACCGTGTTAGCCAGGATGGTCTCGATCTCCTGACCTCGTGATCTGCCCGCCTCGGCCTCCCAGAGTGCTGGGATTACAGGCTTGAGCCACCGCGCCCGGCCACTTTCAGCTATTCAAATGTTGATCTCAAACTCAGTGAAATCTTTCCTCTGTCTCCATGCAGATGACTGGTGGCTTGAAGAATGGTGAGGGGTCAGGGTGAAGGGGAAGGACTGTGGCTCCATGCTTGCCTAGGGACCTTGGACTTGGGGGCACAGAGGCAGGCTGCGCTTCTGAAACCCCTCCTCCCCACCTATGTTCTAGATCCAGCTCTTACAAGAAGGATGGAAGACGGCGAACATCACTTCTTCAAATACCTGGGTGTGTGGAAATCCTTTCTCTCTCTGCTGTCACCGCATCTCTGGGCATACACCTGGCGGTGGATTCTCTGTGCCCCGCAGGAGTCCCAGTGCTGTATGTCTCTGCATCCTCCTGGCCCGATCCTGTTGCCCAGTGCAGTGCCCTTGGTCAGCAGGGCCTCAGTGAACCGAGATGGGAGGGGGCAAGTGTCTTTCAGCCCACACCTCCCACTCCCACCCTGGTCCTCTCTCGTTCTTCTTCCCCCAGGACCGGAAGGGGTGGCCTCCCCTCCTTCCTTTGGGTCAGATCCTTCTCTGACCAGAGCAGAAACCCTGAGAGATCTGGAAAAGGAGAAAGGACCATACCTCCAGCTGAAAGGAGTCAGGAAGCCCTCTCTCTGCACCAAGCCTCTTTCTCCTGACCGGGGTCTCTCCCAGCTCAGCCTAGAGACAAAGGCTGCCAGGCTGCAGGGGTCATGGGAAATTAAATGCCACAATTTAGTATTTGCAATTTGTGGCCCCCTTTCTTTTGTTTTTTTTTTTTTTTTTTTTTTGAGACGGAGTCTCGCTCTGTCGCCCAGACTGGAGTGCAGTGGCGCGATCTCGGCTCACTGCAAGCTCCGCCTCCCGGGTTCACGCCATTCTCCTGCCTCAGCCTCCCGAGTAGTTGGGACTACAGGCGCCCGCCACCGCGCCCGGCTAATTTCTTTTTGTATTTTTAGTAGAGACGGGGTTTCACCGTGTTAGCCAGGATGGTCTCGATCTCCTGACCTCGTGATCCGCCCGCCTCAGCCTCCCAAAGTGCTGGGATTACAGGCTTGAGCCACCGCGCCCGGCCTTGTGGCCCCCTTTCAAATGTAGTCTGTGAAGATCTCTGTATAATTGTCAGTGAAACCCCTCGAGCTAGTAAGGCTTAACACAAACTTTCCTGTTTGAACTTTAAGATGATGATTGCAAATACCAGTGAAGGTGAAGAGTGAGAATTGTATCATCTTGCAGGGGTTCCTGTAAGTGCATAGTCAAGTGGACTTTAAAAATACATAAGGGCTAGGGGCCAGTTGCAGTGGCTCACGCCTGTCATCCCAGCACTTTGGGAGGCCAAGGCAGGTGGATCACGAGGTCAGGAGATCGAGACCATCCTGGCTAATACGGTGAAACCCCGTCTCTACTAAAAATATAAAAAATTAGCCGGGCGCGGTGGCAGGCGCCTGTAGTCCCAGCTACTCAGGAGGCTGAAGCAGGAGAATGGCGTGAACCCAGGAGGCGGAGGCTGCAGTGAGCCAAGAGAGTGCCACTGCACTCCAGCCTGGGCAACAGAGCAAGACTCTGTCCCCAAAAAAACAAAACAAAACAAAAAGCAAAAAAACATAAGGGCCAGGGGCCAGGTGCCGTGGCTCATGCCTGTAATCCCAGCACTTTGGGAAGCCAAGGTGGGCAGATCATGAGGTCAAGAGATCGAGACTGTCCTGGTGAAATCCCATCTCTACTAAAACAAACAAAAAAATACAAAAATTAGCTGGGCATGGTGGTGCTCACCTGTAGTCCCAGTTACTCGGGAGGCTGAGGCAGGAGAATCACTTGAACCCAGGAGGTAGATGTTGCAGTGAGCCGACAGCGCACCACTGCACTCCAGCCTGGGCAACATGAGCCAAACTCCATCTCAAAAAAAAAAAAAAAAAAAAAAGTAAGCGCCATGATCTGAAACCTGAGCAAAGAAAATCTCCCCAAATCTACATACTTGTCTCTGGGTGGTGAGACAAGGGAGAAATCTTTTCTTTCTTCCTTCTCTTTGGGTATCCCAAATGGTCTATCATAAGCATGTTTATTTTTAAATTGGGGAAAACAGCAACTTACTGAAAATGAGTGCAAGAAAAAGCCCCCTGAGGCATTTATAGGGAGTTTCATTTTTATCACCACAATTTGCGTTCCAGAGAAAAGCATCACTTCCTTATTTGGGAACTCTAGCTCAGTGCCTGGAAAATGATGAGTGCTGGGAGGTGTACTGCCTTTCCTCCCCTCCAGCCCCAGCCCCACTTTCTCACTCTGCACCACCTCATGCACCTGGCTGGCTTCTGGGTGCAGCAGCTGCAAATTCAAAAGGCAGAGAGAACTTCATTTCCAAGAGAATGTTGGACAATTGTGTTTGCATCCCTAGACGGAACCAGCTGGGAGTGGCCAAGGGAGCAAGCTATCAGGATAGTCCTAGGTTTAAGGAGGAACACTTCTGCCTGTGGGCTTCCCCGACTCCATTGCCCATTCGGCCTCACAGAGTCTCACTCTGTGGTCAAACCACCATGTCTCCAAAGTCTGGAGGAGCTCAGCGGGAGAAGCATGAGACCACCAGTCAGGGGCCAGTCCATGTCACAGACCTGACTTTGGGGTCACCCTTTTCCTCTTATGCCTCAGAGGAGCATTATATCTTCTCTAGATACCGGAGGAGGCTCCAATTAGTCTAAATGCTGAGGAACACAGACAGTCAGAAACAGTGCCAAGGCCTCCCACTCAGAAGAGCCTCAGGGCTCAGCTTGGCTCAAAGCTGCACTATATATGTGTAATATGAATGTATATTTCTGAATGCATATCTGTATGTATGGATGTACATATGTATATGCTCACATTTACATACATGCACACACACATGTTAAATATATACATCGTGTACATCATGCACACTCATTTGCGTATGCTCAGACATTCTAGAATTATGCCTGGTACAATCAGAGGGTGTAACCTCAGAGAGGATGGACTGGAAATAAGAGTACGAGAGAGGGGAAGTTCTGTCCCTCACCTGATACCCATTCAGTAACATTTGAATTTTTGTGTACAAGCTCTTTTCACAACAAAATAAAAACGACTTAAACTTAGTCTCAGCGCTGAATGGAAAAGTGAATGAGAGGGGTGGCCGTGGCAGTCCTGTGGAGCACGCGTGCTTCACTCTCTTTCAGCGTCACTCAGGGGACAAGGCCGTGTCCACATTCACAGAGGCTTGGGCAGCAATACATTCATAGAAAGCTCTGATTAATGACTCAGGCTTTGCCCCAAAGGACTCATGAGCATTCCAAACACAAACGTAAACACTGGCTGGTCTACTGTATGCTGGAAAACGCAGCCACTCTAAGCAGGGCCTTGCAGGCTCTAAGATACTGCAGCGAGCCTGTGGAGCTCAGCCTAATGGCTAAATGAGATGTAGCAGCTGCTTTTGATTGTGGGAAATTCCCCAAGCCCAACTGCAACCATAGTGAATGGAGTTATTTTTGAAGTTCAAGCTGCGCTGGATCTTTTCAAACAGCCAAGAGCATGTTCGTGGCAGCCCCGTTTTTTTCCATGGCCCTTCACTCCCTGTTTCCTTCAGAAATTGAGCACTGATTGTTAATCCTCGTGGATCTCTTCTTAGCCACTTCCTGACCTCATCTGTGGAGGCGGGGGAGGGAGGGGAAAGATGTTTTTAGAAACTCAAAGTTTGAGAGAAAGATCTAAAAGAGTCTGAGTCTAATGAATTCCCAACACTGAAAAGAGTTAGCATAACATTCCTTCCATGTTAATATTTGGCAGCCTGCGCAGTGTTTGGACTGGAAGATAAAGTAGGGGATAGACAGAGAGGGAGGGAAGAAGAGAGAGAGAAAGGTTGGTGGCAGAAGGGAGGGAAAGAAGGGGTGGTAGAGGAAGCGGGAGGAGGGAGAAAGAGAAAAATGGAAAGAGAGAAAGCTGTAGAGACAGAGGAAGGGAGAGAGAGAGCCTACCTGTGATCAAATTCTTCCGGTACACCAAGGCAAGAAACCCCAGCATACAGAAAGCCCTCTGTCCTTGTGATAACGAAGGGCGTCTAATTGAGCTGACTAACACAAGCCGCCTGTGGAGGGTTGAACTAAAAGAGCTCCCTGTAACACATGCCCATGGGGGCTTCAGGAGCTGTAAACATTCACCCCTAGAGGCTGCTGTGGGGTCGGAGCCCCACAACCTGCCCATCTGTATGCTCCCCTAGAGGTTTGAGCAGTAGGACACTGAGGAAGCAAGCCACACCCTCATCACACGCCCTGCGAGGGGGACAGGGAACCTTTCCCTGAAAATTCTTGATTTTCCCCCAATGTGCTGAGCCAGTAGGAAATAAATCTGTCTTTCCCTGGGAGCATTTAAGAAGCTCTGGGCCCACCCTGTAGGACCCTTTTTCAAGTCCTGCTTCTTGCCAGCCCTGGGCCTTGTTTGGGTGGGCTGCACCGAGGCCTGAGACAAGCTCTCCTACCATTACTATCTGGACACACACCCTGCCTGGCTCCACTGTCCCCAAGGCTCTGTGGAGCGGCCACCAGTGGCCTGTCCCACAGCCATCACTTCCTTCCTTCCTAAGATAACCCGGTTTTGTTCAGGAACTTGTGGTTCTGTAGCTTGGGGTGTGGGGCTCACTCAGCCCCTCATGTGCTAGATTGAACAATACAACAGGGGTAAGTCTGCTGTAGTGGCCTCTGGGGATATTTTCCTCACCTTGACTGTGTGATCAGGGACGGGACACATCTTCTATGGCCCCTGGCCATTGTTGTGAGGGTGGGAAGGCCAGAACTGCTACAGGCTTCTCCATCACCATGAGAGGCCAGCCCAAGATACTCAGCCAGAACCACAGGAAGGACACCAGGCCCTGGAACCGGTGTCCTCTTGGGCTCCTGTGTGATTCTCTCCATGCAGCAAGCAAGGCGCCTGATGTCCTCCTGCGTGCAGGCGAGTCTGTAAACCACTGTGCAGGTGATTCTGCGGGTCAATGCAAGTCAGTGGGAGCCCCGGAGGTGGACATGGACATCAGCCTGTGGCAGGAGAAGGGAAGCCGCAGTCAAATGTCAACAGGAGGGGCCGGGCATGGTGGCTCACACCTGTAATCACAGCACTTTGGGCTCACACCTGTAATCACAAGGTGGGTGGATCACTTGAGGTCAGGAGTTCCAGACCAGCCTGATCAACACAGTGAAACCCTGTCTATACTAAAAATACAAAAACTGGCTGGGTGTGGTGGTACGTGCCTGTAGTCCCAGCTACTCATGAGGCTGAGGCAGGAGAATTGCTTGAACCCGGGAGGTAGAGGTTGCAGTGAGCAGGAGATCATGCCACTGCACTCCAGCCTGGGTAGCAACAGAGCAAGACTCTGTCTCAAAAAAAAAAAAAAAAAAAAAAAAAAAGTCAGTGAGAGACTAGAAGTTAGCTCAACACAGTGGAGTAGAAGAAAGCACATCTCAAGCTGGGAAAGGACGTGCCACCAGGTAAGGACATGGGGGAGAGACGGAACTGTGCAGTGTTTTCAGGGCTGAAGCCAAGAGTGGGAGCATGGAGAGAGGAGGGCCTGGAAGTAGATGGGGTCTATGAGGAGGGTTCTTAGCATCCTTATCCCCCAACTTGGCCATGGGAGACCAGAAAAGTTGGTCAATTATCCAAAAGCAGGCATAGTTAAGTCTTTAAAAGATGTTTACTTTAGGCTTTATTATTTGCTTTTGTGTATAAAGACAGACACGTGCTCAGGAAAAGCATTATCCACCTGCCAATCTGGCTGAGATGATGCTTCACACGGATGGAATACCCACAAGATAATCCTGGAGACGTCTGCAGCTGGAATTATTGTAGCTTGGTGTGCCCCAATATCTCCAGCTTTGTAAACAACCTGCGATCTTTATCAGCTGCTTCAGATGAACTTTGAGAGGTACAGAAAATTTCTCATTCAACAGAAATTATTGTACATAGCTTGTATGCTAGGCTTTGAGGATACAAATGAATAAGACTCAGACTTTTTCTTCTAGTGGTTTACTGTCTTTGTCCCTTCAGGCTCTTGTAACAAAATACCATAGCCCGGGTGGCTTATAGACAACAGAAATGTATTGCTCACGGTCCTGGAGGCTGGAAGTCCAAGGTCAAGATACCAGCAGATTTGGTAACTGGTGAGGGCGTGCTTTCTGGTTCATAGGTGGTACTTTCTTGCTCCATCCTCAGTGGTGGAAGGGTCAAGGGAGCTCTTTGGGGTCTCTTTTCTAAGGGCACTAATCCCATTCATGAGGCTCCATCCTCAAGACCTAATCACCTCCCAGAAGTCCCCCCTCTTAATATCACTACTTTAAGAGTTAGGGTTTCAACATGAATTTGGGAGCTGGGAAAGCACAAACATTCAGATGATTATGAAACGGGAACAGTTCCCTTTTCCCCCTCGCAGGGCATGTGATGGAGGAGTGGCTTGCTTCTTCAGTGTCCCGCTGCTCAAACCTCTAGAGGAGCATACGGATGGGCAGACTGTGGGGCCGTAGTGCTTAGGAGTGAATGTTTACAGCTGAAGCCCCAGTGGGCGTATGTCACAGAGTGCTCTTGTAGTTTAGCCATCCATAGGCGACTTGTGTTAGCTCAATTAGACCCTTGCCTTATTGCAAGGACAGAGAGCTTTCTGTATCCTGGGTTCTTGCCTTGGTGTACTGGAAGATTCGGGTCACACGTGGGCTTGGAGAATGAATGCAAGATTTTCTTGAGTGAAAGTAGCTTTCAACGGATGGGGGAGCCAGAAGGTGGACTGGTTTTCCTCTGGAGTGCCTGGGCTCTCCACTGACTGCCTCAGCCAAACTCCACGTGGTTCTGCCGGTCGGTGGCCTGCCAGTATGGCAGTGCCTGTCAGTGAGTTCCTCTGGACGTCCAGCCGCCTGTGTGTTCCTCTGCAGACGTGTTCCTCTTGACGTCCAGCTGCTGGTGTGTCTGCCTGCTAGGGTCTCTGGATTTTTGCAGGCACAGGATGGGGGCATGGCAGGCCAGGGTGGTCTTGGGAAATGCAACATTTGGGCAAGAAAACAAAAAATGCCTGTCCTCACCTAGGTCCACGGGCACAGGCCCAAGAGTAGAGCCCTGGCCAGGGACCATGACCTCTTCTACCCAGCACTTCCTTTCCGTATCATTTAAGGGTACCACACCCTTCCCTTCCCAGCACTTCCCTTCCCCACTTCCATATCAATAGCAAGTACCATTTTGTGGTGCCAACAGGCACATGGAATCCCCCCTTCCAGAGTTTTCCTGCCACACTGAGGAAAGATACATAGGCATTTTTCAGTTTGTTCAGGCTGCTGTAACAAAATACCTTAGACTGGGTAATTTATGAACAATAGAAATGTTATTTCTTAAAATTCGGGAGGCTGGAAACTCCAAGATCAAGACACCAGCAGATTCGGCATCTGATGAGGGCCCATTCTCTGCTTCAAAGGTGGAGCCTTCTTGTTGTGACTTTGCATGGCAGAACGGGCAGGTGGCTCTCCAGAGCCTCTTTTTTAAGGGCACTAATCCCACTCACGAGGGCACAGGAACAGAGCCCTCCCAACCTTACTACCTTCCAAAGGCCCCACTTCCTTTTACTAGGACTTTGCAATTAGGTGTCAGCATATGAACTGGGGAGGGGACAAATATTAGGCCCAGCAGGTATGTAATAATACTAGCTGCCATTTATTGAAGAATTCATATCCTCTGTACTAGGTGAAACACTCTCTGTAAATTACATCTAATCTTCACTACAATTCTTCCACTATCCCTGTGGCAGGCCGTGTCTCCCAAAGAGGGCTGCCATAATGTATGTATTCCATTCACGTGCTCTCACACAGCGCTGTCCTCCCACAGAGGACCTCCCTTGCATCTAGAAAGCAGTCATGACCACTCTGACCAGTAGGAAATGGCCAACAGGCACCAGTAGATACTGTTCAATCAAGTTTAGCCTAAAGCTGCTACTTACATATTTTAAGTTTGGCCTGAAAGTTTCTCTGTACATTATGTGAACTAGAGCCTAAATGGAGTTATACACAGACTGTAGCCTACTCTTGTGCCGGTCACTGAGTTTTGGCCAATCGAAGGTTGCCAATTGGCCAGGTGCAGTGGCTCACACCTATAATCCCAGCACTTTGGGAGACCGAGGCAGGTACATCACTTGAGGTCAGGAGTTTGAGACCAGCCTGACCAACATGGCAAAACCCTGTCTCTACTAAAAATACAAAAATTAGCTGGGTGGGTGGCAGGCGCCTGTAATCATAGCTGCTAGGGAGGCCGAGGCAGAAGAATTGCTTGAACCTGAGAGGCAGAGGTTGCAGTGAGCCGAGATTGCTCCATTGCACTCCAGCCTGGGTGACATAGTGAGACTCCATTTCTAAAAAAAAGATTGCCAACTATACAAACCATGTTCAAATAAAGCAAACGCCAAGCTGTCACCAATCCAGCTGTTTCTGTACCTCACTTCTGTTTTCTGTACGTCACTTTCCTTTATCTGTTCATAAATCTTCTACCATGTAGCTGCACTGGACTCTCTGAGTCTACTCTGACTCTGGAGGTTGCCTGATTTGTGAATCATTCTTTGCTCAATTAAACTCTTTTAAAGTTAATTTGGCTAAATATCATTTTATTATTATTATTATTATTATTATTAGAGATGGAGTCTCGTTCTGCCATCCAGGCTAGAATGCAGTAGCGTGATCTCAGCTCACTGCAACCTCTGCTTCCAGGGTTCAAGTGATTCTCCTGCCTCAGCCTCCCGAGTAGCTGGACTACAGGTGCGTGCCACCGTGCCCAGCTAATTTTCTGTATTTTTAGTAGAGATGGGGCTTCACCATGTTAGCCAGGATGGTCTTGATCTCCTGACCTCGTGATCTGCCCTCCTCGGCCTCCCAAGGTGCTGGGATTCCAGGTGTGAGCCACTGCACCTGGCCAAGACTTTTTTAAACAATGTTTTACAACTGGAAAAAAAATTAAGACTTTGATTTGTACACCTGCCACTTGCTGGGGTGTAAATATGCCCATGGTGGGTTTCAAGCTACTAGGATGACGTCACTGAACATGAAGTTGGAAAGACATGTGCATTAACACACCATTAATAGTATGTTTTCCACCCTACGGATATGATCGATGTAAATAACTTCAAAAGCATAAATAATAGTAATACATAGTAAAAAAATCATTTGGAAGTGACAAAGAATGTATTGCCTTTGATTATTTATTTATTTTTTCTTTTCTGAGGCAGAGTCTCGCCTTGTCCCCCAGGCTGGAGTGCAGTGGCGCAATCTCAGCTCACTGCAAGCTCCGCCTCCCGGGTTCACACCATTCTCCTGCCTCAGCCTCCCGAGTGGCTGGGACTACAGGTGCCCACCACCATGCCTGGCTAAGTTTTTATATATTTAGTAGAGACGGGGTTTCACCGTGTTAGGCAGGATGGTCTCAATCTCCTGACCTTGTGATCCGCCCACCTCTGCCTCCCAAAGTGCTGGGATTACAGGCATGAGCCACTGTGTCTGGTCTATTGAAGCTGTTTTAAACATTAAATTGATTTCAGTCACCTATAAGTCATTTAAGGTAAGCGGGTGAATTCATGAGTTCCCGAATGGGAAGTGGGGAGACTTGATTTCTCTCTGGCCAGGCTGGTGCTATCACAAAGTGTACCCTTCTACTGCGCGGGCGCTGCACTGCTCAGCCGAAGTGTCCTTTCTCCTGTGTTCCCTCGTTTGCTAATCAGACCAGCGTTGGCAAGATGGGAATAGAGATAATGGACCAGCCTACCTTCTGGTTGTCCCTGGCCTAGGGGTGCGTTTGGGCTGGTGGGGTCAGCGTGGACATCTAGGGTCCTTGAATGCAATCATGGAGCCATGGGCCAAGTCGGGCAGCACAGACAAGAGGGCCCAGAGCTTCTCAAAGGCAGAGATCTGGGCCAGAGGAGGACTGGCAGGGGCTTGGCAGCACAGGAGAAAGCTGGTTTTATGCTGAGTGGTGGCACCCATCATGGAATTGTGGAAGGAGAGGTGCTCCACCTGCCTGTGCCAGGAGCGACAGGCATGCTGCTGCACGAGCCGTCCAGGTTTGAGGGCTCTGTCCTGCCCACAACGGCCAGTCCACCTGCCTGGAAAGCACTGCTGCTGCTTGGGGCCAACCATTCGACTACTCAGCATATTCTCTGTCCTCTGCTTTGTCTGCTGAAAAGGCCAGGGCTCTTTCCTGGGCCCTTCAGTTCCGCAAGCTCAGGGCCCAGCTCTTTGATGCAACCGCGTGTACTCCTGAAGATGGACGTTTTACAGATGGCTTCAAATTGCTGTTTTCCCACTGTCCCAAGCATCTGCAACAGCTGGCACTAGGCTTGGGTCCATTTTTGTTTTAGGGGTTGCACACAAGCAGAGATCCATCAAGATTTTCTCCAGCTAGTCACTACTAGTAGCAGTTACTCCTATTAGTCTTTACTGAGCCAGAGCTTCAGAAAAGCTACCAGTTAAAATTCTGTCCTGGCCTGGTGTGGTGGCTCAAGCCTATAAACCCAGCACTTTGGGAGGCCGAGGCAGGTGGATCACGAGGTCAAGAGATCAAGACCATCCTGCCAACATGGTAAAACCCCATCTCTACTAAAAATATAAAAATTAGCTGGGAGTGGTGGCAGGCACCTGTAATCCCAGCTACTCGGGAGGCTGAGGCAGGAGAATAGCTTTAACCCAGGAGGCAGAGGTTGCAGTGAACTGAGATTTTGCCACTGCACTGCAGCCTGGCGACAAACAGAGCGTGACTCCATCTCAAAAAAAAATTCTGTCCTTCTGTGGAAGGTGCAAGTGCCAGCACTCACTCCGTCTGCTGCCTCTATGTCATTGTCCAGCACTGCCGGGGACTGAGTGGGGCATGTATCCTTGTGTCACTGCAGAACCACCTCAACCTGGTTCCATTTTGTCAGTAACAAAATGAAACAAAAAGATGAGCTGTTTTTCATTTGCAAAGGACCCCAGGGTTGCAAGTCACATAACTTGAGAATGCCCAGATAAACCAAGCATGCCTGATTGGTGATGCCAGAGCCAGCCAGAATGAAAAAGACAATCACGTGCAGAACCCCATGCAGTCCATTGAGGAACGGGGTCCAATTAAGAAGCGAGGATGCCCTGTTTTGTTGCAGTATAAACCGAAAAGCCAAGAACCTAGCACCACCTCTGTGCACGACCCAGTCCAGTCACGCCTATTGCAGTTTCCTATCTCCCTCATAGTTGCTCTCTGCCTATAAAACCTGCCCCCAGACCCCAGCTTGGGGAGATGAATTTTAGTGCTGCCTCCTGTCTCCGTGCCAGTCAACCTTGCAATAAAGCTTTTCCTTTTCACAAAAGCTGGTGCTATAGTATTGGCTTCTATGTGTAACTAGGTGTGAGCCCATTGCTCAGTGACACTGGCTTTCTAGAAAACCCAGAGAGAATCCTAACCTTTGCAAACAAGAAAGAAAGAGGGAGGGAGGGAGAAAGGGAGGAAGGAGGAGGGAAGGAAGGAAGGAAAGAACGAAGGAAGGAAGGAAGGAAGGAAAGAAGGAAGGAAGAAAGGTCTAATCTTCACAATTTCTATTTTCTTCCATTTTATACAACAAGATGTCCACCTTTGCAAGTGGGCGAAGCTGTAGAAGAATGCTGAGGAGAGGAAGGGAGGACACAGGGTTGTTGAAACCCAACAATAGGCCGGGCGCGGTGGCTCACACCTGTAATCCCAGCACTTTGGGAGGCCAAGGCGGGTGGATCACAAGGTCAGGAAATCGAGACCATCCTGGCTAACCTGTCTTTACTAAAAATACAAAAAATTAGCTGGGCGAGGTGGCAGGTGCCTGTAGTCCCAGCTACTCGGGAGGCTGAGGCAGGAGAATGGTGTGAACCCGGGAGGCAGGGCTTGCAGTGAGCTGAGATCCTGCCACTGCACTCCAGCCTGGGTGACAGAGAAAGACTCCATCTCAAAAAAAAAAAAAAAAACACCAAAAAACCCAACAATAAATGCACAAGGAGCTGGTATCAGGAAGAGGAAAAGGTCTGATCTGCTGTCTTCAGAAAAAAAAAAACAAAAAAAAAACCTCCACTTCTTTAAAGTGTTTTTCCAGATTTTTCATGTTTGTCCTAGTACTCTTCCATGTGAGAAAAAAATATATATTAAAACATAATCTGAAAAATGGGAGCATGTGAGAAATGCATTTGATAGCAAGATACTCACCACAGTATTATGCACAATAGTTAGAAATAAGAAATCAGCAATGCCCACCAAGAGACAAACGTGCTTACAGCTCCCATGGAGGAGGGTCCTGGCTCCTTTAAGAAGGAGCAAGATTCAAACGTCAATTTTACGTTAAACCCAACTATGTTGCAGCAATTAAAACTAGATATTCCCTGCTCTTTAATCTCCATGTGCTAGGAATATGAGTAGTTGCTGTAATTTCTGCATTTGCCCCATTTCCCATTATTAATATTATTTTTTGAGATGGAGTCTTGCTCTGTCACCAGGGTGGAGTGCAGTGGCGCAATCTCGGCTCACTGCAACCTCTGCCTCCCGGGTTCAAGGGATTCTCCTGCCTTAGCCTCCCGGGTAGCTGGGACTACAGGCGTGCACTACCACACTCAGCTGATTTTTGTATTTTTAGTAGAGACGGGGTTTGGCCATGTTGGCCAGGAAGGTCTTGATCTCCTGACCTTGTGATCCACCTGCCTTGGCCTCCCAAAGTGCTGGGGTTACAGGTGTGAGCCACAGCGCCCAGCCTCCATTTTTATTAAAAACAATCTCTGCCAGGCAAGGTGGCTCACACCTGTAATCCCAGCACTTTGGGAGGCCAAAGCGGGCGGATCTCTTCAGGTCAGGAGTTTGAGACCAGCCTGGCTAACATGGCGAAACCCCGTCTCTATTAAAAATACAAAAATTAGCCGGCTGTGGTGGCACACACCTGTAATCCCGGCTACTTGGGAGACTGAGGCAGGAGAATCACTTGAACCCAGGAAGTGGAGGTTACAGTGAGCCGAGATCATGTCACTGCATTCTAGCCTGGGCAACAGAGCAAGACTCCATCTCAAAAAAAGTAAAAAAAAAATAAACAAACAAAAAATCTCTGAGACCCGGTGACAGAGAGGCTTCCATGGAGCCCTGAGGACGGGCTAAGGAGCAGACCGTGCTGTCGGCTGACTTGCTGTTTTGGGATCCCCCGGTCCAGTGCTCTGGCTCACAGGAGTGGTCCCCTTCCCCAGGCCCCAAATCTGTGTTTTTCATGGGCTCACCATTCCAATCTCTCCCTTGCTCTTTCCATCTAACCGCTTAGGCCATTTTCGTCTCAAGGAAAAGCAATTGCCCTTTAACTACGAGCTTATAATTCTTCAGCACACCCACCAGACGCTAACCTGATATCTAGACAATCTGCCTTTTCAAGGACGAACCTTCAGGCCTCCGTATAAATGCTCAGCCTCCTCTGCAGCCTGACCCTGCCACCTGGGCTCGGCTGTGTGCCTGTGTTGATTTGGCTTGTCCTTTTGGCCTATTACCCTCCGCCAGGAATTGTTCCTGACGGTGACATTGTAAACCACCAGTATATTATATAGCTGGAGAAACACAGTGCCTAGTGCAGGACTGGCAACCTTCCTCCTGCCGAGCAATCACTTTGAATGTTTTGGAACTGGAAGAGGGCTGGTGTGAGGCAAGCAGCAATAGCTGTGTGTCCCCGGGGCAGAGGGGAGCGGTAGTGGGGGCACCCATAGAGACGATGGGCTGTGAATGCTTCCAGATTCCTCCTTAGAACTGCAGAATGGAAAGTGGTACATGCCACTCACTAGAAACGGCTTATGTCCAGGACAGCCAAGACTCCAGAAGATGGTGCAGGCTGTGACCAGGGGAGGAACTGACCTGGCAGGGAGAGGGGCTGCTTAAGGAAATTGAGCCTGCCATGAGATTCACCTCCATAAACAATCCCCAGCTAGGAGATCATAACCCTGCTTTCCAAACAGAGCTGCTGTTTTCTACTGTTGCATAATTACACAGATCGCCCAACTGTTTGGGAGAGACCACACATTACTTTTCCAGTTGTGTAAATAGAAACGAGCCAGCAGCAACTAACAGAGCTCCTGGGGGTAGAAATGAGAAGAGGAGGGATGGTGAGGGATGAGCCTGCTCCCAGCAGGGCAGTGGGGAGCCCACTGCTGCTGCCTTTGCCTGGAGAGCCCCTGGCAGCCTGCTCTGCACTCTGAAATCAGTGATGGGGCTGAAGGTTTTCTCCCTCTCCTCCCTTTCCAAGCTCGAGGCTTTGTAAGAACTGTATCAGTTTTGGAAATGGTAACACTTTTTCTCTGTCCCCAAAACTTGCAGATGAACAAGGGAGGCAGAGCCCTCAGCCTTCTTGAAGGTTCAGACAGGGCAACTGATGCCTGGCTCCCTCCGCCCCAGCCCCGTGGGCCTTCACATATTCCAAGCCATTCTGTAAAACCCTTCTTTTGAATGAGCGCCTCACTCATAGGCTTTCCTGGAATGTATTCAAGCTCTCTCTGCACAGACGGGCTGTGGAAGCTCTGCTCATACACAGAAGCTGATGAAGCCAGCTTTTGGTCTCCACCACATCCACATCAGGGCTGAGACACCAAGAAGGGATTTATTCCCATTCTCGCTCTTTGCAATCATCAAAACAACTGTGGTATAGTTACTGATCACTCTTTTATGTGGGACAAGTTAGGAAATGTGTGGAAGGAAGGTAACTGGGGATGCGGTGGCTTGTCCTTCAGGGTCAGTCTCCAGCATCATACCCCAGTTCTGCCACTGTTCACTCCGGGGCCTTTTTTTTGAGATGGAGCCTTGCTCTGTTGTCAGGCTGGAGTGCAGTGGCGCAATCTCAGCTCGCTGCAACCTCCGCCTCCCAGGTTCAAGCGATTCACCTGCCTCAGCCTCCCGAGTAGCTGAGACTACAAGCGCCCGCCACCACGCCCGGTGAGGTTCTTGGTCTCGGTGCTTCTGTTTCTCCATTGACAATGTGGGGTCACGGTGAGAGGCCCTTCCTTCTCCACGGGGTGGTTATGTAGACTGGAGCAGCTGATACACATAAGCAGTTGCCATGCTGTAGTTGTTCCATGTGGCTCAGCACCATGGCTCACACCTGTAATCCTAACACTTTGGGAGGCTGAGGTGGGTGGATCATTTGAGGCCAGGAGTTCGAGACCAGCCTGGCCAACATGGCGAGATCCCATCTCTACTAAAAATACAAAAATTAGCCAGGAGTGGTGGTGCATGCCTGTAATCTCAGCTACTCAGGAGGCTGAGGCAGGAGAATTACTTGAACCCGGGAGACGGAGGTTGCAGTGAGCCAAGATCGCACCACTGCATTCGAGCCTGGGTAACAGAGCAAGACTGTGTTCAAAATGATAATAACTATTACAATTGTTCCATGTGTTAATAATAATTAGCAATCACTTCTCTGGGAACCATGTAGGGGTAGGGTCAGATTTTGGTGAGATAAATCCTATATTGAGTCTCGTAGATAATGGGCACATGAGGGGGTCCTGGCGTGGTGGCTCACGCCTGGAATCCCAGCACTTTGGGAGGCTGAGGTGGGTGGATCATTTGGGAGGCAGAGGTGGGTCATTTGAGGTCAGGAGTTCGAGACCAGCCTGGCCAACACAGTGAAACCCCGTCTCTATTAGAAAAAAACCCACAAAAGTTAGCCAGGCATGGTGGTGGCTACCTGTAACCCCAGCCACTCGGGAGGCTGAGGCAGGAGAATCGCTTGAACCAGTGGACTGTCAAGAGATGTAGGCAGCAGTGAGCCGAGATCGCGCCACTGCACTCCAGCCTGGGCGACAGAGTGAGACTCTGTCTCAAAAAAAAAAAAAAAAAGATAATGGGCACATAACAATTATTTCTCACTACAGAGTGCTTTGTCCCTATGAAAACAAGGGTTGTGAAGTGCCCTGTATGGAGTCTGGATGTGAAAAGTAACTTATAAATATTCATTTACTCTGCCTTCAAGAGAAGGGAGCTGAGGAACCTATTTTACTTCATAGATAAAATTTGTTGGAAAAAAAATCTAAAAGCAGATTTTCAATTTCTGAATGTTACAAATTTCAGTAACATTATCAATGGACCTTTTTACTTTCACCTATTGATTCTCTGACTATAATTAAGTTATTTACCATTTGCATATATAAGGGGCCTGCAAAACTCTTATGATTGTATGATTGTTTAATGTCTAGATCTTAACATTCTACAGATGAAAAATGTCTGGAGCAAAGACCCTTACCTGAACTCTAGTAGAAGGTGCTCTTCGGCTTGATGACATTTGTGTCTCAGTACAGCACCCACACTTCCAGATCTGCAGTGGAGGGAGTCAGCGAGGAGCTGACCAGCCCACACCGGGCAATTGCACGCATCTCTGCGTTTAGACTGCTCACCATCACAGGGCCGCTTCTTTTTTTTTTTTTGAGACGGAGTCTTGCTGTGTCGCCCAGGCTGGAGTGCAGTGGCCGGATCTCAGCTCACTGCAAGCTCTGCCTCCCGGGTTTTTACGCCATTCTCCTGCATCAGCCTCCCGAGTAGCCGGGACTACAGGCGCCCGCCACCTCGCCCGGCTAGTTTTTTTTTTGTATTTTTTAGTAGAGACGGGGTTTCACCGTGTTAGCCAGGATGGTCTCGAACTCCTGACCTCGTGATCCGCCCGTCTCGGCCTCCCAAAGTGCTGGGATTACAGGCTTGAGCCACCGCGCCCGGCCACAGGGCCGCTTCTGACCACTCAGGGAGAGCGAGGCGCGGACAAACCTTCGCCCTGCCTGAGACCAGATTCAGTCTTTGCTCCCTGGATGCAATTGTTCTGAGGGCCACATTCCTCTGCTCACTCGTTTGATTGAGCAAGGAAAGACACTTACACTCAGGACAGATCATCTGAGGATGCTGGAAAGGTTAAGGACCTTCCTAGAGGGCACTCGCTGTGTATCTCTGGTTAGGCTGGCGGTGACATCCACTCTGAGATGGCATGATCAGTAAACACACCACTTGGGGTGGGTGTGTTTGAGAACGTGTGTACAGCAGATTCAAATGACTGTCCTAGGCTCTGGGACCCCAAAAGCAAGTGTCCTTGAAAATGACTTAGGTGCTTAGATCTACATACGTGACACTGTGCTGAGTGTCCCTGTACAGGCCTGTACATGGCTTTAAAGTAGTACATGGCCGGTGTGGCATAAAGCATACAGAGATAATTAAAGCAAATGCGTACTTCATGCTTCATGTCTGTATTTTTGCTTCATATTTGTAACTTGCTAAGTTGCAATAAGAAAATACTACAGGCAAGATGTGGCGGCTCAGGCCTGTAATCCCAGCACTTTGAGAGGCAAGGTGGGTGGATCACCTGAGATCAGGAGTTTGAGACCAGCCTGACTAATATGGTGAAACCCCGTCTCTACTAAAAATACAAAAATTAGCCAGGTGTGGTGGTGGGCTCCTATAGTCTCAACCACTCGGGAGGTTGAGACAGGAGAATTGCTTGAACCCGGGAGGTGGAGGTTGCAGTGAGCTGAGACTACGCCACTGCACTCTAGCCTCAGTGACACAGTGAGACTCTGCCTTAAAAAAAGAAAAAAAGAAAAAAAGAAAAGAAAATACTGCAGACCGGGAAGCTTGAACAGTAGAAGTTTATTCTCAGTTTTGGAGGTTGAAAATGTGAGATCCAGGTATGGGCCAAGTTGGTTTCTTCTGGGGCCTGTTTCCTGGGCTTATAGATGCCACCTTCCCCAGGTGTTGTCCCTCTGTGTGTATCTGTGTCCTAATGTCCTCTTGTTTTAAAGACACCAATCAGATTAGATTAGGGCCCACGCTAATGACCTCATTCAACTTTAATTACCTCCTTATTTTTATTTATTTATTTATTTATTTAGTTTTGAGACAGAGTCTCACTCTGTCACCAGGCTGGAATGCAGTGGCACAATCTTGGCTCACTGCAACCTTTGCCTCCTGGGTTCAAGCAATTCTCCTGCCTCAGCCTCCCAAGTAGCTGGGATTACAGACACGTACCACCACGCCTGGCTAATTTTTTGTATTTTAGTAGAGACGGAGTTTCACCGTGTTGGTCAGCCTGATCTCTATCTCCAGACCTCATGATCTGCTGCCTCAGCCTCCCAAAATGCTGGGATTACAGGTGTGAGCCACCACGCCTGGCCTTAATTACCTCTTCAAAGATCCTATCTCACATTCAGTCACATATGAGGGCACTGTGGTTGGGACTTCAACCTCAGGATTTGAGGAGCTGCATCTCAGCCCATAGCAATCTTCCAGGTTTCTTTTTCTTTATAAAACACCGTTTATAAATTTAGAAAGTTTTTTGGTTTGTTTGTTTGTTTGTTTTTGAGACAGAGGTTGGTCTGTCACCAAGGCTGGAGTGCAGTGGCACAATCTCGGCTCTCTGCAACCTCCACCTCCCAGGCTCAAGCAATTCTCCTGTCTTAGCCACTGGAGTAACCAGGATTATGGGCGTGTGCCACCACTGCTGGCTAATTTTTGTATTTTTAGTAGAGACAAGGTTTCACCATGCTGGCCAGGTTGGTCTTGAACTCCTGACTTCATGATCCACCCACCTTGGCCTCCCAAAATGCTGGGATTACAGGCATGAGCCACCATGCCCAGCCAAATTTACAAAGTTCATAAGAACATGACAGACAAGAGGAGCCTGGGGAGAAATCCGAGGCTAGCGGTCTCCATCTTAATCAGAGATAGGCTTTACCTGCAGGTGTTGACTGTCTGACCACCGCAACTATGACCAGTCAGCGCCAGTGGCCCAGGCTTGTCCAAATTCAGCCAGAAGACCAACAGCCAGCAGAGAATAAAGCTGACTGACCCGGTCACGGTGCTGCTGCCAATGCTTCTGCTCCAGCCTTCAGGGTCTTCCCTCACCCTACTCTTGCCACAGAGCCCTCTTAATTTTTGTACTTTTGACAAACCCTGTCCTACTGCCCCCAGACCCCAGATTGCACTGGCTCCTCAGTGCCTTCCTGGTGTACCCTGAACTCACTGCACCAGCCTGTCCACCCAGGCAAAGATGCCATACCAGGCCCTCAGCCCTAATGCCATTTGACTTTACACCCAATATTGGAGAAAGCAGGCTCTTTGCTCAATGTTTAATTTCTTAGTTGAAATTCCCAAACGTTCACTCCATTGCAGCACACAGGATGAAGGGCCCAGAAGAAAGTTAAAGGGTTGTGAGGGCCCTTTAACTTTTACCAGAGTACAGGCATCAACAGGAAAGGCAGTGAGAACCCCATCACTGGAGACATCGCTTTGCCTCTGCTGTTTCTTTCTTTCTCCTTCTTCCCTCCCTCCCTCCCTCCCTCCCTTCCTCCCTCCCTTCCTTCCTTCCTTTCTTCTTCTTTCTTTCTCTTTTTTTGGCCAGGATGCTCTCAATCTCCTGACCTCGTGATCCACTTGCCTCAGCCTCCCAAAGTACTGGGATTACAGGTGTGTGCCACCACGCCCATCCTCTTTCATTACTTTCTAAGTAAATCACCATCAGCTTCACCAGTCTACTACAGGTAACAAATGGCTCTTCCTGAACGCATATTGAGAACACTTTGAGGAAGTCTGGACCCCGGCTCCTTAATCACGTATATGGAGTGGAGGTGCGCTGTTTACTGTAGGGCCTCACCAGGCTGACTTTCTGCAGAGTTTACAGACTGACTCGCATGAAAAAGTTGGAAGGCTCACCCCAGAAAGGAATGTTGGCAAGAGAAGTTATTTACTTAGAGGTTGAACTCTAGTTTGGTCTTTGGGACTTTCCATGCTATTTGAAAGAATTCTGGCATCCCAACTATGTGGCAAGGGCTGACCAGGGTGAAAAACCTGCTTTATGTCACTTTAATTTGGAGAAATGAAATTACTTTCCTTGGAAACAGTATCCACAATTAAGTCAAGGAGGGAGAGCGGGGGTTGGAGAAGGTTTCACAGGGATAGCAACATCCCGAACATCACTTCTGTAATCTTCGAGGCGAGGTATTTAGATGCCAACAGGTCCAATACTGCAAGAACATATCATTCACTCATTTATTTGAGACAAGTCTTGCTCTGTCACTCAAGCTGAGGAGCAGTGGTGCGATCTTGGCTCACAGTAACCTCTGCCTCACAGTCTCAAGTGATCTTCCTGTCTCAGCTTCCTGAGTAGCTTGGGCTAGTGGCATGAGGATGTCTCTGCATATTTGGTGGAGGATGTTTCTACATTTTTTGTAGAGACAGAGGTCTCACTATATTGCCCAGGCTGGTCTTGAGCTCCTGGGCTCAACCTATCTGCCCACCGCAGTCTCCCAAAGTGTTGGGATTAGAGGTGTGAGCCACTGTGCCCAGTCGAATATATAATTTAAGTAATTGGCAAGCAGTATGGGTTTTTCACATCATGAAAGTAATATAACCCTATGGTGGGAAACTAGAAAATGAAAGAAAAGTCTAAGGTGCGTTAACAATTGCCAGTAATTCTACCCCCAAGAGACAATCCTGATTGTAAGCATTAACATGTCTCCAGGCTGGAGTGCAATGGTGCGATCCCGGTGTGTCCGGAATTTATTCCTTCTGGTGGGTTCTTGGTCTTGCTGACTTCAAGAATGAAACCGCAGAACCTCGTGGTGAGTGTTACAACTCTTAAAGATGGTGTGTCCAGAGTTTGTTCCTTCAGATGTTCAGATGTGTCTGGAGTTTCTTCCTTCCGGTGGGTTTGTGGTCTTGCTGACTTCAGGAATGAAGCCCCAGACCTCTGCAGCGAGTGTTACAGCTCTTAAAGGTGGCGCATACGGAGTTGTTTGTTCCTCCTGGTGGGTTTGTGGTCTCACTGACTCCAGGAATGAAGCCACAAACCCTTGTGGTGAGTGTTACAGCTCATAAAGATAGTGTGGACCCAAAGAGTGAGCAGCAACAAGATTTATTGTAAAGAGCAAAAGAACAAAGCTTCCACAGCGTGGAAGGAGACCTGAGCAGGTTGCCACTGCTGGCATGGCCAACTTTTATTCCCTTATTTGGCCCTGCCCACATCCTGCTGATTGGTCCATTTTACAGAGCACCGACTGGTCCATTTGACAGAGCTCTGGTTGGTCCATTTTACAATGTGCTGATTGGTGTGTTTACAATCCTTTAGCTAGACACAGCGCTGATTGGTGTGTTTTTACAGAGTGCCGATTGGTGCGTTTACAGTCCTTTAGCTAGACACAGAGTGCTGACTGGCGCATTTTTACAGAGTGCCGATTGGTGCGTTTACAATCCTTTTGCTAGACACAGAGTGCTGATTGGTGCATTTTTACAAAGTGCTGATTGGTGCATTTACAATCCTTTAGCTAGACACAGAGTGCTGATTGGTGCATTTACAATCCTTTAGCTTGGAGAAAAGTTCTCCAAGTCCCCACTTGACCCAGGAAGTCCAACTGGCTTCACCTCTCACAGGCTCACTGCAACCTCTGCCTCCTGGGTTCAAGTGATTCTCCTGCCTCAGCCTCCTGAGTAGCTGGGACCACAGGCGTGCATCACCACGCCTGGCTAATTTTTGTATTTTTAGTAGAAATGGGGTTTCACCATGTTGGCCAGGATGATCTTGATCTCCTGACCTTGTGATCTGCCCACCTCGGCCTCCCAAAGTGTACATGGCTCATGTACAGGCATGAGCCACCACATCCGGCCCCCAAGTTTCCTTCTAAGCATGTTTTTATGTATGTAAGCATGTCTTTTCTGCATAACTTTAGATTATTTGAGCAAAATCTTCTGCTAAGAAAAATTTTTGAAGCCATCATTTTCTTTTATTTTTCCTGAGACAGAGTATTGCTCTGTCTCCCAAGCTGGACTGTAGTGGCACAATATCTGCTCACTGCAACCTCCCCCTCCAGGGTTCAAACGATTCTCCCGCCTCAGCCTCCTGAGTAGCTCGGACTATAGGCGTGTGCTACCATGCCCGGCTAATCTTTGTATTTTTTTTTTTTTTTTTTTTTTTTTGAGACGGAGTCTCGCTCTGTCGCCCAGGCTGGAGTGCAGTGGCCGGATCTCAGCTCACTGCAAGCTCCGCCTCCCGGGTTTACGCCATTCTCCTGCCTCAGCCTCCCGAGTAGCTGGGACTACAGGCGCCCGCCACCTCGCCCGGCTAGTTTTTTTGTATTTTTAGTAGAGACGGGGTTTCACCATGTTAGCCAGGATGGTCTCGATCTCCTGACCTTGTGATCCGCCCGTCTCGGCCTCCCAAAGTGCTGGGATTACAGGCTTGAGCCACCGCGCCCGGCCTGTATTTTTTTTTTTTTTTAAGTAGAGATGGGGTTTCACCATGTTAGCCAAGCAAGCTGGTCTCAAACTCCTAACCTCAGGTGATCCGCCCACCTTGGCCTCCCAAAGTGTTGTGATTACAGGCGTGAGCCACTGTGCCCGGCCTGAAGCCATCATTTACACCGTGCCAATCCCATGCAGATTGAGTTCAAACCTGCCGTCTTAGAGTTCCTGTTTTACTCCCTGGGAAATGGGAACAATTATAGTTCCTGTCTCAATAGGCTATGTCTTAGACTGTTTGTGCTGCTATAACAAGAAACCAGAGACTGAATAATTTATGAAGAGCAGAAATGTATTTTATCACAGTTCTAGAGGCTAAAAAGTCCAAGATTAAGGTGCTAGCAGGTTCAGTGCCTGGTGAGAGCCTGCTCTCCTCTTCCAAAATGGTGTCTTATTGCTGCATACAGCCAAGGGGAGGAACATAGTGTCCTTACAAGGTGAGAGGAACCAAATGGGCCAACCAGGGAACTTATTCCCTCCACCAGGGCTTTTCCTAAGGGCGTCTAATCCCATCAGGTTGGCAGAGCCTTCATGACTCAATCACCTCCCAATTAGGCCACACCTCTTCACACTGTTGCATTGGGGATTACATTTCAACATGAGTTTTAGAGGGGACACAGCTATTCAAAACCACAGCAGGCTGTTCATTTAAAACACAGAAACTGCTCCCTGACCATAGTGTCCTCAGGAAATGTTTTCTGATTGTCATATTTCTCATAATTATAAACAATGCTGCCATGAACATCTTTGCACCTAAACCTCAGATTGTCTCTCTGATAATCTCCTTGGAATTGAATCCTGGCTGTAGTTTTACCAGGGTCTCACAGAGAATTCAAAGTAGAAACTGACCTCCACCCTGACTTCCCCGAGGCAACTTCTGTTGCAACTTACAGAGTCCATGCCCCTCTCTGACACCTCTTCTGGGCAAGATGTAAGAATGCAGGACCTCCGCACAGGAGCAGGTGGGGTCTGTCAACCTCTAACAGTGTGAATTTTGCTTTGTCAAATATGTGCTGGGCAGGATCTGCCGTCGGTTGGGCCTGGGTTTTTTGTCAGAGGGTCTCTCCGTGGTAGGAAGCTTCACGATGTTTTCCACCAGCTGGTTCTGAATCACACAGGTGGTGACACGACTGATTTTGGCAGAGGTCTCAAAATGCAGCTCAGATGTCACCATCTCCATGGGGACATCCCTAAACCCCTTTCAGTGTCAGTCATTACCTCCTCCAGGGCACCCTACACCTGTGTTTTACTTTGCATATCACAATATGCTTCTTTATTTATATGGCCCTCTCCTCCCCTGGCTGATGTCTTCCCCCATGCATTGGTGTGAATCACCTTCCCCCGGTGCACTGTGTTAATGTACACACTTAACAGATTTCTTGGGCAAGGCTGTGAACCCCACCATTCCAGGACAGGCAGCATCCACACTCTATTCTATGTGAATCACGCTTTCTGGGGTTGGACAACATAGGGTAGCACTGATTTTAGTGCTCATTAAACTATTTGTTAAACTAATGTGAAATTGCAGAGAAATCTTCGCTCTTCACCATGAGGGTGGAAGTTAAAGTCAAGACCCATTCAAGAGGAAAGGCCCTGGTGAATTACAACCACTTCCCCTTCTTAATTTCAGTCAACAGTTTTACACTGTGACCAAGGGGGCACAAAAGTAATATCCCTTTGCTGAAGGTCTGCCGGACTTATCATTGCATCCCTTGGAAGGGGACATTCAGAAGTGTGGTTTTGAGATGTCAATGTTTAATCACTGTTAAGAGTTAATGTGGCCTCAGCAGTAAAAACACAGGCCCTGCTCCAAGCTGAGCCCGGGGTGAATGGTCAGAAAACAAGTCAGGGAAGACACTGGTGGAGGAGGAAGGAGCTTCCTCTGACCCGGAGAAAGAACTCAGTGCCCGTCTTGGCTCAGCACCCTGTCCTGCAGCCCCAGTTTTCTCACCTGTGAATCATGCCAATAGAACCGTAGATTAGTAGTCTTCAGATTTTATTTATTTATTTATTTTATTATTATTATTTTTTGAGATGGAGTCTCGCGCTGTGGCCCAGGCTGGAGTGCAGTGGCGTGATCTCAGCTCGTTGCAAGCTCTGCCTCCTGGGTTCATGCCATTCTCCTGCCTCAGCCTCCTGAGTAGCTGGAACTACAGGCGCCCACCACCACACCCAGCTAATTTTTTGTATTTTTTAGTAGAGACGGGGTTTCGCCGTGTTAAGATGGTCTCGATCTCCTGACCTTGTGATCTGCCCACCTCAGCCTCCCAAAGTGCTGGGATTACAGGTGTGAGCCACTGCGCTCGGCGGTTTTCAGACTTGTTTAAAGACATAGTATCTCATTATGTTGCTGGAATGCAGCTGAAACGGGAAAGGTTCCCTTGTCCTCTTCGCAGGGCATGTGATGGGGATGTGGCTCATTTCTTTGGTGTCCCACTGCTCAAACCTCTAGGGGAGCATACAGACAGGCAGGCTGTGGGGCTCCGACCCCATGGCAGTGTGTAGGGGTGAATGTTTACAGCTTCGGAAGCCCCAGTGGGCGTGAGTTACAGGGTGGTCTTTTAGTTTGCCATCCATAGGCAGCTTGTGTTAGTCAGCTCAATTAGACGCTCTACCTTGTCGCAAGGACAGAGGGCTTTCTGTATCCCTGGGTTTCTTGCCTTGGTGTACTGGAAGAATCAGATCACACATGGGCTTGGAGAATGAGTGCAAGGTTTTATTAAGTGGAAGTAGCTCTCAGCAGACGGGACAGCCAGAAGGGAGATCATTTTCCCCTGCAGTCGGGCCACTCAGCAGCCCAGGCTCTCCTCAGACTGCCCCAGCCAAACTCCATGTCATCACACCAGTTGATGGCCTGCGGGCATGCCGGTGCCTGTCAGCGTGCTCTTCTGCCTGCGTGCTCTCAACGATCAGCTGCTCATGTCTTCTTCCACCTATGTGTTCCTCAAAACGTCCAGTCGCTTGTGTGTATCTGCCTTGTTAGGGTCTTGGGTTTTTATAAGCCCAGGATGGGGGTGTGGTGGGCCAGGGTGGTCTTGGAAACTGCAGCATTTGGACGTGAAGGCAGAAGTGCCTGTCCTCACCTAGGTCCATGCGGGTGAAGCCCTAGTCAGGAACCTGCCTTCCTCTACCCAGCACTTCCCTTCCCCGCTTCTGTATCATTTAAAGGGACCATGCTCTTCCCTTCCCAGCACTCCCTTATCATTTCCCCCCTCTGAAGAGGTATATCTAACTGCCGCTAGCATATGGACGATGACCGGTCTTAGCTGTTTCCTGTTGACAGGGGCGTTGTTTTGGGGAAAACGGCAGTCAGACTCCTCCCAGAGGTCTATCTGAGGGTTCCTAGCAAAGGGCAGCCATCGTTCGAGGCTCCAGTTGCTTGACTGTTTGGAGTTTGAGGGTTTCTAGGCATGAGAGAAAAAAACAAGTTTTATAAGGTTAAGAATGCATGGGTTTAATATGTGTATTATACAAGGAAAGAATTGAGTGCCAAAGATTACCGAGACAAGGAGTAAAATATACTAACAACAACATTGTACTCTAAGCTGTTTCACCCTGGTGAAAGAAATTGAACCTTGTATGGGAGCAGATAAACTTTAGAAGAGAGATAACTGTTCTTGTCATATCCTTAGCAATTTATAGGTGCACCCTGGGAATATCTATATCTCCACTCTCTTTCCTAGGCCTCCCTTTCTCTATTATGAAAGACTGAGGTAGCCACTTTCAGGAGGTCTTCCTATATACTATATGGTCCCAGGGCCCATTTTTGCAACTTCCTCCTGATGTCAGGGGAAGCCTGTGTAATAAATTTATCCTTTAGAATTAGCCGTCCCTTGACTGAATCAGGAGATAGAGAGATATGCTTTACCAACGCCTCTCTTAGCCTTTCCAGGAAGGCAGTGGGATTTTCATCAAATCTCTGGTCGATCATGGACAACTTAGTATAATTCAGAGTCCTACGTAAGCCCTCCATTACACACACCTGAAAGTGTCTCCTCTTCCCATCTTCCATCTTGTCATTGGGATCCCATTTAGGGTCATTCACTGGTACTGCTTCTCTTCAGGTTGGATAATGTTCACCCCCTTCCCTGATGCTATATGTGATACAAAGCTCATCCCCAAATCTCTCTGCTGCTTGCAGAGCGACCTGTTTCTCAGTGTCCATCAGGGTCTGATTCAAAAGTAACACAACATCTCTCCAGGAAAGTTCAAATATTTGGGTGAAATTCTGGAAAGCCTCTATTTATCTATCAGGGTCATCTGAAAACTTGCAAAGATTCCCCTCAGGCCGGGCGCGGTGGCTCAAGCCTGTAATCCCAGCACTTTGGGAGGCCGAGACGGGCGGATCACAAGGTCAGGAGATCGAGACCACAGTGAAACCCCGTCTCTACTAAAAATACAAAAAATTAGCCGGGCGCGGTGGCGGGCGCCTGTAGTCCCAGCTACTCAGGAGGCTGAGGCAGGAGAATGGCGGGAACCCGGGAGGCGGAGCTTGCAGTGAGCCGAGATCGCGCCACTGCACTCCAGCCTGGGCAACAGCGTGAGACTCCGTCTCAAAAAAAAAAAAAAAAAAAAAAAAAAAAAAGATTCCCCTCAATTTACTTTAAGTCCCATGGGGAGAAAGGGACCTGGACCTTACTGGGCCCAAATTCACTGGGCATTTGTTGGAGGGGCAAAAGTGAGACTGGGGCTTGTTTAGGGGAAGGATTTTTAGGAGGGGCAAGTGAGAGGCTGAAGCTGTAGAAGGAAGTAGGGGTGGACTTGGAGGAGCAGTGCTTGAGGGAGCTGGCTTCTCTGCTTGGGGTGCCACTGGCATTCGTGCCTTTACTTACTTCCCTGGGTTTGCCCCTTGCATCCTTCCTTGAGATGGCAAACAGGAAGGCTGGATCAATCCTACACTGTCGGCAAAGGTTCTTGCAAGGTATAGAAAGACTGCACATATGGGGCCTCAGACTACCTGCTCTCACATCTACAGAAAAGTTCCAATTTCCAGATTGTATTGAAATGAATGGTTCCTCCTGGAAGCCAAGCCAGTCCTTCCTGTGAATCGTAATTTGGCCAAACCTTTTTGCAGAGGGATATGAGACACTTTTCCTCCAGACTCTGAGGGTCAAAGCAGTTCCAGTGGTTCAGGGTACACTCCAGAGGAGTATAAGCTGGGGGTGGTAAACAGAACTGGTTGCCCATTCTGAAAGACAGAGAATAGAGGTGTCTCTCATTCCCTTCCTTCTCTCCACAAAAACTCAGGGTGTGATGGAGAGAGAAAGCAAGCATCCTCCCTTCACTCTCCACCCTTTATCCCTGAGCCCCGGCAACCTTGGCAGGTGCCAGCCATGGGTATCGATGTGGTATGTATCCAGGAAGCAGGGAAAACCTGGAGAACAGGAATTAACTGCCCTCACCTACACCTCCCTTTCTCCCTGCTGTCGGGAAACTGAGTTCCCTGGGCCTGTTTATGCCATGAAGCCTGGCCTCCTTCCATGGAGTGTGGGGGTTTAGTCAGCAGGAATTGGTCCTGCCCATTTACACTGTGTCTGTTGCCTGGCTTTGGATCCCTCAGACCTGGATTTCTTTCTAGGGCCTCTGCCTGAAGCTTGGAATCCAGTTTGGGACTGAAAAGATATTATTTATTTATTTATTTATTTACAGACAGAGTCTCGCTCTGTCGTCCAGGCTGGAGTGTAATGGCGCAATCTCAGCTCACTGCAAGCTCTGCCTCCTGGGTTCACACCATTCTCCTGCCTCAGCCTCCCTAGTAGCTGGGACTACAGGCGCCCGCCACCACGCCCAGCTAATTTTTTTTGTATTTTTAGTAGAGACGGGGTTTCACGGTGTTAGCCAGGATGGTCTCAATCTCCTGACCTCGTGATCTGCCTGCCTTGACCTCCCAAAGTGCTGGGATTACAGGGTTGAGCCACCACGCCCGGCCTGAAAAGACATTTTAGAGGCTATTTGTATGTGTTTAGAGTGTCTCAAATGTTCCCTGCCAAATTTGCAATTCTCAGCCAGCAAGGGTTGTTCCTCTGTTAACTTCCCTATCAGAAACAGAGTGGGGGTTGGTGGGGGGAGCGCTCTCACTTAGTAAAAGAAAAAAGAGAAAAACAATTAAAGGAGAAAAAGGGGAAGATTCTGGGGGAAGAACCTCTTGCTTAGTACAACTGGGTCTTTCTATTCCTTATATCTTTCCCCCAGTTCAGACCAGGTCTAATTCCTTGGCCAGGGAAAGAAAGAAAGTGCCCATCCGTTGGCCCTATGGGATTGCAGCTACTGTGAGTTCAGGGCTACTGTCACCGCTTTCTCCCACACCCACTCATGGCTCTTGGGCTTGGTCTTTGCCTGCTGCGGGCACACCTAAGTGCCTGAACTGGGAGGGAAAAGGGTAAGGAGAGGTGCCCTTAGCACTGCATGCCTGTGCCTGTCAAGGTGGAGGCATACATGGCACCTCTAGGAACAACTGGTCTGATTTGCACCTTTTTTTTTTTTTTGAGACGGAGTCTTGCTCTGTCACCCAGGCTGGAGTGCAGTGGCCGGATCTCAGCTCACTGCAAGCTCTGCCTTCCGGGTTTACGCCATTCTCCTGCCTCAGCCTCCCGAGTAGCTGGGACTACAGGCGCCCGCCACCTCGCCCGGCTATTTTTTTGTATTTTTTAGTAGAGACGGGGTTTCACCGTGTTAGCCCGGATCGTCTCTCGATGTCTCTCGATCTCCTGACCTCGTGATCCGCCCGTCTCGGCCTCCCAAAGTGCTGGGATTACAGGCTTGAGCCACCGCGCCGGGCCTGATTTGCACCTTTAATGGCTGAGCCTAATGGTCATTTTACTTAGTAACATTGCTGCAGCCTGCAGCAAAACTCTTAACATTATAAAGGAAGAGATAAGAGGCATTTTGAGCTGCAGGAGAGAAAAAAAAAGTCTGGGGGTTTCAAATAGCCAGTTAGGGCCCAGTTTCTGAAGGGAATCAGCTTCATACCCGCAGGAAAGAGAGAGATGGCAGGGTTTTGGAAGACAGGCAGACCCGACAGTTTCACATTTGTTTACACTCACATTCCAGGATCCTGGGGGAGTCCCCAGTTGAAATGGGAAAAGTTCCCTTGCTCCCCTTGCAAGGAGAGTGATGGGGGTGTGACTCACTTCTTCAGCGCCCAGCTGCTCAAACTTCTAGGGGAGCATACAGACGGGCAGGCTGTGGGGCTCTGACCCCCTGGCAATGTCTAGGGATGAATGTTTACAGCTCTTGAAGCCCCATGTTACAGGGTGCTCTTTTAGTCTGCCGTCTATGGGCAGCTTGTGTTAGTCAGCTCAATTAGACCCTCCACCTTGTCCCAAGGACAGAGGGCTTTCTGTACCCCAGGGTTTCTTGCCTTGGTGTACTGGAAGGATCAGATCACACGTGGGCTTGGAGAGTGAGTGCAAGGTGTTATTGAGTGGAAGTAGCTCTCAGCAGACGGGGGAGCCAGAGGGAGATCGTTTTCCCCTGGAGTCTGGCCGCTTGGCAGCCTGGGCTCTCTTCCAGCTGCCCCAGTCAAACTCCATGTGGTTCTGCTAGTTGTTGGCCTGCTTATGTGCTGGCCTGTCAGTGTGCTCTTCCTTTGGCGTGCTCTTGACAACCAGCCACTTGTGTCTTCTTCCACCAATGTATTCCTCACAACGTCCAGTCGCTTGCGTGTCTTTGCCTTGCTAGGGTCTTGGGTTTTTATAGACTCAAGATGGGGGCATCGTAGGCCAGGGTGATCTTGGAAAATGCAATACTTGGGCATGAAGGCAGAAGTGCCTGTCTTCACCTAGGTCTGTGGGGTTGGAGCCCTAGCCAGGGACTGCACCCTCTCAAGTAGCTAGTACCACAGGTGCATGCCACCATGCCCTGATAGTTTTTAATTTATTTTATTTTTTGTAAAGATGAGGTCTCACTATGTTGCCCAGGCTGGTCTTGAGAACTCTTGGCCTCAAGCAGCCCTTCAGCCTCGGCATCCTCAAGTGGCTAGATCTCATATATATATATATATATATATAAAATATATAAAAAATAACTTATAAGAATCCCATAGCAGGAGCCAAATGGTCCACAGAAAGCTGAGGCACAGCAGAGGCCATGACCTGCTATGTTCAGATTCCTCCCAGCACTTCCCTTTCCCACTTCCATATCATTCAAAGGGACCACACTCTTCCCTTCCCAGCACTCCTGTATCACAATGACACAATCCAGGCTCACTGCAACCTCAAACTCCTGGGCTCAAATGATCCTCCTGCCTCAGCCACGCCAGTAGCCAGGACTACAGGTGTTTACCATCATGCCAGACTCATTTTTTTTTCTTTTTTTTTTTTGTAGAGAAAGGATCTTGCTATGTTGCCAGGGCTATTCTCAAACTCCTAGCCTCAAGCAATTCCTCCCACCTTGAGATCACAGGAATGAGCCACCGCACCTGGATGAGGCTTTTAAATAAGTAGAACCTTTTAGGCGGTGCCTCATGTCTGTAATTCCAGCACTTTGGGAGGCCAAGACAGGTGGATCGCTTGAGCCCAGGGATTCAAGACCAGCCTGGGCAAAAATGGCAAAACCTCGTCCCTCCTAAAAACATAAAAAATTAGCTGGGCATGGTGGTGAGCACCTGTAGTCCAAGCTATTCAGGAGGCTGAGGCAGGAGAATTGCTTGAACTTGGAGGTGGAGGTTGCAGTGAGCCAAGATTGCGTCATCGCACTCCAGCCTGGGCGACAAAGCAAGACTCCGTCTCAAAAGAAAAAAAGAATCCATCTCAAAAGAAAAAAAAAAGAACCTTTTAATCAACCAAACTGGCCAAGCACGGTGGCTCACACCTGTAATCACAGCACTTTGGGAAGCCAAGTGAGCGGATCACCTGAGGTCAGGAGTTTGAGACCAACCTGGCCAACATGGTGAAACCCTATCTCTACTAAAAATAGAAAAATTAGTTGGGCGTGGTGGCGGGTGCCTGTAGTCCCAGATACTTGGGAGACTGAGACAGGAAAATCACTTGAACCTGGTAGGCAGAGTTTGCAGTGAGCCGAGATCACGCCACTGCACTCCAGCCTGGGCAACAAAGAGTGAAACTGTGTCAAAAAACAAAACGAAACAAAACAAGCGAACAAAAACAACAAAAAAACCCCACCAAACTAAAACGTATAGGAACCTCATTGTTGGAAAGACAAACCTATCCTTCCTGTATAGAAACAAGTATGTTCAATTCAAAGCGTTTCTTCTTACACTGAGCCCACGAAGAAGGGTGAGGGTGCTGGGTCAGACACATACTCTGGTGGCCTGGGGAGGCAGAGAGCTGCAAGCAGTTGCTGTGGCTAATGTACCCCTCATTCTGTTCCTGGTAGATAAGATGAAGAAAGCCTTGACTCAGGCAACCTGTAAGTTTGTGGTTCGTTGTTACACATTTCTGCGGCTTTCCTTTGCAGAATGAGGATTGTCTGCCTAAAATGAATTCTGAAGTCTGCAAGGCTAGGAAGAAGGTTTTATATTAATTGCTGAGACTATCTAATTGCTTGAATTTCATTTCATTTTATTATTTTGTAGCCACAGGGTTTTGCTCTGTCACACAGGAGTGCAGTGGCACAATCATGGCTCACTACAGCCTTGAACTCCTGAGCTCAAGCCATCCTTCTGCCTCAGCCTCCCAAGTAGCTAGGACCACAGTTGCATGTCACCACGCCCTGCTAGTTATTTATTTATTTATTCATTCATTCATTCTTGTAAAGACAAGGTTTCACTATGTTGCCCAGGCTGGTCTTGAACTCCTGGCCTCAAGCGATCCTCCTGTCTCAATCTCTTATCAAAAAATTTGACTTTTTTTTTTTTTTTTGAGACGGAGTTTCACTCTCTCGCCCAAGCTGGAGTGCAGTGGCACGACCTCGGCTCACTGCAAGCTCCGCCTCCTGGGTTCACGCCATTCTCCTGCCTCAGCCTCCCTAGTATCTGGGACTACAGGCGCCCACCACCGCGCCCGGCTCATTTTTTGTATTTTTAGTAGAGATGGGGTTTCACCGTGGTCTCGATCTCCTGACCTTGTGATCCGCCCGCCTCGGCCTCCCAAAGTGCTGGGATTACAGGCGTGAGCCACTGCGCCCGGCCCAAAATTTGACTTTTTTTATTATCATTGAGACAGAGCCACCAGGCTGGAGTGCAGTGGCACCATTTCGGTTCACTGCAAGCTCCGCCTCCCAGGTTCACGCCATTCTCCTGCCTCAGCCTCCCAAGTAGCTGGGACTACAGGCACCCACTACCACGCCCAGCTAATTTTTTGTATTTTTAGTAGAGACGGGGTTTCACCGTGTTAGCCAGGATGGTCTTGATCTCCTGACCTTGTGATCCGCCTGCCTCAGCCTCCCAAAGTGCTGGGATTACAGGCGTGAGACATTGCGCCCAGCCAAAAAATTTGACTTTTAAGAGTCCCATAGCAGCAGCCAAATGGTTCACAGAAAGCTCAGGCGCCACAGAGGCATGTGGCCATGACCTGCTGTGTCCAGATTCCTGTGCCATTGCCCAGCTTGCTCTCCAGAGCCAAGGGAGGGCAAGGTAAGGCTTCATCTTCTGTCCGTTGTAATGGGCATTGGGTAGGTGCCTGATGCTGAGAAATCATTTACTGCTCTGCGTGGTTGGAGCTGTTGACTGGGGAGAGGAAGGTGGGACAGAGATGGGGGACCAGTAACTGCTGTGCTTCATCATGCTGGACTCTGATTTCCAGAGTGGAAGGAAAACAGTGACATGCCTGAGTGTTTATTTACTTATTTAGAAATAGAAAGTAATGCTGCTGAAAAAAACAACCACCCCAAAAGCAGCAATGCACCAGTCTCTGTGGGCTAGCCCGGCATCAAAAAGACCAGGGCACAGCCCTAACCTCTTAAGCAATGGCACACTTCAAGGGGGTTCAGAGGCATGCAGAGAGAGGGTGAGGGGACCTTCATTTGGGATCTGCAGAGTGTACAAGTTGGCAACAGCCACGTTGGATTATGGTATGATGCTCTGTTTTATCATCACGTAAAGATACAAATTCACAGCCGGGCGTGGTGGATCGTGCCTGTAATCCCAGCATTTTGGGAGGCTGAGGTGGGTGGATCACCTGAGGTCAGGAGTTTGAGACCTGCCTGCCCAACATGGTGAAACCCTGTCTCTATTAAAAATACAAAAATTAGCCAGGCATGGTGGTGTGCACCTTAGTTTCAGCTATTCAGGACGCCGAGACAGGAGAACTGCTTGAACCCGGGAGGCAGAGGTTGCAGTGAGCCGAGATCACTCCACTGCACTCCAGCCTGGGTCAGAGAGTGAGACTCTGTCTCAAAAAAAAAAAAAAAAAAAAAAAAGGAAAGATGTAAATTCACAAAACAATCTGAGTCAGCCCTGGGGGTAGCCTGGGTTTTTTCTCCGGGTGCTACTTGGCAGCCTCTGAACAAGATGACTTTGGTCATTCTGGCCAGCAGGCCCTGAGAGCTACTGAGGCAAGTACGAGGGAATAATGTGGTTAACACACGTGTGGGTGTGGTCCGGCAAGGGCAGCGCTCCTTCCTTGCGGCTTTATAATCTGGGCCACCTGTTGGAGAAACACTTCTGCCCTTTGCATAGAAAGTGGGTTTTCAGGGCTGGGCGCAGTGGCTCACGCCTGTAATCCCAGCACTTTGGGAAGCCAAGGCGGGCGGATCACAAGGTCAGGAGTTGGAGACCATCCTGGCTAACTTGGTGAAACCCCACCTCTACTAAAAATACAAAAATTAGCCGGGTGTGGTGGCACGCGCCTGTAATCCCGGCTACTCGGGAGGCTGAGGCAGGAGGATCGCCTGAACCTGGGAGGCGGAGGTTGCAGTGAGCCGAGATCGTGCCATTGCACTCCAGCCTGGGCAACGAGAGCAAAAAATTCCGCCTCAAAAAAAAAAAAAAAAAAAGAAAGTGGATTTCAGTGGAGCTCCTTCAAAATACCTTCTCTGAAAACCAACATATTGTCTTGAGTTCAATGCTTCTGGTCGCCTCTCCAATTGTAAGAATCTATTTGATTGCCACAGGTTTGCTCCCAAACCCCTCCTGAGGTCCGTGTGGGTGAGTCATGTGGAGCGGGGCCCAGGCTGGTTAGTGCAGCCAGAGCCGTGATCTCAGAGCACGCAGTGCAGCTCAGGAATTCCGCAGATCAGAACGCTTTCCTTCAAACCCTTGGGAATATGCCCAATTCTTGAACTAGCTTAAAATCTGCAGATTTTTGTTCCCCAATGAAAGACAGTCTTTAACTACGAAAGAGGCTCAGGTTAATAACGCTCCAAGATAGCAAGGCACTCCTCTTAAATATGTACATTTTCCTTTATCATGCGGTAACTACAAAACGTGGAGGCCTTTTTTTTTTTTTCAAGCACATTCCTGGACCCAGCCCTGGAATTTAGAGGATCTGGGCTCAGGAATCTGAATGTTTAACCGCCCCCTCCTCCAACGTGATTTTCATGATCGGCCAGGTTTGGAATAAACACCTCAGGCAGATTTTTTGGCTTCGGGAGGAGCTAGGGAGGAGATGAAGTCAACTTCTTTAGCTGGGTAGCTTGCTTTGCTGCTGTCTTCTCTTGACAGCCCCTAATTGAGTGGTCATTATGTTTATGGGATAAGCTGCCCCTCCACTGACAGTGAGATAGTCATAGTGGCTACATTTGCACAAAGTGCTGGACAC
The DNA here is from genome assembly GCF_049350105.2 of Macaca mulatta. Classification (NCBI taxonomy): domain Eukaryota; kingdom Metazoa; phylum Chordata; class Mammalia; order Primates; family Cercopithecidae; genus Macaca; species Macaca mulatta. The sequence goes on from NC_133408.1 coordinate 81,010,428, forward strand.
AGCTCTAAATGGATCACAGAACATGTACTTAGTGTTCACAGCAGCCTGCTAGTATTGGTTCTGGTATCATCTCCATTTTTCACAGGAGAAGAAACTGAGGCACAGAGAAATTAGTGAACTTGCGAAAGCCACACAGTAAACGCGCGCTCTGGCATTTTATGTTATTTTTGTATATTTACTTTAGAGATAGGGTCTCACTGTGCTGCCCAGGCTGGAGTGCAATGGCATGGTCATGGCTCACTGCAGGCTCGAACACCTGGGCCGAAGCTGTCCTCCCGCCTCAGCCTCCTGAGTAGCTGGGACCACAGGTGAGCACCACCATGCATGGCTATTTTGCCTACTCACATACTAATTATTATTCATATGCAATACCCAAGTCACATATCAATGTCATCATAGCTTGTTTCTCTTTGTTTCATAGATTGCTTTGTTCAAATTATCTTCTTGTTCATTGCAACCCTTTACAGTGGGGATTATTTTATATTGTTTGTTGTTTTGTTTTGTTTTGCTTTGCTTTGAGAGGGAATTTTGCTCTTGTTGCCCAGGCTGGATTGCAATGGCGCAATTTCAGCTCACCGCAACCTCCGCCTCCCGGGTTCAAGCGATTCTCCTGCCTCAGGCTTCCAAGTAGCTGGGATTACAGGCATGCATCACCACACCAGGCTAATTTTGTATTTTTAGTAGAGACGAGCTTTCTCCATGTTGGTCAGGCTGGTCTCGAACTCCTGACCTCAGGTGATCCGCCTGGCTCAGCCTCCCAAAGTGCTGGGATTACGGGTGTGAGCCACCATGTCTGGCCGGCATTACTTTCTTTTCTTTTTCTTTTTCTTTTTTTTTTTTTTAAGACAGAATTTTGCTCATGTTGCCCAGGCTGCAGTGTAATGGCACGATTTCAGCTCACTGCAACCTCTGCCTCCCGGGTTCAAGCGATTCTCCTGCTTCAGACTCTCGAGTAGCTGGGATTACAGGCATGTGCCACCACGCCCTGCTAATTTTGAATTTTTAGTAGAGACAGGATTTCTCCATGTTGATCAGGCTGGTCTCGAACTCCCGACCTCAGGTGATCTGCTCACCTCAACCTTCCAAAGTGCTGGGATTACAGGCGTGAGCCACCGTGACCAGCCGGGATTATTTTCTTAATATCATGACTGAGGCCTTTGGCTCAGAGGGGAATGGGGTCTCCATCTCACTGCCAGTGACAACTGGGCTCCAACGTGAATCTCTCTCCACCAAGGGCTAGGTGGTGAGAGACACCAGACAAGGGTGGCATCCCTTAAGACCCCAAACATGATGGCTCACTGTGTCCTCTGAGAAGTAATTCTTTTTTTTTTTTTGAGTTGGAGTCTCGCTTTATCCCCCATGCTGCAGTGCAGTGGTGTGACCTTGGGTCACTGCAACCTCTGCCTCCCAGGTTCAAGCGATTCTCCTGCCTCAGCCTCCTAAGTAGCTGGGACAACAGGTGCGCACCACCATGCCTGGCTAATTTTTTTGTTTTTTTAATAGAGATGGGGTTTCACCATGTTGGCCAGGCTGATCTTGAACTCCTGACCTCAGGTGATCCGCCCGCCTTGGCCTCCCAAAGTGCTGGGATTACAGGTATGAGCCACTGTGCCCGGCCCCAAGAAATAATTCTTTTTCTTTTTTTTTGAGACAGAGTCTTGCTCTGTTGCCCAGGCTGGAGTGCAGTGGCGTGATCTCTGCTCACTGCAACCTCTGCCTCCCAGGTTCAAGCGATTCTCCTGCCTCAGCCTCCTGAGTAGGTGGGATTACAGGCATGCACCACCAGGCCCAGCTAATGTTTGTGTTTTCAGTAGAGACAGGATTTCACCATGTTGGTCAGGCAGGTCTTGAACTCCTGACCTCATGATCCACCTGCTTTGGCCTCCCGAAGTGCTAGGATTACAGATGTGAGCCACTGCGCTCAGCCCTGAAAAATAGTTCTTACAATTTTCATCCAGTTTTCATCTGAGTCCTATTGTCCTTTGGATATGTGTCCTAAGAGAGAGAAAGAAGAAGAGGGATTGAGGGAGGGGGAGAGACAGTGAGGGGCAAGGTGAGAGAGGGAGAAAGGAGAGAGAGGAAGAGAGAGAAAGGGGAGAGAGAAAATTATGCCACCGTAGTCTAAAGAGAGAGGAAGAGAGTGAGAGAGAGATGAGAGAGGGAACGGGGGAGAAGAAGGGAAGACAGAGGAAAGATAGAAGTGAGAGAGAGAGAGAACATGAGAGAGAGAGAGAAGAGAAAAGAAAAGGAGAAAAAGAGAAGGAGAGGGAGAAAGGAAGAAAAGGCAGGGTCGGGGAATAAAAGAAGGGGAGAGAAGAGGAGAGAGGGGGGGAGGAAGGAGGGAGGAAGGGAGGGAGAGGAAGCGTCTGGTCACACAGGTGTCTGGCATCACCTCCACTCTGGCTGTCTTCCTGCTGTCAGATTCCTACCTGCTCATTGCCCCCACACAGGCTGTGCCAGCAATGTCCCAGGCCCACGTATGGGAGTGAGCAGGATGCCCACCTAAGAACATTGCCACAGAGCTTTCTTCTCCAAGTCTAGACACCGCAGAGAAGGTTCTGGAATCCTACCCAGGAAACCAGAAGCGGAGTCTTGAGTCTTGCTAATTTTTTTTTTTTTTTTGAGATGTAGTCTTACTCTGTCACCCAGGCTGGAATGCAGTGTCACCATCTCCGGTCACTGCAACCTCCGTCTCCCAGGTTCAAGTGATTCTTCTGCCTCAATCTCCCAAGTAGCTAGGATCACAGGCATGAGCCACCACGCCAGGCTAATTTTTGTATTTTTAGTAGAGACAGGGTTTTACCATATTGGTCAGGCTGTTCTCAAATTCCTGACCTCGGGCGATCCACCCGCTTCGGCCTCCCAAAGTGCTGGGATTACACGTGTGAGCCACTGTGCCCGGCATGGGTCTTGGTAGTTTCTTTTTTTCCTCTTTTTCTTTTCTTTTCTTTTTTTTTTTTTTTGAGATGGAGTCTTGCTCTGTCACCCAGGCAGGAGTGCAGTGGCACATTTTGGCTCACTGCAACCGCCACCTCCTGGGTTCAAGCTATTCTCCTCTCTCAGCCTCCTCAGTAGCTGGAACTACAGGTGCGCGCCACCACTCCCAGCTAATTTGTATATTTTTAGTAGAGACGGGGTTTCCCCATACTGGCCAGGCTGGTCTCGAACTCTTGACCTCAGGAGATCGACCTTCTTCAGCCTCCCAAATTGCTGGGATTATAGGCGTGAGCCACCGCACCCAGCCACTAGTTTCTTTTGATGGTACTTGGGGAATAAAATCTGGGTAAATCTAAGTGATAATGCTTACTTTGATTCAAGGAGTGTTTTTTAGTTCCTGGTGAGTATGAGGAAAACTGACACAACAGCAGCACTGAGAGAAGTTTAGTTAATGACTGTGGTGCCTGCGGTGGCATCCGAAGAGGACCTGAGCACATGGGGCTGGGCACTGTGGAGACTTGTGCACGGGGATGGGTGGGCAGTCGCAGCTTTCCGCTCCTAGGGTTCATTTCCTTTTAAAATAACATCGTTTTCCAGAAAACTAGACAACTGTAGTCTAATTTTTAGAAACTAGTATGTTGTGCAAAGGACACACAGCATGAAAGGTAGGAAGGGGTGTTGTAGAGATGAAAACCATTCCCAAAAATTTGTGCGGCTCTGAGTCAGAGACGTCTAGACCAGAAGATTACACTCCAATCATGTGATGCGGGGCAGCCTGGCAAGCTCCTAGCAGAAACCTGGTGGATGACCTGGAGGTTTTATTTTCTTTTTTGAGACAGAGTTTCGCTCTTGTTGCCCAGGCTGGAGTGCAATGGCACGATCTCGGCTCACTGCAACCTCCGCCTCCCGGGCTTAAGTGATTTTTCTGTCTCAGCCTCCCGAGTAGCTGGGATTATAGGCGCCTGCCACCATGCCCAGCTAAATTTTTTGAATTTTCAGTAGAGACGGGGTCTCACCATGTTGGCCAGGCTGGTCTTGAATTCCTGACCTCAGGTGATCCACCTGCCTTGGCCTCCTGAAGTGCTGGGATTACAGTCATGAGCCACCACGCCCGGCCAAGTTGAAAGTTTTCTAGAATAAGCGGAAAGAGGCTCTTCCAGGCAAAGCAACAGAGGGAGCCAGCAGAACCCGCTTTTCCCTTCTGTGGGACTCCCAGCCGCCAGTCAGGTAGCTGCAAAGAGCTTTAGGGTTTCCAGGGGATTGCTGCCAAGTGGACATAAAACACTTGAATAGACATTCCCTTCTCTATTTCATAATTGTATGTATGTATGTATGTATGTATGTATTGTTTTATGTGAGGCAGAATCTCACTCCGTTGCCCAGGCTGGAGTGCAGTGGTAAGATCTCAGCTCAATACAACCACTGCCCCCTGGGTTCAAGCGATTCTCATGCCTCAGCCTCCTGAGTAGCTGGAATTACAGGCGTTCACCACCATGCCCAGTTAATTTTTGTGTTTTTAGTAGAGGCAGGGTTTCACCATGTTGGCCAGACTGGTCTCGAACTCCTGACCTCAAGTGATCCTCCTGCCTCAGCCTCCCAAAGTGCTGGGATTACAGGCATGAGCCACCACGCCTGGCCCACAAAGCAAAACCACAGAGCCCCAAGCCAATGATCTAGCTGCTTTGGTCTGTATTTCTGTGAGTACCCCTAAGGCACCAGACCCTGTGGGGCCAGTGGTCACTCTCAGGCCAGGGCACTTCTCAAGGCTGGTTGCGCTCATTCCCCTCTCCATCCAATCTCCAAGGCCTGCCCAGGCAGACGGCCCCTCCCAAACAGCTGCTGCGGAGCCGTGGTTTGCCAAGTTCTCCTTGTGCCTCAGGCACTGTGCTAAGAGCTTCAGGAAGGCAATCTCGCCCAGTTCTCATAAAGTCCATGTGGCTTTAGGTTTAATACCTTCATTTTACAGGTTAGAAAACTGAGGCTCGCAGAGGTGTTTGTGATGCAGCTCCAGAATTCCTACTATAATCTACTTGAATTTAAAAGGATCCGAGTTTAGCCCTTCCACCATCTGGCCCCCTCCTGCATGTTTCTCCAGCCTAGGCTCTCGGCAGCCTCCTTTGGGCTCTCTCTCACTGCCTGTCTTCGTCCCCTCTGGCCACCTCCTCGCATTGCCTGGCACAGGCTCGAGCACTGCCCCCTCACACCGACACCAAGCTCTTACAGGGCTTCCTGCTTTGCACCTGCAGCCTGCCCCTCCTCCACCCACATGGTTCCAGAAAGGTCTGCCCGGCAGACTCCTGATTCTCAGGCAGTCCCTGCAGAGAGCCCTCCCCAGCCACCCTCTCCTGTTCCCTTATAGACATTGGGAGATATCTGTCATGATGTCATCAGATTATCACTGCTCTCCAAGAAAAGCCTTCCTACTGGGCAAAGAATGGGCTGATTTCTACCAAGCTGGGTGATCCCCATCACTGGAATCAGTCAAGCACGTGTCAGGGGTAGTGAAGGTTCTTGCAGTCGGAAAAATCTGGAATCTCAGATCCAACCAGGGTAACCAATATTGACTTCATTCAGGCTCTGATTTTTTACTGCAGTGATTCTAGAAGCAGAGGGTCATGGGGCTGGCACAGGGCAAGAAGTCCCTATAGGTGTGTTAAGAAGAAGAGCCTGTGCCGGGTGTGGTGGCTCATGCCTGTAATCCCAACACTTTGGGAGGTGGAGGCGGGCAGATCATCTGAGGTTGGGAATTCGAGACCAGTCTGACCAACATGGAGAAACCTGTCTCTACTGAAAATACAAAAATTAGCTGGACATGGTGGTGCATGCCTGTAATCCCAGCTACTCAGGAGGCTGAGGCAGGAGAATTGCTTGAACCTGGGAGGTGGAGATTGTGGTGAGCCGAGATTGCGCCATTGCACTCCAGCCTGGGCAACAAGAGAGAAACTCTGTCGAAGAAGAAGCAGCAGCAGAAGAAGGGGAGGAGGAAGGGGAGGAGAAGGAGGAGGAGGAGGAGGAAGAGGAAGAAGAAGAGGAAGAAGAAGAGGAAGAGGAAGAAGAGAAAGAGGAAGAAGAAGAAGAAAACCTGAATCTGCATCCATGCAGTGGGCATCCACGAAGTGGGGTCCCAGGGCCCATGTTTGTAGAAGTTGGTGTGCAGGTGCAGTTTTTGGAAACAAGGTGCTGTATTAGGGTTCTCCAGAGAAACAGAACCAATAGGGCATATGCAGATATAAAGAAGAAATTTATTTATTTTATTTTTGAGATGGAGTCTTGCTCTGTTGCCCAGGCTGGAATGCAGTGGCGCATTCTTGGCTCACTGCAAGCTCTGCCTCCTGGGTTCACGCCATTCTCCTGCCTCAGCTTCCCGAGTAGCTGGGACTACAGGCGCCTGCCACCACGCCCGGCTAATTTTTTATTTTTTAGTAGAGATGGGGTTTCACCATGTTAGCCAGGATTGTCTCGATCTCCTGACCTCGTGATCTGCCCGCCTCTGCCTCCCAAAGTGCTGGGATTACAGGCGTGAGCCACTGCGCCCAGCTTAGAAGAAATTTATTGTAGGAATTGGCTCACACAATTATGGCAGCTAAGTCCTACGTCTGCAAACTGGAGACGCAGGAAAGCTTGTGGTGTAATTGCCAGTTTCAGTCCAAAGGCCTGAAAACCAGGAGCACTGATATTTCAGGGCAAGAGAAAATGAATGTTCCAGCTCAAGGAGGAAGAGGAAGAATTCACCCTTTTTCTGCCTTTTTGTTCTACTTGGGCCCCTGAAGGACTGGATGGTGCCCACCCAAATTGGTGAGGATGGATTTGCTTTAGTCAGTCTACCCATTCAAATGCTAAGCTTTTCCAGAAACGTCCCACCCACACACCCAGAAATCACATTTTACCAGCTATCTGGGCAACCCTTAGCCCAGTCAAGTTGACATCTGACATGAACCATCACAAACACCAAGGTTACATAAATTCCGAAAAGGTTCTAAGACATGGAAAAGCTGAGGTGCCTCTAGCCAGGCCTGCCAAGTGTAAAGCCCACTTTGTTGAGTTGTAGGTGAGGATTCGTGTGTTTGGGAAGAGAAAAAGGAAGAGAGGAAAGGGCCAGGTGTTCCAGTAAGAGTCTCAAGGGACTTAGTATCTTTTTTTTCTTTCTTTTTTCTTTTGAGACAGAGTCTTGCTCTGTCACCCAGGCTGGAGTGCAGTGGTGTGATCTCAGCTCACTGCAACCTCCACCTCCTGGGTTCAAGTGATTCTCCTATCTCCCCACTTCACTCTGCCTCCAGAGTAGCTTGAACTACAGGTGCGTGCCACCACTCCCAGCTAATTTTTGTATTTTTAGTAGAGACGGGGTTTCACCATATTGGCCAGGATGGTCTTGATTTCTTGACCTCATGATCCGCCCTCCTCGGCCTCCCAAAGTGCTGGGATTATAGGTGTGAGCCACCATGCCCAGCTGAGACTCAGTATCTTAAGGCAAAACACAGGCATTTGCTCATGCTCCAACTTCACAGTTCTCTGAACACCCTGTAGAGCTTTGTAACTCCATCCTGTGTAATGTTTCCTGCTTCTCTTTCAGTTGGTCTTTGGGAAATACTAACTTCAGTGACAGAAAATAAGAAATAAGGAAAAATATCCAAGTCCTTGCTCATATACCTCCTTTGATCTAGGGATACAAATTATCAGATTTTTGCGGCAGCAAAGACAATCTTCATTGCAATGACAAGCTTCCAACACATCTTCTAAAACTCCTACAGGGGAGGAGCAAGAATGAGTCTGCAGAGAAGGGCTCAGGGAGGAAGGAGATTGGCGGCGGGAGGTTCTTGCCTAGACTCCCCTGCCCTCTGCTTGGCATACTAGGAGGAAGAGGCCACTCTTGGCATATTACTGCTTTTTTCTTTTATTTTCTTTTCTTTTTTTTTCAGCTAAATGTTGGAGACTTTTGCTTTCAAATTTGAGATTTTTTTTGGATGGCTAAGGATGGAAAAAATGCACATTCCCTTTTTCAGATACTTGTTCATGCCCTGTTTTTGTCTAATTTCTTGGAAACTCGCAGTCGCAGCCTGGGAAGTGGGGAGGCCCTGGGCTGGGGAAGCGAAGCTCTGGAAGGGGCCCAGGTGCTGACTGGGGATCCAGAGAGGCTTCCCTTCATGTGCCTCCAGACGAGGTGTGGGGAACCTGGGGAGCAGCCGCCCCAGCCAAAACACAGTGCATGGGGATACTGGAGCCCGGTTTTTCTTCTCCTTTCTTGAGACACTGCCAGGGAATATAACCACAGACACTGCATGAATGAGCACCCAAATCAATTTTTCCGAAACAAAGGTGTGGCTGGGGCATCCCCTTCCATTGCTACCCCAACAAAGGCAGTGTGGCCGGTGGGGCCATCTGGCTTTGGTGTGAGTAGCAGTTTGGAGAGACTTTAGGAGAGGCTCCCTGACAAAGGGCCAGAGAATCCCAGCACTGCACTGAGTTTTCCTGACTGTGAGCTCTCAGGCAAACAACAGTGTCACCTCCTGTAAATGGGTGCCCTAACACCGCACCCATTTGACGCAAATTCATGTTGTCATTTGGCCAACAGGGTTTTTGGCATTATGATGGACAGAATAGCACGTAATTGGCTCTGGGTGTGAAGGTCACCGAAGTCTAATGTAAGAGAGGGTTGAGCAAAGTGATGATTTGGTCCAGTTGCACAGAGTGGATGGTGTGGTCAGGCAGCTGGGAAGAAGTTAAGAGTAGCCTCAAGGCCAGATAGTCCTGAGTCCCTCCCACGTCCTTTGCCTGACCAGGTGGGTGACCTTGAACAAGTTGCCTAGAATGTCAGATCCTGTTTCCTTAACAGGACAAAGGGGATCGTAACAGTACCAGCCTCACCTCCCATTCCTAACTCAGCTGGCTGTGACCTCCTCCCCACCTTCCCCTATGGCATCTTCCCTGGCACCCCCGACTCATCTCATTGACTCTTGGCTTGGTGTCTCCTATAGGGCAGGAAAAATGCCTGCCTCATCTCTGAGGGTTGGGGCTTGGTGCTCATGAAGTCTTTGCCTGGGAATAAGTACCCAGATCAGTCTGGGGATGAGAAAGGACACTACCTTCCAGAGCACAGCAGGGGTTGTTCAAGTCGTCCAGAAAAGCAGCTCTTGTTTCTCCTTGTGTGGTGGGAGTGGAGTCAGAGCGTGGCTCAGGCCCCACATTCTCAGCTGTTTGGATCTGGAGCCTCGAAGTTTCTGTTGGTTGCTTCTGAGAGTCTTTTCCAGGATAATTATTCTTGCTCAGTTTCTCTGCCATCTCTGATAAGCTGTTTTCCCTGCTTCCCCCTCTGCCCTGAAGGGGCCAGAGGAGCAGGGCAGGACCCCAGGGCTGCGGATGGGTTAGGCAGTTCTGTTCCCGAATCCAAAGCAGTTCTTGGTGACTGTCCTCCAAAACTTGCCCTGGGCCCTGCTCCGAGTGGGATGATGAGACCGCCTGCTCCACGTGGCAGATGAAATCTAGGTCTCTCTTCTGTGGGAGGCTGGCGGGGAAGATGTTTTCCTGCAAAGGACCACAGGACGAACCGCTGATGAAATTTCTCTTGTGACCTCCCTGGAGGAAGAGCACTTCTGAGTTCTCCAGAATTTTTCTATTCCTCCGATCTCACAAATGGGGAAACTGAGGCTAAGAGACTGAATTCAGGGTCATCTGAATCTCAGGGATAGACAGTCAGGATGGACAATCTATAGGCCTTTTCTCCTCTGAGAATCTCTCTGCTCGGGATCGTTTTTCTGGTTTCCGCCTGGCTTGCCTAAATTCTGCTCATTCGTCCCGGCGCATTTTAAGAAGTCATGTGACTTCTAAAGACTTCCCTGACCTCCTCCCTTCATTAGCTGGGTCTTTCAGGGGCTTCTACGGCACCCTAGGCTTTCCGGAGCGGCTGTGCTCCTTTATGTATGCGTGACCCCACTAGACTGTGAGCCACAGGAGGGAGGGTAGGTCTTGCTCCCGGAGAGCACCTTAATTACAAGCGCTGAATTAAAGAATGAACTGGTTGTGCAAGAACCAGGATCCGAACCCACCTCCCCAGGTACTCTGACATAGGCCCGGCGGAACCTGCAAGTCTCCAGACCGCTTGGAGCCTGGGCTGCTCAATGGGTCCGATAATCCCGGGTCCCCTCCGCGGCCAGCGAAGGGAGGTCCCAGGGCACAGCTCGGCAGGGCTGGGGGCCCGGGTGACCCGCGCCTGGAGGCGCGCCGTATTGTTAGGGTGATGAGGCCAGGTGACCCGCCAGGCTCGGGGCGCGGGCGCGGGCGCGGGGGCCGGCCCTGGCGATTGCCCGCGCCGCCTCGAGGGGGCCCTGCCGCTGGCGCCGGCCGCCAGCCAGGAGGACGGGCCCGCCCGCGCGCTACTCGGAGCCCAGCCTCGCTGCGGCCATCGCCCCGCCGGACCGCGCCGCAGGCTCCCCCAGGTACTGGGGCCGGGGAAGGAGGAAACGCGGCCACGCGCCGCCGCCCTCTTTGTTTCGGGCCCGGCGCGGGCTTTCGCTGTACGGGCGCAGGAATGACGCTTGGGGAGCGCAGGGATCTGGAGCTGGGGCGCGGGGATGGAGTTCAGTGAACGCGGAGGACGGGAGCTCAGGGCGCGGGGATGGGCTCTCGGGGGAACCGAGGTTAGGGACCGCTGGGACCCGGCTGGGGGCGCACGGGCAAGGGGTTTCGTGCGCGCGGGTACGGGGTTTGGGGCTCGTGGCGGGCGGCGGCTCGGCAGGAGTCCCAGGACAGGGGCTGGGGCGCGCGGGCCAGCTCCGCCGGAGTCCGGGGACGGGGGCACTGACTGCCTGGGTTTGGGGACAGGGCTGGGGCGCAGGACCACTCGAGTGGGACCCGTGGCGCCCGGGCGCCCTGGACTGAGACTGCGGGCAGAGACTGGAGCAGCTCTGTCGCAGTCGCTGTCGGGACCGAGCGGACTTTGTACCCTAGGACTCCGTCTCGAGACTCCGGGTGGAGAGCGCAGCTAGGGGCTTCAATGGGCAGGCTCGAAACCCTTCTACTTTTTCTAGGCAAACTCTCAGTGCGTCTCTTTCCCTTTCCCTTTGATGGGTGGGAGGTAGGGGGTCCTTTCGCGCTTCCTTTTTTTCCCCGAAGGACGGGACCTCGGGGCGGGGTGATGTTCCGGGGTGGGGTGGGGGGCTGTCCTAGGCTGGGGGCCGGCTGTGTGGCATGTGCTTCCTGGCACTCGGGAGCTGTCGCTGACAAGCAGCAGGAAGGAGGGTCCCTGACGTCCCAGGGGTCTCTATGTCGGTGCTGCGCAGCGGTCTGACATGTGAGTTCGGGGTCCTTTGCTTGGAGTGATTTGAGTGTCTGTGGCGGGAAGAGACTTAGGCGCTCCTCTGGCATTCTCCAGACAGTGTCAGCAGGTGACCCGGACTCCAGCGTGGTTGAAAAACTCAAAGCGCCATCAGGGTGTGGGGCCAGCAGAGAGCACTACTGAGGGTGGTCACAACGCCCTGGGAAGCCCCCAGGCTTCCTTGGGGCCCATTCACACACTTTGATCTTCCGAGATGGCTTCTCCCCCATTTTTTTCACTACGTAAATGCATGATCATGGAGGACTCTGAAAATATACTGAAAAGTATGAATGCAGAACTCATTGTATTAATAGTGCATAGCCCTTCAGAACTAACCAACCTTTTGATATTTTGGTAGATTTTCTTGAGGCTTTGGTCTGTGCATATTACTTTTTTAAAGTGCTTTCATGCTTTCCCTTTTGAATGAGGTTTGCTTGTTCTGGTGATTCTGGTTCTTCCCTCTTTGGGGCCTGTGAGGTTATATTTGCAAATCAATCAACAAGTATTAAGAAAGGCTCTTCTGTGCTGAGGCCTTGAGGGCCAGGGAGGGGGTGGGGAGTCGCTGCAGCTGGAGGGTGGAGGGGCAAGGCCATTACCCAGAGATGGAGGTGCTCTGGGTCCTGGTGGGGGTGTGGCAGCACAGGGGGTGGGGGTTGTGTACACAGGGAGCTGACAGGAGGAACTGGCAGCAAGCCAGACTCCTGACCTTAGGAATAGTAATGGTGACCCCGAAGACAAAGTAACAGGAATGCTGATTGAGTGTTTGCTTGTGCTAAATGCTTTGCAGGCATTCATTTCGTTTCACCCAAATTACAGTCCTTGGAGGAAGTTGGGATTATGATTACCCCATTTTACAGACGAGTAAACTGAGGCAAAGGAAGGCTAAGTAACTTGGCCGAGATGAAATGAAACATGGCAGTAGCGCAGCCTGGGATTCTGGGACAGGACTGTGGGGTCCCAGAGCCCTGCTCCTGGCTGCTGCTGCATGTCTGACTGTCGCCTGAATTCTAATGCATGTCCAGACAGCAATTCCTCAGCTGAGGCTGCCATAGCTATCAGCAGCTCAGCTGAATTATTTCTTTAAAAATCAGCAAAGATGGAAAAACTAGTAGCCCCGGGGCACTACTTGTTCCTGAATGCAAATTGATTGTTTTGTTTTTTCTTACAAAGTATCTCTTTGGTACCTAGTGGTTTGAAAGCGAGCTGCACTACTTACTCTTGAATGCAAATGGATTTTTTTTTTTTTTTTTTTTTTTTTTTTTACAAAGTGTCTCTTTGGCACCTAATGTTTTGAAAGCGAGCTGTTTGCAAATGTGACTCTGGAAATAAAAGGCAGGAAAGGGGGTGTCAAAGTATGTTCCTCCACTGCAGGAGGTGTTGCTGAAGGGGCTAGCAGAGACCTGAGGAGGAGGCAGTATGGCAAGAACAGTGAGTGGAAGGGCTGACCTACCATCTGGCAGTCGCAGCTTATATCTGCTTAGCATTCTACACAAGGACCCATTTTACAGATGAGTAAAATACCAGGTAAATTCCTAAAGTCTGGGAACAGTTAGGGATCTGAATGAGCCAGTCCTCTGACTCTTATGTGCCCCACTCCTTTCCTAAGATCAGCCTATTGTAAACCACCCCTGTCCAGGGGAAGCCTCTTATTCCCTCCTTGTGTCCCTGTGTATGAACTTGCGAGGGGGAGGAACTTTCCACCTTCCTGAGGGCAGAAAGCATTGTTTAGATCCCTGCCACTTACTAGGAGGCCAGAGACATTTGCTGAGTGCCTCAGCAGCACACTTAGAATTGAGGCTTCGAGGCTTCCTCACAGCGGCCCCATAGATTTCCCAGGGAGGAGCCTCGTGTCTTGCGGGTGGATCTGGTGGGTTTGCTCCATGCAGCAGGGGCTGCCATGGGAAGGGTGGGTCTGGGCGTCGGAAGCTCTCCAGGAGGTGAGTTGACCCTGGGACCCTTGGGTCCTTCGTGTAGGACTCCAGAAAGCATTGGGGGATCAGCTAACCCCTGCAAGCCGTGCCTGGAATGACCCAGAGCCAGTCCTGTCTATCTAGAATCCTCTGCTGCTATCCTTGTTGATCTAGAATAAGGGATGCTGGTTAGTTGGTTAATTGAGTAGGTGTTTAGTTAACTTAGTTACTCTCTTCCTCACAGTTAGCAAGAGTATTAAAAACCATCATGACACGGAACACAGTTCTTTCGGCTCCACAGTGAAGGGCATGTTGCGTGGCTTCATCTTCACAGGGATTGTGGTTCACAGGTGTGTCATTTCCACACTGCCTCGCTGCTTCTAAGACGCCGAGACAACAAAAATTGCTGCCACCAAAATGCTGCTGAGCAGGGCTAAATTCTCCTAGATTGAGAGGGCGTTTTGAATTTTAGAGTATGTTGAGTCCTGATGCAGGTCCGTGTCCTGCTGCAGGGCTTTTCTGGGGCAGCTCGGGCAGGAACAGTGGTTTCCTTGATGTCTGTCCGTTTCTCGTAAAAGCAGAAAACTAGACTCTCCAAGTTTCTTGAGCTTTCTGTTTGTACTCTGTGACTCAGGAATGTGTTTGGTACACGTCCACCACGGCAATGTGGGATTGTAGTGCTGAGCTTGGGGTCCTTCGGGTGTCTCCATCGTCTGTGTGGCAGCATCTCCTGCCATGCTCAGTGTACTCTAGGAGCACCGTGGCCCTCTAGGCACACCTCTAACCACCCCCCAACCTCCCTGCCCCATGCACCTGGTGCAGCTCCACCTGGTATCCCTCACCTGTTGCCTCCCACCCTCGCTGGGAGCTGCCTCTGCCAAACAGGAGGGAGGAGGCCAGTGAAAATGAGGGTGACTGAGGAGGGGGCCATTAACTTGGGGATGAAGCACTGCACACAATTTAGGGTCTGTCAGAATGCCTCACTGTGTCAGGGAAGGGAGGATTCTTACATGCTGATTTTTTTTTCTTTTTTTTTTTTTAAGATGGAGTCTTGCTAGAGTCCAGTCGGGCCATCTCAGCTCACTGCAATCTCTGCCTCCTGGGTTCAAGGAGTTCTGCCTCAGCCTCCCAAGTAGCTGGGATTACAGGCACACACCACCACACCCAGCTAATTTTTGTATTTTTAGTAGAGACGGGGTTTTGCCTTGTTGGCCAGGCTGGTCTCGAACTCCTGACCTCAGGTGATCCACCTGCCTCGGCCTCCCAAAGTGTGGGATTACAGGTGTGAGCCACTGTGCCCGGCTGATTTGATTTTTTTTTTTTTTTTGGAAGGCAGTAGTCTAGTACTCTTTTGTCTCCTGGGCAAAATGAATGAAAGATGATGCTGAAGGATTCTATGTCTGTGATCTAGAAAATTCTCCCTGGCAGAGGGAGGTGCTCTCAGAGCTAGGGAAGTGCTCCTCAGAGCCACCCCTCAGGGGAGAGACCTCTCTGTCCCTGTCTGTCTCACCCCAGCGCTGGGCAGGAAGCCCTGGGAGCCCTCTGCAAACAGCCCGCCAGCCCTCAGCCTAATAATGCAGCTAACAAGACCCCCTTCCTTTCACTACTCAAGTACCCAAGCTGGCTCTGGCACTTTCTGTTCCTAGTCTGATTGTTGCTAAACCGTGCACGTATGCCATCTTGATGGTCTTCCTTTTCTGGAAGAGAGCGCTGAGACTTAGCGAGCTCAAGTCACTTGTGTGTGTTGTGAGCATACCAAGCCTTGAATCTGAATCCAGGTCCGTCAGCAATGCTTGGAGTTCTTGCCAAGATGAGGGATTTGTGCAGTCTCCATCTGCAGCCCAGCCCCTGCTGAAGTGGCCAGGCCAAGGCTCAGGAGCTGTGGTGGGCCTGCCGTCTACTGCAGCCAGTGCGCCAGTCCCAGCTGCTTCCTCGGCCCCCAAGGCTGGGCCTTTCTTTACTCTTCCTTCCTCCCTCAGCTCTAATTATGGTTCATGTTAGATTGTCTGCCCTTCCTCTTCCTCTTCTCTTTTGGGGAAAGATAATAACACTTAATATGCCCTTTGCAGGCCTGGCTTTGTTACTAAGATATCAGAAGAATCTTTAGGAATCTTTCTTCTAGTTGCCCAAGTGAGCGGCAACCTGTTGGCACCCAGGAAGGATGAACATGGGTGCCCTGCTAACGATTACAAGTGCCACTCCTAGCCAGGCCATGCTCCTGGGGACACCGGGGGACATCTCCAGGTGGACTCAAGTGTGTCACCTCCTTTCATTGTGTCTTGGCAGCCACAGTGTGACGTGGCATCTCTTGTGTGTAGAGTTTATGAAACTGCTCCTGAAAAGTAGAGACCAATTCGTTGATGCTTTGAATACACTGGGATACACTCGTGGCAATACTGAAAGAAAGAAAGAAAGAAAGAAAGAAAGAAAGAAAGAAAGAAAGAAAGAAAGAAAGAAAGTCCTTGGGAAGTGGCCGGCCAAGGCCGTTCAGTGCCGTCTGCAGTTGCTTCTCTTTTTACAGGAGAGCCCGGGCTCTGCTCCAGGCCCTGGGATTATTTCTCGCTGGAGGATTCAGGAATCCACGCTCTCCTCATCACCCTGGAGCACAGCTGCAGTGTGTAGCATTTCACTCACTTGGAGCCACACAATAAAAGGCACAGGCCCACATCTGGCTGTGCAGGACAGCGGGCAGGAGAGTGGGCCCTGGAGCACACTGGGCCATTAGCAGGGGCATCTGCATCCTGGCCTGTGCACATTCCTCCCTGGAGCGCCGGGCTGGCTCTGCAAACAAAGGGGCCTGGTCCTGGCATTCTTCTCCACCTTGTAATCCATCACCTTTCTTAGAGGTGTCCCTGGGCGCCTTTCATCACTGGCCATTTGGGAGGTAGATCAAAGGTACGCACAGGAGGCTGTGACATAGACCAGGCTCTGGCATCCCACGAACCTGGGGTAGAACTGCCCTTTGCCCTGGGAGGTTCTGGGGTTATTGTGACTGTGTGTGTCATTTGTCGCCTGCAGCCTGGGGTTGTCGTTCCTCCACAGGTTCTGGAGCTCAGGGGTGGGAGCCACGTGGGGTTTTGTTTCCTCCTTCTGGTATCCAGGCCCGGTGTACTTTGGTCCTGCTGAATTTCCATGGCCCCAGGGGCCTGAAAAGCACCTTGTGGTCCTTTTGGAGAACCACTTCCTCATTCTTGGAGGTGCTAATCTGATCCCCTGGGAGGGAACTATGTGCTCACTGGTTGACACAGGGGAGGCCAGCGTGATAGAGATGATTTTTTCGCCAAAGATCAGGGACAGGTGTTTCCAGTTTGTCTCCTCTGGAAAGATCTGCAGAGCCGGGTGGACAGGGCTGGAGGAAAGGGGGCCTGTGTGCATGTCTTGGGTAGGTGCTAAGGGAGATGGGAGGGCTCTGCGTGGGTGAAGAATGCATTTCTGTCTTGTCCTGCACGCCGGAGGGAAGCACGCTTGTTATCTGTATTACTCGGAGAGTAGCAGAAGACTCTCAAGTAATGAACATATCTTTGCTTCTTAATTTGCTTTTTTTTTTTTTTTTTTTGAGACGGAGTCTCGCTCTGCCGCCCAGGCTGGAGTGCAGTGGCCAGATCTCGGCTCA
This sequence comes from Macaca mulatta, assembly GCF_049350105.2. Lineage (NCBI taxonomy): Eukaryota > Metazoa > Chordata > Mammalia > Primates > Cercopithecidae > Macaca > Macaca mulatta. Next base: position 81,027,196 of record NC_133408.1, read on the forward strand.
CTGCAAGCTCTGCCTCCCAGGTTCACGCCATTCTCCTGCCTCAGCCTCCTGAGTAGCTGGGACTACAGGCGCCCGCCACCTCGCCCGTCTAGTTTTTTTTTTTTTTTTTTTTTTTTTGTATTTTTTTAGTAGAGACGGGGTTTCACCGTGTCAGCCAGGATGGTCTCGATCTCCTGACCTCGTGATCCGCCGGTCTTGGCCTCCCAAAGTGCTGGGATTACAGGCTTGAGCCACCGCGCCCGGCCCTTAATTTGCTTTTTGACTACTTTTCTACAAAATAGTTTTCTTGTAATGTGTGCTCATTGTCGACTTGGAAAAGATAGAGAAATGCTAAGGAAAAAGGAAAAATTTCCTTCTAATATCACCTCCACAGAGGTTCATATTTTAGCCTGCTTGTGTGCCATATGTTTTCCGTGCTTTTTTAATTTACCAAGCTGAGATCATAGCATATGTATTTTTTTGTATCCTGCATTTTAAAATCAATGTGGCAGTATAAGCATTTCCAATTCCAGAAATAGCTCTGTGTAAATATGACTGCTGATAACAGTATAGTACTTGAGTATGTGGATGTACCACAATATTTCGACTTCACTATTTGTTCGTCGATCATTTACATCCTGTGTTATGCTTGCACATAGGTCTTTGGGCAGATTGTAGCTAGTCATGTTCTTAAAAGGATTTCTAGCAGACTCTTTGACATCAGAGAATACAAACTTTTTTTTTTAAACTGTGGTAAAACATGCATAACATGAACTTTGTCGTTTTAATCATGTTTAGCTGTGCAGTTATGCGACATTAAGTACCCTCACATTGTTGTGCAGCCATCACCCACCTCGAGCTCCAGAACTCTTTCCATTTTGCAGAACTGAAACTCGGTGTCCCTTAAGCACTAACTCCCCACGTTCCCCTCCCCCCAGTCCCTGGCAACCACCATTCTACTTTCTGTCCCTATGAAACGGACTACATCGGGTGCCTCATACAAGTGGAATCATATAGTATTTGTATTTTTTGTGATTTGTTTATTTCCCTTAGCATACTGTCCTCAAGGTTTCATCCACGTGGTAGTATGTGTCACAATTTCTATCTTTTTAAGGCTGAATAATACCGTGTGTGTGTGTGTGTGTGTATGTGTGTGTATGAATAGCACATTTTGTTTATCCATTCATCTGTTGATACACTTACAGTTACTTCTACACTTCGGCTGTTGTGAATAATGCTGCTATGGACATGGGTGTGTAAGTCCCTTATTTCCATTTTTTTTGGTGAACACAAGCTTTTTGGAGTTCCTTGGTGTATATGGTCAAATTGCAGTTGAGACATAGGGTGCTGGCTGGATTCTCACAGTGTCCACCCGCTGTCCTTAAACATGGCCAGGTTGTCACCCCCAGGGTAAAAACCAGGCCTGCAGGAAAAGGAAGAGGGAGACTTCTTACCGAGCTATTTTGACAGATTGTGTAAACTCTGTGATTAATGGGATGAGAAAGCAGGAAGAATGTCTTTCATTAAAAAAAAAAAAAAAAAAAGCCTTCGGGGTTGCTTGGTTTTATTTTCAATTAAAAGGGTCTGATTTTGTTTCTGGAGAATGGTTTTAATTTGGATAAATGGTTCAGTCTGGGAACCGCATGCCAGAGCCTATGATCTATGAGTGCAATTACTCAGGGTTTCCTCGGCTGCTTTTCTGAGGGAACAGTCCAGAATTGGGCTCGCTCTGGTTTGGCTCTGTTAAACGTCGATGCAGGCCCCTGGGCACTTGGAGTGAGGTAGTTTTTGTGATCAGTCCTTGAAGTGCAGCCATAATGCCCTCCCCCTAATGCCTTCCCCAACTGACGGTGGTTAATTTTTACCCTCTAAGAATGTGTTCACAATTCCAAGTCAGGAATGTCAACAGCAGGCTGTCGTTTCCCCCTCCTTGGAACATGTTGAACCAGAATTACTGGCATCTTTTCCAACGTGGGCATTTGCAGAATTGGTGAGATTTGGGGGCTCATGGAGGAGGCAGACTCATCCTAATGTTCCTCCTCCGGATTACTTGAGGTCCCTGGCTAGGCGGGACTGCAGGCCCAGAGACAGGGCTGTGGTGGGTTGTTCTATCTGGGATCAACTGGTGTTTCTTTCCAAGGGGATGCTGGACTGGGGGAGGTGAGGGACTAAATCCTGGGTGGCTTTGAGGAAGGACCTGTCGCGATGGAGGGGCAACGTGGGCAGAGGCCGTGGGCAGGGCCGCCTGCTGTGTTGTGGAGTAGCAAAGGGGATTTGCAGAAGGCAAAGAAGAATACAAAGACACAAGGTAAGGTGTTGCACCCTTTAGGAGAACTGTGGCAAAGCCCTGGGCAACTTTCCATGGTGCTTGCAGATTTGAGACCAATGCCCGACCAACCTAGTGGGCTGGTGGGAGGCAGCGTGGAGGGTGGCAGGGTGTTCCCAGGGTGGGAGGTGGAGACAGTCTGCACTGAAATTTAATTTCCAAGAGCACAGCCCACAAAGGAAGAATAGTCTTGCTCGTGATGTGGGTGAAGGCATTGCCCTGCTGGCTTGTGTCAGGGCATTGGCTCCTGGACCCTCAACAAAGGGCATATTAGCATAATGAATAGTTAAGTCGCCTGGTTGGGCTCCAGTCCTTGGGGCCATGGCCTCTTTCTGAAGGGAGGACTGGTGGGTGGGCCCCACCTCTGGAGATCCAGCCTGCATTGGGACCACACAGTTTGAGAAATGTTTTCCCAAGCCTGGGCCACACGTGCCCCTTGATTTCTGGGGCAGCCCTGGTGGCAACTCCCCATGTATCCTTGTGAGACCTTTCTCATTTTCCACTGACAAGGATACAGGTGTAACCAGATTATTCTGATGAAAAATTTGAGTGAGACAGGTAACCCACAACACAGAGAGTTGGTATGTGTTGCTGTTTTTTTTTTTTTTTTTGAGACAGAGTCTCATTCTGTCGCCCAGGCTGGAGTGCAGTGGCACGATCTTGGCTTACTGCCACCTCTGCCTCTCGGGTTCAAGTGACTCTTCTGCCTCAGCCTCCATAGCTGGGACTACAGACGTGTGCCACCATAACTCCGCTAATTTTTGTATTTTTAAAAGTAGAGACAGTGTTTCACCATGTTGGCCAGGCTGGTCTCGAACTCCTGACCTCAGGTAATCTGCCTGCCTTGGCTTCCCAAAGTGCTGGGATTACAGGCATGAGCCACTGCGCCTGGTCATGTGTTGGTCTTTAACTCCCCACCCCTACCTCCATTAAATAGGAATAGTCCAAAACATAGGTCATCGAGAGCATACCGTGCATTTTGCTTGTTTTTTTTTTTTTTTTAGATGGAGTCTCGCTCTATTGCCCAGGCTGGAGTGCAGTGGCGATATCTCGGCTCACTGCAAGCTCCGCCTCCCAGGTTCACGCCATTTTCCTGCCTCAGCCTCCTGAGTAGCTGGGACTACAGGCTCACACCACCATGCCCAGCTAATTTTTTTGTATTTTTTGTAGAGATGGGGTTTCACCGTGATAGCCAGGAAGGTCTTGATCTCCTGACCTCATGATCTGCCCGCCTTGGCCTCCCAAGGTGCTGGGATTACAGGCGTGAGCCACTGTGCCTGGCCGGCATTTTGCTTGTTATTAGGGATGATGCGACAACTGGAATGGTGTTCATTCACTTTTAAAAGGCTCACTCTTCTCATGGGATAACAGAACACACTATCATTCGCTTTCCTCTTCCCACGAAGGTGTTTGCAGCGGTGGGCATGAGAAGCATAGTGTGTGTGTGACTATCACGCCAATGGTTCTCCCAAACCTGGATCCCAACGTAGGCATTGCCAGTCTCTGGGTGTCACCCTCCCATTTGTGACTGTAGTGACTTCTCAGAATGCCCTGGAGGGATGGCCTTACTCCAAATGGTCCCTTGGCTGCTGGGCTGGCTATTTGTGAGTAAAAGATGTTTGTCAATGCTGCTGCTTTTAGAACATGCCCACGCCACATCAGCTACAGCTTGTCGGGTGTCTGGTTGTCTGTCTGTGCAGAGCCCATTGGGAGGTCTCTGCAGCCTCACACCTAGCAGTGAGGTGGCCCCTCTGCATGGTCATGCCCTGCGGAGTTGCATTCCTCTCCCTGATGGCTGGCTGCCAGGACCTGTGGGCCCCAGCGAGAGGGGTGGGGGGTGCTGTGACTCCTGCCAAGCTAGCTCTTCACAGGCTGGCTTAGTTCTTCCGAAGCATGGTTTCCTGGGACACCACGCACGGGGCAAGCACAGCTGTGTGGCCAGCGGCATGCTGACAGGGCTAGACACACACTGGGTCGCTTAATGCCGACCTTGGCCTGTGAATCTGTGACCAGGACTCTTGGTGAGCGGCCAGCTGGGGGCTGTTGGTGCTGAATTCAGCTCTGTAGCCAAAAACGTTCCAGCTGATTTCCAGACAGACCCGGCTTCCGTTTTCAATGCCAAGATGAGCTGGGCGAATGAGTGGGAGCTGACAGAGACTTTTGGCCGACTGTGATCGCTATTGTCTGGAGTCCCCTTGACCCTCTGGAGGTACTGCCTCTCCTTTCATGTGTGCATACCGGTTTTCTGCATGGTTCCGCCTCTTGTCAGCCAGGCTCTGGGGACACCAGCTTTTCCATTTCCCATACTGCCAGATGGCTTTGAGCAAACAAGAGGAAGGCCCCAGCGTGGGTGCAGCCTGTGGTTGCGTTGTCCTGCCTGTTTACCCTGGGGCTGTAGCGGAAAGGGAGCAGGCTTTGCAGGAACCCAGGTGGCACCCCTTCTCGTCCCTGCCACTTGTTCTCCTTGTGGTCCTGGGATGGTCCCCAAACTTCTCTGAAGTGGTGCTGAAAACTGGGTTGATAGTACGGACCTCACTGAGCTGTTAGGAGTAGCTGTCGACACCCTGTACCCAAGGTTCTCTCCAGTGGAAACCAGGTAACCTTCGATTCCTTTTCTTTCATCTGTGGTTGGTCACCCGGGTGGGACGCTGACCACCAGAGGCCTGGTGCCCTGTCCTGAGGCCCAGTTAGCCATGGCCTTCATCTGCTCACATTCTGTGGATTGGGTTGTGTAATTTTTGTTTGTATCCCTCAGTTCTCCAAGGACAAGAAGGCTGCTGCTAAAAAAAAAAAAAAAAAAAAAAGATAAGAGCTTTGGAGGGGACCGGGCGTGGTGGCTCATGCCTGTAATCCCAGCACTTTGGGAGGCCGAGGCGGGTGGATCACGAGGTCAGGAGATCGAGACCATCCTATCCCGGCTCACACAGTGAAACCCCGTCTCTACTAAAAATACAAAAAACTAGCCGGGTGTGATGGCGGGCGCCTGTAGTCCCAGCTACTCGGGAGGCTGAGGCAGGAGAATGGCGTGAACCCGGGAGGTGGAGCTTGCAGTGAGCCGAGATCCGGACACTGCACTCCAGCCTGGGCGACAGAGCGAGACTCCGTCTCAAAAAAAAAAAAAAAAAAAAAAAAAAAAAAAAAAAAAAGCTTTGGAAGGAGCTTAGAGTTAGCTACATGTACTTGCCAAGGCGTGACATCACTCAGAGCCTCCATTCCATCCTCTGGACAGCCAGGAACTGGCCTCCCAATCCGCTGCCCACTGGGCATACTTCACAATGGGAGGGGACAGTTACACATCTAGATGGAAACATTCTAGAAGTGATTGCTTACGAGGAGAGAAGGAAATGCTGGCACAGGTTCCCAGAATTTTGTTCATGTTTTTATTAGGGCCACAACTTTTGTTCTTGGAGTTTTGCTTGGTAACTTATTCCTTTAACTTGCAGAAGAGAACCATTTACAACTCATCTTACAGACTTGAGAATCTAGCCTACTGTTATTTCCTTGGAAAATAGCCACATTGCTAGTTGTTGTGTTACTGAAAGTTGATGACAATGCCCCCAGCAGTCCATGCAGGTTCGCTGAGAAGAGTTGCACCTTCAGAGCTGTGACTTCAGAACAAAATAATTTTCTTCTTGGACAGTGTGTTGTGGGGTTTGCTTGCTTCAAATCCGTACTGCCAAATGGCAAGAATCATTTCCTTTTTCTTCCTCTCAAAATGTATTCCAGTCTTGATGCAGACGCATCAGCACTGTGTAATCCCTTGTGTAATATTTATTTATTTGTTTTTTCTTTTTCTTGAGACAGAGTCTTGCTCTTGTCACCCAGGCTGGAGTGCAATGGCGTGATCTTGGCTCACTGCAACCTCTAACTCCTGGGTTCAAGTGATTCTCCTGCCTCAGCCTCCCGAGTAGCTGGGATTATAGGCGCGTGCCAGCATGCCCAGCTAATTTTTGTGTTTTTAGTAGAGAGGGGATTTCACCATGTTGGCCAGGCTGGTGGCGAACTCCTGACCTCAGGTGATCTGCCTGCCTCGGCCTCCCAAAGTGCTGGGACTACAGGCGTGAGCCACCGTGCCCAACCTATTTTTTCTTTTTATTGAGATAGAGTCTTGCTCTGTCACCCAGGCTAGAGTACAGTGGCACAATCTCGGCTCACTGTAGCCTCTGCCTCCCGGGTTCAAGTGATTCTCCTGCTTCAGCCTCCCAAGTCGCTGGGATTACAGGCGACCATCACCACGCCCAGCTAATTTTTGTATTTTTAGTAGACGAGGTTTTCCCATGTTGGCCAAGCTGGTCTCGAACTCATGACCTCAGGAGATCCACCCAGCTTGGCCTCCCAAAGTGTTGCGATTATAGACGTGAGCCACCACGCCCGGCCCCTGTGTAGTATGTATGTATGTGTGTATGTATGTATGCACGTATGTATGTTTGTGACGGAATCTCATTCTGTTGCCCAGGCTGGAGTGCAGTGGTGCCATCTTGGCTCACTGGAACCTCCACCTCCCTGGTTCAAGCAATTCTCCTGCCTCAGCCTCCCGAGTAGCTGGGATTACAGGCTCCTATCACCACACCCGGCTAATTTTTTGTGTTTTTAGTAGAGGCGGGATTTCATCATGTTGGCCAGGCTGGTCTGGAACTCCTGACCCCAGGTGATCCACCCTCCTTGGCCTCCCAAAGTGCCGGAATTACAGGTGTGAGCCACTGCGCCTGGACCCTTGTGCAGGTTTTGTTCTTATAAAGATGTTGGGTATCCAGCAGACTGGTCCTGGGAAAATGGCTCCTCTCCCCCTTTCTGCTTTGTGCTGAGACCCCCAGATCATGTTCACAAATTCTGCAGCAGGGACTGAGTGCATGTAAGACATTGGGCAAATTTTGGAGAGATGTTTGGTGGATAATACATAAGCTTCATGTCTGAAGCACATCAATTCTCAGATGAGCAGCTGCTCAGATCTCTGCCCAGAGGAAGACTGGGTGCGGTGATGGTGGCCATGCTGTGAATACTGTGGGCTTTGTTCACAGCCACAGTGAGGAGGAGATAGGGTGTCCCGGTACAAGTTATCGCTCTATCTGCAGATCCATCTGTCCTTCCTCAAAAGGCTGCAGCCCACTTCGGGGCCATTGTGTCAAACAGTTGGCATTTGGCCTTGGCCCTGGGTAAAACACATGGCAGGGTATCACGTGGGTGCTGCTCACGACTCCCCCGCATCTGCCGGGGTTTCCATAACGCACTGTTGTGTTTGCAGCTGCGCGAATGCGATATGGCACAGCAGCCGCTCATAGACCTCAGGCTTGTTGCCATGCATAGAAGGTGCACACCACAGAGGGGAGGTGGCGGGCAGGGAAGTGGCTGGCATGAATTATTGACTGTGCGTGAGGCCCTGTGCAGGGAGATTCACTTGTTCCTTCCTTTGTTCATTTATTCATTCACTTACTCATTCCTTTCATGCAGCTAATGTTTAGTGAGTGCCTGCTGTGTCTCAGATACATTTAACCCTCACTCACTCTGTAGAAACTGAGACTCAGAAGGTGAATGCAGGGTGAGGTAGCTTGCCTACCATCTCAGCTTGGACATGGTGGGGCAAGGGGCTTCTGATCACACCCCTCAGACTCACGGTCTGCTTGTCTCCATCCTGCCTGCTCTGGAGCCCCCAGTTCTGCCAGCCACATCTCAAAGGTGAAGGAAGACGACCCCGTGACCCGTTCGGGGCTATGTTCCTGCTGCTATGGCCTGACTGGCCTCTCCCTACCCTCTCCTGCAGGCCCTGGGGCTCTCTGGAGCCCAAGGCTTAGTGTTTTTTCTTTTTTTTTTTTTTTTTTTTTTTTTGAGACAGAGTCTCGCTGTGTGGCCCAGGCTGGAGTGCAGTGGCCGGATCTCGGCTCACTGCAAGCTCCGCCTCCCGGGTTCACGCCATTCTCCCGCCTCAGACTCCCGAGTAGCTGGGACTACAGGCGCCGCCACCACGCCCGGCTAGTTTTTTGTATTTTTTTTTTTAGTAGAGACGGGGTTTCACCGTGTTCGCCAGGATGGTCTCGATCTCCTGACCTCGTGATCCGCCCGTCTCGGCCTCCCAAAGTGCTGGGATTACAGGCTTGAGCCACCGCGCCCGGCCAAGGCTTAGTGTTTTGAATCACCGGTCTTTCCTTTGGGGGCTGCCTGTGCCAACTTTTCAAGGGCTTGATTGCAGGGCAGCCTCTCAGAGGGTCTTGGGGGAGCCCCCAGAGTGGAGTTTTGCCAGGGTGCCTGTGGGTACAGACAGCAAGGTGGAGGCAGCTTAGAAATCAGCATGTCACAGCACTGGGCTGGAGAATCAGTTGGATGCCTGAGCCTCTCGTTTTAGGGGGCAGCTGGCAGAGTAAGTCATGTTAGGCCCGGCTTGTTCCTTATCACTGAGTAGTGTTACCTGCGAGGGATGTACCATAGTTTACTTAATCACTCACCTGTTGCAAGACTTCCAGTTTATGAACATGATATATCTTCTCAGTTATTTAGATTATCTTTCATGTCTTTCATTGGCATCTGTGTCGTTTTGGCATACAGGTCCTGTATATGTCTTGTTCAGGTTTACACCCAAGTGTCTCACTTTTTTTTTTTTTTTCTTTGAGATGGAGTCTCGCTCTGTCCCCAGGCTGGAGTGCAGTGGCGCCATCTCGGCTCACTGCAAACTCCACCTCCTGGGTTCACTTCATTCTCCTGCCTCAGCCTCCCAAGTAGCTGGGACTACAGGCGCCCCCCTGACCATTCCCGACTAATTTTTTGTATTTTTAGTAGAGACGGGGTTTCACTGTGTTAGCCAGGATGGTCTCAATTTCCTGACCTTGTGATCCGCCTGCCTTGGCCTCCCAAAATGCTGGGATTACAGGTGTGAGCCACCGCGCCGGGCCTCACTTCTTAAAGTGATTGTGGATGGCCTTGTATTTTTAATTTTGTGCCTGTGTGTTCATTACTAGTATATAGAAGTGCAATTAACTTTTGTATGTTTACCTTGTATCCTGCGACCTTGCAAAGTTTTGTTTTGTATATTCCTGGGGATTTCCCATGTAGATAATCATGCCATCTGAAAATAGGGACAATGTTATTTCTTCCTGGACTTTGCCTTTTCAAAGGGCTCAGGCCAGTTTCCTTGTGGATTTTGCGCAGTATGGATTTGTATGGTTCTTCCCTCCTCATTCGATTCAGAATAAGCAGTGTTTGAAAAATGATTACGTATGCGTGAGGTGCCTCTGCTTGCCTCACATTAAGAGATGGAATGTCTCTCTCTCTTTTTTTTTTTTTTTTTGAGATGGAGTCCCGCTCTGTAGCCCAGGCTGGTGTGCAGTGGTACCATCTCGGCTCACTGTTTCAAGTGATTCTCCTGCCTCCTTGTTTCAAGTGATTCTCCTGCCTCAGCTTCCTGAGTAGCTGGGACTACAGGCACACACCACCACGCCCAGCTGATTTTTTGTATTTTTAGTAGAGATGGGGTTTGACCATGTTGGCCAGGCTGGTCTCGAACTCTTGATCTCAGGTGATCCACCTGCCTTGGTGTCCCTAAGTGCTGGGATTACAGGCATGAGTTACCGCGCCCGGCCATGAGATGGAATGTCTTTTTGTCCTGCTGTTGGCCCGCTAAGTCAGATCACTTGGTTGAGACCCTGATTCCCTTCTTACCTTTGAGACTTTAACAACTCCGAACGACTTTCAGGCATTTTAACATCCAAAGATGACCTTTGCCTGAATTAGTTATTCCCTTAGGAGTTGTGCAGTAGTAGTTCTTAACTGTTTTTAAACACTTTAGAAACACTAATTGCCTTGCATATAATCGGACTGTTACTTAGCAATCCCTTTTGCTTGGGGAGCAAGCTCTTCAGAGTAAAAGGGAGAGCAGAACGGAAGAGAATCGTGTTTATTGTGTTGATTCCATAGGCGGTTTGCAAATCAGACAAAACAAAGATGTGTGCCTTTTCTCAAACCCTGACTCTGTATAACAGAGCACCCTGAGTACCTTTGGGCAGCACGCTATATAACTGCAGTGGAGACATCAATGTGGCTGCGATCACTGCCAAATGATAGATGCTTGCCCAGGCTCACCTACCAGGCAGGCGGCTGCTTGGGTGGCTCTGATGAGGAGTCCATGTTTTTGGATGAGTGCTGTCTTAAGTCAGCAGTTCTCACAGTGAGATTCTGACACCAGCATTAGCATCCCCTGGAAACTGTTAGGAATGCCAGTCCTGGGTTCCACCCCAGACAGACCTCCTGCATCAGACACTTTGGGTTGGGGCTTGACAGGGTTTAGAACCACTCATCTGGATTAATCTTTTTTCCAATATGTAGTACTAATCTGAAACCCTAGTGAAGCTGTTGAGATGTCTTTAAAGTTCCACGCGGCTTTGCAGTAATCCACGCATATCATGCTATCAGACTGTGGCTGGTTGCTCTTCCAAAGCCTCTCAGAGCCTGTGTGAGGAATAAGCTGCATTTACAGTTCTCATACTTAGGATAACTCCTTTCAGCTCCCTAAACCCCCAATGTGAGTTTTTGCCTAAGATTAAGAAATCCAGCAGAGTTCGAAATTGGAAAGTGAGGTTGGTGTTAACTAGTGTAAATTTGTGTGTATTTTCCGCATTTGTTTATATTTAACTTTGTCCCCCACCTACTGGCTTATTACCTTAAGAAATAAAAAGTTGGCCAGACATGGTGACTCATGCCTGTAATCCCAGTAATTTGGGAGGCTGAGGCGGGCTGATCACCCAAGGTCAGAGTTTGAGACCAGCCTGGCCAGCATGGTGAAACCCTGTCTTTACTAAAAATACAAAAAATCAACCGGGCATATGGTGTGCGCCTGTACTCCCAGCTACTCGGGAATCTGAGGCAGGAGAATCACTTGAACCTGAGAGATGGAGGTTGCAGTGAGCTGAGACTGCAGCACTGCACTCTAGACTGGGAGAAAGAGCGAGCCTCTGTCTCCATGTGGTGGCTCAAGCCTGTAATCCCAGCACTTTGGGAGGCCGAGGCGGGTAGATCACGAGGTCGGGAGATCGAGACCATCCTGGCTAACACGGTGAAACCCAGTCTCTACTAAAAATACAAAAAATTAGCCGGGCGTGGTGGCGGATGCTTGTAGTCCCAGCTACTCGGGAGGCTGAGGCAGGAGAATGGCGTGAACCCGTGAGGCAGAGCTTGCAGTGAGCTGAGATGGCTCCACTGTACTCCAGCCTAGGAGACACAGCGAGACTCCGTCTCAAAAAAAAAAAAAAAAAAAAATAAATAAATAAATAAATAAAATAAAAAGAAATAAAAAAAATCAACATTTCTGGAGGCCAGTGTCTTTATAGCCTGCTCTACTGGTTGAGGATTTTGATTTTTCACCAATGAGATGCAGACCGAGCTGCTTTTGTGTGCAAGTCAGTCTGCTTTTCTTACAACGAGGAGTTGAGTTCCTGTGAACTCAGGAGCAAGTAGGTAGCCAAGCTGTATGTATGCATCTGGACCAAGCTGTGAGAAGGGGACATGTCTGCAGAGGAAAAGAAGGTGCTGTGGAAACTGAGAGGTGAATGGGAATAGGGTAGGGGAGGCAGCCAAGATCTTAGTGGTATTAATCAGTCAGGTTGTCCAGTAAACATAACCAACAGGGCATGTTCATATATATGCATACATATATATGTATATATATATATGAATAAATTTTAGCAGTTCTTGAGCTTGCAGTCTTTTTTTTTTTTTTTTTTTTTTTTTTTTTTTTTGAGACGGAGTCTCGCTCTGTTGCCCAGGCTGGAGTGCAATGGCAGGATCTCGGCTCCTCTGCCTCCTGGGTTTAAGTGATTCTCCTGCCTCAGCTCCTGAATAGCTGGGATTACAGGTGTGCACCACCAGGCCCGGCTAATTTTTGTATTTTTAGTAGAGACGGGGTTTCATCATGTTAGTCAGGCTGGTCTTGAACTCCTGACCTCGTGATCCACCCACCTCGGCCTCCCAAAGTGCTGGGATTATAGGCATGAGCCACCGCGACTGGCAAGGTTGCAGTCTTGAGTCTGAAGGCAGCTTGGAGCAGAATTCGGAATCTCAGTCTTTTAAGGGCTTCAGCTGATTGGATTAGCCCCCACTGACATTATGGACGGTCATTTGCTTTATTCAAAGACCACTGGTTTAAATTTTTTTTTTTTTTTTTGAGACAGAATCTCGCTCTGTCACCCAGGCTGGAGTGCAGTGGCTCAGTCTCGGCTCACTGCAAGCTCCGCCTCCCAGGTTCATGCCATTCTCCTGCCTCAGCCTCCCGAGTAGCTAGGACTACAGGCACCCACCACCACACCAGCTAATTTTTTGTATTTTTAGTAGAGACGGGGTTTCACTGTGTAAGCCAGTATGGTCTCGATCTCCTGACCTTGTGATCCGCCCATCTCGGCTTCCCAAAGTGCTGGGATTACAGGCGTGAGCCACTGCGCCCAGCCTTAAATGTTAATCATATGTAAAAAATACTTTCATGCAACATCTAGATTGATATTTGGCTAAATAGTCGGATACCATGGCCTAGCCAAGAGGATGCATAAAATTAATGACCACTGCAAGGAATCAGGACTGTGACAGTGACTGTGGTCTGGGGGAGTGGGAAGATTTATACTGGTTGGCAAGTGGGTGTGGGAAAAGCCACCAAGAGTGTCCTCCTTGCTCAGTGGCCTTAACCCAGGGCTGTCATGAGTAATACACTGCCCATCACTAGGCTTGTGGAACACAAAAGTGAGTCACTTTCTGGAGAACCGGGGCAGGGCTTCTGTAAGTCGGCTTTGAGGACACCCTGGGGGTAAGATTGGATCTCCCCAGGATAGGGTTGGTGTCCTCCAGAGGGAATGAGCATCCTGACATCAGAGGTTGGGCACTCGATCTTGCTAGTGAGTCCTGCCCTATGGTTGACTGGCCCGGGACCCAGGAGGTCATCAGGAGGTCATCACTGGATCCTGAAGCTTTTCTATCGAAACTGGTGAAAAGGCCTTCTTCAAGAGCGCCTTTCAGAGTGAGCACCCAGGAGACGTTTGTGAAAGTGTGAACTCCCCTCAGCTTAGGAGCTGTTCTTACGTATTTATCTCACCGTCCAGCTAGTAGGGCTGTGGACTTTAGATCTTTATCATTGGCCTAGGTTTGAGGGTCCTTGAAGGGGGGCTCCAGGCAGGAGGGGTTCTGTGTTTCTGGCTGGTCCCCATGCAGCTCCTGGCCATGGCCACTCCCATCTGCCTCAGTCACTCTGGGTGATCCTCGTGTGCCCAGGCAGAGGGCCTGGCCTGGGGATGCCCAGGGAGTTTTGCCTAGCTTTGCTGTTAGGGACATGAAGGAGAACGGGCATAGCTAAAGAAGGGTATGGCCAGAGAGGGCTGGGCCTGGAGCTGGAGGTGGGGCCATGTCTTGGCTCCCCACCGGTTGTTGAGTTGAATTATCCCCAGGCACCCATGGAGTTGACTTGTCCTGAAACCCATCTTCTGTGTGCCTCGAATTTATCCATGCTGTTCTTACCCATGTCATCTTCAGAGAGAAAAGTCTTTTTCCCATGCACAGCCAAGAGACTGACTTCACTCGTTTTGTATGTAGTTAAGAATTCCACCAAAAAGAGTTCTGCTGCCATACCATCTCCGAGGATGTCCCATAAACTTGGTTGCAGAGTTTTGTGAAATGTTGCACTCCAGTAGAAGGCAGCAGACTAGGCTGGGCGTGGCGGCTCATGCCTGTAATCCCAGCACTTTGGGAGACCAAGGCGGGCGGATCACCTGAGGTCAGGAGTTTGAGACCAGCCTGACCCATATAATTAAACCCCATCTCTACTAAAATACAAAAATTAGCTGGTGTGGTGGTGGGCACCTGTAATCCCAGCTACTTGGGAGGCTGCGACAGGAGAATTGCTTGAACCTGGGAGGCGGAGGTTGCAGTGAGCCGAGATAGTGCCATTGCACTCCAGCCTGGGCAACAAGAGTGAAACTCCATATTGGGAGGGAAGAAAAACAAGGCAGCGGACGAGACTGAAGGATGTGACCTTTCAAGTGTTTATCCACCTTTGACCAAATAAATCTAATTGCATCTCTTTGAGTCTACTTAAGATAACTATCAATGACAAAGATTTTTTTTTGCAGAACTCTGTTGAGGAAAAATGAGCTGGCTTTTCCATTTCCAAACGATCTCCAGGTCAGAGGCATACACTGGGTCAGTCCCAGGAAGGGAGGCCACTCCTCCCCTGGATGGTCAGGGTGCACAGGGAATTTTTGCCATCATTACTGCAATGGAGAAATGTTTACCTATCAAACTGTATTGCAACTGTGTTTCAATTCCTTGCCACCTTGGACTGTTAGTAAGTATTGACTTCTTGAGATTACCAGTAGACTCAGTGGCCGAACCAGCTATGTACTGTGAAGCAGACCACCCCATAACTTGGTGGTTTAAAGGAAAATAAATTCTTTCTTGAGGTCCAGTGGGCTGGCTATGTGGGAGCTGTGCTCAGCAGGTCTTCACAGCCCAGCCTTTCTGTCTTCGTGGTCCTGCTTCTGAGCAGGTTCATCTCAGGTCACCCAAGGGCAAAGGCAGAAGCTGCAGGCAAAACCTCAGGTTCTATTCCATTGACCAAAGCAAGACCAGCTCAGATGCCAGGGATAGGAAATAGATTCCACCTTTTGATGAGTCTTGGGAGAAAAATATTGTGGCCATATTTTTCATTCTAAAATGTTGCTTGACTCTTCCATTTACTTATTCAGCAAATTTTGTTTTAAAAATTGGCCCCTTGCTGATACCTGCAACCCACCTAAGGAATCACACAGCCTCACACTTCTGAGGTGACTGCATGATTTGGCTATGAGCTTCCTGACAGTCATTGTGATGAGGGAAACAATGGTTTTGAATTGTTTCTTGGTATCTAAGCAATTAAAAAAAAAACCGAACAGTTAAGAAAAACAGACAGTGAACAGAAACATGTTATTCTGGAAAGTAGAGACGTTTCTGAGGCTGAATCCTGAGGTGGGTGGTCCCACAGGGTCCCTGCGTAGTCCTCAGTCATACCCTGCACTCACCACAGTAGAGAAGTGGAACACAACAGTTTCTAACACACTCAGTGGTGGCCAAAGGCAGCGTGATAAGATACAGGCCCCTAAGAATAAGGTTCCAGGAATTTGAGCACCCTGTGCTCCATGTGTCCAACTCTGAGACACAAGGACAAAGCACTAGAATATCGCCCTCAAGCTACAGAAGAATAAACCTAGGTGTGTGGGGCTACAGAGGCATGAGCGTCTGTCCTAGCTTCCCCTCTGAAGGGGATCGCACCACGTCCTAACTATGACCCTGGACAAGGAGGTGACCACACTGTGCCTCAGTTTACTTCTGGTGTTATGGTGATATTTTCGTGAAGTCACACCTGGAAATCCCTGGGGTGAGCAGTCACTGTGACCTGACATCAGAGACCAGGGGTCTGGCAGTTGTCTATGGGGACACCCGCCTGCCCGACATGGGGTCACATAGGGTTGCTTGGGGATCACAGCCTGTTTTTTTTTTTTTAGACGGGGTCTCGCTCAGTTGCCCAGGCTTGAGTGCAGTGGCAGGATCTCAGCTCACTGTGAGCTCCGCCTCCCGGGTTCATGCCATTCTCCTGTCTCAGCCTCCTGAGTAGCTGGGACTACAGGTGCCCGCCACCACGCTTGGCTAATTTTTTTTGTATTTTTAGTAGAGACGGGGTTTCACCATGTTAGCCAGGATGGTCTCGATCTCCCAACTTCGTGATCTGCCCTCCTCAGCCTCCCAAAGTGCTGGGATTACAGACGTGAACCACCGCACCTGGCCGATCACAGCCTGTTTCTATATGGATCTGGTGGTGCATGGGTTCCTCACTGAGGACTTGGAGGCTTCAGGCTCCAGGACAGCCCCAAGTCTCCCAGCCAGGACCTCAGAAGGGACACTGTTCTGAGTGGATTTGGGAGGAGCAAGCTTGGGGTGCTGAGAGGTGGGACTGCCGTTGCCCCTTGAAGAAGGGGGTCAAGTGTGGGCTGATGTCTGTGCTGGGATCCCAGTTCAAGGGTCGCAGGAGCAGCCAGCCAGACCACAGGCAGCGTTGGCCAAGGACTGGGTGCTCCCGACAGTAGCAGAGATGGGGATGAGGGAGTCTGGAGAGAAGGCCACTGGGTGAGAAGTTAGGGCTTTGGTTGGGCAGATTTGTGGAAGACATGAAAACACCAGCATTTCATGGTGAAAACCGGGTTTTGGTTTGGACAGCGTGATACCTTTTTTTTTTTTTTTTTTTTTTTTTGGGACAGAGTCTCGCTCTGTCGCCCAGGCTGGAGTGCAGTGGCCGGATCTCAGCTCACTGCAAGCTCCGCCTCCCAGGTTCATGCCATTCTCCTGCCTCAGCCTCCCGAGTAGCTGGGACTACAGGCGCCCGCCACCTCACCCGGCTAGTTTTTTTGTATTTTTTAGTAGAGACGGGGTTTCACCGTGTTCGCCAGGATGGTCTTGATCTCCTGACCTCGTGATCCGCCCATCTCGGCCTCCCAAAGTGCTGGGACTACAGGCTTGAGCCACCGCGCCGGGCCCAGAGTGATATCTTAATTGGTTTGTGCTGCTGTAACCAGATACCTTAGTTTGGGCAATTTATAGATGTCAGGAATTTATTTCTCACAGTTCTGGAGGCTGGAAGTCCAAGATCAAGGCCCTCGGTGTCTGGTGAGTGCCTGTTTCCTGGTTCACAGACGGTGCCTTTTATGGCCCTAACATGGTAGAGGGGTGAGAGAGCCCCCTGGGGTCATTATTATGAGGCCCTAAGCCCATCCTGAGGCTCCAGCCTCATGACCTAACCACCTTCTTAAGGTCCCAGCTCCTCATACCATCACCTTGGGGTTTAGGGCTTCAACGTAGGAATTGGGGTTAGGGGGCGGGTCACAGACATTCGGACCATGGCAATGATGCATAAAAGCCCAGTTTGGGGTGGGCAGCAAAGGGAGACCGGCAGCCGGCTCTCGCAGTCCCGCGGGGGTGGAGCAGGTGATATAGACCCAGCTTCCTGCCTTGGGGCCCCAGTGACCCTCAGCAGCATCGTGAATCCCTTCAAGCTGGGTGTAGTGTGTGTGGATTGTTCTCAGAGGGTTTGTGGCTTCATCAGATCATCAGGGCTGCTCGACCCCCAGAATGTGAAGGCCAGGGTTTGCGTAAAAGGGCCCATGTCCTATGCTATAGCAGCTCTCTCCGCGTGTCCTGGTCCCCAGGCTGCCCCATCGCCCTGATGAAGATGCACAGTGGAGCTTGTGCCTGGAATGAGGGGAAGTGGAAGGAGGTGAAGTGAGTGCAGAGATGGACAAGGGCCCCAGGGAGACTGGGGCCATAGGATGCTGTGAAGTTTGATGGAGGCCTCAGAGATGTAGAGCAGGAGGGCTGGCGTTTCATAAGATTGGCTCCTGTGGCTCTTGTTTTAGCCCCTTCCAGCCCCTATCCCTGCCTCTTGTTCTCCATTCTCTGCATGGTCCTGGGGTGCGTAAAGATGATGTGACGAGGTCGAGGCACCGCCCTGCACCAGAAAGTTCTTGGAACTCGCCAAGGTCACATTCCTAAGATGGAATGTTGTGAAGCCGCCTCTACTGTTCCTTGGGGAATTCTCCCGCTCCCTTTATTAAAAAGCTGAAAATGTGTCTCGATGTCTGTTTGTTTATTTATTTGTTTTTTTGTGAGATGGAGTTTTGCTTTGTTGCCCAGGTTGGAGTGCAGTGGCGCGATCTTGGCTCACTGCAACCTCCACCTCTCGGGTTCAAGCAATTCTCCTGCCTCAGCCTCCCGAGTAGCTGAGACCACAGGCACACGTCACCATGCCTGGCTAATTTCTGTATTTTTAGTAGATACGGGATTTCACCATATTGGCCAGACTGGTCTCAAACTCCTGATCTCGTGATCCATCCACCTTGGCTTCCCAAAGCGCTGGGATTACAGGTATGAGCCACCACGCCCTGCCTGTTTGTATATTTAAATATGCATTAAACATGGGATTGGAAGAGTGACATGGGAGGTCCATATATATGGGCGTTGCGAGCTTTGCTTCTGCCTTCCAGTGCTTTCCCTTGGACTCCCTCTGGGGAGATTTGGGCTCTGGGAGATTCGCGGCCAGTTTTGCCATTCCCAGGTGAGTGGAAGGGCTCGTGGGGGTCATGCAAAGCTCTCTCCTGCTCACGGCCTTGAACATAACCAAGGAGGGCTTGGCCTGGGACCCTGATCAGGATTTTCCTGCAGGTGTACACAGAGGAATGTCCCATAGGGTGGTTGTGTGGGAGAGTGGGCCCTGGGGAGGCAGAGCTGGGACCCTCTGCTGAGGGGGGGAGACAGTGGAACCTGTCCTTTCCTCATGTGTGGGAAACCTGCCCCGGGAGGCTGCAGTTATTTTGTCTCAGTTTTTCCATCGAGGAAACAGGAGTCGGTGGAAATTTGCAAGTAGGTGATGGGAGAGGTGGACCTGAATCCCAAGTCCTTAGAATGAAAACCTGGGCCTTCCTTGGTCCCTGCAGGTGTGCTCCACTGCCCGGTGGGGAGGTGCTGGGGTCGGCCTCTTTGAAGTCGGGCTGATGGACACATTTGGGGTCGGTGGAGGCACCCACTCTTGCATGGAGGAGGATGTGGGACCCTCTGCCAAGTGTCAAGTTAGCCTGAAATGAGGCACAGACTGGGAGCTTTGCCTTTTGCCCTGGGGTAAGAATAAAAGAAGAAAACAATGCAGGCCAAGGAAGCATTCCTGGGAGGTGGCGCAGCCTCTTTGATCCTCCTCGGCACTGGCTTGCTGTAGCTTGCTCTTATCAGGACGGCAAATTCCCTGTTTCCTTTTATGTTGGGAACCTACAAGAGGCTCTGATGCTAGGAGCGGGCTCCCTCATTCTTGCCTGAAGGAAGCAGTGTCCTGTATACAGGCGTCAGCGCCCACATGGGGGTGGACAGTGGAGGGCCAGCCTGGGCCTGCCTCGGGTGCTCAGGCCTCCTTGGTGGGGGTGGGAGTGGGGGTGGTGCAGAGGTTCTCGTCATTTGCCAGAGGGACAATGGGCAGACAGCAGAGATGTCCCAAGGCCTGCTCACCACGGGCCTTCTACCCAGCCCTCTGGAAAAGAGGCTGTCCTTCCAGTTTGGAGACTTCCTCTGGAGAATTCTATGACACACGTTCTTAAACCGTGAATGTAATCCCGTAAGGTGTGGTTTGTAGCATGTGGGCTGGAATAATTCCTTGTTGGACAGTTTGCTCCAGGAATGGCGTGGACTCCCTGCCTCCTCCCCCTACATGCTAGTGGCCACCCCCGTGGTGGTGATGGTTAAAATGTTCTCACATTTCCAAATGTCCCCAGCGCCTCCAATTATTAGTAGGCAGAGAAGTCAGTCGGCACTTAGAAAAACAAACTAGGATGAAAAATCCCAGAGAATATTCTGCCAGTTGCCACGTCATATTCCCGTGAAACCTTCAGTTATTTACCCATATGGGTGCTTTACCTGGTTGTTACTTAAGATAGATTTCTGTATGTGTTGCAAGGAAAGGCATTGCAGAAATGGACAGGGCCATTTTTTTCATTCCACATTGTGACTCTTCCTTTTCTGTATTTGAAAGATTAAAAGATAGCACCCCCTAGATGGGCAAGGGTTGGGTTAAATAGTAGTGTTGGGACAGAAAGGTCCATTTGTGAGCTCGCTGCAGGCAGGGTTGATGGTCCTGGTGGAAGCAGCCTTGGCGGCCGCTGGTTTTCAAAGCCTCTAACAGGCTGTGCATCTCACCTGTGACTGCACCCCTGAGGAAAGAAGAAAAGTCAGCCTCTCCCTTACACAGGACGCTTATGAACTTTCCCAGACACACTGTTGGCCTCAAGGATTGTTCTGACCCTGGACATTTGTAGGACTTTTCCAAGGTGGATCTGAGCCTCCTCCTCATGTGCTCCAGGCAGAGACCAGGATTCGGGTGCATCACCAACTGGTGGAAGATGGGGACTAGGCATCCTGCATGCCCTGCTCAGGTCAGGTTCTATTGCTCCCCACCCTCGCTGCTCCTGGTTATCATTGTCTATGGGGGGCATGGCTTGGTGGCAGGGACTGGAGGACGGAGGGCTGGGAGTAGGGCCTCTTGGCTGCGACCTGCCCTACTGCCCAGCACCCTTGCACTGAGAATCACCAGGTGCTATTCCTTCCTTGCATGCCGTGCTCACTGTACCAAAGATTTGTGGAGTTTTGCCATTTGGCTTTATGGGAGGTTGCACGACCCCCAGACCAGCCAGCGAGAGTGGGCAGGATCTGGCCTGGGGCCCGCACTTTGCAGCCCCTGAAGATCTCAGCCTTCATGCCTCTGCTTTGCTTCCCTCGGTTTGGGAAGCTTCACTCGCCCCTGCCCCCAGAGTGTGACTCAGATGTACCCACTGACCAGAGGAACTTGTGGGGAGGAAGTCACAATTATGGGCTTAGAGAAAGAAAAGTCAAACAACCAACAAAATAGTAATCATGCTCGCCTGTGGATTGGGCCTAAGGGATGTGGGGCCCTCTGTCGTCCTCAGTTCCCTACCTCAGAACTTCAGATGCCTAGACTCAGGCCGGCGGGTCCCTAGAGCCCCAGGACAGGCAGAACACCCACATTCATGGGGGTGCAGAGTTGTCCCCAGACGGCCTGGAGAGACCCTGCTCAGGGGGTCTTGGCTTTTAGTGTGTCTCAGAATGGGGACTCTAAAATCTATCTGGGAGCCTCCTTAGAGTGGCTGAGTTTTGTTTTATTAAAGGTAATTTTTAAAAAATCACATTTTGATTTTAAAATGTCTCCAGGATCTTCTGCAGTTGGTATCATTTTCACTAGAACCTCTTACTGCCCAATCGTCAACAGGGTTATTCTAGAAAAGAGGGCCTGTGCGTTCAAGGAGAATCTGAACATTGGATTCACACACTGAACTCCAACTGATTGCCTCCGCCTTTGTGTGTGTTTATATGTGTATGTGTGCATGTAAGCTCACGTTCCTAAATGTATATGTACACACACGTATGTGTGTCCACATGAATACACACGTATACCGTGCATGCATGCATACCTACATGTATGTGTCTGTATGTGCATATAATGTGCATGTGTGTATTATGTGTGTGCAGGCCTACTTTGGAGATACTGCAGTTTGGTGCCAACTGGACCACTGCAATAAAATGAATATGGAGATAAAGCAACTTGTACACATCTTTTAGTTTCCCGGTGCATATAAAAGTTGTTTATACTAAGCTATAGTTTATTAAGTGTGAAAATGGCAGTATGTCTAGAAAAACAACATACATGTCTTCATTTAAAAATGCCTTATTGCTAAAAAATGCTAGCAATCTTTTGAGCCTTCAGCAAGTTAAAATCTTTTTGCTGATGGAAGGTCTTGCCTACGAGTTCATGGCTTTGGACTGATCAGTGGCTGCTGAAGGTTGGAGTGGCTGTGGCAGTTCCTTAAAATAAGACAATCATAGGCCTGGCGTGGTGGCTCACGCCTATAATCCCAGCACTTTGGGAGGCCAAGGCGGGCAGATCAGGAGGTCAGGAGATCGAGATCATCCTGGCTAACACAGGGAAACCCCATCTCTACTAAAAATACAAAAAAATTAGCTGGGCGTAGTGGCCGGCGCCTGTAGTTTCAGCTACTCAGGAGGTTGAGGCAGGAGAATGGTGTGAGCCTGGGAGGCAGAGCTTGCAGTGAGCCGAGATGGCGCCACTGCACTCCAGCCTGGGCGACAGAGCCGAGACACTGTCTCAAAAAAAAAAAAAAAAAAAAAAGAAAAGTAATAAAACAATGATAAAGTTTGCCACGTCAGTTGACTCTTTTATGAAAGACTTTTCTGTAGCACGTCATGGTGTTTAATAGCATTTGATCCACAGTAGAACTTTTTTCAAAATTGGAATTAACCCTGTTGCTGCTTTATTACATTTACACGATTACATTTTTGTAGCTTTCTTTTTTTTTTTTTTGAGACGAAGTCTCGGCTCTTGTCCCTCAGGCTGGAGTGCCATGGCATGATTTCGGCTCACTGCAACCTCTGCCTCCTGGGTTCAAGAGATTCTCCTGCCTCAGCCCCCCGAATAGCTGGGATTACAGGCGCCTGTCAGCCTGGCTAGTTTTGGTATTTTTAGTAGAGAAGGGGTTTCACCGTGTTGGCCAGGCTGGTCTGGAACCCCCCACCCACCTCAGCCTCCCAAAGTGCTGGGATTACAGGCTTGAGCCACCACACCCGGCCACATTTGTGTAATTTTCTAAATACTTTGTTGTCATTTCAATAATATGTACAGCATCTTCTTTATCAAGGGTAGATTCCATCTTTTTTGTTGTTGTTGTTGTTGAGACGGAGTCTTGCTCTGTTGCCAGGCTGGAGTGCAGTGGCACAATCTCAGCTCACTGCAACCTCCGCCTCCTGGGTTCAAGTGATCCTCCTGCCTCAGCCTCCTGAGTAGCTGGGATTACAGGCACACACTACCATGCCCAGCTACTTTTTGTATTTTAGTGGAGACGGAGTTTCACCATGTTGGCCAGGATGGTCTCGATCTCTTGACCTTGTGATCCACCTGCCTTGGCCTCCCAAAATGCTGGGATTGCAGGCATGAACCACCATGTCCGGCCCGATTCCGTCTTAAGAAACCACTTTCTTTGCTTATGCATAAGAAGCAACTTCTTATCCATTAAAGATTGATCATGAGATTGCAGCAATAGTCACATCTTCAGGCTCCACTTCTAGTTCTAGTGCTCTTGCTGTTCCCAGCACATCTGCGGCTCCTTTTTTCACTGAAGTCTTGAACTTTCAAGATCATTCATAACGGTTGAAATCAACTTCTTCCAAACTCCTGTTAATATTGACAATTTGACTTCCTCTCATGAATCACAAATGTTCTTAAAGGCATCTGGACTGTTGAATCTTTTCCAGAAGGTTTTCAATAGACTTTGCCCAGATACATCAAAGGAATCACTACTTATCACAGCTATAGCCTTAGAAAATGTTTCTTTCTTTTTTTTCTTTTTTTTTGTGATGGAGCCTTCCTCTGTCACCCAGACTGGAGTGCAGTGGTGCGATCTCAGCTCACTGCAACCTCCGCCTCCTGAGTTAAAGCAGTTCTCCTGTCTCAGCCTCCTAAGTAGCTGGGATTACAGGCACCCGCCATCATGCCAGGCTAATTTTTGTATTTTTAGTAGAGACAGGGTTTCGCCATGTTGGGCAGGCTGGTCTGGAACTCCTGACCTCAGGTGATCCACCTGCCTCGGCCTCCCAAAGTACTGGGATTACAGGCGTGAGCCACAGTGCCCAGCCCAAAATGTATTTCTTAAAAAGTAAGACTTGAGGGCCAGGCGCAGTGGCTCACGCTTGTAAACCCGGCACTTTGGGAGGCTGAGGTGGGCGGATCGCCTGAGGTCAGGAGTTCGAGACCAGCCTGGCCAACATGGTGAAAACCCGTCTCTACTAAAAACACAAAAATTAGACGGACTTGGTGGCAGGCGCCTGTAACCCCAGCTACTCGGGAGGCTGAGGCAGGAGAATCACCTGAACCTGGAGGCCGAGGTTGCTGTGAGCTGGAGGCTGCAGTTAGCTGAGATCGCACCATTGCACTCCAGCCTGGGCAACAAGAGCCAGACTTCGTCTCAAAAAGAAAAAAAAAAAAAAAAAAAGAGCTGAAAGTCAAAATTACTCCCTGATCCATGGGCCGTAAAATAGATGTTGTGTTAGTAGGCATGAAAACACCATTTATTTTTTTGTACATCTCTGTCAGAGTTGCTGCATGACCACGTGCATTGTCAACAGGTAGTAATATTTTGAAAATAATCTCTTTTTTTCTGAGCAGTAGGTCTCAACAGTGAGCTTAAAGTAGTCACTAAACCATGCTGTATGCAGAAGTTCTGTCATCCAGGCTTTCCTGTTCTATTTACAGAGCACAAGGAGGGTAGATTTAGCATAATTCTTAAGGGCTCTGGAATTTTCGGAACGGTAAATGAGCATTTGCTTCAACTTAGAGTCATTAGTTGCCTTAGTCCCTCACAAGACAGCCTGTGCTTCGAAGTTCTGAAGCCCGACATTGACTTCTCCTCTCTGGCTTTGAAAGTCCTAGATGGCATCTTCTCCCAACAGAAGGCTGATTTTGTCTGCATTGAAATCTGTTGTTTAGTGTGGCCACCTGCATCAATGGTCTTGGCTAGATCTTCTGAATAACTTGCTGCTTCACCTTACTCTGTTATGTTATGGAGATGGCTTTTTTTACTTAAACCTCTTGAGCCAACCTCTGCTAGCTTCAAACTTTTCTCCTGCCACTTCCTCACCTTGCTGAGTCTGCATAGAATTGAAGAGAGAGAGGACCTTGCTCTGGATTAGGCTTTGGCTTAAGGGAATGTGGTGGCTGGTTTGATCTTCTAATCCAGACCACTCAAACTTTCTTTGTATCAGCAAAAAGGCTGTTTTGCTTTCTTATCATTCGTGTGTTTACTGGAGTAACACTTAATTTCCTTCAGGAACTTTTCATTTGCATTTGCACCTTGGCTAACTGTTTGGCACGAGAGGCCTGGCTTTTAGCCTGTCTGAGCACATGCCTTCCCCACTACGCTGACTCATTTCTAGCTTTTAAGAGATGTGACTCTTCCTTTCACTTCAACACTTACTGATTATTAATTGGCCTGATTTCAGTGTTGTTGTGTCTCAGGGAATAGGGAGGTCCGAGGAGAGGGAACAAGCAGTCCAGAGCATCAGAACACACAGAACATTTATCCATTAAGTTCACGGTCTTATTATATGGATTTGGTTCATGGCACCCCAAAACAATTACAATAGTAACATCAAATAGCACAGATCATGAATAACCATGA
Organism: Macaca mulatta; assembly: GCF_049350105.2. Lineage (NCBI taxonomy): Eukaryota > Metazoa > Chordata > Mammalia > Primates > Cercopithecidae > Macaca > Macaca mulatta. Next base: position 81,052,288 of record NC_133408.1, read on the forward strand.
AAGATATAATAATAATGAAAAAGTTTGAAATACGGTGAGAGCTTCCAAAATGTGACACAGAGACCTGAAGTGAGCTCATGTTTTTGGGAGAGAATAGCACTGACGTGGGATCGCCACAAACCTTCAGTTTGTAAAAAAAAAACTCAGTATCTGCAAAGTTCAATAAAGCAAAGCACAACACAATGAGGTGTGTGTCTTTGTGTGTCTTGTTGATATCTGCAACGGAGGCAGAGAGTGATTTTTTGTTGTTATTTTTCTTCTTGTTTCTCCAGGCAAATTGTTTCTCGCCTTCACTCATGTGCCAAGCTCTAGACGACTTCCTGGCTTGGCGAGATTACTGTTAACGCATCCATAAGCATTCCTTTTATTTGTCAAATCCCTGTTATTCTGTCAGAATCCATCTTGCAGCCAAAATAGCCTCAGGAGAAAAATAATGAAAAGAAGAAATGAATTAGGTGTACCAGAAGAATGTGATGGGCGTGGGGAGGTTTATGCAGATAAATATGGTGGGTAACAATGCTGCTCCTTTTCAATGTCTGTTTAAATGTTTCCATTTTCCTTGTAAAAGCACTTTAACACAAGGAGTGCATCTGCAGAGAGGCCAAGGATCCGTCCCCGTGGACATACGATTTTGTAGCCTCCCTCCATACCCCACCCCTGCCCCGCTCCAGCTGTGCCTTAGCAGACGTCATTCCCTGTTATTTCAGTCTCCGAAAGTGCAAGAATTTAGGGTGATACAGCCATACTTCCATTCCATGAATTTGCACACTTCTTACTCTCCACTCATCTCACACGTGTGCACAGTGTGAACCTTGGTCTGTTGGCTTAACTTTGCCTGTGCTGGGATGATGTTTCTGTCCTGTCTGTGGACACTTCTTGAGTTGAGATTCACAGGTGTGGAATGAGTGGGGTCTGCAGTGCAAAGGTTTTCGTAGTTCTCATTATAGACTGTCTAATGACTTTTCAAAGTGCTCCCCAAGGCATGAATTGTTCCAATGGGGGTCTCCTTCCCTGTAGTTTTGAACCCTGACCCAGCCAAAGGCTCCCCTGCTCCTGGTGGCTATGCTGAACTCTTAACTCCTTCCCTTTGGTCTGAGGTGGCCACACCCAGGGCTCCAGCCACATGACGTTTTGTGCCCCCACCCACCTCCTCTGTGGTCTCCTCATTTGCTTTAAGGAAACACCCGGAGCGAGACAGAGCCATCCAGTCCATGGCTGGGCCCCACTGGGCCTCCACATTCAGGACGTGCCCAGGGTCTAGCCACGTGCTCTTACTCGGTTCCCGAGTCCAGCGGCAGGAAGTGGACACCAGACCAGCCTTCTGCCCAGGAGCTCAGGTGCTAAAGCTTGTCTGTCCTCTGTGCTGCAGGGAGCCCAGTTTGCCCATTTGAGAAAGAAGCAGGGGCACTCTGAGGAGATGCTTCCTGAGGGAACCGGGTGTTTTAGGAAGATCTTCCTGGCGCTTCCGCAGGTCTGGTGAATGGTATTCACCCAAGGCTCCCAAGAGGCTGAGCCCCTCCTCACCCCTTTTCTGAGTGAGCTCATGTTCCTTGGCTGGGTGCAAACTTAGGAGATGTGCTGTCACCCCACAGTAAAGTTCTGTCTCTTAGGGGTGGCGTGACTCCTCAGGATTGGGGTAAGACTGTTTAGGAATGACCAAAACTTAGGTCCGTTTTGTTTTGTAACTTTCTTTATATCCCATGGGTGTTTTCCATGTCAGTGAATATGGGTGTGATTACTATATTTTAGTGACTTTATAGTATTCAAATTCCATTCTATATTAGTACCATAAAATTACCAGAGCGCAGTTGCTAGCTATTAAAACTGCTTCCAGCTTTTCTTGTTGTGCGTAATTCTGTAGCCTGCCTTACCACGTACATCTTTCCAGGCGTGGTCATTGCCTTAGAACACACTCCCTGAAGCAGAATTGACCATTGTGATAAGTGTTTTAAATAAGAACATAGAGATTTTGTTTGCATGTGCCTTGCCCACTGAGACCCTGCTGCAAATGCATCTTTGTGCTTCTCTCTCCTGGTCCTAGCTGTCTTGCTGTGGGACAACTAGGGACAGCATCTTCCTTACATGAGGTTGGTAAGGTGAAGGTCAGAGGGACAGCAAGCCAAGGTTACCGCCTTCCAGGACAGATCCTATGGTGTGGCTGCTCACCCATTTGTTCTACGCGTTTATCTTTTGCAGAGGGCTATGCAGTTCACCAAGCCCTCTCCATACATCAAGGCTTACTGTGGACATTGCTGGCCATGGAACCATGGGGCCGTATTTCTATTACCATTTCCCTTCTTACTTCCTTCATTAATTCAGCAAACAGGCATGGGCCCCTTCTCACGTCTGGGCCTTGGATAGGTGAAGGGAAGGGTGAGGGTGCAGGGCTTCTCTGTGATGTAAGAACTTTTGTGGGACCCTGAGGCCAGGGGCCAGAAGACCTTGCCTGATCCTCCCTGAGAAGGCCTTGCAGGGGAGACCTCAGTGTTGCATTTGGGGACTGGTGCTCAGCTGAGTGGGGATATGGGTGGGAGGGATGGAAGAGGGGAGGGGAGACCAAGGCATGGGGCTGGCACCCCTGTCAAGAACCAAATGAAGTAACTAGGTTGTGGGGATGGAGGTGAGAGGGCAGGGATGTGGGTAGGGTTGATACTGTAGTGTTCTGGTCAGAGCATGAAAAACCTGGAATGGGCCAGTAGGCAGTCTGTGTGCCAGGGCCCATCAGGAGTATCATTCATTCATTCAGCAAATCCTTAGCTGTGTTCTAGGCAGGGGATCTCTGTGAACCGGACAGACAGATGGAGTAGAGTTTATGCCCTCTTAGAGGTGAGTTTTTCATACCTGATGACTATAAGACCGAGATGGATGAACTTTTCCCTAGGGCCTCATGCAGGAGAGGCATAAACTGGGCAGGGATCTGGGGAAAGTGAGTCCCGTGTGCAAGGAACAGCAGGTGCAAATGTCCTGAGGCAGCACCTGGCTGAGGAGGTTGGAGAGCAGGCCAGAAATAGGCAGGGGCTAGATCATGTTGGTCTGTGGGTTCATGAAAAGAACTTTTTTTTTTTTTTTTTTTTTGAGATGGAGTTCAGCTCTGTTGCCAGGCTGGAGTGCAGTGGTGCGAGCTCAGCTCTCTGCAACCTCCGCCTCCTGGGTTCAAGTGATTCTCTTGCCTCAGCCTCCTGAGTAGCTGGGATTATAGGCACCCACCACCACACCCGGCTAAGTTTTTTCTTTTTTTTCTTTTTTGGTATTTTCAGTAGAGACAGGGTTTCACCATGTTGGCCAGGATGGTCTCAATCTCCTGATCTCGTGACCTGACCACCTTGGACTCCCAAGGTGCTGGGATTACAGGTGTGAACCACCGTGCCTGGCCAAAAGAACTTTTATTTATTTATTTTTTAAGGGTGTAGATTCTAAAAGCTGGAGAGGGTTTTGTGCTACACTGTCATGTCCTGATTCCTGTCTCAAGAAGCTCAATTTGGTTGGCCTGTGGATGCAGAGAGATGGTCAGTGCAGTGGTGGGTGGACCAGGATGGTAGGAGTGGAGACTGGGGAACTGGGCCTTTTTGGGGCTTTATTTTGCAGGGCTTGCTGACAGATTGGCTGTGTACTGTAAGAGAAAGAGAAGGGGCCCCAAGGTTGAGACGGTGTAGGGAAATGGGTGCTATTTATGCAGACAGGGCAGCAGGGAGGACATGTTGGGGAGAAAACCGGGAGTCCTCATTTGGAGGGTTGAAGTGAGTGGTGCTTCAGGGATGGCCCAGTGAAGGTGGGAGCAGGTGGTGCTCAGGACTCAGCAGGTCAGGGGAGAAGCAGCTTGGAGCGGGTCAGGACCATCAGCCAGCAGACAGGTGGTGGGAAGGGTGACAGTCGGTGTGGGGGTGCATGCACAAAGAGGACTTTCAGGTTGGAGCCCAGGCACCCTGAAACTTAGAAGTACCCAAGGGGATAAGACCCTCCAAAGGAGACAAAGGCAGGACCAGTGAGGTAGGGCATGAGATCACAGTGACCAGGGAAGAAAATGTGTCTGGAGATGGTGTGTTCAAATGCAGCTGGGATTGGAATAAAGTGAGGGGCAAGTGTCCTTTACTGCGTCTGAAAGGCTATGGCTAGGTGGTGACTTATGGAAAGTTCCAGTGAGATGGGTTGAACATGGATTCTGGAGCCCATGAGCCTTGGGGTAAGGGGCAGTGACTATAGTCAGCCCTTTGAGGAAGGTTTCCTATAAAGGGAACAGCAGAGAAATAGGCCAGGTATGGGAAGGCTGGATGGGAATCCAAGGAGGGTTGTGTTTTCAAAGATGGGATGTGTTACAGCAGGCTGTATGCCATGGAAAGTTGGCGCAGGCAAGAAAAACGTGAAGATTAGGAGCTGGGGGGGCGGGGTGGGTGGTGACTCATCCTTATAATCCCAGCACTTTGGGAGGCCAAGGCGGGTAGATCACCTGAGGTCAGGAGTTTGAGACCAGCCTGACCAACATGGTGAAACTTCATCTCTACTAAAAATACAGAATTAGCCAGGTGTGGTGGTGCATGCCTGTAGTCCCAGCTACTTGAGAGACCGAGACAGGAGAATCGCCTGAACCTGGGAGGCAGAGGTTGCAGTGAGCTGAGATTGTGCCACTGCACTCCAGCCTGGGCGACAGTGAGACTCCATCAGAAGTTGGAGGATGAGAGCCAGGGTGGCTGGGGACAATTCTGGAGCCCACTGTGCATGTGCATCTGGGGTTAGCACCTGGCAGCGCCCGCATGAGCTGGTGAGCCGCAGTTTTCTCCGTGTTCTTCTGGGCTGAGGTTCGTTGGGAGGCTTTGGTTCCTGTGTGTGTTGCTGCACAGAGTAGCTACGCACTGAGGAGTTAGGACTGTGGAGGGGTGGATGGCGGCGTAGACTTGGGGCCATGCTGAAGGCTCCTGGAAGGCGGGGTCCTTGGCTTGCTGTCCTTCTGACCTTCACCTTCCCGACCTCATGCAGGGAAGATGCACAATGTGGACCTGGCCAGCTGATGGAACTGTAGGGTTGTCCCCAGTACCTTGTGCTGGTGACTAGCGGTGGACACCTAGAGGGCTGGGAGGAACAGTTCCTAGAACCCCATTGATAACAAGTGTCTTCGTGTCCAGTGTGTGCCGCTGCCCCCTGCAATTTCAGCAATTTTGACAGAAGCATGCCTGCAAATCTAATGTCCCCAGCGCTCCACTGAGGGCTGATTACTCCTGGAGGTCCCCACCCACGCTTGCCCTCCACTCCCCGACATAGGCCCCTTATCTCTCTTAATTCTTAGTTCAGTTGAAGTCAACACATGTCCAGGAATTGAGGAATCACCCTCAATTCTTTGCTTTGCCCTCTGCCCCACTCCCACCCTTTGCTCCTGAGCCTCTGCCTACCTGTTTTGGGCAAGGCCCAGTCTACACTGGAGCCCAGCACACACTGCCTGCCTCCCTCTTCACCCTGGAGGGTCCACCGCCTCCTTGGCTTTATCTTCTCTCTGCTGCCTCCTAGGCTATAAGCTTGGGAATGAATGAATGGACAAATGAACCCTGTCGGTATAATTGTAAACCATCTAATCAGAAATTCAAAGGGCAGCAGATAGGAGGCCACAGCCCAGGGTGCTCCAAAGGCCCAGCCCAGGGCGTGACTGAGGGGTGTGGTTGTCAAGAGAGTAACCTTAAAACCTGGCGTCTGTCTTTGTCGATTTAGTCATTCCATCCGCAGAGCCTGTTGAGCACAGCCGTGTCTTACCAGGCCGGTGCTGAGCGCACACAGTGGGAGACCCACGGTCTTGGCACACGCGTAGTTTATAGTATGAGTGGGGTATACTGCACGCCTGTGTCTCTTCCCTGCTAGCCTGGGTGGACCGTGATGGCTATCATTGCAGACACAGGATGAGAAGCTCCAGTGGTGAGGTGGGACTTGAACTGCCTTTTTCTTTGCTTGAATAACATTAAAATTTTTTTTTTTTAAATAAGGAGGATAAGAGGATTGTGAGTACTATGTTATAAGTATACTTCAGTGATATTTTAAAAAGTTATAAGAACAATACATTGAATCTTTTAGGAAGCTGAAAACGGATGTGTAGAAATCGCCCACAGGCTCCTAGCCTCACCACCTCAACATCCTGGGCCGCCTGGGGAGGGGTTTTCCTCAGTCTCTTATGCCGTGGATGTGCACAGGGCTGGGATGCAGGAAGACTGTAAGGAAGGAGCTCTCCTCCAGTGACGGCAGGTCCTGGGCGCTCAGTCCAGCTCCGGAACAGCAGTGCTGCTGTGTGGTGACTGCGTGTGAGGCCAGGGGGTGCCCGACGTGGATGCCACGTGAGACAGGTGGCTCAGGTAAGATGCTTAAGGTCTGAGCCTCAGCCCTTGGGCAGTGAAATGAGATCAAGGCTCGGGAGGCTGGGTCCTGGCCAGACACGTGGCTGACAAATAGGGTCTCTGCTCTTCATTTCTGCTCTCTTGAGTGTGGATGGCGATTTTAGTTTTTCCTTTTTTTCTGGATTGGAGCATTGCGGTGTTATCTACTGGAAGCGTGCTTTTCATGTACTGGAAACTTCTTGGGGGTTAAATTTGGGTAAAGTAGGGATTACTTCAAGGCAAGAGCATCACACTCAGTTGGGGACCTGGGAGTACCCTGTGTTTGGAAAGGCAGGGCCACCTCCTACTGAACTTTAAATCAGAGGCATTTAATTATTAGCTCCCTTGGAGCGCTGATGGTGGTGAGACCAGGGCCAGCCTGGAGTTTTTACGAGGGCACATCTTCCACCTGTATGGGAAGATGGAGTGTTGAGGTTAACTCTGTACTAGTGGGGGATGGCCCTCAAGACCCTGCCTTCTGCTGAGCTTCTCTAGAGCAGGCTCTGACTCTCCAGCCCTGCTTGCCTCACTCCACCCAGGGCATAAAAATACCGACTTGTAGTCGCAATAATGACATAAACAACTCTTGCTTTTAAAAAAAACTTCTAGTAAATAGCTAAAATTTGTTAATATTAATAAAAACAGCTCAACTTCTTCAGAAACCATGTATCAGTTTTACACTGTCTGGGAAGAATCTCCCTCCTTACCCTCAAAGCATTAAGGGCTGCAGGAACTCCTCATAGCAGAGGGAAGAGAAGGGATGATTGTGGGTGTGGTACCGGAGCCCCGTCTGTGCACTGTCTGGCATAATCCTCATAAGAAGCTTTTGAAGTCGGTTGCAATTTGATCATCCGCTTTAGCACACGAAGAAACTGTGGCCCAGAATAATTAATAAAAAAACCTCAGGCAGTGAGTAGAGGAGTGGGGTGAGGGTCAGCCGCAGCTCTCTGGCCCACCTCGGTCCAGACCTCTTGGGGGAGGCTCCAGGCTACAGGACAGCAGGGCACCTGCCTCTGTCCCCAAATCCCATGAGTCTGTTGTGCTCCTTAACCCAACTATAGATCAGAACCCCTGGGGAGATGGTGAAGAAATATCACTGCCTAGGGTTCCCCCAAGACTGTGGTGTACTCTGACTGTGATGTAAGTAGTAGGGGTGGAGTTCGTGTGATGTCGGTATGTTTTTAACCAGCTCCTGCAGGGGATTTGAGGAGCAGTGTTGGCTGAGAACTGTCCAGGCTGCTCCCGGGTGGGATCCCCTAGGGCTTCATTACCCACAGTTCCAGATGTGGTCCAGTAGTCATTTTCTGATCTAAGTCAGGGAATGTTGGGGCATTTTCGGTCAGGAAGAAACTGGGGAGGTGTGACAGGACAGGGCTCAGTTAGAGAGGTTTCCGCAAGGACACTGGTAACTGAGATGGCTATCTGTGGGTGACCTGCCTCCCACTGCCCCAGCCTCTGCGTGGCAGCCCCCCAAGAGAGGGGAGAACCAGGTTGGGTCCTCTTACCCTCAGCACCCTGTTTAAGGGTCTGGCGCAGGTTTTGAAGCTGAGCGGGTTGTTAAACTTCCTAGAGCCTTGGGCGTCTTGTCCACATCAAACAGAGTAACAGAGATTTCTATGGGAGGGGAGTGTAGAAAGCCCTCCCGTTTCGTGGCCAGTGGCATGGGCTACCATCTAGTTCTTCCTCAGTGTTCTAGAAGAGGCCAGGCTGGCCAATATGGTGAAACCCTGTTTCTACTAAAAATACAAAAATTAGCTGGGCATGGTGGCGCACGCCTGTAGTCCCAGCTACTCAGGAGGCTGAGGCAGGAGAATCACTTGAACCTGGGAGGCGGAGGTTGCAGTGAGCCGAGATCGCACCACACTGCACTCCAGGTGACAGAGCGAGACTCCATCTCAAAAAAAAAAAAAAAAAAAAAAGAAAGAAAGAAAATGCCCTCTTACGCATCTCAGTGTATGATCACGGAAGAGTTTAAAAGGCCAGGCACACCACCAACAACTGTGTCCTTTTTCTCCACGCCCCACCCCCGCCGGAGGAAGTGATCATACCTGTTTCTGTTTTTAGTGTTTGAGGTGCTCAAAGTGGCAGAGTACGTCCTGACACTATGGATCTCCAGGCTTTTTGTACAAACTAACTCTGCAGGGTTTCTCCACTTGGAGTCAACTTGATGGTGAAGAAATGCTTGGCTTGGCAAGGAGTGGAAAAGTAAATCGTGATGTCCTCAGCACAGGGCACCTCTTAACTAGACAGTTCCCCCTGTTCTCATTTTCGGTTAGAATAGGTGGGGCAGCTCATTTGACAGGAGGAAACTGACTTGTCGGAAGTGCGGGGATGCTCTGCTCTCCCGTGCTTGGGTTCTGGGACACCCATTGGTAGCAGTAGGTCTGTAAGCTGGACCTGGGGACTTGGGCTTGTGGTTCTTTAGCTCTGCGACCTCAGGCAGTTCTGGAAGCTATCACAGTTGGAGGCTGGAAGTCCAAGATCAAGGCTCTGGCAGATTGTCTGGTGAGGGCTGGCTCCTGGTTCATCAAAGGCACTTTCCATCTGTGTCCTCCCATGGCAGAATGGGCGAAGGGTCTTGTGGGGTCCCTTTTTTAAAGGCCTTACCCCCATTCATGCAGAGTCTCCCCTCATGACCTAAGCACCTCCCAAAGGCCTCACCTCCTAATATCATCACCTCGTGGGTGAGGATTTCAACATATGGATTTTGGAGGCACACAGACAGCCCATAGCTGTGGGGGTTCATTTTACCATGAGAAAGGTGTGCTCCGTGCTTGTTAGGGGTGGAGACAGGTGGGCCCTTATTTATGTCTCAGGCCGGGCACCCCCATCCTCCATCCATGGATAGGTGAAGGAAGGAAGATGCTCCTGTTGGCACCAGCCCCTGATTCTTCCTGTTCCTCTGAAGGGAGGGAAAGGGACGAGATCCTACCAGGGACTTGGCTGGAGGGGGCTTGGGAGAGCCACCTTAATTTAACACTTTTTTTTTTTATTCTCCTGTGCACATGCTGTAATGAAACAGCTACTGTTTTGAGCAGGGAAGAGGGAAGAAGCACCTACTGGAGGGTGAATTTTGTAGGGAAAGCATTTTTTATTTACTTCTCAAAGTCAGGGGGAAGGAACTCCATGACTTCCCACTGTTCCCACTATTCCCCAGAGCAGAGGGAAATGGAGAACAAATGCTGGTTTCTCCAGGGCGGGCAAAAACACCATGCGAAGGATGTCAGAAGTCACCATCTGTTTGTCAGAAGAAGCCCCGAAGTGTGGCAGTTGCAGAATGACACTTCATTGAGAGACTGAGCCTGCATACCCCAGGGGTCTTCCATGGGTGGGGAGAGGCTGTGTGCCCAGAAACTGTGTAGCCAATGGAGACATTTTGGTTAAACTGGTGGAATAAATGCACTCTCCTCTGTGACCAGTGGACTCTCATTCATCACGTATCTACTGAGTGTGTGATTTTCGTGAGAAACAGCGTCGTGTAAAGTGCAAAGCAATATTGCTTTTAAGTCCTGCTTCCACCCGACTGGATAACTCCGGCTTTGGACCATCCTGAGGGTCAGGCACTTCACAAATGGCATCTTTGATTATTAACACCACTCTGGGAGGTGGACTCCTTGTTCCCTAGGATGTCACTGGGTCAGTAAGAGCCTGGGTGAATGCCCCCTTACCGCAGGGACTGGAAGCCAGCTCCCCAGCTCTCCAGTCTTTCAGGTGCCCCATGCATATATCCTGAGCCCCAGGACCTCATGTACCCGAAAGTCCTCTGCTGGTCTTCCCCCTCCAGCATGGCCCTGGGGAACAGGTAGGAAGATGTTTGCTGGAAAGGTGAGATGCACGTGTGTCTGAACACTTCCCGAGTGTCCCAGAGGGTGAGTGCCCTGGGAGGCACACTGTCCCTTCTGGATGTGGGATGGAGCACAAGCTAGCTGCACAGGGAAACAGACAGAAGGGAGGTCGTGAGAGGGAGGATTTTCCCAAAGTCTGTGCTTGGGCAGGGCCCAGGTACAAGACTGGACTCTGGAGACAGTGCCTGGGCCTCCCGCTCCCCAGTGACCAGCATTCCTGACTTTGAACAAGGAGGGAGGGCCGGGCTTAATTTCTGCAGATGAGAGCTGGCAACAGCTTGCTGATGTCAGAAATTCCTTAAACTGAAGGCAGTCTTTTTCAGTATCAGAGGCAAAGTGCTTTATTTTTTATTTATTTATTTATTTTTGAGACACCGTCTTGCACTGTTCCCCAGGGTTGGAGTGCAATGGCACGATCTCGGCTCACTGCAACCTCTGCCTCCTGGGTTCATGTGATTCTCCTGCCTCAGCCTCTTGAGTAGATGGGATTACAGGCGCCTACCACCACATCTGGTTAATTTTTTTGTATCTTTAGTAGAGACGGGGTTTCACTATGTTGGCCAGACTCGTCTCGAACTCCTGACCTCGTGATCTGCCTGCCCCTGCCTCCCAAAGTGTTGGGATTACAGGCGTGAGCCACCGCGCTTGGCCGCAAAGTACTTTTAGATGTGCTTTAGGTGGCACATAGGAACTCCCTCACACTCAAACACCCTCAAGCCATGGAGCAGTGGGACTGGCCACGTCAGATTTCGTGTCGACGGGCATGTAGTGGGTAGAGGAAAGCTGGGAGTCATCTGCTCAGAGTGTCTGGGGGCCCCAGCTGCAGACTAGGAATGGAGAATCAGGGCTGGATCCTGCCAGGGCAGGGGCTCTGTGAGCACACGTCAGAGGGACTAAGGATTTGGACTCTCCACCCCTCCCTTGGGTTGTCTGGCCAAGGTGTGCTGAGGATTTGGTTTAGATGATGCCTCTCTGCAGAAACACCCAGTGGTAATGCGTGTTCTCATCTCTGAATCACAGGTAGTGCCGACCGTGGCTTGTCCCATCCAAGGTCATGGTCATCTTGACTCCTTGATTAGGTGGAGATTGAAACCTTCTCTGTTGTTGACTTACTCTTTTCCCTTTTATAGTAAATAAAGGAAAGTATTTAGAGACTATGCGTTCTCTCTGAAGGTCAACCAGTGACAGCCTGTTAGATTCTGTCTCTCCACCACACGAAACTCCCGAGTCTCCCATCTCACGACGTGTGTAAGCTGAGACCTTTACCCTTCCTAATAACTGGCTCCCAGGCCTCCCATTGCCTCTCTGAGACTGTCTCCTGCTATTCTCCTTCTCCTCCTCCACCAAGTGGGAAGGTACTTTGAGACCACATAGGCTTTCAGCGTGTGCGGTCATTTACTTCTATCAGTAGGGACTCAAAGACTCTTGAATTCATATTGTATTCAAGGGGTCGTAATCCAATATTATCACTATTTTGATGTCCAAGTCATTTATAGTTTGCCTGGTGGGTGGGAGCCTCTACGGGCTGGCCCCTGTGTCTTTTTGTTACATACCCATTGTTCTGTGAGTGCTCTCTTACTTTCTGGCCAAAATGAAGAGATTTCAGGCTCATTGGGGGTGACTCCAATGACATCTTTGATTATTAACACCACTCTGGGAGGTGGACTCCTTGTCCCCTAGGATGTCGCTGGGTCAGTAAGAGCCTGGGTGAAAGCCCCCTCACCGCAGGGACTGGAAGCCAGCTCCCCCTGCTCCAAGGACAGAGCTGGGAGTATCTCTGTGTGTGTGTGTGTGTGCACTGGTGCGTATATACACATTCACATCTACTTTGATTTCTAGATGTATCTACATCTCTAGATTGGAAACTGTGAGTCACACCAATATCTGATTCCTGTCTTCCAACACAGGGCTTACTATAATGCTCCCCTTTCTAGACTAGCAAGCTCCTCCCCAATGGCAAGGAAGGTGGCTCCCATTTTTCTTCTCACAGATCCTTATGCTCAATCTTCCTGTGCATAACCAATCTTCTGTCACCTCTCCACTGCTATGGCCGTCCTCTCCCCTGTACATTTATCTGTGTTTCTAGGGCTGTTGCCCGAGGCTGAGGTTCTCTTACCTAGAGTTTCCATGGCCACTCCTGCTTTCTCCTGAGTGTCCTCCCAGGGCTGCCAGGGAGTCCTCCAGGATGAACATACACCTGTGATGCTTTTTCCTTTTTGCCAGTTAGAGCCCCCTGTGACCTTGGAGTCCAGCCCAGCTCAGTACCAGGGCCTCCTCCCTTGTCACTGCTTTGTGCAATTCTGCTCACCACCCTGTCTTGCTTCTTGAGCCCTGTCTACCCTCAGCGTCCCAACACAGCTGTGCATTAGCCACCCAGCCTTTGGCCAGTTCACCAACAACACGGTGCCTTACCACCTTTGCCTCTCCTCACCTCTTTTCCTGTCTGGAAAGTGCCTGCTTCTGCTTCAATTCACAGCCCACTCGTCGAGTTCTTTCCATGATCTGGGGACTCCGTGCCCCCTCTTAATGCTGTGTGTAGATCATCCCTCTGGGAGGGGCGGGGTGAGCCAGCTGCTGTATTTCCTCTGACACCAAGCACACACGCTGCTCACATATCTGTGGGTGAATGCATGATCGTGTGTGGGAATGGACGCATAGGAGCAGCCTCCAGTTTCCAATGACAAAACAGGGGCATGAGTGGCCCCTCAGCTTTCTCCCACGGAACCTTGTACTTGGTGTTAAAGTCTGACTCATAGAAGGGCTCATGTCCCCAGTTCCAGCTGGGTTTCCAATCCAGGTTGAGATGTAGCCTCTCTTCCTGATGCCTGGTTTGCTGATGTCTGCCTTAGCTGTCTGGAATCCATCCTCCCAGGGAAGAACCTCGTTTTGTTCCTGGGAAGAACCTCATTTTGTTCCTGGGAACCAGGTGCAGTCAGAAGCTAGGGTGAGACAACCCGGCCAGTAAAAAGCACAGAGGACTGTGGCAAAGCATGAAGAAAATCGGAAGCTGGGTAGCAGCATAGAGCTCACTATGGCCTTAAGATGGAGTGAGGCCAGTCTGCCATCCAAGTTTTGAGGTGAGGGTCTGTGCCTGGAGGAGTTGGCCCCCACCTGCCCTGGCTTCTGAGTCCCTTTGCATCCCCAGACCCTCAGCTACAGCTTACTTCTGGGAGGACTCAGAAGGGTGTGGTCTGAGACAGGCAGTGAACACCAGTGTTGATGCGGTAGAAATACAGCAAAGCAGAATGTTTTCATTCCTGCACCAGTGTTTATTGCTCCTGCTTGGTGCTGTGTGTGGAAAATCCCAGACAAGGTTAGGACTTCCTATTGGAGGCACAAGACTTATGACCACACTAGAGGGTCAGGGCCCCAACCATCCTTGGGTGGCTCAGCCATGGAGGATGATTAACCAGTCTGGGAGGTCAGATGGGAGGCGGATCTTCAACTGAGCCCAGGACAGTGGTTTTCAGCCAGAAAAGAGAATGGGAGAAGCCCCAGGTGAGCCCAAGGGTGCAAAGCAGAAGGACCCTGGAGGGTAAGAGCCTAGATTGCAAGCCTGGCAGGAGGAGGTCAGAGGGGGGCAGGGAGAGGGGCTGGAGAGGTGGCCTGCTGGAGAATTTGGATTGGCCTTAGGATTGAGCAGTTTCTTGCCAGTGAAAAATCAGTTTGTTGTCCTCACTCGGGAGGTTTATCACATGCATGTTATTTGTTACTAGTAATGAAGTATGGGAGTTTTCTGAATGGCTACCCTTTTAAATAAGAGCAGATTCAGGGTATCCCTGTAATAAAAAGCCACCTTCAACTATTTGCCTTCCACTCTGGCTTGCATGGGCAGTGGGCTGGCCTGTGCTCCTGACCATTGTTCCTGGGTGGACCCCAGAGAGTGTGAATCCTGGTACTCAGGTTGGAGGAGTTTTATCCTGCTGGGAGCTATCTGTTCATTGCTGAATTCAGATTTCTTCGGCCGGTTCCCGTGGGCACCGTGGTAAGGGCGGTGGTAGATCCAGCTGACCTCTGGGCGTGTTTGTCTTGGGTAAACCACGACAGCAGCATGTCCTGTTCTTAGCTGTTTGTAGACACTTCTATGTACCTGGTATTGTGTCAGATGTGAAGGAATCTGGAATGAATATGATACAGATGTGTTCTCAGGGAAAGACATTTGAAAAAACTAAAGTTTGGATACGCTATAGGAAAAAAATGATGAATGAATACAGGAAAATGAAGGAAGGAATGAATATAGAAAAAGGTGAGTAATGATGTCATTTGAAGGACAGGGGGAAATGAGAATGCCTGCTTGTCTGCCAGGTGATGATTTAGTGAGGAATTGGAACCCAGAATGGTGTGTTCTAGGAGGAGGTTTTTTCCTTTGTAGTTGAAAGTTGAAGAGCAGCTTTGCTCTTCTACTGCAGAAACGGAAAGATGGATATTTAGTGCCAGAACTTGAGAGGTTAACGTCGGCCAGTTGAATTGATGGCTGGAATTTGCACATATGTCAGCCATAAAGGCCACGACTAAGCCCACCCATACTGCTCCCCACATCCAAGGCATGTGGAGTTGCACGTGGAGTTGTAGATCCGAAGTTGGAGTGTTGGAGGCACAAAGGCTGAGCTCTGGGACACTACCCCTAGGCTGGGCCTGGAGTGAAGGCCGGTAGTAGGAGTACAGGGTTAGCCGGCCTGAGGCTAGAAGGCCCCCTATCCTACTCTGAGGCAGGGATCTCTTCCCCTGCCCCCCACAGACCACAGGCAGTGGCTTCATCTTGAACATGATCTTTTATTTTCAGTCTTGCCACAAAGCTTCTTGTAGACAGCCAAGATCCACTGCCCCGGGAAGGCTGGTGAAGTCCGACAGGCGTTGAAAGGAGGGATCTGCCTGTGGATCTTGCCCACCTCTCCTCCTGCGTTTCTAAGTGACCCTTCCTTCAGGATCCTGGCTTGTCCATCTTCTTCCATCACCCTGTCATCTTCACCTCCTGAACCTCGGGTTTCTAATTTCCTTCTAAAATCGCAGACCCATAAAGGAAGACGGGACTCGAGATCTGCTGTGAATTTTCCTGATTTGCCAGGAGCAGGACGGCGGGGGGGTTGGGGAGGGCGGTGCGGGGGAGGGATGGGCTGGGAGATAGGGAGGGGGCAGGGAGGTGCAGCCCAGCCCCCAGGTGTGCAAGGCCCCGGGCGGTCCTGTGCTTTGAGCTTTGCTTGAAATCCTCACCTGGTTAGGCGTGTCCTTTGCAAGGCCAGGCTCCTAGTTTTTCCTAGTTGAAAAGGCAAATTAGAAAAAAAGCCTTTCTGCCTCGGTGTTTCCCTGTTTTCCACTCCAAATGCCCTGTTTGCCAGTGTAGATTACCAGGGTAGTGCAGATTACTGCTCATTACAGATGCAGAGTTGACTGGATAATAGTTAAGATTTAGAAATTCCGAAAGTCGAAGAGCGTGCCCGGTTTTGATTCTTTTAAGCCCCTCGCCAGCGTTCTCGGAGAGGTTTGAAATCCTAGTAAAGCTGAACCCTGCACCAAGCTCCGCGCGTCCGTAATTCCAGTCAGATGGCGGCTGCAATACCCTGCTCCCTCCGCCTGGAAGGCGTTTCTTCACCCACTTTTCAGTGTTTGGCGGCTCAGCCTGTGCCTCCGCGCTCGCTCGGAGTTGCGGTTGGGGCGGGCGGGGGAGGGAGGGCTAATTCGTGTCAGATGGAGGGACGCCGTGCGGGACCGTGCTCTCGCGCCTGCCTTTTGTTCCCGGCGTCTGACTTCTGACGGACAGAAGTGGCCGTAGAGGCGGCGGCGCGCGGCTGGGACCTGGGCCGGCGGCCACGGAGAGCCCTTCGCTCCTCCCGTGTTGGCCATTTGCTGGGACTTGTGTCCGCAGGGAACTCGGGAGGCATCCTCTGCCCCGACCGCCACTGGGGAGGGGTCCTCGCCTGGCCGGGTCGGGCTCCCAGCGGGCGGCAGGGGCGGCCATGCGGCTGCGCGCCCTGACCCCCGGGCCACCGGGAGGGTTAGCGCGCGGAACCCGGGCGCGCCGGCGCCGGCGCCAGGTGAGTGCGGCCCGGAGCTGGGGTGCGGGGCCGGGGGCGCGAGGCACGGGCGCCTTCAGGGCTGCACGCACGTGGGCTGCGCCGGGTGTGCGCTGGTGCCCGTGGACGCTGTGCCGGTGTGTACCCCCCTGTGCTCATGTATATGCGTGTGCCCTTGTCAGTGCGCGTATGTCGGTGTGTGTTTGTGCACCCCCGTCTGCACGTCCACGCGTGCGTGCTTGTGAGCGCGCGTCTGTGTGTACAGGCATGTGTACGCTGGTCCGTGCCAGAATCCTGGTGGGTGCGTGTGTACCCTTGTGGGTACGTGTGTACCCTTGTGTGTGTGCGCGCAGGACAAGGAGCGAGAGGGCCAGTGGAGCTTTGCCTAGTGGGAGCGGCTTCTGGTAAGCGTGGAAGAGGGTCCAGGCTTAGCTCTTTCCAACCCAACAGCCTCTTGAAAAGGCTTCTTGGTTTCCTTTCCCTGCAATGGAATTGGGATTCTGGCCATTACGCAGACCTGCTGTCTCTCGCGTGTTTCTTGCAAAGGTAAAGGACATTTTAGCTCTTCAATAATGTGGGGGATGCGCTGGGATGTAGGAATCCTTACAGGTTCCCTGGGGACCGCATGGTTCCAGCGGCGCTCTGCGGTCCACAGGACGGCCCTTCACGGTGTTTGAATTAAACAGACCCGTCCTGGTTGGCTCCCGCTAGGTTCAGCGCCCTTTCCCTAAGTCTAACAATCAGGAATTTATTGCATTTGTTTTTCTGAAACTTTTGTAAGGCTCTGTGGAGTGAAAAACTGTTAAAATTTCAGCTAGTTACTTGAGGTGTACTGCGTTCCCTCTTAAAGTTTAGTGGTCAAACGCTGCTGCCTGGAAGTGTGGGAACAATATGTGCTGGATCTGGAGGGTGTCCCTCTTGCCCCAGATACTGGCTCCCTGTGGGCTGGGAAATATCCCCGAGGCCCGGAAGTGTTCCTGGCTGTTTAATATCAGAGTAAAGTTGGGCTGGGAATGTGTTTTTCATCAGTGCCTGCCTCTCTAGAATGCCTCTGAAGGTTTCCCAGGTGCCTGAATGCCCACCTAAATCCTTTTACTACGGTGGAGCTGAATATTTCCTGAAAGGAAAACATAGCAGGGATTGTGCTGATGCAGCTTTGCACTTTTGCGTGTGTAACCATTTTGCCAGGCGACCTTTAGCCGGGAGAACCTAGCCGAGAGGTCCCTGCGGTTTTGCATTTCGGCAGAGTGGAGCATTCATGTGGAGCACCTCCCTGTTCAATTTTGCAGAGATTTTTCTTTCTGAAAAGAGACCTCACAATCAAGACCAGCACTAATTACTGTGTCCCCCTCAGGGAGTCCTTGTGGAACCAGCAGCCTGCTTTCTACCCTTCCAACATTTTGTTCCTAACAATTAAGTGCAATTTAGATTCCTGAACTGAGCCTGCTAAATACTTCAGCATTGCTGCCTCCTCTCCCCCTTTGGGAGAAATGAAGCACAGTATCAGGTGAAAACAAGGGCAGTCTAATCCCGTCTGGTCTCATTTCACAATAGAGATGTTATGTACAGATGAAGCGTGAGCAGATGTTATTACACTATCTTAAATGAACTCCTCAGGGATCCAGCAATTCAAATGGCTGAGCCCTCGCAGCAGCGCTTCTGCTGTTTCCCTCTTTAAGTTTTCTAGCTGTGGACCAGTGGGCAAGAAAGCTGCAGAAAACAGTGCCTCTTTCTCCCTGGTTGGAATAAAGGTGTTTGTAAGGAATAAAAGGTCACAGTATCTTTCCTTGGCCCACAGACTGTGGCTAATTCATTTGGTCAACAAATATTAATTGAGGGTCCATGGTCCACTGTCTGCCAGGCGCTGGGCAGGGCCCTAAGAGGACAAAGGGGAAAGAGCCTGGTGTCCTGCATCTAGGAAATTGCAATCTAGCACAGGAGAGAAGGCGTATACACAAATAACTGCAGTATGAGTGAAAAGTATGTACCAGCTGCTGCATTGCAATAGAGAGATGTGTTTGTTAAGTGTTTGAATGCTACTCTTGTCTGAGCGTGAGACTGGGGCTTGAGGCATATGGGGCCTGAGTCCCATATGCCACATCCATTGCCTGTGTGGTGCTGCATCTTGGTTTTGCATCTCACCATCGCGGTTTGTAGACTAGTGGTGATTACGGTAATGACACAGAAGCACTTGGCTAGTGTTACCAACTGCATAATTAGCAGCATCATTATCCTTCTTTTGCAGAGCATTGAACACACAACCTCTGTTATCAGAAAGGATGCAATCTCTTTGAAAAAACCAGATACCGACATAGTAACAACTACATAATAACAGTGCCTTAAATGTATGTAGATACTTATAGAATAGTCTGTTATATACAGTGGTGGTTCTGTCTTGGCCACAAATTGGAATCACGGGATGGAGTTGGGGTTGGGGGGGTTTGACAGCATTCCAGTGTTCTGATTCAACCTCCAGGTAATCTGATTTAATTGGTCTGGGGTGGAGACTGGGTCAGCTGTTTTAAAAACTGCCCCAGTGATTCCTATGAACTGATAGATGGTATAGCATTTGGTCATTTATAATAGCTGTTAAGAGACAGGAGGGGAGGATATCTTTTCTATTTAAGAGAGGTTGTGACTTGTCCTGGGCCACGGAGCCTGTAGTGTAGGTATCAGAACCTATGTGAAGGTTTCTGCTTGGTTCAGGACGCTGTCCTTTACTTTCCTTTTTTTTTTTTTTTTTTTTTGAGACAGAGTCTCACTCTGTCAACCCAGGCTGGAATGCAATGGCATAATCTCAGCTCACTGCAGTCCCCGCCTCCCCGGTTCAAGCGATTCTCCTGCCTCAGCCTCCCAAGTAGCTGGGATTACAGGTGCCTGTCACCACATCTGGCTAATTTTTTTTTTTTTTTTTTTTTTTGAGACGGAGTCTCACTCTGTCACCCAGGCTGGAGTGCAGTGGCGCGATCTCGGCTCACTGCAAGCTCCGCCTCCCGGGTTCACGCCATTCTCCTGCCTCAGCCTCCCGAGTAGCTGGGACTACAGGCGCCCACAACCGCGCCCGGCTAATTTTTTGTATTTTTAGTAGAGACGGGGTTTCACCGTGGTCTCCATCTCCTGACCTTGTGATCCGCCCGCCTCGGCCTCCCAAAGTGCTGGGATTACAGGCGTGAGCCACCGCGCCCGGCCCTGGCTAATTTTTGTATTTTTAGTAGAGACGGGATTTTGCCGTGTTGGCCAGATTGGTCTTAAACTCCTGAGCTCAGGTGATCCATCCGCCCGCCTCGGCCTCCCAAAGTGCTAGGATTACAGGCATGAGCCACCACACCCGGCCATGAAGTTTTTAATTAGGTGATTGTATTAGTCCATTTTCATGCTGCTAATGAAGACATACCCGAGACTGGGCAATTTATACAGGAAAAAGGGCTTAATGGACTCAGTTCCACGTGCTGGGAAGGCCTCACAATCATTTTGGAAGGTGAAAGGCACATCTCACATGGCAGCAGGCAAAGAGAGAGAGCTTGTGCGGAGAAACTCCCCCTTATAAAACCATCAGATCTCATGAGAATTATTCATTATCAGGAGAACACCACAGGAAAGACCTGCCCCCATGATTCAGTTACCTCCCACTGGGTCCCTCCCACACCACATGGGAATTCAAGATGAGATTTGGGTGGGGACATAGTTAAACCATATCAGTGATTACATGTTTAGGATTGTTAACGTGTTCTTGATGAATCAATCCTTTTATTATTATGAGAGGACTTTCTATATCCTTGGTAATGTTCTTTGATCTGTAGCCTATTTTGTCTAATATAGCCACTTCAACTTCCCTTTGATTAAAGTCAGCAAGGGTACCTCTCTTTTCTAGCCTTGGTCTTAAAAAAAAAAATGCCCTGGTGTGGGGGCTCACGCCTGTAATCCCAGCACTTTGGGAGGCTGAGGTAGGCGGATCATGAGGTCAGGAGTTTGAGACCAGCCTCACCAACATGGTGAAACCCTGTCTCTACTAAAAATACAAGAATTAGCTGGGCATGGTGGCAGGCACCTGTAATCCCAGCTACTTGGGAGGCTGAGGCGGAGAACTGCTTGAACCTGGGAGGCAGAGGTTGCAGTGAGCCGAGATTGAGCCACTGCACTCCAGCGTGAGCAACAGAGTAAGACTCTGTCTCAAAAAAAAAAAAAAGTGTGTGTGTATATATATATATATATATATATATATATAATCTGACAACTTTTGTTGACTTAAAATTGAGATATTTAGACTATTTACATAAATATGATTACTAATATGGTAATGTTTGAATCTGTCATCCTGCTACTTGTTTTCTGTTTCTCCTACCTATTATTTGTTCTGCTTTTCTTTTATGTCCTTTTGCCATTTGGATTGAATACTTTTTATTATTTCATTTTATCTCTCTTGTTTGCTTATTACCTATAATTCATGATTTTAGTGGTTGCTCTAGGGTTTATACTATACCTCTGTAACATCATAGGCTACCTTCAAGTGATACTATATCCACTTCATGAATACCACGAGAGCCTTATAATAGTGTTATGGGATCTTTGGGGTGTCCATTTTCTGGCTGGAAACCTCTGTGGCCAGTGGCGTCTTTGCCTGAGTTCTTGTCCTGTGTCCAGGAATAATGAGGTATGCAGACAGGGGAAGGGTGAAGAAGATGAAGATAAGTTTTATTAAGTGTTAAACAGCTTAGAGGAGACCCACAGTGTCCTCCTCTCTGTAGGCAGGTCATCCCGGCCTCTGCTGCTCTCAGCAGAGAGGAGGCCCTGGAGAGGGTAGTTCCTCTCTGCAGCTGGAAGTCCCAATATCTCTGCAGATCTCTGAAGCTCTCAGCAGAGAGGTTAGCTTCTCTGTGCAGCTGGTCTCTTGTGGTCTTCCCATTCTCTCTGTCCTCTCTCTTGCTCTGGCTGAACCCGGAAAAGCCCTTGGAGGAGAGGAAGTGCCTGCTGATTGGTCCATGGGTGGCCATGGGCGGGCTGCAAGAGGCACCATGAGTCCCCATTCCAGTCTGTGGGACCTGCAGCCCGTCCCCAGCCTACAGGCCCTCCCTGGCCTGAAGGTGAGGCCTTACTGAGGACCCACCCCCTCTGCCCAGGACTTTGCCTCCTGCTGCCATTCAGGGCCCTGGAACTCCTCCCCAATCCCGCTCTGAGAACAGAGGTTGGGGGCCAGGAGAGGAGACAAGCCAGGCAGCCAGAACAGACACTCCTGAGCCAGCAGGGATGGGAGGGGGGCTTCCTATGCCCCCAAGGGTGCAGGCCTTAGAGATGCCTGGGTCCTGTGCCTGGGAGGGTGGCTACAGCTGCCTGCACTCAGGGAGCTCCTGCTTGTCCCTGGTTCCTGCCTGCTTGGTGGAGTGGGAGGCCCAGATCTGCAGCCCTGGATGGCAGCTGCAGCTGTACCCCGGGCGGGGGGCAGATTCTGCCTACTCCTGGCCCCATCCTAGAGCACAGGGAAGCTTGTATCTACAGCTGCAGTTTGGGCTGCTGCAGTGGCACCCAGGGAGTTCCCACGCCAACTCCCATCTCTCTCTCCATGAGAGTGCAGCCCCAGCCACGCCTCCCTGCTGCAGCCAGTGTGATGGTAGCAACTGCTGTCATCAGTAGTATATTTCCTTTTCTTCTTTCCTGAACTTTGTGCCATTTCATCAGAAAATTTACTTTTACGTATGTCATATGTCACATTACACGATTGTTTAAACAGTTAATTATGTTTTGATGAGCTTTAAATAGGAGGAAAAACTCATACATTTACCTGTGTAATTAACATTTCTGGTGCTCTTCATTTGTGGGTGTAAAGCCATAATTCCATCTGCCATGTCCTTTTTGCCCAAGCACTGTCTTTAATATGTCGTATGTGTCAGCTGGCATTTTTTTTTTTTTTGGCTTTATTTGTGTATCTTTTTTTTTTGTTTTTTGTTTTTTTGTTTTTTTTACATATTTTAAGAAGTTTTTGGTTCACTTTTATTTTTAAGAGCTATTTTTGTTGGGTACAGAATTCTAGATTGACAGGTTTTCTTTCAGTATTTTGTTTTATTTTATTTTTATTTAATTTTTTTAATTTTTAGGTTTAGGGTGCATGTGCGGGTTTATTATATGGGTAAGTTGTGTGTGGGGGTTTGGTGTACAGATTATTTCCTCCCCCAGGTAATAAGCATAGTACTCGATGGAGGTGATTTTTCAGTCTTCACCCTCCTCCCACCCTCCACCCTCAAGTAGGCCTTGGTGTCTATTTTCTTCTTTGTGTCCATCTTTCGGTATTTTCTATTACACTGCTGTCTTCTTACTTACATTTTTTAGAACAATGAGAAATCTGCTATCCTAATGGTTGGTCCCCTGCATGTAACGTGTCTTTTGGCCCCGTGGTTGTTTTTAAGGTTTTTCTCTTTGTTACTGGGTTTAAGCAATTTGATTATTGTATGCCTTATGCCTTGGGGTAGTTCCTGTCACATTTCTTGTGCTAGACATATATATAGACACACACATATATATATATCTATATAGACATACATATATATATCTCTATATATAGACATACATATATATATCTATATATATAGACATACATATATATATCTATATATATAGACATACATATATATATCTATATATAGACACACACATATATATATATATTTTTTGAGATACAGTTTCGCTCTTGTTGCCCAGGCTGGAGTGCAGTGGTGCGATCTCGGCTCACTGCAACCTCCACCTCCTGGGTTCAAGCGATTCTCCTGCCTTAGCCTCCCGAGTAGCTGGGATTACAGGTGCCACCACTATGCCCGGCTAACTTTTTGTATTTTTAGTAGACACCATGCCTGGCTGAGTTTTTGTATTTTTAGTAGACCGTGTTGGTCAGGCTGGTCTGGAACCCCTGACCTCAGGTGATCCAGCTGCCTCTGCCTCCCAAAGTGCTCGGATTACAGGTGCGAGCCACCGGGCTTGGCCAAGAAATTTCTTGAGTTTCTTGGATCTGTGGGTTTATAATTTTCCTCCTGGTTTGAAAATGTTTCAGCCATTGTTTTTTCAAATATCCCCGCTTCCCTGCCCTTCTCCGTCAAAGTGCCCGTTACACGTATGTTATGTTGTTCAAAGTTCTCCCACAGCTTACTGATGCTTGTTTATTTATTTATTTAGGTTGTCTCATCTCTGTGTGTTTATGTTGGGACGTTTGTACTGTGATGTCTTCAAGTTCATTCACCTGTGCTTCTGCAGGATCTAATCTGCCAGTAATCTCATCTAGTGTATCTTGCATCTCATATTCTTACGTTTTCTTTGATTTGGATCTTTTTATGTTTTTCAGGTCTCTACTTAACTTTCTAGCATACAGAATAGTTATAAGAGCCCTTTTAACATCCTTGCCTGCTAATTCCAACATCTCTGTCAGCTCTGGGGCAGTTTCAGTGGATTGATTTTTTTTTTTTTTTCTTATTGTCAGCCATGTTTTCCTGTCTCTGAGTGCCTGATAATTTTAGACTAGATAGTAGACACTGAGAACCTTCCTTGGGGCTAGGTATTTTTGTGCTGGATATTATTTGTATTCTTGCAGGTATTCTTGAGCTTTGTTCTGGGTTGCAGTTAAATTACTTGGGAAGAGTTTGATTCTTTTTGATAGTAGTTTTCTGATAGGGTGGGTAAGACAGGAGGAGTATTTAGTCTAGAGCTAATTATTTCCCCCAGTCTAGAGTTAATTATTCCTCTCTAGTGGGCAAGATCCTTTGTTTTCCATGAAATCCTCCGTGAGTTTTGAGGTTTCCTGGTCTATCAAATAGGCACTCTTTCCAGCTCTGTGTGAGCACTGGACACTGTTTCTTCTAATCCTGTCCGGTGGTTCTTTCCCCAGCCTAGTAGCGTACACATACACGCGCACACACACAGACACGTGTGTGTGTTTGGACTCATCAGTACTCAACTGAAGACTTGAAAGGGACCTTCTGCAGGCAGGTGGGTCTTCAGAGCTCCTTGCAGTTCTCTGTTCTGTGGTACTCTTGTCTAGCAAACTCTTGCTGCCTGCTTCTCCCTGGACTCTTAGTGCCTTCTCCCCAACCCAGGCAGTACTCTGGGCTCAACCCGGAGTCTCTCCTCCTTAGCCACGTCCTGGAAACTCACTCAGGGCAGCAATCTAGGGGCAGTTGTGGAGTTTGCTTTGTTCTTTCTTGTCTTTGAGGTATCACCATTCTCCATTTTCTGTGTAGTGCCTTAAAGACATCTTTTCATGTATTTTCTACAATTTTTGGTTACTGCAAGTGAGGATAAATCCAGTTCCTGGTGCTACATCAAATCAAAAGAAGAAGTTTGTAGATGGAGTCTCGTTCTATCACCCAGGCTGTAGTGCAGTGGCACAATCTTGGCTCACTGCAACCTCCGCCTCCCGGAATTCAAGCGATTCTCCTGCCCCAGCCTCCTGAGTAGCTGGGACTACAGGCACGTACCACCATGACCAGCTAATTTTTGTATTTTTAGTAGAGATGGGGTTTCACCATATTGGCCAGGCTGGTCTCGAACCCCTGACCTCAGGTGATCAACCCGCCTCAGCCTCCCAAAGTGCTGGGGTTACAGGTGTGAGCCACCATGCCCGGCCGTATAGATTTTTTTTTTTTTTTTTTTTTTTTTAGCTGGAGTCTCACTCTGTCATCCAGGCTGGAGTGCAGTGGTGCAATCTCAGGTCACTACAAGCTCTGCCTCCTGGGTTCACGCCATTCTCCTGCCTCAGCCTCCCAAGTAGCTGGGACTACAGGCGCCCACCACTACACCTGGCTAATTTTTTGTATTTTTAGTAGAGACTGGGTTTGACCGTGTTAGCCAGGATGTTCTAGATCTCCTGACCTCGTGATCTGCCTGCCTCGGCCTCCCAAAGTGCTGGGATTACAGGCCTGAGCCACTGTGCCTGGCCGATATTTTTTTAAAAAAAATAAAAATGCTATCACTAGCTTAACATTATTTTACCATATCTTCAACACTATATTACTAGCATTTTTCCAGGATTGCGTCTTTATTAACATACATATTTTCAACTTTCTTATAAGTCTTTAGACAGTAAAATGTAAAAATCTTAGGCATGCAGCTTAATGACTTTAAATACGGGTACCCCTGTGTAACCATCACCCAGAGTGGGAATTCAAACACTTTCTCCACCCAGAAAGCCTCCTCATGCCCTTTGTAGACACTACACACACACCTCGAGGTAACCATTATTACTTCTATTAAGGTAGACTCCCTGCTTGTGAACAGTCTGTAAATTGGGTCAATCACTGTGTACTCCTGCACCTGGCGTCTCTCAGTTAGGGTAATGCTTTTGATGTTCATCCATGTTGTTACACTGGTAGTGGTTTGTGCTTGTATATTCCTGAACAGTATTCCATTGTATGGATATACCATAGTTATTTTTATCTGTTCTTATGATGGGCATTTGGGTTATATAAAGCTGTTATGACCATTCTTTCTCTTGTGGACATAGGCTTTTATTTCTCTTTAGTGTAAATAAGAATGGAATTGCTGAGTCATAGGATAGGTGTATGTTTAAGTTTATAAGAAATTGTCAAACTGTTTTCTAAAGTAGTTGTACCATTTATTCCACATTCTAAATACCATTTTGTCTTTTCAAAGAAATTTAATTATTCCAGTGGGTGAGTAATGGCTTCAGTGAATCCATATGGATATTAGGTTCTGATAGAATACACGGTCACATATCAGCAAATAGGTATGATTGGTGCTTGCCTCTAAAAGCAAATTGAATTCTTATAAGGTTATCATATAGTGGTGAGCCTTGGCTGTGTAAACATGAATAGGTAGCTGAGTGGTTAATTTTCCCAAGTGCTAATGCTTGTAATTGTGTTTGAGAAAGAACCACACGTGTGTCACAGGCTGGACTGTCTCTTCTTCTGCAGAAGAGCTCAGAGAGGCTCAACAGCTTCGTAGTGATTCTGGAACACCTTTGAACCAGGAAAGCCAGTTGACTTCCTCATAACATAATTGTGCTGTTTTGCTAATTAATTTTTCCAGAATAAAAAAAAAAGGGTTGAGAGTCTAGAAGTGTGTGTGGATTACTTGGTCCCAGAAGTGGGTGGCTCTGTGGCTCAAGTCTGGAAGGGAGTGCATTTTCACGTGGTGATGTTGGTTGATGTACTGTTTCTAGGTACTCCATGTGGGGATGAGTTAGGCGAGAGTGAACATCCGTCTAGGACTCTGGAACTGGGAATGCTAACAGGGTATCCATGGGTCGTCTTGGGACCCGAGACACCGAGATGGTTTCTTGTTCTCTGTTCGCTTGGTGAAGTTCCTGTTTTTGCTCTTTACAAATTCCACTAGATTTATTATCTCCCGAAAAGGAAAAGAAGAAAGAAACAAACTATGAGATGAAACGTTGACAATGTCTTCCTTTACTTTTTCAGCCAGAAGAATTAACCTCAAGTCTGCACACTTTTAAGAACAAGGCCTTTAAAAAATCCAAAGTTTGTGGAGTTTGCAAACAAATTATTGACGGTCAAGGTATTTCATGCCGAGGTAAGTCTGTGTTTATGATTCTCTTGCTGATTAATCCAAAGCAAAACAAACAAAAAACAAAACCAAAACTTTTTTCCCGGAGTTTCCGAAAGTTAGATCATGGAATTCCCCTTCTTAGCTTATGTATCCCCCTCCCCCCATCCCCTTACTTAGCAGGGGCCAACCGTATTTACACAGATATGTGCTCATGAGGACATTTTTACAAAAAGAGCAGAGTTCCCCGATGGGAGAGGAGGCAGCAGTTTGTAAATTAATAATTTATTCTCGGGTCTGCTCTGAAGTGTCAGTAACTCAGGTTATTTAGTTTGACTTTCAGATCTCTTACTCAAGTTTGCAAATGAAATTTTTCTGTTTTTAGAATTTGGGTTCATTTTGATATGGCCCCTTTCAGATTCTGTCATTAAACTAAGCCACCAGCTTTGGTACTTGATATTTAGACATCAAGTAATGAATGGAACTTGCCAATTCTTTTTTGTGACTGCGCATTCATAAATCTAGTAAGAGACGTGTGACTGTAATGAATGTGAGAATGGTGGGGGGCAGGGACTGCTGGGGGGACCAATGGCGTACACCACACAGAGGGAGTCACTAGGAGGACGAGGCCCTTGGAGAGTGCTGGGGCTGCTCTTTGGGGTCATTTCATCTGCAGGGTTGGAGATTTCCTCCAGAAAATGTGCAGAGTCTCAGCCTGTAGGCTTCTGTGCTGTTGGGACCTCCCCCTCGGTGCCTTCCTCCCTGCAGACCCCCAGCAGGTGGTCCCTGATGACCTTTTTAGAGTAGGGTGCCTTTGGTGGAAAGATGCATGCAGTCAAACTTTAATGGGTTGAGGATGTGACCAGGGGCCTCTAAGGGGCTCTTGGGATTCTTTTACAGTTCAAAGGCCTGAGCCTACGTGAGAAGACTCGGGTGCCCCTCCTATGATTCGGCCCCTTGGAGAAGTCAGTGCTGAAGAATGTGTTGGATGAGTGCTGGGTACCTGCCACCCTGGTGTCTAAGTAGAAGCCAAAGACCAGGGAGCCATCTGTGTAATTCATCTGGATCTGCATCCAAGGCAGAGAACAGGAGCTATGGTGTACTCTGAGCTAACTGATATGACATCCTGTGATTCAAAACTTTTTTTTTTTTTTTTTTTTGTTTGAGACAGGGTCTCACTCTGTCATCCAGGTGGGAGTGCAGTGACGTGATCAGGGCTCACTGTAGCCTTGACCTCCTGGGCCCCAGCCATCCTCCCACCTCACCGTCTCCAGTAGCTGGACTGTAGGCGTGCACCACATGCCCAGCTAATTTTCTTACTTTTTTAGAGACAGACTCTCATCATGTTGTCCAGGCTGGTTTTGAACTCTTGGCCTCGAGTGATTCTCCTGCCTTAGCCTCCCAAAGTGCTGGGATTACAGGTGTGAGCCACTGTGTTTTAAGCCCATATTTGCAAATGGCACTGCACTGGGTGATATCTTGGTCATCTGTGAATGCCATGGCCTGTCACTGGCCATTCCCCTGCGTAACTTGTCCAGTTCAGGAGGGCCATATCAGCCAAATGTGGTGGCCCTTTGTGTTTGGGGCCTGCAGGTGTAAGGGGATGGGAAATTGCACCGGTGCTCTCGGACTAGCGTCCTCCATCAAGCTTGCTCTAAGATGTCTGTGGGCAAATATTGTGGCCTCTCTGTGTCCCACATGTCCTACAGGGTCCAGTAGGGGCTTTGCGCCTTTTCAGGAACACGGCAAAAATAGAAGCCCAAGGAGTCTCTCCATCTTCGAATGTCATTCTCATAGAAATGCTCATATTTTAAAATTTTGGTCTCTAACTTTGACTCCCAAGTGTGAAAAGAAGGAAAAGGAAAGTCGTGGTTGAATTGGAACCATGAAACCAGCAGCCCAGAGAGCCTGGGAATCAGAGCTGTCAGGGCCTGGTGTTGATCCGAGAGCCTTGGTCCTGTGCCCG
This sequence comes from Macaca mulatta, assembly GCF_049350105.2. Classification (NCBI taxonomy): domain Eukaryota; kingdom Metazoa; phylum Chordata; class Mammalia; order Primates; family Cercopithecidae; genus Macaca; species Macaca mulatta. The sequence continues at coordinate 81,080,954 of NC_133408.1, forward strand.
TGGAGCCACTGGGCGATGTTGGGAAAGCTGTCATGAGCAGCATGGCACCAGCAGGGACACCGTGGGCTTGTTTTCCGCTTCCTCACCCTGTGATGACATCTCTGGCAAAGTTGCACAACCAAAGGTTCCCCATGAACTGACTTCTGCCTGTCAGGTGCTGTGTGGGGACAGGTCTGATTTAGGAGCAAAGGCGGAGGTCAGACAGAGCTGGGTCCTGGTCCTGCCCCTAACAGGGGCAAAGTCTCCTCACTCTGGGTCTAGGACTTAGGGTAAGGGCTGCTGCAAGGGCGGAAGACAGTGCACAGCCAGCGTTGTGGCACTTAGTTTTGTTACTGGTGTTGGGATTGCTCTCAAGGAAACCCACTGTGGGTAGCTTCACGTGGCTGATGCCGCATGTGTGTTTGGTTAGCCTCTGCATCACACATCCTTGAGGTGTAATCCAGTGAGGGAGCTCCTTAGACACAGAGGCCTTTTGCATGACTTACCACAGTGGCTTGGGCTGCATTGCGTTGGTTATACCACTTGAGGAGTAATTTTTCCTTTGTACAAACGAGAACTGAGTTTACTGAGGAGTTATCTCAGACATCCTTTTTAGTACTTCAGTATTCTGTTCCTGCCATTTAAGTAGTATTGACTATTTTCTTTTTTTTTTGAGACGGAGTCTCGCTCTGTCGCCCAGGCTGGAGTGCAGTGGCCGGATCTCAGCTCACTGCAAGCTCCGCCTTCCGGGTTTACGCCATTCTCCTGGCTCAGCCTCCCGAATAGCTGGGACTACAGGCGCCCGCCACCTCGCCCGGCTAGTTTTTTGTACTTTTTTTAGTAGAGATGGGGTTTCACCGTGTTAGCCAAGATGGTCTTGATCTCCTTACCTCGTGATCCACCCGTCTCGGCCTCCCAAAGTGCTGGGATTACAGGCTTGAGCCACCGTGCCTGGCCGACTATTTTCAAAGTGAATAGAACCAGTGAAACAGAAGAGCTTGCAGAAAGCACGGCCTCCATCTGTGAAACGCGCAAGTGCGTCTTGGACAGCTGGGAGCCTGTCTTCTTTCTTGATCTTGGAGGATCATCGTCTTGGTGCCTTCCTGGGTTGGGACTTGAGTCTCTTCCTCTGTCCTGCAGTTGCACACACTCAAAAGGGCCAGGGAAGGACCCCAGATTGATCCTCTGGTTCCAAATGAACTCTGTTTTGTGGCATTTTAAATTTGTGGTGTTTGAAATATTAGGGAGGAGTGAGGAGGCCTGCCAGAAATACTAGGGAGGGGTGAGGAGGCCTGCCAGAGTGGTGTGTATGTGCCTGAGTGTGTGTGAGTATGTGGGTGCAGTGCATGCATGCGTGATTGACTTCATGCATATGAGGACATGCAGTGCACACACCTGTGATTCCACGTGTGTGCATGTGTGCATGCGTTTGCGTGAATGCATTTGCTTGAGCACACAGATATTCCATGTAGTGAGGGAACATGAGAGCATCCCTCCTGTTCAGACAACTTTGTAGAGTTCAGCTGCTCTATGACGTCCATTATCTTATCTTGAGGGAGATAGAGACAGAGAAAACGTGCATGCGCACAGGAGCTGCTTTTGTTCTTGAAAGAGAAGAGAATAAATAGTGCTCTATCTGGACAAGATGTTCAACAGGCTTATCTTGCTGTGTGTCATCTGGTTGTTAAGGAAGATGCAGTAAGGCATGCTCTCTCCAGATAACGGTTTAAATTTCACAGGCTTTTTGCAACATCCAGGCACGCGTGAGAACAAGGCCCAGTGTGGTGGCCCTGTGACCCATCTATTGGTTTCTGTTGGTATTGATGCTTTCCCACCTCCTCTTGGAACTCTCTGGAGTTCAGCTTCGGTGTAAGGCAGTGAGACACCTAGAGCGTCACCTCCGAGGATTCGAGGCCCACCTTGGCCTGGAGGACCCCGCATGTACTCAACATGGACAAGCAATAGGGCTGCCAGCACCTCGTGCAGCGTTATCTCCTGTCCTGTTTGGCTAATGCTCCTCTACTCCAAGAAACCCAGTGTAGCACTGGTTTTTCTTATTGGTGAAATAGATTCTTGGTCAGTGGAGGTAACAAGGGAAAAAAAAGGCACATACATTTTTTTATTCCTTGAAGAAAATCACTCATGGACAGCTATGATGTTAGGTGACTTCACCCCTCTTCTCATGCCTGGTTTATCCCTCTCTTCTTCACCTCGTCCTCCCCCACAGCTCACTTTCCACCGCAGGGCCACATTGCTGCTCTCATTGCCTTTTTCAGACTGATTCCTGTCCAGGGGCAGCCAGGATGCAGGCGTTATGGGCACACAGACACCTGCTCTCCCTGTGTCCCTGTCTGTGGCTCTGGGCCCCTCCGCTGGGATGGGATGTCTTGCTAGAGGCAGTAGAAAGAGATCAGGATGTGGGTTCAGGTTCTGGGTGTGCCACTCACATCCTGGGCAGTTTTGGACATTAGGTTTTTGCGAAGCCCATTTTCTCAACCCTAAAATGGGCATGAAAATGCAGACCCAGTGGTGCAGAGTTGGGAGTCAGGGAGGGTTGTACGTGAAAGAGCCTGGTGTGCCAGGCCAGGGAGGCAGGGCAGGACCACCGCCTCCCCAGCAGACAGCTGCTTCGTGCTGGCAGGTAGCGCTGCACTGCACCGCACCCTGGATGTTCCCCCCCTTTTCAGAAGGCGCTGGTTCAGCTTCTCCCCAAAGAGTTGCCCTGAGCTTGCTGGCTGTGAGTGCTGGGGGTGGTGTGGTGAGTCGTGCTCACCTTTCCAGCCTGGGTGCATGCAGTGCAGGCATGTGTGTTCTTGTGTGTGTGTGTCTGAATTCCTCCCTCACTCCTTGCTGTCCTCTTATCAGTTCCGTGTGGTGAAACTCTTCTGCCTTGAGCCCTCTGGCCTGGTGGGCTTCAGTAGGGACTGTCCCCATGGTTCCCTGGGTCCTTTCTTTGTGGTTAGTGGTGGCAAGCAGCCATTTGCTCTTTGCAGAGAGAACTGGCAGAAGCTAAGGATGTGGTAGGCTTGGGAAGCTGCATGTCGTGTTGAGTTCATGGCAGGAGGCCCATTATCAGGAGAAGGAACGGGGAGCCGACCCAGATGAAAGAAACCTTCCCCTTCTGGAGGAAGGAAGGCCACCACCCTTCAGGGAGCACTTGCAGGCTCCATCCGCGAGGAGGGACCCCCAGTCAAGGCACTTGGTGGAGGCATTGGGAGGAAACAGCAGCCATGGGCATCATTGGAGGCAGAGGCATTCTGACTCAAGGGACGCGCCCACCTCTGGTTTCTGGTGCTGTTGGCTTTAGAACGTGGTGAGTGTTGTGCCCTTGGGCGTGTGTGCACTGAGATGCTGAGGACTTCTCCTGTTAGAGAAGTGTCTGCCTTCGTCTTTCTGTGGGATAGTGTTTTGGAACTGCCCCATGTGTGCCCTGTGTTACGGTCAGGATGTTTGTGTCTCCCCGGAATTCCTATGTTGACATTCTAACCCTCCATGGGATGGTGGCATTAAGAGGTGGGGCCCTGGGGAGGTGATTATGTTATGTGGGTGGAGCCTCATGGGTGGGATTAGGGACCTTATGAAAGGGACCCTAGAAAGCTTCCTTGCCCCTTTGGCTATGTGACGATGCAGTAAGGAGGCGCCATGTACGAACCAGGAAGTGGGTCCTCCCCAGACACCGCATCTGTGGTGCCTTGACCTTACTTAGACTTGCAACCTCTAGAGCTGTGAGAAATAAGCAAGTGTTTATAAGCCACCTAGTTTGGGGTAATTTTTAAATGGTAGCCCAAACTGACAGAGACGTCATGTTTTTGTGCACATAACTCTAGGAATTATATTAATAAACAATAGAAACTCTTTCTAAAAAACATACAGGATTCCATATTTCAGAAGTCTTTTAGACATGATTGTTTTCATTAGCTTTTTCAGTTATGTTAATATGTGTGCTAGAGACCAAGAGGTGTTCGAGGATGCTCCCAAGCCTGAGGTGCCGTGGTCTGTTGAGGCCAAGGTGCCCTGTGGACAGGTGTCATGGTGCAAGCTGAGGCAGCTGAGATAAGCCCCCATCATCAGAGCAGGAGTTCTGGGGGATGGAAAGTTACACAGAGGCTGGCCTGGGGGTGTGGGTGGGGCTGACTACCAGTGCAGAGGCTTACGACTCAGAGGCGGGCAGATCTGAAATGTGTTAGGGAGACACACCAGGGAATGTCACCCGTCGAGAGCCCTTGGCCTTCAAAGGCTGCTGATGCACGGAGGGTTTAGTTTTCTAACTTAATCCAAGCAACAAATCTATGATCCTGCTTGCCTCTGAGGAGGCAGGGGGATATGGTGTCCCCATTTTTGGGGGGCAGGCATCCCATCCCTGCTGATACCTGTAACCCAGATCCAATGAATGGGAGAGCCCCTGGCCAGGCTCCGGCTCCCAGCCCTACCTGCTGCTCCGCCCTTGCTGGCCTTCTTCCTGAAGGCTGGGCCCCCATCTCCATTGCCCTGCAAACCTCCCATTCCTCCTTCCTAACCCACCTTCCCTGGATCTGGCCCTTTGTCTGCCAGGCTGGGATGCCTTTGAGATCCACTCTCCTGTTTGCCTCTCCGCGCCTTTCCTGTTTGTACTCAGAGAACAGCTCTGGGAAACCGTAAACCATCCAGTGGGAAGAACCTGTGCCTGCATCCTCATGGTGGCCCTTTTGAGGCTGTGCCTTCCTTATTTGGTCTCTCCTGACTCCCCCAGGTGCTTTGAAAGGCCGGCTGCACAGGGCTCATTTTTGACCTTTTGTTGAACGGCACTGCTCTGTCTGCTGCCCCTCATCCTTTAGGTTTCAGCTCAAGCGCCAGGTCCTCAGGAAGGTGCCTCCCTGCCCTGTCACTGTGTCCCCTAGCATCTGCCCTTTTCCCTCTGGTACTATCCAAGGCCAGTGACTAGCTAGCCATCCGGATGTTCACTGGGGCAGTGATTCTCTGCCCTCAGCTGGAGCCCAGGAGGCATGAGGGACTGGCTCTGTGTTGTTCACCAGGTGCCCGTGCACAGAGCAGACACCTCCGTCCCAAAGTGGAGTGCTGTCTTGTCTTGCAGGGTGAACCCTCACCAGCACACTTTTACTGAGCAGGTGCGGTGGCTGGTGCATTGCGATGCCCATGGTGATGAAGGCTTCGAAGGGCTCGGAGTCTAGTGGGCTGGAGTTGTGAGCAGCAGCAGGATCCTGTGTGAGGAGTGCTTTATCAGAGATATTTGCAGCCTCCTTGGGGGCACAGAGGAAGGACAGGCAATTCTGGGAAGATCGGCGGGGCAGGGAGTGTGGACATTGTCAGGATCATGGAGGAACTTGCCAAGTCCTGATCATTTGTTTATGAATCTGTATACTCCCCTGGGCTGACTGCCCCTGCTATGATGTGATGCACTGCTGTCTCTTGGGTATCCTGAGTCTCAGCAAAGGGCCTACAACCCAGTAGGTGCACAGGGAATGTAAGCTGCATGACAATCCAGATGAATTTGTGCCGATAAACACCTGGCTCATTGATCAGTTCTTCTGTGGCAAATCCATGTGAAATGGCTGCAGATGTTATTTCCAAAGTTCTTTCCAGAACGATTGGAGGTGGTGAGTCCCTCACCCTGAGGCCAAGCCCAGCCCCACCCTGGGGTTGACCCCCACCCGGGCACTGATCTTAGCCCTCCCATCAGACTTTCCCCATCCGAAGAGGTGGCAACATGATGTAACCTTCCAGAAGCTCCAAAGCGGGAGGAGGCGCCCAGGCCAAATTTCATCTGAGTAATTTCTGGTCAATGGTGGTTATCCGATGGGAAGTAGCACTTCCCTGTCTCTAAATTCTGCTCCCCTGTTGCAATGCATCGCCTTTCTCAGCCGCCTCCGCATGGACTTTACTCGTGGATTTTGACTGAAATCCTTCCTGTTTTCTAACTCTGTGGCTGGGAAGACGGCCTGGACCCCTCCCAGATGTTTCTCAATGGTCTGGGTTGTCAGGATTTGAGGTTTCTGCATGCCAGGGATGTCTGGGTTATGTTAGTTGATTGTGCTGGTGGATTTTGATTTTTAAAACTCACTGAGCAGTGTAGTCAAGCTCATAAATCCAAGTATTTGTTTTGCAGTAACTGTGATCTGGAATTTTATGTTAAGTTATGGGGTTGTTTTCTGTTGGTTTATTCAGATGGATGTAATGCTGCTCTCTGGGTGCTCAAGGTCTGCCTGGGCGTGGCAACTTCTGATTCCACGTCATCGAAGCCAGGGACGGGGCAGTGCTGTGCTTCAAGGAGCCAACGCGGGTATCAGCAACCCTGGGACACTGGCAGACCTGAAATGTTAAGAAATGTGAGGAGCTCTGTTCAGAGGATGGGGTCGAAACCTGGCCTCCACGTGACTCAGCCAGGCGGCCCCTAACCTAGGGTGAGCGTGGACAGGCAGGCTCCCATATCACCCTCGCCCCTCCAGCCGGCTCACTGTGGCCAACATGCGTCAGGCGCCTACTGTGTTAGCTGCTGGTCACCCACACACAGGTGGACAACTCCCACCAGGCTGCTGGGCCAGTGAGGGACAAAGAAGTTCTGGACAGTCACAGCCGTGTGTGGGGGGGACCTGGGGTTCTTGGGAGGGTGCTCCTGGTTTACATGGTGATGAGTGGCCCCACTGCTGGGGTCTGCTCACACACCGAGTGAGGTGGGGGACTTGTTTCCTTCCAAACATGTATTTGAAGTAGACAAGTACTTAAGAGGGTTTCCTGAGTTAGACTTCGGATGTTTTTGAGGGATCGGTACCGTCTTCTTTCTTTCCTTTCATTTTGCAGTATTCTATAATATGATCCATTTGAATATCTGATGGAGATGCAGAGACATTTTCCTTTCTACACGTGACTTGTGTTGGGGGGGATATCTTAAATGGGGGGCATATTGACAGCAAGGTAAAGAGACAACAAGGTGTGTCCTTTACATAGATTATGTAAGTAATGTTAGGGATGGGAGCTGCCTCCCCGAGACGAAGCAGCACGCCGGGCCCCAGTGGGTCTCGTTGTCTCTGGGCTTGATTCTTCGGACTGTGAAGTGGGCAGTGAGGCCTGGCTGGCCCTGCTCACAGGCTCTTCGGAGGAACGTGTGAGTCAAGGGACGTAAAAGGACTCTGTCAGCTCCTGTATGTTTCATCAACAGTAGTCAGTGCCACAGCCGATTCAGTGTCCTATTCGTGAAGATTAAGGCCACCTTGATTGGTTTCTGAGAGGCTCAGAGGTTAAGCCTGTGATCTCCAGAGCCAGGCTGATGTGAGTTCAGACCTCAGTTCCACTGCCTCCCTGTGCTTCAGTTTGCTGGTCTGCCACATGAGGACAATAACTGAAACTCATCGAGGGGTTGTGTGAGGATCAGATTCATGTCTGAGCACGTGAACCGTGCCCATATGATAAGAATCCCTTGAGGGGGATAACAATGATTGATTGATTGATATTCTTTCTTGTAGAGATGGGGGTCTTACTGTTGCCCAGGCTGTTTTCCAACTCGTAACCTCAAATGAGCCTGCCAACTTCGCCTCCCAAAGTGCTGGGAATTCAGGTGTCGGCCACTGTGCCTGGCCTCAACGATTATTTTTCGAGAAAATAAAATCATATTATGTGGAAAGAATGAGAGAGAAAGAGTAAAACCAATTATCTGGGGATAAAAACTTCAAGAGTTTTAGGGGCTGTTGTCTTGAAGTGTGGTTCAGTGTTCTTGGGCAGATCTGGCGTGGGGAGGTGAGGATCTGTGAAGAGAGTGAGAACAGCAAATAGATAAGAACGTGGAGATGGCCGCCCTGTGACATGGGCGGAGGCACCTTGCGGTGACATCGAATGCTGCCTGTGCCGCGCGGGCACACAGAGAGGGCTGCTCTCGCTCGAATGGGAGCATCTTGAGCCTTATCCCCATTCCTGGGCTGGTGTCCAACAGAGGGTAGTCTGGAGGGTTTGACTTCCCTTTTGGGAGGCACCTGGCTGAGGAAATGGTGCTGTGGGAGGCAGGCTGGGTGCAGCCAAGAGCCTTGGGGTCTCCACAACCCCAGTCAACCTGCCACAAAGGCCTGTTGTGCAAGTACTGGAGTTTGTGAGAGTGACTATCTTGGTTGACTGATTCTTGATTGATTGATTATTGATTGGTTGATGCCCTCAACAATTAATTTTATAGTGTCTTTTGGGTGCTGGCCTCCCTGAGGCTGTGTGGCCCAGCGCCCTGTCACCTTCTCACCCATCTGCTGCCATTTTTCTTCTTGTCCCTTCAGACTTTTCTTGACCTCCGATACATAAATGAGTGTGGAACCCTCCCTCCACCTTTAGGCTCCCGCTGCACTTTCCTGGAGTTACTTTCCTGTACCTCAGGTCATCCTGATAGAATCCACGGTTCCTGTTGATTTTCCTTTCCTCTTGCACTGCAGTGTACATTCATGAACATTTTCTGTGTTTCCAGTCGTATCCAGGTCCAGATCAGGTTCTGCCCTGTCGTAGGTGTCCAGGACATATTTATAGGCTTACAAAATGTTTCAGTTGTGGGTGTTAATGAATACCAGTGGAATTAAGGAGGGAATAAAAGGTAGAAGTATTTAGTTTGGTGAGTATTAACTTGTGGTTAGCTTTGCAATTTACAAACATCTGGTTTGTCGGAGGTGGTGAAGGTCCCTGTGGGTGAGTTCTTCCCCTTCCCTTTCCCGACGAGACTTATCTGAGGCTTGCCCTGTGGGTAGCCTTCCTGGGTAAAGATTGGTAATGACACCTTTCCTCTAGGTTTCTTTTGTCAAGAGTGGGGCTTCAGGACGCTGTGGCTGGTGGCCCTGGTAAGATGAGTGTGATTTGAAGAGGGGCTTGTGGAGACCATCCAGGAAAACAGCACAGCAGAGTTTCTGTTGCAGGGTTGGGCGCTCTTGTCTTCAGTCAGTGTTGGCCAGGCGCCAGTAGGACCATAGAATTGGCACACCCCATGACACTGTGAAGGAAAAAGAGCCTGTGTAAGTATACCAGGCTGAATTGGGATACAACACATGAACTAGATTTTTGTTTGTTTGTTTGTTTGTTTGTTTTTGAGACGGAGTTTCGCTCTTATTGTCCAGGCTGGAGTGCAATGGTGTGGTCTTGGCTCACTGCAACCTCCGCCTCCTGGATTCAAGTGATTCTCCTGCCTCAGCTTCCCGAGTAGCTGGGATTACAGGCGCACACCACCATGCCCGGCTAATTTTGTATTTTTAGTAGAGATGGGGTTTCACCATGTTGGTCAGGCTGGCCACGAACTCCTGACCTCAGGTGATCCACCCACCTCAGCCTCCCAAAGTGCTGGGATTGCAGCCGTGAGCCACTGTGCCCGACCCACATGAACTAGATTTTTATTTGTGTGTGTGTGTTTATCTTCACAGGGAATCATTTTAGCCATTGCTCTTGTCAGCGTATTAGGAGGAGTATGGACCTGGCCCAGCTCCTTAACATGCTGCTGCATGTGTAGATGGGGCACTAGCAGCGTAGGGGGTGCTGCTTACTGAGTTGGAGCCGGGAGCTGGTCTGTGGGTGTAACTGGGCCAGAGGCAGGATATGGGGACGCTAAAGCTCATTGAGTTGAGATGGGGTCCTGACAGTCACTGCAGGTGTAGACAGGCAGAGGCAGGATGGGAGGACACTGCTTGAGTTGAGATGGGATCCTGGCAGTCACTGCAAGTGTAGATGGGAGCCCGGCAGAGTCAGGGATGGGCTGCTCCACAGGAAGCTGTGGCCCTGGACAGTTGCACCCTATTTCTGTTCCTCAGTGCTGTGATCTTTACAATTTGTATGTCAGAGTAGTTAATCTCTAGGATTTTCTCTTTCTCAATAGACTATATAGATACCACTCCCCAAATCGACAGTTTCATAGTGTTCTCTACTTATAATTCACGTATGTCATACACATTTGCATTTTGATTCCTTTGTGTACATGTTATCTAGAGACAACAAGGTATGTCCTTTACATAGATTATGTAAGTATCATGCATCACAGTGATGTGACGTTTTGGTAGAGGTGTTCTTTCTTTGGCTTATTTCTGGGGAAGCAGCAGAGCATGGTGGAGGTGAGGTGGATGGTGGAGACAGCCTGCCAGTGTTCCTGCTCTTCCTCTTTCTGCTTAGAGTCATTGTGAGGAATAGCAGAGTAAATACACATGAAATACAAAGAACACTGGGGAGCTCTAGAAAGTGTTCAATGGTGTTAGTAATGACGATGGTGATGATGATGTTGTTAGTGATGGTGATGAGGGTGACAGTGGTGATGCTGATAATGATGTTGTAATTGATGGTGATGATGGTAACGATGATGGTGATGGTGGATGATGGCGTAATTGATGATGATGGTATATTAGTGACGATGGTGTTGATGGGGATGGTGATGATGATGGTGTGATGTTGGTGAAGATGGTGATGGTGATGATGATCATGATGGTGATGGTGAGTGGTGATGGTGTAATTGATGGTGATGGTGATGGTGTGGTTGATGGTAACAGTGGCACTGTGATTATGTTGACAGTGGTGATGATGGTGATGGTGACGATGCTGATGAATGGTGACAATGATGGTGATGATGATGGTGATGACAGTAATGATAGTGCTGTGACTGGTGATGGTGATAGTGGTAGTGCAGTTGATGGTGATAGTAACAATGGCAGTGGTGACGACTGTGATGATGATGTTGATCGTGATGATACTGATGGTGATGATAGATGGGGAACAGTTAGGGGCATATTCTGTGATGCAGGCCAGTCTTTTTACCATTCATTTTCTGGCTCATTCTTGGACTTTCAGGTCCTGACTTTCACATTTTAACCTCCTAGTTAAATGCAAATTGCATATGTGGTTAAGTTGGAAGAAAACACTTCATGTTTTAAAAACTGTTATATTAACGTGTAAGGGCCCTATTATCTCTACTCTTGGAACTTTAAGTAAGGGAAAGAAAAGATAGAAATGACATTGAGCAATGGGGTTAAGTGTCCAGTTGTGGTTTTTCTTATACTGCTCAAAACCTGGAACTTTAAGTAAGGGAAAGAAAAGATAGAAATGACATTGAGCAATGGGGTTAAGTGTCCAGTTGTGGTTTTTCTTATACTGCTCAAAACCTTGTTGGTGTGCCCATACCATCAGTTAGGACTCAGAGGCAACCAGTTCTCACTATATGTCACTGAGTTCCCTTGGGTGGCCTAGCATGGTCCAGTTGCCACCAATATCCCAAACTGGTTGTATTTCACAGAGGACAGAGGAAGGTGCTGTTATGGGTGAGTCTTGGCATTCTGGAATTGAGTAGATTGAGCCCCCAAAGTTACAAGTTTTGTGGGACTTGGTCCCTGGAAGAAGGTAGATCCAGGGAGGATCCAAGGTCAGACCATGCGGAAATGCTCCCCATTTGAGAGATGGTTTTCCGGAATCTAATAGTGATCTAATAGAATCAGAGAGACTAGCATGGAATGGGACAGGTTGGCACAGAATAAAGAAGTGCTGCACAAGAGAGACAGCTGTAGGGAAGGCCCAAAGGAGATGAGAGTTGAGAAAGGTAGCAAGGAGAAAGGAGAAAAGAAGCAAGGAGAAAGCTGAGAAAGGAGACCAGAGGGAAAATGGGATGAAGGGAGTTTTGTAAGAAAGGTTTGGTAATGGGTTATTCCACTTGGTTAACCCAACATTATTAAGCACCTGCTAGGAAAGAAAGATGAGAGTTTTGTGTCCTGTCTTTGAGTCCATCACAGTCAGCAATACACTAAGTGATTACAGATAAAAGTTTGGAGATAGATGGGCAGGTTTGTAGGTGTGTGTTTTTTAGCACTTGCTTTGGGCCAGGTGCAGTATTAGGACTCCAGGAGAACACGGTAGTTATTTAAGACTAACAAGGCAACAATGGGGTCACGGGGCCGAGCAGTGAATGTGGGCATTGGGCAGGCCTTGTCTGGCGGTCCCCCGCTGTGGGTCAGTCACTCCCCTCCTGCCTCGTGGAGCCTGTTACTGGGACACAGAGAGGCTGGCAAACTTGACAGTTGAAGCGAAGAGAAGGAGAGGGTGACTCACAGGCTTGTTTATAACTTCGTCAATATGTGTGGAGTGTTGTATAAAAGATTCTGACAACCCTGTAAGACAATGGCCTGGATTCCCAAGGCTCGTGGAGACGTTGTGAAGAATAGCAGTTCCAAGACAACATATAAAAATGTTGGGCGTTTGCAAGCCAGACAGCTCTGGGCTGTAACTGCTGCAGCGGGAGCCAGGATTCTTAAACATGAGTCTGGAAACCTCGTCTGACAAGGGAGCTGATGTGTGATTTGCAGACTGTCAGCTGTGGAGCTGAGTGTTCAGGCAAAGCCATGAGAAGGGGCCTGCCACACACCCGCTCAGATGCCGGAGGGTAAGCTGGGCTGGAGAAGGGACAGGCTCTTCACAGGAAAATGCTTTTGGTGGAGCCTACTTTCATGGCATGTCATCGACTATCTCACTTGAGATTTTTCAGCTTTTCAGTTTTGCAAGTTGATAGATGAAAAGTGATGTCTCCTTTTTATTATGTTTTTCATTCATCTGGTGATTACATGAGATTGAACATCTAAAAAGATACAGAAAAGCTGCCTGCAGCATTTTCTGTTTACTTAGCAAAATAGCCTTTCAAATCCTTTGCTCATTGCTTATTTAAAAATTATATTATTTTAGGGTATGGTGAGGTGGCTTATGCTTATAATCCCCGTATTTTGGGAGGCCGAGGTGGGAGAATCTGTTGAAACTGTGAGTTCGAGACCAGCCTGGGCAACAAAACAAGACCCTATTTCTACAAAAAATTTTAAAATTGGCCTGCACAGTGGCACGTGCCAGTGGTCCCAGCTACTCTAGAGGCTGAAGCAGGAGGATTGCTTGAGCCTGGGAATTTGAGGCTGCAGTGAGCTATGGTCATGCCACTGTACTCCAGCCTGGGTTACAGAGTGAGACCTCATCTCTAAAAAGAAAAAAAATAAATAACATTTTGAAAATTAAAAAATTTAAAAATCAGTTTTTTTTTTAATTTCTTTTTTTTTTTTGAGACGGAGTCTCGCTCTGTCACCCGGGCTGGAGTGCAGTGGCGCGATCTCGGCTCACTGCAAGCTCCGCCTCCCGGGTTCCCGCCATTCTCCTGCCTCAGCCTCCCGAGTAGCTGGGACTACAGGCGCCCGCCACCTCGCCCGGCTAATTTTTTTGTATTTTTTTAGTAGAGACGGGGTTTCACCGTGTTAGCCAGGATGGTCTCGATCTCCTGACCTCGTGATCCACCCGTCTCGGCCTCCCAAAGTGCTGGGATTATAGGCTTGAGCCACCGCGCCCGGCCTTTTTTTTTAATTTCTAAGAATTCACTACATTATGAATACTAAATCTTATATGTGATATTAGGCAGAACTTTGCCAATTTTTAATGACGTTTGTCCTCAGAAAAGGTCAGTTTCTTATCTTTCCACTTTGTACATTGCAAACATTCCAGTCAGTTGCTTATGTAAGTTTTTTCATGGCCTGTTTGTCACGCAAAAGTTGTAATGTTTGGTTTCTTCCGATCTACTCTTTTCATTTAGTTCATGCTCTTGTTCCTTGTTTTAGAATGCTTGCCCTTCTCCAAGGTCACAAAGATGTTCTCTGATATTTTATTCTAATACTGATTTCAGCTTTTCCAATTCTGAATCAGTTCTATGATTGATGCATCTAAAATTCATGGTATTTATGTTATTATTTTATGATGTTTTTCATGGAGTAACCAGTTTTCCCAGTTTTATTGTCTGGCTCCTCCTTTCTGTCTGAGTTGTGGTGTCTCTCTCCAGTGTCATGTTCTCTCCTATGGATGAGGCCACCACATATATCTGTCTTTCACAAAGTTTATTTCATGCATCACAGAGCGCTATATATCTGTTAGCCTTACCTTTTACAAGAACTTTCACATGTGAAATAGTTTGAGATCATAATTTTTCAGTAGCTACCTAATATTTTGTGTGTGTGTGTATATATATATAATTTTATCTTTTTATTGCTTAGGTAAACTTTTTTTTCATGGCAGAGAGGAATCTTGGCTATCACCCTGTTCTACTCCTAATTACAGAAGGGGAAATGGGTGCCAGAGGGGACATGACTGGCGCGGATCCTTGGTGAGGGGCTGGAGTGAGCATCAGACTTTCAGCTCCTGAGGCCCCTGGACATCTGCTCCTGGTCCTGGTGTGTAGCTCATGGTAGATGTTTGCTTTAGTGGGCTCACACATGTGGAGCTCCAGTTCTTGCACCAGGCACAGAAGAGCCTTTGCACACCAGCTCACTGAGTATTCCAGTCCAGCTCTGGGAGGTGGGCTCTGCGCCCGTAGAGCCGGGCTGGCAGCTGGCGTCACTGCTTAACCTGCTCTGCCTCCCAGAGCTGGCAGCCTCTGCTCTGTGCTGCAGTTTGCTGTTCGTACAACGGAGCGAGAATGTGCCTTTCTTCCTGGTCCCTGTGGGGACAGGTGGAACAAGGCGTCTAAAGTACGTGGAGTTTTGTGGAAGGCACGGTGGCAGCCAATAATGGGCTGCGTGGATGGAGCCTCTCCCAGTCAGCAGGGCATGTGTCTTTTGCAGGGGGAGGTGCGGCGGCTAGTGGGCTCCCAGCAGTGTGCCTGGGCTCCAGTTCTGCACCCTGAGTTCTCCAGGTTCCTCCTATGGGTCCAGCTCTGTGCTCAGAGGGGCAAGTTCCAGAGGCTGAGGCATTTTCATTCTCTTGCTTCGTTCATAGGAGTGGGAAGGCCTTCGCCAGAAGCCCGTGGGAGAATTCACTTACCTTTCTATTGGTCAAAATTGGGTCCTTACCCCATTCTGAGAGCCTCAGGCAAGGAGAATGAACGGAGTTGCCCTCGTGCTGCGGGTCTCAGGCACCCACTGTTAGGGTCCCAGAAGACCCTAAAGGGCTCCTGTCGGTGTGGTTTGTATTCATCACGATTTATCCTATTAGAAATAGGAAACTGATGAATATCAAAAATATTTAAGTCATTTAAAAGCAACGGTAATGAACCAATTATATGTTAAAATGAACATAAGCTTAATAAAAAATGACTGTATGTTTGAAAACAACAAAGCGAGAGGAGGAGCATTGTTTTGTGATTCTGTTATGCAGCCTTAATCAAGAGGCTGGTTCCCCTGCATGTAGTCTTTCTGCAATGTTTGGTTTGAAGTGTTGAAGATAATCTAGCCCCATAAACATATCTACTTGGGAAAGGAAGCATTTTAACAGGCTTTTCAGGCCATTGTAGATATTCCATTTTGATTCTACACCAAAACTCAAGTGACAATTGCTTAAAGTTCAGTTTCACTGTGGAATCTGAAAGTGTATTGGTAGAGTTTTTCCTACTCTGTTTTATTAAAATCCACTGGCCTGTCTTGCACACCAAGTGCATCTTTTACCCAGTGTGGAACACCACGCACTGGCTATTTGGAAATTATTGGTCTACTGACAGTTACTCAGAACTTTGAAATGTTGACATATTTGTTATACAGTCTCAGGAAAATCCCCACATTTGTTAATATTATTGTTGATTTAACAGAAATGTCCTAGGAGTTGTTAGGCTCTGGTGATGGGTACAAGTCTTTTTTTTCTTTTTTTTGTTTTAGACAGTGTCTCACTCTGTCACCCAGGGCGCGATCTCTGCTCACTGCAACCTCTGCCTTCTGGGTTCAGGCGATTCTTGTGCCTCAGCCTCCCAAGTAGCTGGGATTACAGACATGCATCATCATGCCCAGCTAATTTTTTGTATTTTTAGTAGAGGCGGGGTTTCACTGTATTGGTCAGACTGTTCTCAAACTCCTGACCTCAAGTGATCCGCCCGTCTCGGCTTCCCGAAGTGCTGAGATTACAGGCATGAGCCACCGTGCCTGGCCTGGTACAAGTCTTCTAAAATTCTAATTTTCACTTGAAATCTCAAATTTTGACATGGGTTTATGATGACAGACTCACTTCATTTTTGAGAAAATGACAAGCACTCGAGTCTGAATAACCACATTTTGTCTGCTGGGAGTTCTTTCAAATAAAAATGACATTCCCTGAGAAGGTGGCTAGTTTAGCTGACAGCTCACACAAGTGCTGTTTCAAAAAGGAGATGGGTCCGTGTGGCTGAGGGTCAAAAAGAACACATACATTTTGTCTTCCGGGCCTGTGTGCTTCGGAGATGGATTTTGGTGTGAAATTCTTCCACTGTTTGGAGCCTCCCTTGTGGCCAACACCTTCACAGCCCCGAGTCCCTAAACGGTGATCAGGTAATGAGGTCTCCACAGCGCGTGGACCTCCTGGCTATGGGCTTCTGAAAGCATACCTGGAACAGGTCGGGATTGGGACACAGTTGTCCTGCCCATGAATCCTCAGTCTCATCTCACATTAGTAAACCAGGTGAAGGTAGGTAGCTTCTTTCCAGGGTGTGGTGGAAATTTGCTAATACCCATGCAGTTCAAGCTTTTAGGTGCTGAAAGTATCAGCTGCCTGTCACTCCTGTTAGTGCTGCTGTTGTGAGACCCTGGTCATACACAACAGAGACGCTGTCCCTTGATGAGCTTGCAGCCCATTGGGAGAGATGGACACAGGGAAATCATCATGATATGACAAGCCATGATGACCTGCCATGATGGGTCAGTGGCACAGAAGGGTGTGAATTCAGGCACAGAGGCAGCTGAGCTGGGCCCAGGAGGGGAGGTGGGTGCAGGATGGCGTGAATGAGGAGCTGGGGTTGGCATGGGCAAGGTTAGGGCAGACTGGGGTAGGGCAGGCAGGGGGACGTCTCCTGTGGGTGGCAGGATAGGAAGCTGGGCCTGGGCACTCTTCTATTCATACTTTGTAATATGTCAGAAAGGCAAGGAGAGTACGGCTGGATGAAAACACTGAACTTGATGTACAGATGGGCTGGAGTCCCATCTTCATGGACCATGGCTGCCGCCTTGACTGAGACATCCTTACAGTTTCTCCCCGAGAGGTGCTTGCGAGGAGCAAGTGCAGTAACATACAGGAAAGTATCTTGTATGCTGCCTGGTGCAGTGCTGACCAGAGCTGGGCCACAGATAGATTGACAGTGGACTTGCTACTCTGAGGATTACCCATGCTCCTGGCAATCGAGTATAAAGTCTTAGTCTAAACATTTGTAAAACTTTGAGGGTCATTTGTCTACATACCAGAAACAATGGCCATTCCTCTGAGGATTGCAGTCTTAGCTGATGGGCAGTTTATACGATTTCACTATGATAATTGAATTTAATGATTTTGCCCTACGATGCGGATGACTGTCTGGTGGCCGAGGTAGGCCACCCACCATGGATGTATCATACCAGTGCCACCCTTGTACTGACCAGGGCCCTTTTTTTGTGTTGAGTTGGCATGTTGCATGACAAATGACCCCCAAAGTTAGTACCTTAGCATAACAATAAGAATCTGTTATCTCCCACTATGTCAATGATCAGGAATTTGGGACATAGGTGACTGGGCAGTTCTGGTTCAGGGTCTCTGGAGAGGCTGCACCATCTGAAGGCTTGGTTGGGGTTGGAGACCAGCTTCCGAGGTGGCACACTTCTATGGCTGGGAAGCTGGGGCCAGCTGTTGGTGGGAAGTCTCAGTTCCTCTCCGTGGGGGCCTCTCCCGCTTGAGTGTCCTCACAACATGGCATCTGGCTGTCCTCAGAATGAGTGATCCTGGAGACCAGGACAGAAGCCATGATGCCTTTTAGCCACAAAAGTCACACAGCATCCCCTCTGCCAGGTTGCACTGTCACACAGCCCAGCTGATTCACTGTGGGAGGGGGCTACACACCGGCATGGGGGCCATGAGTTGAGGTCACCCGGGCCATCTGGAAGGCTGACTGCTGCGTGATGTCATGGTCCTGTGACATGCTGGTAGACGTGTGTGAGCAGAATTCTTTCCCTGACTCTCACTCAGCCAGAGGCCAGAGGCCTGCCCACCGCCCTTCTCCTTATCTCAGTCCTTCGTGCTGGCCTCTGCCGGGGATGGTTTCTGTCCGGACTTTTACTCTTGTGTGGAAGCCCCTTGTTTCCCAATGGCGAGTCTCTCTTGATTTGAAAATCACTGATCACCTTTGTGTGTTTTGCCCATTAGAAGGTGTAGGATAAATACATGTCTTTGGGAATAATCTCACAAACCTCAGAGGCATAGAAAGACAATTCAGCAATTCAAAAAAATAGATCATACAAAGATAACGACCTAGCTGTAACTACTGGAGTTCTTTTTTTTTTTTTTTTTTTTTTTTTTGAGACGCAGTCTGGCTCTGTCGCCCAGGCTGGAGTGCGGTGGCCGGATCTCAGCTCACTGCAAGCTCCGCCTCCCGGGTTTACGCCATTCTCCTGCCTCAGCCTCCCGAGTAGCTGGGACTACAGGCGCCGCCACCTCGCCCGGCTAGTTTTTTGTATTTTTTTTAGTAGAGACGGGGTTTCACCGTGTTAGCCAGGATGGCCTCGATCTCCTGACCTCGTGATCCGCCCGCCTCGGCCTCCCAAAGTGCTGGGATTACAGGCTTGAGCCACCGCGCCCGGCAACTACTGGAGTTCTAATAACTGCTAGGCAGTGGGCAAGTGACTTTATCTGTTTCATCCTCATTCAACCCTACACAAACCTTTTTGACCTTTTGTCGTAGAAAACAGAGTGCAGGAGGGGGAGTGAGACATTGATTAAATTCACAGGGCGTCAACACGCAGAGCTGGGATGTGGGGCCCCTCTCTCTGACTTCCGAGGCCTTGGTCTTCAGGTTCCACGCACTTCTCCCTGTGGACATTACTTTCCAGTTTCAAAGCAAGGTCCCTTGAAGGATTCCATTTGACCCATAATAGCTCCGTGGGAGGAAACAGAGACCCAGCTAGAGGGGCAGAGCCTGGATAGGAGGCTTTGGTCACTGTTCCACAACCCAAGTGTCTTTCCCTCCTCTCACAGCTATCTCTGTGGGCTGGCAAACGTGAGGGAAGGGAGGTCATGTACCTGACGCTCCCTTGGAGCTGGCACAGGAGGCTGTGCTGGGATTATTCGGTGCTGTTGCTTCATTTCTCTTTCCCTGTCTTGCAAGGCCTGCCTGCAGCATGCCTGTGGTGGTCACGGGGAGGTTTATGCCTCATCATCACAGCTGCAGCCCCTGGGCAGGAGGGCCTGTGAAATCTGCATTGGTTCCAGCTCCGCATCGCATTGTTAGGGCCTCCGAAGGGACACAGGACTCGCTTCGTTCACACAATGACCCCTCTGGAAGGATTCTTCTATAGGAATTTAGACATGAATTTATTCTGACAGTCAGTTCTCAGGTTGGCCGGAAGTGGAAGCAGTTCCGAAATCCAGATGCACGACTTTCTCACAAATTTAAAGGCTCTAATCCAGTCTTTCATGGACACTTTAAATTCTGATTCTTAAGGGGCATTTTCCAGTTTCTCTTCTTTTTTCAGGGATCAGCTGTAATTTCTGGGCACACACGAATGCTTTCTGCTGCTGAACTTCACTATTCTTCTTTAGGGATCCAGTTTGGCTGGATGTACATATCCCTTGAAAAACCAATCTGCTCATGACCCTGCTCCCAAGACATTCCCACCTGAGCCACCCGAGCTGTTGCTAACAGACAACAATTGTAACTTGGCTCTTGCACACCATGTCCTCACTGCCTTCTGTCCACACTGCCATGTGTCATATGTAAAAATCTCCCTCATGCCAGAGAGAGGCCACCCATGGGATCTTCAAGCTAGAGGCTTTGAAGGATTGAGAGGGTTTGGAGATTTAAGAATTCTTGCTAGAGAGACTGCTTGACACACATTCTTTCTCTCTCTCTCTCTTTTTTTTTTTCTTCCAGCCTGCAAGTATTCCTGCCACAAGAAATGTGAAGCCAAGGTAAGCATTCTGTTGCTTTCCCGTGGGACTTTTTATAGCTGAGTTGGCCTTCATTGAATTATATGTGTGGGGTGGGGGGGGCCTCTTTGGACTGCAGCCACGGGAAGAAAACTCTTTAGGAAAGCCAGGGCTGGGATATGGTATATACCTTTCATCTCAAGAATAAACCAAAGAGCTTTGAAATCCACAGTTTTAATCATAGAAAATAATTCTTAAGAATTTGATTTCAGATAAGAATTCAATAGTTGTCCCCTGGCCACATCAACAGCTCCTTCTCAGTGGTACACGGTACCTGGTTTCTCACTGCCTTGTCATATTGCCTCTCGGGGGAGAGAGGGCAGGAGCAGGGAGGTCCAGGGCATTCCCCTGGCCTGGGGACTTTTCTGCCTCATGATGGAGATAGTTGTGCAAGATGGATTGGGGTTTTCAGCTGCCATGGAAACCTGGGAACCCTGGAGTAAGGTTTAGTGATGTTCACTGAGGTTTGTGAGTGCCTGGAGAGGTTAAATTGCCCGATGGCCTCTGTGACCAAAGGAGGCCTGGCTATGTCCTGTAGGGCTTAGGGTTTTGGTGAGTGGGGAAGTGAGGTGGCCTGGAAGAGCCGTGTGGGAAGTGACAGACATCCCAAGGAAGAAGCATGTGGTTTTCTACCTTGTCTTGGTGCCTGAACCTTCAGATCTCCTGGGGATGGTGACTGTACTTACGGAATCCCCAGGTATGATTTGGGTCTGCAGTCGGGGTGGCAGCAGTGTTTTGCCCCATCTACTGTTTGGCCCTGCCTATGGGGGCTCCATAGGTGTCCTGACAGGTTGTCCTCATGGCTGTAGGTCCAGGGAAGAAGAGTTTTAGAGTCTTGGGATTTTGCTACTGTTACAGACCTCATGGGTCAGCTGTTTTGATCATTTCCAGCCCTGCCTTGGGCTCCAAGTGGAAGGCTATGCTGGAAGCTGACTTCGTGTTACCATGAACTCACTGCACGTGGGTCTATTTTCCATGTGAGGACTAGGGGGGCTGGTTTCCCCGACCCTCCCGATCTCAGGCATACACAAACACACACATGCATAAATATGCACATGTGCACGCACATAAATACACATGCACCCAAACACATTTGTGCTCACACACACACATACGCGTAGGCATGCACACAAATACACGCACACATACACACAAAGTTGGAAGAACTAGACTAGTATAGCCCTATTTCTTTTTTCCCAAGATACTTTTCTTTTTAAAGTCTTTGTTATGGAGAATGCTGAGCACGTGCAGGAGCAGAGAGGATGGCACAGGGGCCTTGCTGCCCACTTCCTGAACCCCAGACCAGCAGCCCCTATGACCTGGCCACACCTCCTTGCTGGCTGCCTCTTCCAGATGTCACGTGGGTGCGCTTCTCGGGCCTCCTGGGTGCTATGTGGAGCCCTTCTGCTCTTGCTTTCCATCCTGCTCTGGAGAGGGCTTCCCCTTTCCCAGAGGAGTAGGCGTTTCTTGTTCACACACTCCTAGGCATAGCTGATTTCCGACCGTGGTTTATTTGAGGTTTTTTGTCCACAGATAGGCTCCTTTCCCAGGGTACTGTGCACCTTTAGTGGTGTGGGAGCAGTGCTTCTGAATACAGTGGTGGGTGGGGAAGATAGTGCCTTTGGGGGAGTATTTCAGACGTGGAGAGGTTCCCCCTCCCCTAGGAGGACTGGGATGTGTTGTCCCTCACCCCTGTTGTGTGTTGCCTTTGTCCGCATTGCTTGCACCTTGTGTCGACTGCAGAGTAGGATGAGGGGGTGGGCTGCTTGTCCTGACTGTGTTGCGGGCCCAGACACCTCTGAGCCACAGCCGCAGAGATGAGCCTGCTGTTGTTCCTTCCATTTCTTAAATGAGGCCTGCCGCCAGCTGCTTAAGGGATTGAATTCTTTGGTTCAAAGTGTATTCCAAAATCCTTAACTATGACTGAATATGGGATTTCTAACGGCAGCAATTGGCAGTTTGCTGAGGGATGGATAAGCTCTCATTCCTATCAGATCACAGTGCAGGGAAATATATCCGTGTTCATTTTTTGATAATACAGCTTTGAACCACAGGGGAGAAAGCCCCCGGCAATAACAAAGCACCTTCTCATTCCAAAAATATAATGCTGTCGTTGTTGGGGATATGAGGGCCATAACTCCTCAGCGGCTCCTGCAGGGCACGCGGCTAAGGGAGCGGCTCAGTCTTCCAGGAACTGAATGTGGCTGTGGCTTCTCCCACATTATTGCACTTGGGTTTTGAGTCCTTGATTACTGTGTTCACGTATATCGCCCAGTGGGCTCCTTAGACGCTGCACTCAGATTCCTCAGGCGAGTATGAAGCCTTGCTTCAGCACATACGCTTAGGTCTCGCATCAGACCCGAGACTGGGTGGTAGCATGTGCTGTGTTATACCCCCTTGACGGTGTTCCCCTCTCTGTGGGAGCACTTGTGCCTGTGTCCACAGGCTCCACACACACCCTGGAGCATGTGGCTACTGTGTGGTGGTGCTAAAGGCCACAGCTGTTGATCTGCTGCTGTCAGTGACATTGTCACAGGCTCCTCCCGTCCAGGCCCTTGGAGCCTCTTCTGTGGTTCTGACGATGTGGAGGAACCATCCTGCAGAAATGGGGACCAAGACAGCAGCTGGGGGCTCAGGCAGGGAGGCAGAGCCATCGTTGGGACATTTTGAGAAGCCCCAAAAGATTGCTGTCACTCTCTTCTTGAGCCATTGGACAGTAAATCCTCTCAGGTCAGGCCATGCAGCTCAGTGGGTGGATGGAGGCAGAGACCCGGGCTTGGATCCCAGTGGGGCTTTTTGTCTCCCGAAGACTTTCTAGTCCCCCTTGCTATGGTCTTGATGTTTGTGTCTCCCCCAGATTCCTGTGCTGAAACCTGACCCCCAAGGTGATGGTAGCTGGAAGTGGAGGCCTTTGGGGAGATGATTAGGTCACGAGGGTGGAGTGTCCATGAATGCGATTAGTGCCTTTATAAAAGGGACCCCAGAGAGATCCCTTACCTCTTCTGCCATGTGCATACATGGCAAGAAGGCAACCTCTATGAACCCTGAGAAGGGCCCACACCAGACACTGAATCTGCTGGCACCTTGATCTTGGACTTCCCGGCTCTAGAACCATGAGAAGTATATTTCTGTTGTTTATAAGCCTCCCGGTATTTTGGTATAGCAGCCCACATGGACTTAGATAGGTCCTGAGCCTCACTTTCTTCCTGCAATAAACAGAACAATGACTTTCTCTTAGCTGTTGGTTACAATACTTATTTAAGTTTTAGGGAAGTCAAATAATGTATGTGCAATCACTTGAAAGTTTGGGATTTCGGCTGTTTGGCTTCCTGGAATGCAGTGCTTATTCATTTAAGCCACATGAGCCGTGTGGGCATCGTGACTTGCTTTTTTCCTGGCTATCACTTGACTTACTGGCAAGAGTGAAAAAGGAAGTAGGAGAAGTGAAGCAGTTGTAGGAAAGCAGATGTTGGGGAGGGGAGAAGGGGGAGGAAAGGGTGGCAGATGGTGCCCCTGTAAAGGAAATGAAGGGGAGGTTCTGTGGAGCTTAGGCAAGCAGATGGAGGCACCGGCATCCCATCCTTGAAACCTGCAGCCTTGCATCATGGTGAGATGCCTCTTCCGCCTCTGCCCACTTGCAGATGCGTCTGCTCCTTAGAGTTGTGCTTTGTGTAGGGTATTGAGTATCATCTTGAATCATCAGAGGTGAAATGGACCTGCAGATAATTTTTTTGTAAACTTAAGACCCCACGTTGGGACCACACGCAAGAGTTAGCGAGGGGAACACGCACAGGAGTAATGTCGGGGAGACACCCTGCAGGGGGTCCTGATGCGCAGCTACCGCTTTAATCCAGGAAAAACACAGAACCTCCTGCCACCTGGGCTCCAATGCTCTCAGACCCCCTGGCTCATCCTCAGCCTTTGCAGCCTGGCTGCAAAGGTCCAGCTCACCGTTTCTGTCTCTGCACATGCCTTGGTTTGCGCCCTTCTTGGGTATAAAGTACAGGAGTGCTGGTGTTGCTGAGTCTGTAGAAGGAGAATGCAGCAAGAGGAGAGAGGTCCCAGGCTTTGTCCAGCCTCTCAGCTCCTGCAGGTGGCCTTGGCGTCTTCTTCCACTGTCCCGGTGCTCCGTCTGGGCAGTTGCCAAGCCAGGAGCCTTCCTCCGCTCTCCAGCTTGCTGGTTGAGGGAGAGAACTTTGTGATAGACTTGCTGCTCTTTTTAAGCTGAGACTACAGGAGGTCCTGGGGAAGTCAGCGGAACCCCCTGCTGCCCTCATCGCCTGCTGCCCTGGGGGCCTTTGCTGGGCTCTCCCATCAGGGATCCCCATGTCCTGGCTGCGGTTGATGTAGGAGCTTTGTCACTTCCACCAGACAGGCCCAGGGCAAAGACTTGGTCCCCTTCCATGGAAAACACAGGAACTAGAGTTTATGACTTCTTCAGAAACTGTCCCTAGACATTCATGCTGGGCGTCTACAGACACTCAGTGGCCTAACTGATAAGTTTTAACCATTAACTTATGTCTGGCAGTTAACCTTCATCTTCAGATCACTACTCTGCATGCTAAGAGCAGCAGCTGCCGTGCAGTGGGATACGGGACTGCTGGGTCCCAGGGACTGACTTGTCCAGTCCCCTCTCCCCATTGTCTGATGAAAAACCTGGAGACCCCAGGGAGATGAAACAACTTGCCTATTGTCATTTGGCTTCTGAGGCCCAGAATTCATGGGTGTTGCATTTCAAAGCTCTGATTTTTGCTGTTCCATGTGTTCTTTTTGGTGCTTTACCATCTTCACGTATCAGAAATGGAGCTGAGGTTTGTGTGGGTGACTCTAGCCCACCTTGCTCATATGCCTACAGAACCTACTATGCCTCTTGTGAACTCCAGCTCCAGGGCCAACTTCTCTAAAACACGGGTTGAGCGTCTCTCCCGCTTGGCTTGGGGCTCACTTCTCCTGGGCTGCCTCTCTGTTTCTCTCTCACGAAGTGATGCCTGAGAATTCTCTGACTCCCGCATGGCTCAGGCCTCTTCTTCCCCATGAAGGCTCTGCTCATCTTACGTCCGTGGCATCTTGTCCGAGACTCCCAGTCCTCCCACAAGACACTGAGCAGGGACAGTATCTCTCCCCAGTTCCCATAGCTCTTTGCAACCCTGCCGGGGCCTCCGCTGTTGCAGCTGTGTGTGTCTGTTTTGGACCTTCTCACCTGTGCACAAGGAGGGAGGCTGTGGGAGCCGCTGCTTTGCTGATCCTGAGCTCTCGGTTACTGCATTCTCTGAGCCTGTTTCACCTTCCATGTCCAGACTTTACCCTGTCTGTGGCCCCAGAGCCTCCACTCTCCAGCATCCCACCAGCTAGCTCCACTCAGCTCACGGCAGAGGCCTGTTTTTCCTGCCAGCACACAGGCCACAGAGGCTGCAGGCTCTCATCCCCACCTTCAGCAGGGTTGGTGCTCCCTGGGCTCTTGGTGGAGGACTGAATCTGGCGATGCTCATTGCCACAGCTTTTAAGGTTGGGGTGTCAGCTTTGACCTCCCCAAAAGGTGTAAGTAGTGGCCTTTTTTCATATGGTCTTCACTGGGAACGAATGATCTGAATTTGTTAGTAACAAGGACTAATAAATCCTCCCTGCCTCCCTCTCTCCCTCCTTCTTTTCCTTCCTTCCTTCCTTCCCTCCCTCCTTCCCTCCCTCCCTCCCTCCTTCCTTCCTTCCTCCCTTTCTTTCCTTCCTCCCTTCCTCCCTTTCTCCTTTTCTCGCTTTCTTTCTCTCTCTCTCTCTTTCTCTTTCTCTCTTTCTCTCTTTCTTTCTTCTTCCCTCCGTCACCCAGACTGGAATGCAGTGGTGTGATCTTTCACTGCAACGTCCACCTCTTGGGTTCAAGGGATTCTTCTGCCTCAGCCTCCCAAGTAGCTGGGGTTATAGGCGTGTGCCACCACGCCTGGCTATTTTTTTTTTTTTTTTGTATTTTTAGTAGAGACGGGGTTTCACCATGTTGACCAGGCTGGTCTCAAATGCCTAACATCAAGTGATCCACCCGTCTTGGCCTCCCAGAGTGCTGGGATTACAGTGTGAGCCACTGAGCCTAGCCAGGACCAATACATTTTGCATAACCAAAAGGAAAATCCCTGGCCCTGTGTGTGAAAGCTCTTTTGTTGTTTGTGAGTGTATCTCTTTCCTGCTCCTATTTGTACCCTCTACGATAGCTTCAGGAAGCATGGTTGCTCCCCCTGAACTCAGCTTCTTCATCTGAGCATAGGATTTTTAGGGGTGTCATGAGATACATCTCGCCTTGTTCATCCTGTGCAGAAGGAAGACCACTCAGTTAGCGCTGTTGAGGGATCTGCAGGACCCTGCCGAGTGCTTTAGATGTGCTCTGTCATTTACTCGTCACACTTCTCTCTGAGGAGGCTTGTTCTGCTCCCTCTTACAGGTGACAGGGCTGGGACTCAGCAGTTGCACCTCTTGCCAAAGCCTGCGATGGTCCTGCCCCAGCTCACGCGGCCAGCACGGGCTCTGCCTCTCTCTGCCATCTCAGTGAATGTTTACACGGGCGTCCCTCCTCCTCCCTCCCCACTTCTTGCTCTAAGGGCGGGGGCAGTTAATTTTTAAGCCAGCCAGCTCAGCAGACATTTCCTGAGTGTAGCTCTCGGCCGTGCACAGAGCTGGACCCAGATGCAGCCTGCTGTCTGCAGGGAGCTTCTGCCTGCAGCCCAACAGGACGAAGTGAGAGTCTGATTCTGCCAGATGATTGCAGGTCTCCACCTATGTTTGCCGTGTGTGTGTGTGTGTGTGTATGTGTGTTTGTGTGTGTGTTAATGTTTGACAGCTTTTAAAATGGTTTTTAAAATGAGAAGATGTTATTTTTAGAGCAGTTTCAGATTTGCCGCAAAATTGAGGAGAAAGAACTGAGGGCTCACACACATGTGCTTACGTGTACACACGCATACATATTCACACACACAGACACAGACTCTCCTGCTGTCAGCATCGCCGCACCAGAACAGCGCGTTTGTTAGAATTGGTGAGTCAGTATTGATGAGTCCCCAGTCTACGTTAGGGCTCACTCTGAGTGTTGTACATTCCATGGGTTTGGACAGGTGCATCATAAGTCACGTCCACCATGACAGTACCGTACGGAGTAGTTTCGCTGCCCTAGAAATCCTCTGTGCTGCGCTTCTCTCTCCTGCACCCCGACAGCCGCTGACCTTTTCACTGTCTTCATAGTGTTGCCTTTTCCAGAATGCCGTAGGGTTGGAATCATACATGTGTAGTCTTTTCAGATGGGCTTCCTTCACTTGATGATATGCATTTAAATTTCTTCCCTGTCATTTCTTGGCTTGATAGCTCATTTCTTTTCAGCTGAACAACACCCCGTCTTCTGGATGTGCCACAGTTTACCCTCCATTCACCTACTGAAGGTGGATGCTGACCGGTGGCTTCCATGTCTGTCTTCTTTTTTGCTAGTTGTCACTACTGTCAGAAGAACCATGAAGCGTCCTTAAATTCTGCTCTTTTTGAGGACACTTTTATTCCTTTTCCTGTAAGATCCCTTTTCTGATAGGCTGTCCTCACCAATCTTCTTTTGAGTCATTTTAATTAGGAAGTCACTTTACACATAACACCTTACTAGAGGCATGTTTGTACCTGTGTCTCTTTTTCTACTGGGAACTATTATTCCTGACTCCCAGAGTCTGGGGAGTGGCCCCACTGTGTGGATCCCGCCAGTCAAAGCCACAGCGTGGGCTCTAGGCTCACTCTCAAAGTCAGCAAGCCACATGTGGCTTTTCGTGTCAGCACAGTTACACTTTGTACAAAAGAATTAAGGTTTCTAAATCCCAAATAATCTGAGCCCCAATCGGGGGCATTGATTGTGGACTTCTAGGCCTTTCTTGGACTCGAAGGTGGACAACAGGACCAAGCCACTGTCAACTAAGGAAGTGCGTCAGCCGGGCGACGCCAGCTGCCAGCAGCTCGGGGCCTTGCTCTCTGGGGCTCTGCTGCTTGCACCGTCTCGGCATCTGCGGGGCTTTATGGTGACATTCCACAGGCTGGGAAGTCACTGGGTTCGCCATTTTACACCAGAGGAAGCAGGTCTTTGAAACTGGTGGTGACCTTTGGCCAGGCTGACGGGACCATGTTGGCTGTCTGGTTATGAGTGTAGTTCTTGCCCTGTGATGCCAGGTTTGTTTTTTAGTGCGGCATAAGTGTAAGCTTCTGTTTGTGTAGGAAGTCCTAGCCTTGCCCCAAAAAGAGGCCAAAAGAGGATTATAATCTTTTGAAACAAGATATTTGTTTTAAATAAATAATATAATTTTAAAATGTATCCTGTGTTTTCTCTGAATCACCAGTTTTCATTCCACATTGTGTTGTAACAGATAAAACAACACATACTTGAAATGAATCTGCACCTATTTGCCACATCATTTTAACTATGCGGCCTGTAACCTAATTAGCAGCTTTGCAGCCAGCATCTGTATCTGTCCCCTGGGCAGGAGGCCAGAAGGTGCAGCTGGAGGGAGAATGTGGGTCCCTGCGTCCTGCACGTGGCTCAGGCCAGGCCTGTCTGCCTTGACTCTCGGCATCTGTGAAATGAAGGTAACTTTCCATGGCACTGCAGTTACATGGGAGGGTAGGAGGCTATTGGCAAGGGCACCCCATGGCTGCAAGTGTGTTTTATTGATTAAACTAGGGCTTTTGAGGTGCCCTGGAAATCTTCTTCTGAACCCCACCTCTGTGTCTGTAGACCAGTTCTAACCTGAGAAAGAAGCTCCCCCTACAGACCCTCCATTGCTTGAGAAATAATTTGGGCAAGCGTGCTATTGGTTAAGGTTCATTCCCCACCCCCATCCCGCGGGATGTTGTTGGGTATCTGTTTACTAGGAGTCACAGGGGAGAGAAGGGACCAGCTGACCTCATGCAGCCAGGCTCTGATGACAGAGTGGGACACCCAGAGAAGATGAGTCCCCTGAATTCAAAACAGATGCCACTTTCATGGTGACAATAATGAATGTTTGAGTGACTGCCCTGACTGGGTCAGATAGACCAGGGTGGGGAGCCCAGTCCTGGAGGGAGCCCCATATAGCTCGAGGGGCGGGGGACAGAGCAGCAAGGCCAGGCATCCATGGGCACATGTCACTCC
This sequence comes from Macaca mulatta, assembly GCF_049350105.2. Classification (NCBI taxonomy): domain Eukaryota; kingdom Metazoa; phylum Chordata; class Mammalia; order Primates; family Cercopithecidae; genus Macaca; species Macaca mulatta. The sequence continues at coordinate 81,109,908 of NC_133408.1, forward strand.
AATGTAAACAAAAACAAAAGAAAAGAGCATGCGGTGAACATTTCCTGCTCTGTGTGCGTGTGTGTGTGTGTGTGTGTGTGCATGTGCTCCATACGTGAAGCTCTGTACTAGGCGATTACTTATTTTCTCTTGCCTGGCCTCTTTGGGAGAACAGAAGTACAAAATGGAAATTTGCATGTGTAGCTCTCAGAAGCAGCTTCCGAAACTTTGAGGACTCATAAAAGAGAAGAATGAATAACAGACCTGGGTCTGAATCCTGACTCTGCTTTGTCTTACCCATGTGACCTTAGGCTTCAGTTTCTTCCTCTATAAAACAGGAATTAACCCCAACTAAAAGGACTGTTGAGAACTGAATTCAACAGCTCCGCAAGCACAGGGCCTGGTGGCTTCTGCAGGAGTGCTCTTTTCCCTTTTTAATACCTTAATTTGCATCATTGTGTTAGATGTAGATGTCTACAGTGTCAGTTGCTGGAAACTACTCTTTCTGCAGTTGTGGTACTGACTCTAGCAGATTTATTTCATGAAATGTTGCCTACCGCTAGCATAAATCACTATGCATTTTATTTATTAATTGTTAAATGACAAGAAAGTATATATATTTTCTAAATCTTCTTCTGAGAATGGGATCTGCTCTTTCAAGCAAATGAATTCCATTTAGTGGGCTTAATTAGTGCCTCAGACTTAGCCTGGGCCCACCTGAAAGTGGTTCCATATGGCTAAGGGCAGAGCCGTGGGCTTAATATTTTCTGACACTGGAATCCAAGTGCCTCTTGCTCGATGCTGCCTTGGTTCTGGCCAGCTCTGTGACCTTTCCCCTGACTGGCTGCCCTTCTTCCTACTCCCCCCAGCCTCCTGCATTTGCACAGGCTCACCCTGCCTTGGCTCACCCCACGGAGGACTTCCGTAGTCCTGGCCCACATTGCTGCAGCCACGATGTCCGGGCCTAGGGCAGAGCCGGGTGCTGCAGGTGTCTCTGCCTGCTTGGTCTTGGGCTTCTGATGTGATTTCCCACAAGCCCCTGACGAGCAGGTCCAGATGCCTCCCCAGCCCTCCGCCTCCTCTCTCACCTGTGCCTGGCATTCTGTACTGCGTGTGCGTGGACTCTCCCACTCAGCCTCTGTCTGCGGTGGCCACCATCGCTTTTACGCCCGCTTCTCTTGAAACAGGTTCTGGCCGGCGGTGTGCAGATGAGGGTTTATACCCTGCTGGGGGTGCAGTGGGCTGATTGGCAGCCTTTGCTGACTCCCCCGGTGAAAATACCTCCCCTCCCCCCACCTGCTTCCAAGCTACCAGCCTGACATTAATCAGCTTGAAACATTCCTGCAAATGCCCCGTTCAGCTCCAGCACCTCCTGCCCATCAGCTCTGGTCACAGGGGAAATGTCCCTTCTTCTACACATGTGGCCCCAGGCTCTCTTTCTGCTGACTCTGGCTGCCATCTGCAGTAGCCCTTGGCCCCTTTCTAGAAGACCCCAAACTCTGCATTCCCCTGTGTGAGCTCACATCCTGTTCAGTGATTTCCTTTTTCTGACATGCTTTTCTTACTACCTATTTTTTCAGACAACCATTCAGTTTTTGAACTGCTCAGAGTCTATAATCTATGCTGCCCCCCGTTATCCCATCACCCCTCCTCCAGGCTCACTGGGGTCCTCCCCGCTCCTCAATCCAGGGCCTCTTCACCTCTGGGCTTCTGGGCTGGACAGCATCGGGGCCTCTCCCCGGCCCTGTGGCACCGTGTGCTCCTTCTGGATCACAGCTCTTCCTCACTGACGCTGACTCTGGCTCTGCCCAGGCTAGAAATCCACTTGTTATAATGTGTGTGGTTTCCTCCACTGCTTTTCCGAGTGGTCTCCCCTTACTCTTCCCTCTGCTGAGATGGAGGAGGAAGGTGTGCTGCAGTCGGGGAGCTGTGGAACTGCCTGTTCTCTTTGAATGTTTACACACCATATGCAGTGCATCTTTTTAAAATTTCCACTATGGTCATTCTTCCACATGGATGCCACCTGCCCTAGTATCTAGCAGTGTCATCTCTGCAGAAGCTTATCTCCGGGACTTTCTGGCAGTCCTGGGCCCCGGCTCTGGCTGGGAGACTGCATTCTGGCTCTGAGTGTATGTTCCCAGTGGGATCTTGTTCCTGAGGCATTCTCTCTATGACCCATTCAAACCCAGGTCTTCCAGAGCCTGAGTTCAGGCTGGGAGAGGTGCTGGGAGCCCGCCCCTGCTGGGACATAACCATCGCTGTCAGGCTAGGAGAGACCTCTACAGGCCTTGTCCTCAAGGCGGGGGCCATGGCCCTGTGCCCACCATACTTCCAGACACCCCACTCTGCCTTATGTAGCCCTTCCCCCAGACACTGCCCCCTCATGTTGTCAGCGTGTGTGTTGGTGAGTCTCAGCCCCCTAGACCACACGACAGGCGCTTAGTTGATGTGCGGCACTGAAGCCTGTGCTCTCTGGCCACCGCACCAGTGTTGCTGTGCATGTGCCTTCACGCCTCTCATTGAGACGTGGCTTCATGTTTCATGAGGAGAAGAACGTTTTTAATCAAACCGCTGGCTTTATTTTTGTGGGGCTACTTCTGAAGGGTAGATTTCCTAGTAAAGCACCCATTTCTTGTTTTTTTCAACCACATTTTTATCAGCGGAGCCAAAACCCATAACGAAGCATTCAAATCCCTGCCTCCAGATTTTGAATTGTAAAATAAAACTTGTTTTACCATGGATTTCCCCTTCCCCCCTTTTGTAAAGCAGTTAATTTTAGGCAGGGATTCAGGAAGTGCCTACTCCCATTTTCCATCAAGCACGGAAATAGCTCGCGGGGCGCCCTCTCTCCGCCTCTTGGGAGCAGCTGGGGGAGTTCATTTTTGTGTGTTTCTAGGCATTTCAACTCCTGCCTTTCTGCGCACTGTGTGTGTCTGTGCACCCTCAACTCCAAATTACCCTGGAACTTTCCGAAGCCCGCAGACTTCACTTCTTTTCTTAATGAAGCTGTGTGCAAAGATCTGGGCTGTTAACCCTCCCTTGTCACTGGATACTGCCCCCTGTTCAGAAGGTCTTTAGAATAATTAACTCACAAGGAGTGGACAGAATGGCTGAATGGTTGCAATACTGTGATGTGAGAAATTCTGCTTTCAGAATCTTCATCTGAAACCTTTTGTTTTTTCAGAAGGTTCTTTACTTATAAAAAGCATTTGGAGGGGAGTCGATTGAACCTTAGGAGGTTGGTTAGAAAACTTAGCTCTGCCCAGCAAGAGCTAGGGTGGCCCAACCTTGAACAGCGGATGGGGTCAGTAGGAAGTAGACTTGTGGGCATTTTAAAGGTAGACCTGTAAGGATTGGCGTACCCACCCGGTGGGTCAGAGGCACGGTTCATGAGTAATTCTTAGGTTTTGAATTGGAGACACTGGGCAGAGAAGAATGCCATTGGCAGGATTTTGTGAACAGGGGTGGAAGTTTAGCTTCAGACCAGCAGGAACCAGTTTAGGTTTCATGGAATATGTTTATGTGGACATTAGAGTTAAATGGAATGCCATTATCAAGATTTTGTGAACAAGGGTAGCAGTTTAGCTTCAGACCAGCAGGAACTAGTTTGGGTTTTGTGGAATATGTTTATGTGGACATTAGACTTAGCCAGTTGGCCATTTGCAGCCCAATGCTTAATTTTAAAAGATTTGATAAGTTGTGAACTCTTAGGGTTTCTCATGTTTTCCTTTCTTGTCAGCTTTCTTTAGATCAAAGGACAGTTGGTAAAACCCAAACTATTCATCATGTTATTCTTAAACACTCTTGTCAAAATGTACTTCAGGGAAAATTTCTTTGGTGCCCCCCTTTGTGGAATTTGCCATTTTCTTCTCTGAATAACTGTTGTGTTTGTACCTTTTCTTCCACTGTAAACTGAATTTCGAAGACAACTACTAATTCTTTCTCATCTCCGAGTGCCCCAAAGTGTGATATTTGACATGCCATTCTGCAATGAATGAATAAGAGGTTGAGACAACTGACCCAAAGTTTGGAGAAGTGACCAGCTCATTTATTTGTGCTATTCCTTTTCTTTATGGATGACCACTGAACATTGACTGTCAGAGCCCTGCGCTTCACTCTGGAGGGCCGTTTTATTTGAGATCCTGCGATCCCCTCCCTAGGGGTGACCACTTCCTCTGCCTTGTCATTAGCAACAGGTCAGTGGAAGCCAGGGCTTGATGTGAAGAGCCCGCTGCTGATTTCATATGGAAACTTCAGATGGCCGCAGACCCCCAAGAAGCAGGAGTTAGGGGTGGCATTAGCTGATGTCATCGCCCGAGGCTCTGCTCCCTGTGAGCTCAGTGCCGTCCTGATGACAGAGCCTCGGCTCTCACAGGCAGTGGGACCCCCTCCTGCTCAGGAACCCCGTGACCAGAACCCCGCCTTTCCCAGCAAGAGGCTGGCTTGGTTGAAAATACAGACATCTGCTTGCCTGCTCCCTGGTGGATGTGGCACCCACCCCTCATTTTAAAAGCCTCTGAAAACTGTGCTTTGTTTTAGTGTTTGTTGCTGCCTCCTTGGACCTTTTCCTTTGAAATAAGAAGAGGGTATTACAAAATCACAGGAGCAGAGGGTCATAACATTCCTGTGCTCTTCTCTTAAAGCAGAAATAAAAGCACATCTTGTTTGTATGTCTTCTGAAGAAGGGGCCTTGCCACTGGGCCTTGAAGCACAAGCACCTGCCCAGTAGGAGGTGGGCAGGTGGCTTTCCAGGCAGAGGGAGCAGCCTGGGCTGAGGCTTATGGATGGGAGGTGGGGTTAGGCAAGGGAGTTGAGCCTGGACCATGTTGGCTGCAGATGAGGACAGAGGAGAAGAAGAGATCAGGTGCGAGGAGTCCACAGTGCCAGACCCTGGAATCTACAGTACGGCAGGTGGGGTAGCCTGCCCGCAGGCAGCTGTGTCTTCCATGATGGCCTGCGCATCAGACACATGGGGCCCAAACCCAGCCTTCCTGCCACCGGCCAAACAGAGTGCTGTGGTAAGGGGCTACCTTCACTGTGGGGTTGCCAGAGCCATGACAGAAAGCCAGCGTAGGGTGGATATGAGATGATGACTCCCTGTCATTCATGAGTGGGATTAGGGATCGCTGGCACACAGTTGGAAAGGGGGCCATTTCTGGTGCCAGTAATTAAGGTCCCCATTCAGTAGGCCCATACAGCTTCTTCAGAGTCAAGTATTTTAACTTGTATGTTAAGCATGAATAAATCAAAGCAAAATCAAAAAGCGTTCCTTCATTTGCTTAGACCTCCAGTTCAGTGGTTTCGGATGTTCATGGTGTCAAGCATAGCATTCGGACGCGTCCTTCTAGGAGCCTGTAGGATCGCTCTCAGGAACTGGCTGTGACTGATGGGGCCATGCACACATCAACATGATCCCGGGCCATCTCTGTAGGATGCGACTCTTGGATTTCACTATCCCACTCAGCCCTGTGGTCCCAGGCACTGGTTCTTCCCTGCCTTCCTCCAGGTGAACAGGGCGGGGTGAGGGACATGTCTGTTTTGCCCTGGTTAAGTATTATCACGAATCAGTCTCATTGCTACAGCCTCATCATCAGAAAGTTGTCTCCGGAAATGCCTAGTCTGAACAATATGGAGTTTGTGTGTCAGGAGAGAGGCAAAGTCTGTATGGCTGGCCGAGATGGCCTTTGGTGGCTCTGCTGCTTTGAAAGGCCGTGTGGTCCCCTCTCACCCCATTCCAATCTAATAGTGTATATTTGATATAGTCTCTTTGTCAAGACTTTCCTGTGATCTTGAGGTTCACATCCACCCTGTGATGTAGTATTATCCCCATTTCACAGATGAGGAGGAAAATTGAGTTCACAGAGGACAGTCTCCGTAAATTCATCAGAGCCAGCTGGGAGAAGCAGAGGGCGTGCCCTAATTTCAGTCTCTGGATGCAAAGACGGAGCTTTTTCGGTTCTGTCCAGTCACTCTGGGGCTTGAAACAGTATATATATGGTTTAAAATATATGTTTGTTTAAAACTGAAGCTCACATTCAACACCACCACATACTGTGCACGTTCAGCCTGATGCGTTTTTCAGTGAATCGCAGCATAGATGGACGAGAGGCTGCCTCTCTGCCTCTCCACCCACTGGCTGGTGTCCTGGGTCATGTCTCCCAGCCTCGTGCTGAAGCTGCAGTTGCTCTCTGCCAGCCTCTTGCCCCCACCATCGGTGGCTGAAATCTCCTCATCTGTGACAGCTCATGGCCTCACTGCTGCTGTTTGCTTTTTCAAGTGCTGATTTCGAGCCCCTTCCCTCCACTTCCCGACACACAGCACTGAAGGATGGCATTCCGGTGCCCGGCACACTCATCTGGGCATGCTGGGGCTGTGTGCATTGCTGGGCACACTATTTCTGTTCCCTGTTGTTGCCTAACAAATCCCCTGTACCCTCAGTGGCTGAAACCAACAAATTGTGATGGATTCGTGAGTTGGCTGGGCAGTGCTTGCTTCATGTGGTGCTATCAGGGGGACAGGGTGGCCAGAAGGTCATAAACGCCCTCATGCCCGTTTCCAACGGTTGGCGCTGGGCACCTTGGTGCCCCCTTGTAGGTGTCTCTGTGCAGCCATTCAGATTTCCCTTCATTATGGGGGCTGGGCCCAAGAATGGGATGCTCCAGGTGAAGGTGGCAACTGCAGCTGCCTAAGGCCAGGCTTCGGAGTTCTGCCATATTCCACTGCTCACAGCAGGCCACAGGGCAAACCCAGGATGAGCCCAGATTCAAGAGGAGCAGGGACAGACTCTACCTCTTGATGGAGGAATGGCAGAATTCCTTTACAGAAGACCTTGTGTGATGCCACCGTCTTTGAAAACACAACCTACTAAACTAATTCAGACTATAGAATGCAGGGATATTATTGTAGAGGTAATCATCAATCTCTTCTAATTAATTAAAATGTAAATTGCTCACAAATGTCAGTGTCAGTACTTTATTACTTTATTATTAATTATAGATGGCCGGTGAGAATTGTAGGCTGATCAGATGTAGCTGGTGAGGAGTGCATGAGTTGGGACCCGGATTTTCCTTGTGGAAATGGATCCAGTAATGTTGATGCAGTGAAATCTTGGCCCTTGATATTATAATGCTCCAATAAAGAGACTGTTCAACAACTCAGTACTACCTTTTAATCTTTCTGCAGTTAAGTTGGATTTATGATTTATGAGTTTTTCTTCCTGTTCTTTTGCAAGCCACTAGCATTTTTTTCAATCACCAGATGTCCTCTTTCTCTTTTTAAAAAGATAAGGCCTAGGACTGTGGTAAGTGTCGGCCTTCGGGGGTCTGTAGACGCTGATTCTGCCTCTGTGGGCCTCTGCTGCACCATGAGATGCTTGGCCTCTCTGCTCAGCCCTGGTCTTGTAAGACAGACTCACTGCAGGAAAGCGTTCAGGCCCCCGAGCGATCCTGTCCTGTGCCCTTTGCTGGGACTTGTGTCTACAGCATGCAAGTGATCCTGAAAGTGTACTTTTCAGCCACTTTGAGAAGCCCCTGGACATTGTTCCAACAATAGGTTCACATTTGATTTCTGATCTGAGACAAATAATGGTGACATAATGGATGCAGGATACTGTGCTTTTGCTTTAAATCTACTATATTCCCTACCAGTGGTAACTTGTTTGCCTGAGGCCAGGGAAGGCCTGGCCCTGCCTTGTGGGCCATGGGCCTCAACTGGGTAAAGGTAGCCAAAGTTAAACAGCTACATGGTCTAAGTAAAGGAATAAAAAACAAGGTTCCGGAAGGTTCAGCTAAGCCCATCTGGGATAGGGGCACAACTCTTTTCTCTAAAAATTATTAGATTCCATAGAGCTGGATTGAAAAGGGAAACTGAGACCCCCAGAGGTGAGGAGAGCCGAGACCAAGCCGAGGCCAAGGACTGGGGAAGACTGGGCCTTTCTTTTTTCTTTTTACTATGCCACAAACATGATCACTAGCTGCCTGTTAACTGTAAGGAAAAATATAATGACCTGATTCCAGGAATTTTCCTTCTCTTTCTCTTCCGCTCCTGTCTGTTCTTAGCCCGCAGGCTGAGAAGGTTTAATTGCATCTGCTGGGCGGGTGTTTTCTCATGGGGATTAGAGCAGGCCAAATTGGGCTTTAACGCTTAGTGGGATAACAGAGCTTCCTGAGGAATGTGAACCTAATTAGGGATTCCAGGGTCAAGCCTGACAAAGGAGACACAGAAGCAAAGTTAGGGCAAGCTCTTGAAGGAAGGAAAGAAAGTTAATAAAGTCTCGAACGTCCTCATTTTGTACTGCCGTTCTTTGTATAGATACGCTGTTGTTTGCAGGCTTGTGTTGAAAGTCTGACCCTAGGCCTCTCTTCAACCCTCCACGGAGCCCCCTGTCCCCAGGCACCATTGGAAGAGCATCCTTGAATGATGAGTAAGGCCACCTTTGGCTTGTCAGGAGCCCCCGGCCTCACCTGGGGGACCCAGCTCCTGTTGGTGTGCCCAGAACGTTCTGTGTGGACCTGACGTCTCCACCGGTCCTATCAGACCTTTGATTGTTAGTGCTGGGGGGTTGAATTTTATTCCCCCAAATTCAAATGTTGAAGTCCAAATCCCCAGAACCTCAGAATGTGGCAGGATTTGGAGATAAGGTCTTTAAAGAGGTAATTAGGTTAACATAGGGTCATTAGGGTGGGCCTAATCCAGTATGACTGGTGTCCTTGGAAAGACCAGGACACAGACACACACAAGGAATAGCCATGTGAGGACACGGGAGAAGGTGGCCATCTGCAGGCCCGGGAGAGAGGCCTCAGGAGGAACTACCCTGCCCACATCTTCTCAGCCTCCTAGGGGAGGATAAACGGCTGTGGTGTTAGCTGCGCGTTCTGTGGTATGTTGTTACGGCAGCCGCCCCCCACCCGAGCTAAGACTGTTGGTTATCTAAGCAGATAAAACACTTGGGTCAGTGTCAGCACTGGGAATGAGCAGACTTTCCTTTTGTGATTATTCTCCTCACCCTGCCCTTATAATAGACGATAATAATGGTAATACAAACACATGAACAATGCATCCGTTTTCAATCTTAACTAATGGGTGAATTAAAGATCTTGCTATTTTACTGATCAGTAACATACAATGTAAGAAGTCAAAGCTGTGATATAACAGAAGTACCCCTTCGTAAAAGCTTCACCCTCCTTGCAACCAGGCTGCTACTTGGTGTAGAGATTAGAGAAGAGTCCCAATCCCCAATTATATCATAAGGTCCTGGTGGTCAGCAAATATTTGGCATCCGTATCTGTTTTTCCCTGGCTAGTTCAGGGCCTCAGAGGTAGGTTACCTCTGACTGGTTTTATGACTTAGGAAAGAAAATACTGCCATCTTGGCATCATCATGAAGTGTCTTTAAAAATAGTTGTTTTGGTTAAGATAAAACAAAAGGAAACTTCATTTCTGAGTCTTTGCAACTTAGAGTTAAAATTATTATGATTAAAGTAATTTTATGTGTGATAGAACTTGTGCATAAGGTGATGTCTCTGTATTTGACTTCACTCAGTGTGTTGCTTTCTCCCTTGTCTGCAAGGTTTGGCAAGGTCAGTGGCTGGCCCGTTTGTCTCTACTCAGTTTCCGCTTATTTTGCACCTGGATGCTGGTGGTGTGTGGTGGTGTGCATTTGTGGAACGCGTTTCATGACTGCGGGTTGGTACTGTTGAGCTGATCCTCCCCTCCAGAATCCTGACATGAGCAAGGTTTGCCCAGGCCTGCTTGATACCACAGTAGAGACTTCACCTGTGGACAGAATGACCTAGAGAACAAGCAGGAAGAAACGATTAGAGGAGCCCAAGCCTCCAGGCTTTCCCTATAGTGGCTGCTTGTGTAAAAGCATACTTGACACTTGAGGGTGCTCGCTTCAGTTCCTTTTTTTTTTTTCGAGACGGAGTCTTGCTCTGTCACCCAGGCTGGATTGCAGTGGCACCATCCCAGCTCACTGCAACCTCCTGGTTCAAGCAATTCTCCTGCCTCGGCCTCCTGAGTAGCTGGGATTACAGGCACGTGCCACCACGCCCTGCTAAGTTTTGTATTTTTAGTAGAGATGGGGTTTCGCCATGTTGGCCAGGCTAGTCTGGAGCTCCTGACCTCAGGTGATCCGCCCACCTCGGCCTCTCAAAGTGCTGGGATTACAGGCTTGAGCCACCGCGCCCGGCGTCTCTTCAGTCCTTACTTCATGTTTCTGTGAGGTTCTGGGAAGCTGATTCACGCGACCCACCATGACTGGAATTTTTGATGATTTGGAACAGATAGAATTAAATTTTACCTTTATTCTCTTTATACAGGATATGTATGTTTATACAGAATATGTAGTGCATCTGTTATACCCACACGGTTTTAGAGAATCTGATGGAAAAATGTCACTTTCTATATGGCTGTTTACAAAATGAAATTTAATAAGAAACAACAATAAAAGCTGAGTTCGGAGTTTTATTGTGTTCATCAAAAGGAAAACAATGTCTATCAAGCACAAGGAGAACTGAGTTGTCCTTCATTTCTCCCAGGACTCAGATCTCCCAGAAGTAAGCAGAGAGGGATTGGTTCAGGTTTGAAGAGTTGATGTCACTCCTTACTGAGGAAAGTCTGCACCTGAGGCCCTGTGTCTGTCAGCACTGAGGGTGATGGTGGTGGGACCGGTGCACCTTGGGTGAAAGCACTTTCTAAGGCAGAATGTGCTTGTTGGCTGAAGTGCTTTCATTCACTTGGGGGATGGAACTGCAGGGCTGAGCTTTGTTGTGTGTGCACACACACAAACACACAGAGATACATACAGATATACACCCACACACAGAGAAACACACAGACACACTCTCACGTCGATACACTCACATGAGGCGTAGGTGCACATAGAAACACACAGAGACACACTTACAAAACTCACGGTTTCAAACATGCACATTCATACATTCTCACAAGCACACACGCTCACACCCACCACACTTTTACACTCCCATGCACACAACACTGACTCATCCGCTCATACGCAAACTCACAACACTCTCAAACTTACACACAAAATAATACATTTTCAGATATCCACAGTAAAATATGCCTAGTCAAACACAGACACCACCACATGGATACAGTCAGCCACACTCACACACCCACACTCACCCACACTCACCCACACTCACACTCACCCACACTCACACATATGCTCACCCACACACTCACATTCCCAAGGACACAGTCATGACGTGGTGGCCAGCCTTTGCCCCTCTGCCCCTCTGTCCTGTGGACCTGCGGGTTTGGAGACAAGGTTATTGATGCCAGTGTACCCAGGCACCCACGTAGCCAGGTGTGGGGCGGGCACAGCAGTGTTTGTTTGTGGTTTCCTTGGGAACAGTTGATTAGGTCCCAGGATAGCCGAAAGCAGGCCATAAAGAGGCTCTCAAACAGGTTTCATAGAGGGGCCCTCGCCACCCACCATGGGAGGGACGGATCCCGGGGATGCCACAGCCCATGGCTTTTGTCCCACAGCCCCACAGCCCATGACCCACTGCCTTCTCTCCAGCCTTCTGTAGCTGCTAACGGGAGCTGCTCTGCCCCCTTCTTTGTCTCACTGTTGTCACCTCTTGTCACCCTAACCCCTGAGGGAGTTGCTCATTATGAGAGGGTGCAGCTCCTATCAGGAGGGGAGTCTGGAGCTGGGGCAGCAGCTGGCGTCGTCTCTGTGAGAGTTCCCGTGGCTGGCACTGGCCATCTCTGAGACGCAGCTTCTCATACACAGAGTGGGGGCTCTCTGGCCTTATTGTGAGGGCTACAGAGAAAGACCTGCAGATGGGGCACTGTTCCATGTTTAGCTGATTTGAGTCCACACATTGGATGAGCCGTGGGCCTCCCCGGGAGTGCGCCTTGACTGCCTGGTTCTTGTCTCATCCTCTCACGCCCCTGCGGCTCACTCAGCATCACGTTACAGAGCAGGCAAAGCGCAAGGCCAGTGGGTGCCCACCTAGACCCTTGGCCATGCCACCGCACACATTCCAGTCATGCTGGCGGTGCACTGATGGGGCCAGGCGCAGCTCAGAGGCTCCTGGTTAACATCTGCAGGACAGTCTCAGGGGATGCAGTGTGCCGGGACCCTCCCAGCCCTGCAGTGTTGGGTGGCTACACTGTCTCTGAATAAGTCAAACTGGCATGTTAAGAACATAAGTGCTAAAGCAGTGTCAGCTTCTTTGTGCCAAGGAAGGCCAAACCCACCTGGAGTTGGCCCCAACCCACAGTGCTTCCCTCTATTCAGTGAAAAGAGTGAAAGAACCCCACAGTGCTGGGGAATGTGTGATCAGAGCTGGAGTTTGAGGTGAGGAGAGCAAGCAGGTGTGCCTCACTCCCTTACCTGGCTCCATCCACAGGAGATACCCTCCTGATGCATGGGAGGCGGGGCAGCCTGTAGATCAGCGGAGCAGGCTCAGTGGAGAGCTGTGTGCGCTCTGGTGGGGATGCAGCTCTGCCCACGGAAGCACTGTGCTTCTGCCTCTGCTAAGGCTGAAGAACAGCAAGTGACACCTGACTGTCCAGCAAAAGCAGCTGATCGCACCGCTGCACAGTCCCCATAGGTTCCTTGGTGCTGAGCAGGCCGGCATGAGCATCCCCAGCCCGGCCGCCTCGTCCCATGGTTCTGTCTGTGGTCAGCTTACCTGCCTTAGTATGAGAGGAAAAGTGTGACGGAAATACAATGTCTTTTCAGGAACTTCCTGTCCTGGAATATGGTTTTAGCCACATTGAAGGAACAAGTGCCCTCCGTGTTCACTTGGTCATGGTTTTTACTAAATTAGATGTTTGCACTTAGAGAAACAATGAGTTTTCTCTTTATTAACAGGTAATTCTTTGCCTCTAGAATGTCCCCCTTCCCTCTGGTTGGTGTTCCATGAGCATTTTTATTTGCAAATCCACTCTCACAAAAGGTCTTTCCTGAGACATTTTTGTCTGTATTTTGTAACAGCACATATGCGAACAGACAGTAGGGCCTGTGACCGATTCTCTTGGAAGAGAGGACTAAGTTCAGTAGGATGCGAATGTGGAGGCTCAGGGCAAGGCTGCCTACCATTTGCTCTGCAGAACCTGGGAGCTGCTCACCCCCCACTGTTCCCCAGCTCACTTTCTTAAAAACGATTCATTTTATGCAGTTTCTATTACGTGAGCCGTAAGCTCTGTGGGGTTGGGGACCAGTCTTCTTCTTTTCCAAGTGAAGTCCTGGCAGGAGAAGACTGTCAGTGAAAATGTGCGGGACAAGTGATGGATGGAGTTCGGGCGTGCCAATTCCAGAGCCCCTTAGCCATGTAAGCCGTGGATGATCTGGGGCGAGATGGGACTCGGGCAGTCCCGCCTTACACAGCTCACCTCTCCTTTTCTGTAGGACATCCTGGGGCCAGGCCAGGTGGTGGGCAGTTATTGCACCCCGTCTGGCCATAGAGGGATGTGGGAACACACAGACCTGGCTTTTGGACGAAATCCTTAAGTTACTGCTGTCTTTAAAACTCAAGTTTCTGACATTGCACAGGGCTTTTCTTTTCATTGTCTCAACAAACGCATGCTTCCATACAATGAATTTTAAAAATGTATTATAGACTCTATTTTTAAGGGAGTTTTAGATTCATACAAAAATTGGACACACTCAGGCCGGGTGCGGTGGCTCACGCCTGTAATCCCAACACTTTGGGAGGCCAAGGCGGGTGGATCACGAGGTCAGGAGATTGAGACCATCCTGGCTAACACAGTGAAACCCCGTCTTTACTAAAAATACAAAAAATTAGCCGGGCATGGTGGCAGGCGCCTGTAGTCCCAGCTACTCGGGAGGCTGAGGCAGGAGAAAGGCGAGAACCTGGGAGGCGGAGCTTGCAGTGAGCTGAGATCACGCCACTGCACTCTAGCCTGGGCAACAGAACAAGACTCCGTCTCAAAAAAAAAAAAAAAATTGGACACACTCTTCTTCCTCTCCATATGTAAACATCTTCCATTCCTGTGGTACATTTGTTACACTTGATTAGCCAATATTGATACAGTCTTAGTAACCAGAGCCCTTCGTTTACATTAGGATTCTCTCCTCGTGTTGTACATTCTGTGGGTTTAGACAAATGCAGAATGACGTGCATCCATCATTACAGTATCAAGCAGAATAGCTTCATGGCCTTAAAGAGTCTCTGTGCTCTGCCTGTTCCTCTCTCCCTTCTAATCCCTTTCACTGACCTTTTCACTGTCCCACAGTTTTGCCTTTTCCAGAATGTCACAGAGTTGAAATCATACAGTATGTGGCCTTTTCACAGTGGCTTCTTTCACTTAGTAATATGCATTTAAGTTTCCTCTTTGTGTTCTCCTGCCTTCATAGCTCATTTCTTTTTGTCACGCTTGATATGCCATTGCAGGAATGCTGACAGTGAGTTTGAAAGGCAGGGGCCCTGATTCTTTGCACATTTCTTGCCTGCATGTCACATGTGGAGTGAGGCAACAAGATGCATGTGTGCGCTGAGTAGATACCATGCTTGGGGGGAGATAAGTCACACCACTCTGTTAACCATTGGGTCTCCTTGTCTGGCTGTTTCCACCATCCTGTAAGGTTTTGTTTGTGACTCCCTCTGTTTCCAAAGCCGTTTTTGTTTTGTTTTGCTTTACATGTATTTGTTTACTTATTCTCTCATGCATTCATCAAACTTTAATGTACACACATGTAGTTGAGGACACACAAATGGAAAAGGTGTATTCCTGTTGGCCAGCTGCTATGAGTGTGTAGGGGACAGCTAGTTCATGGTGGGGCCAGGGGCCCTGAGAGAGGACCCCTGTCCCAGACATCCGTCTGAGTCAGAGCCCTGGTGGAGTAATCATGTGTCCCAGACACAGGAACGACCATGTGTCACATACTCCCTAAGGACCGGACTGCGTAAGATAAGCAAGAGGCTATAAATAGTTGTCCTGGCAAGAGCCAAGGCCATGCCACCACCCACCCCAAACCACAAGGACAATTAGTCAGATCTCTGAGATTCTCTAAGATTCTCCTTCCATTGCACATTTTCAGAAAACTCTTTGAGAAGGCAATTGCCAGGGATCTGGAGGGGGCAGTGCCAGGAGAAAGCTAAGGAGTGAGGTCACTCACCAGGAGCCGAATCCTGTTTGCTGGCGCCTGGCTCCTGAGGGGCCCCCCAGAGCAGCACAATGCCAGTCTGGCCCCCTTAGTCCCTGTCCTCAGGGAGAGCTCTGTGCCTGTGAGTGGGGCCCCTGCCCTGTGCCAGCCACTCTTCTGAGCTCCTCACATGCCGTCTCTTAATTCTCACGGTGACCTTGCCCAGAAGGCACTATTGTTACCTGTAGTTTTCAGATGTGGAAACTGAGGCCCGGAGAGATTAAAGGCCAAGGTCCCGTGGCTAGTAAGTGGTGGCGATCCTTCCCAAGGTGGGGTCTTTGCCCTGCAGGACTGGTGGCTCCGTGTGCCTGTAACTAACTGCCTCTCCTGACCTTGTTTGAGCCGCCTCGCCTCCCTTGCTTTCTTTGTCTTTCCCAGGGAGCTCTCGGTCTTCAGAGACTCTGATGGAGTCAAAGTCTCCTCTCCCATCTCTTGTGCCGAATGGAATAACCACGCTGACATCGCCACATTCAGACTCTTTTCAGTTCTACTTGTAGAAATAGTTCTAGAAAAAGTGGCCCCTTGTGTAGAGAATGCATGCCCCTGGGTGAGGATGGGAGGAGTAGGGGCTTGAAGACTGCCAGGGAGAGCCTTCCACCTCCTTCTCTGGGCCCCACTCCCAAGCTCCCCAAACACGGACCGACTCGGAAGTTTCCATCCTCGAGGTCTACCAGTTCTTTGTGCAAGTAGGGGCTAAATTTTGTATCTATGAGTGATTTGCATTTTTCTTGAAGGGGAGGTCCCATGGTTTCCATGACATTAGCAAAAAGGACAGGGACTTTCCAAAAGTGAACAAACCCCTGGACTCTCTTAACTAAATCTTGTCAGTCTTGATCTGCTACAGCTTTGTGGTCGGAGTGAGGTTAGAGACAGTTTCATTCAGCCTTTGGGAGCCTGGCTTGATTATGATGCTAATTTTTTCCTGGAGAATCCGTTTGCTTATCTGTTTCTTCTGTCTTTGAAAGGTGGTGATTCCCTGCGGTGTGCAAGCCGGACTGGAACAGGTAAGCCCTTTGCATTTCTTTGGCTCCATTGTTCTGTCCTGTGGGACTAAGTCCTTTCTTGAAGCTGGGCCCTCTTTGGGGATCTTTTGGCTTCCTCTAGGATCCATGCCCTCCCTTTGACCTGTAGCTTTCATTCCCAAGGCTCTCTCTGAGGAGGTTGACCATGCTGCACTGGCCATTTGCATGGTTTTTTAGAGAAGAAGATCCGCTGTGCCTTTGCGGGAGCTGCCTTTCTATCAGTAATAGTTACCTTCGGAGCGAATCTCCCCAGGCTGAGTTTCCTTGGCTATAAAGTGAAGACAGCACAAGTCTGTTGTCTTAGTGATAAAAACCTGGAGAGTGAGGGTGCCTGGGTCGCCGGGTGGCAGTGGACAATGTCGTGTAGTGGTTTGTAGACTGACATCCAACTCTGACAAATACTGGGTGTGTGTGTGTGTGTGTTCAAATCGGATTGATTTGTAAATACAGTAGCACTTTCTGTTTGGCTTGTGATTAGGCAAATTTAAATTGCTGTCTGCTTTTCAAATGCAGCTCCTTGGAAGGTCGTGGTACCTCCTGGTGTTTTATTTGCCTCCACCCTTTGGAGCTAAGGGGGTGAATCTTTGTTTCTGAGGGCTTATTGCAGGATTCTGAGGGCTTGCAGGATAACTGAAAGGCTCACTGTGCCTAGACAGTAGGACACAGGACCCTCTTCTCTCACTGCAAATCAGAAGCGACTCCCTGGGAGGGAGATGGGAAGCTGCGTCTTGCTGCTGGGGAAGTGTGTGCAGGTTCGGCCTCCCCGGTGGGGTAGGGAAACAGGTGCGCCGTGGTTCCTCGTGGATGTCTGTCAGGTGTGCTGTTGCCCGTACTTCTCAAGCAGGGCAGGGCTTACTGCCCTTGGCTCCCCCTAGCTTCACCATACACAGAATCTGGGGTGTTGTGCTGGAGATTTGGCAGTCTTCTGGGTTGTGAGCCTGGTGACCTCCAGACATGGAAGTGGCTAACTGCCTCTGTCTTGTGATGCAGTAGGACATCCTTCCCCAGGCTCGGCCAGCGGCGCCTGTGTGGCAGCTTCGCTGCTCTGATGAAGTCGAGATCAGATCCTGGCTGCAGTGACTGGGCTCTGCTCTTGCCCCCTGCCCTCCTGAGCCTTGGTTTCCTCCTTAAGCCATTGGGCATGGGGGCGGCTCTCTAACCTCATCACTTGAGTGGCCGAGCCCTGCCCTCTCCCCCTGCCGACCTGAGCCTCAGTTTTCTCCTTTACGCAGTGGCCATAGGGGTGCTCTCTAACCTAGCTGCGGACGAAAGAAGAGGGACTATGGGCTCAGGCCTGTCACAGAAGCCTGGTCACAGGCAGGGTGCCCTTATTATGCTCCTTTTAATGCTGTCACGTGGTGTGGTCTCTTCGCTTCTGGAAGAGCACAGTATGCATTTGAGGTCATAGGAACATGAAAAAAATCTCACTCAGAAACCTAAAATATTGAGAAACTTTGAAAAACATGTTGCAGCATCAAGAGCTGAGGCCATCCGGGGTGGGCGCCTGCCCGGCCGTCCTTGCTGGCCTCAGCTGTGTCCGCAGGCCTGTGATCCACTCTCACTCCATTCTTCTGTAGCACTCACCGCCGACGGGGGGTAGGGTGGGGCAGCGGGGGGAGTGGGGGGACTTGGGGGAGTGTCTTTGCATTTGGTTTTGACAGGCTGCGGTTTGTGACCGATTTCCTCAGGCTTGTCACAGGCCCCAGGAGCCCGGGGCTGAAGCCCAGGTGGTCCCAGAGCTGTGTGCCTGTCCCAAGGCCCTGGCTGAAGCCTGTTTTCCTGGTGGCAGCTGAGGCTCTCCCACCTTGCAGACAGTTCCTTGCCCTCAGATTTGTTGGAGAGCCCTGGACATCAGAGGCACCAGAGGGCTAAAGCCGTGTGCCGGGTCTAAAGACGCGGGTTGCAGGGCTGTCAACAGCCGGGACAGGCCAGAGCCCCATCCTGGCTGCTTAGATGTTGTCACTGTGCCCCCTGGAGCCCAGGGTCCCAGAGAGGAGTCTTCAGTCTCCTGGAGCACAGCCCTCCCCCTGCATCAGGACACGGCCTCCCTGTTAATCTTTTCACAGGTGTGGTTGCTAAGCGATCTGGCTCTTCTAGCCCAGCCTGGCTCCTGCCCACTCCTCTTGCTGCTGTGTGTGTGTGTGTGTGTGTGTGTGTGTGTGTATTATGTATGTAATTGTTTTAAGTATATGAATACACACATGCATGCAGTTGTTATATGTATATGAATAGACATGCATGTTATGCATGTAATTATAGGTATACGAACACATGCTTGCATGTTATACATGTAATTGTTATATGCACACAAATGAATATGTACGTGTTATACATGTGTCAGCACATGAATACATACATGTGCCATACATACGAGTGTTATGTATGTGAATATATATATATTAGGTATGTAGTCTTTATATGTGAGTGTATATGTGTGTCATGTAATTGTTAATATGAATGTTTCTATGCATATATTATGTATATAAATATTACATATGTGAATGTATGTATCTTGTATGTAATTGTTATGTGTGTAGGTTTCGAATGTAGTTGTTAATATATCTGAGTGTATATGTATATGTGGATAATGTAATTGTTACCTGTGTGTGAATGTATGGATGTGTGTGTTTATTATGTATGTGAGTTTATGTGTATGTGAGTGTGTGTGTGTGTGTGTGTGTGTGTGTGTGCATTTCCCTGAGACGAACATGTGTGAGTCCACTCCGTACTAAGCTCTCTGTGGCCTTTTCAAATTGCCTTGACCAGATGGCCTCCAGGTGTGGTCCCTGGACCTGCAGCCTTAGCATTGCCTGGGCACCTATAGAAATGCACATTCTCAGGCCCCAGCCCAGACCTGCTGAATCAGGAACTCGCACTGGAGCCCAGTGATCGGTGCTTTAACAAACCCTCTGGCAAGGTTGATCAGCTCAAGTGTGGGAATCCTGGCTGTGAGCTGAAACTGGGGCAGGGATCAGCCTGTGGGCGTGCAGTCAGGGGTGGCCTTGGCAATGCCTGCCTTTTGGGCTGCTCTCCCCATGTGGTGGTGTGGGGCCATCCGGGGTGGGCGCCTGCCCGGCCATCCTTGCTGGCCTCAGCTGTGTCCCCAGGTCTGTGGTCCACTCTCACTCCATTCTTCTGTGGCACTCACCCCCTATGGGTGGGTGCGGTGGCGGGGGGCGTGGGGGAGCTTGGGGGCGTGTCTTTATGCTTGGTTTTGACAGGCTGCGGTTTGTGACTGATTTCCTCAGGTTTGTCATAGGCCCCGGTGGCCCCAGAGCTGTGTGCCTGTCCCGAGGTCCTAGCTGAAACCTGTTTTCCTGGTGGTAGCTGAGGCTCTCCCACCTCGTAGACAGTCCCTTGCCATCAGATTTGTTGGTGGCCTTTGATGCCAAGACACCCGGTTCCGTCACATCTTTATTTTGCATGCAGCTTTCTCCCCTGAACAGGGCAGTGCTGTCTTCCTCCTGGCGTGGAGGAGTAAATGGAAGGATGGATGTGGCAGCCCAGCCCGGCCTGAGCACTCTTCTGCCTCCCTGCTGGGTGGCCTTGTAGAAGCAGACCCTCCTATTTAGTGGAGCTCGGGTGGCAGGGTTTCCACCTGCACAGTGTGGCTTCTCAGGGCAGAAAGCACAGAATCTTTTTCTTCTTTCCTGATCCTGTCTGGGCTGAGTCTTCTGGCACTGTGATCCCTGGCATTTTGGATGGGCATGAAATTGCTTTCAGATAATACTGACATCCCTGATGTCACCTGGGGTGTCACTGTGCCCTGTGGGACCTGGCCAGGTCACCTGATAGCTGTTTTTTTTTTTTTTTTCTTTGTTACCATTCATTGAGTACCTATTCTGTCTCAGATGCCCTGCCCTCCCTCACCTGCTGGAGCTCAGAAAAGTGAAGAAACTCCCACATCACCCAGACACTAAGTGGCTTCTGTTCTCTGGGGTGTCAGTGCCCCTGCATGGCCCTCTGTGACCTGCCCTCAGACCTGGCTGCCCTTCTGCTCTGTCCTGTGCTGGAGGCCCCTCCCACACCTGGAGTTCACCTGGCACCTGTACCCACCCCCAGCGCCTGCCTTTGCTCTGTAGCTAACCTGAGGGGCGTGACCCCTTTGGAGAGGTTCTAGAATAGCTTCATCCCAGCATGTTTTATCGAGGTGAGCTGCCGGGTCTGTCAAAATTCCTGGAGTTGCACTGGCTGAGGGCATGATTGTTTTGAATCCCTTGGGCCTAATTCCCTGGTGGGGCAGAAAGAAGGCGGTGATGAACCATGCCAGTGGTTCTTGCCTGCTGGCTTCCCACGACAGGACTGTAAGGGTGTCTGTCACCTTAATGACATTATACTGTGTGAGGGTCCTTTGTCTGCAGGCATAGGGTGCCTTTGTGGCTCCCCGGGGCATTTAAGACACAACAGAGAAGGAACATTTTCTGTGATGGTGGTGCATTGAACCTGTGGCTATTTACCTGTGATGTTCGTTTTCCTATTCCCGGTAGCAGAATCTTCTGTTTGTTTATTGCAGCAGCTTACAAAAGTGGAATATGAGGTTAGATTAATTCATGGACTCAAAAGCGGCACATAGTGTTGTTGAGAAAGGAGCTGGGAGGCAAACTTCCCTTTGTGAATGTCAACTTAGTGGATGTTACATGGACGGACACAGGGTTGGAGCTTCCTGGGAGCCAGTGTAAAAAGGAAACCACAATGATTGGCATGTGCCTTTCTGGAAGGTGGGAAGAACTAAGAATCAGCAGAGAAAATGTGCGATGAGGGAAATTATGAAGGGTGTAGACTAAGGCATCAGGGGCATGCGCCACCTCTCCACGGGTCAAGCGGAATGATTTTGGAGGGATGTCAGAGGCAAGCTATTGGCACTGGATTTTGGAGGGATGTCGGAGGCAAGCATAGTCTCATTGGGACCTCTGGCTTTTCGAACTATAAAGGGACAGTTGGTGTCTTACCTTTCCATGGGCTGTGGTCTGCTGGGTCATAGAGAGAATGCTTCACCATTGCTCAGGTAACTGCTGTCCCTAAGGCTGGGAGAGGTGGCCGGGCTCCTTACAGTGGAGTCACAGCCTGTGGTCCAGCTGCTCTGTACGTCTACATGTATGTGTACACGCATGTGCTCACATGCACACACAGGCACAGAATGTAGTAGTAGGTGTGAGCATGGACTAGAGTTGGGCTGAGTCCCATCCCGGCTATGACACTAGTGAGCTGTGTGGCCTTGAATGGAGTTCTTTCAGTTTTCTAGGCTCCACTTTCCTCTTCTGTAAAATGAGGGTGCCACCAGCTCCTCTCGGGGTCACTGCCAGGATCGAATGAAATAGCATGCTTAGATCCTCCGTGCTGGTGTGACACAGGGAAGACACGTGGCGTGTGGGGAAGAGCCTGTTTGGTTGTCCTGTGAAGGTGACTTGGCAGCGCGGTTCTTCTGGTGCCCACAGCCTTTGCTGTGTGCCATTCATTGTTGATCTGGTTCTCCTGACGGAGAGAACCAGTCTGATGAGTTCCAGAGCGTGTCCCCTGCTTCCTGAGGGTGAGGATATCGATGACAGACACTTACAGTAGATGATTCCTGTGATCCCGCATTTGCAGACTTGGAGGCACCACCGCGGTCAGAACAAGGGCACATGCGAGTCTGTCCTTGGTAGGTGCAGGTTTGCAGGATCTTTTCACGATGCTGCAGCCTAACAGTGGTCCAAATGGTGGCCCCACAGCTTTTGATTGAAGTTCAAGGGCAGTGTCCTTGTTTTTTTCCTCCCTGTGTTTACCTTCATACCCTCTGCAAGCAACTGATTCATACCAGCAAATCTTGGTGCCCTCAGGTTCAGGGCAGCCTTCACTAGGACACCCTGAAGCCATGTGTGGGACCCACTCCACGCCTTCCCCCGCCCCCCACGCCCCGCTCCCCGGCCTCCTGGGCAGCCCACAGCCAGCCTGCTTCCAGGGAGGGCCTGGCCTGCCCCAGGGAAGTGCCGCCTGTTTACAGCGGGGCTACTGTCCTTGAAGGAGGCCGGTGTCCCCGCCTTCTGGTGGCCGCCTCCAGTGTGGGAGGGTTCAGGGCAGTGCCTGATCCAGCTCTGGGCAGGTCCGGAGCCCGCGCCAGCTGCCTGCTCTCACGCTGTGATTGTTCTTGCTTGGCCTTGGCCATTGTGGTCTGTGGCCCCGGAAGAGGGGTTGGGTAAGAATAGTGGCTGAGTCATCAGGGCGGTGCTTCTCTTGGTTCACCTAACCTGAGGCCAGCGGGCTGCTTCCCTCCAAGGTGACCGCAGGGCTCACATTTCAGCCTGAGGCTGGAGCTCACACTCCACCTTTGCACAGCTGTGTGTGCAAGGTGTGTGTGCCTGTGGGCTGTGGCGTGAGGTGTTTTGTGTATGCTGTGTGTGTTGTGTGATGCAGCGTGTGTGTTGTACGTGAGGTGTGTGTGTTGTGCTTCTTGTGTGTTTGTGAGTTGTCTGTCATGTGTGTTGTGTGAGGTGTGTGTGTTGTGTGTTGAGTGTGAGGTGCTTTGAGTGTTCCAATGTGTGTAGTGTTTTGTGTGTGTTGTGTGTCATGTGTGTTTTGTGTGTGGTATTGTGTGTGAGGTGTTACATGTGTGTGAGGTGTTTTTTGTGTATGTTGCAGTGTGTGTGTGCTGTGTGTGAAGTGTTGTGTGTGAGGTGTTTGTTTTGTGTGTGAGGTGTGTCTGTCGTGTGTTGTGTATGAGGTGTGTTGTGCTGTGTGTGTTGTGTGTGGTGCTCAGGTGTATTGTGTGTGAGGTGTGTGTGTGTACATGTCTGTGTTGTGTGTGTTGTGTGTATTATGTGTGAGGTGTTTTGTGTGTGTTGCAGTGTGTGTGTTGTGTATGTAGTGTGTGAGATGTGTGTGTTGTGTTTATGTGTTGTGTGAAGTGTTTTGTGTATGTGTTGTGTGTGAAGTGGTTTGTGTGTGTTGTGAGGTGTTTTGTGTGTGTTATGTGTGTTGGGCGAGGTGTGTGTGCTGTGTATGTTCATGTGTTGTGTGTGGTGCTTTGTGTGTTGTGTGTGAAGTGTTTTGTGTATGTGATGTGTGTTGTTTATAAGGTGCTTTGTGTGTGTTGTGTGTAAGGTGTTTTGTGTATGCTGTTTTGTGTGTTGTGTGTGGCATTGTGTGTGTGGTTTTTTGTTTGTGTTGTGTGTGCGTGTGTTGAGACTTTGCTCAGTATGTTTTGCTTGAACTCAGAAAGCCAGACAGAGGAAGTGACCAGAGCAACAAGACCAGCCAACACAAGGACAGGACAGATGTGACTGTCAGGAAGTCTGTGCAGGTCATGTGCTGCCATCCTTGCCTCTGCCCCAGTGGCCGTGATGGAGTCTCATGAAGCTATTGGATTCTTTCAGAAAGAATGCTGACCAAATGGATGAGGAGGAGCTTCAGATAAATGAAATCACTTTAATGATCTCCATTTTATTTTACAGAAAAATTAAGCAAATTTCAAACAAAACACCCACGCTTTCCACATGTAAACTACCGGGTGGGGGGCTTAGTGAGCTGAGCATCCCATGATCTGGGACAGTGGATCCAGGTGACCTATGTGGGTCTGTTCTGCCGGCCCCAGCTTGCAGTGGTCTCTGCATGCATGTTGTCACAGAAGGCTTCCCGCAAGTCTTCTTCTGGTATGTGTTTCTTGTCCTCACGGCCCGTAAGTCCAGGTATTTGATTGGACACTGGTTATTTCCTGCTTATAGATTGTTTCTGCCACTGCGGTAAACTTAAGAAACACAGTCACAGGTCTGTACACCACAGCAGAGTCTCGGCTGAAGATCACCTATGCACGTGGTGTCTGGATCCACCGCTGCCCCTTTCAGATTCTGTGTGTCTCATCAGGAGCCTTCATGCAAACATATTTGACCAGAGTCACAGTGAAATTGAGTTATATTAGGTCAATGGAGATACACAAATGTCCTTGCTCCTTAATCTCTCTGATCTCCAGGAAGCAGAGAGAAAAGTTTCAAGGATCCTGTTGGATCAGCGTCCAGGTGTTCCATTTGGTCAGAAGAGCCAAACTCAACATCTGTTTTGGCAAAGGTCAGGCGAGACCCAGAAATAAAAATACAAACAAGGCCGGGCGCGGTGGCTCACACCTGTAATCCCAGCACTTTGGGAGGCCGAGGCGGGCGGATCATGAGGTCAGGAGATCGAGACCATTCCGGCTATCACGGTGAAACCCCGTCTCTACGAAAAATACAAAAAATTAGCTGGGTGTGTTGGCGGGCGCCTGTAGTCCCAGCTGCTTGGGAGGCTGAGGCAGGAGAATGGCGTGAATCCGGGAGGCGGAGGTTGCAGTAAACCGAGATTGCGGCACTGCACTCCAGCCTGGGCAACAGAGCGAGACTCCGTCTCAAATAAACAAACAAACAAACAAAAAACTGATACTGCATTCCCCAGATCTTACCTTGACACTCAGTCATCATAGAGTGGTGTTTAGTTAGCCTGTGCACGCAGCATTCGGGCATTGGCGGGGCACCGTGGAGGACAATGGGTGTGGATGCTGAGCAGTCAAGTGGGAGGAGGGCTGCGTGGGTGATCACACCCAGATTGGGAGGGCTGGATGCGGGTGAGGTCGCTCAGCAGAAGGTGGGGAAGGGGTGGCGCCAGCACTGTGAATCCTTCTCCTTCTCACCCAGTGCCCCTCTGGAGGGTGCATCGTTGTTGGGGGATGAGCCGCAGCCCCATCTCCCAGCTGCTGCGTCCTGAACAGCAATGGCTCAGGGTCCTGCCTCATCACTCCCCATGACCTCAGCCCTGAGAGGGTGTGGATGTGTTGCAGGATGGTTCTCTGTTGCTTTGGAACAAGTGAAGACCAACAGGAGTGTCCGGGATTTACGCTGTGAGAGGGAGTAGGACAGGCTGAAGATGTGCGGAGATGTGGGCTACGGCTTCCTGTTCCCACGGCACATCTGCGCCTTCTGGTCTAGACGCCTCCAACCTCTAGAGAGTGGCTTAGGTGAATCAACTGTAAGGCCTGTGTAGGGAGCTGCCAGGGAGCAAGTTTAGGGTCACAGTCCTGGACTGCTCTCAGACTTCTGTGCATTTCACCCCTTTGAAAGTGTCTCCCTATTTCCCTGTGCACGTGCCTTTCTCTTGATGGGCACACACAATGGGTACCAGTGAAGAAGGGCAAGCCAGTGGGCTCCTTTCCCAGTGACACTCACACCTAGCCTGCAGGTAAGGAAAGAGCGTGCAGTGAGAAGAATATTCGACCTGGAACACTAAGCAGGGCATCCCTACTTCTCACAGACCCAGAGAACCATCTGTAGGGGAGATACAGGGGTTGAGTTGTGTTCCCCCGAAATTCATGTCCACCTGAAACCCCTGAATGTGACCTTATTTGGAATGATGACGGAGATGAGGTCATGCTGGGTTAGATTGGGCCTGATTTCCATGACTGGGTTCTTGTAAGAAGAGGAGAGGACGCAGACACGGGGAGAAAGCCAAGTGATGACAGAGGCAGAGGCTGGAGCCACGGGTCTGCAAGCCAAGGAACCCTACCAATTGTGGCAGCCTGAGAAGGTGGAAGAGGCAGGGACAGATCCTCCCCTGCGCTCTCAGAGGGAGAGAGCTCCTGCCGCCTTGGTTTCAGACTTCCAGCCCCTGCATCTGTGAGAGAGAGAACACATGCCTTGTTTGAAGCCTCCCACTTTGTAGTACTTTACAGCAGCCTTAGAAAATTAATACAATGGGATGCATCCCTTCCCTTCTTTCATATTGATTAGTTGTTCCTCAGGCATTTCTGGAACTCCTTTTTGGCCCATGGTGCTCCAGCCTCATCTGGGTGGAGACACGCACTGCGAGGAGCTGGTACCTAGTGGCCACCCGAGAGGGAGGTGGCTCCTGGGAAAGGCTGGCCGAGGCCCCTTCTCCAAACTGCTGCATCCTGCTCAGATGGAACAGACTTTGAGAATGGGCAGAGAAACAGCAGAAGATGTTAGTGGAACTTGTTTAAAAGAGGAGCTTCTGGTGATAAACTGTCATTCGAATTGGGCAGAATTGTGAGGCTTCCATCACCCCAGGACTCTTCCAGGAAAGGCTGACAGGGCCCGCGGGTGCCCTGGAGCTGCCTGCAGGGGTCAGGCCCTAAGTCACTGGGAGCCCAGGTTGGAAGGGAAGACCCCCTTCCACTCCATCCTGAACGACTCCATGGGTGAGTGGGACCCAGGATGGCTGCCCTTCAGAGCTCAGCCCAGTTCCCAGAGACAGAGACGGCGAGATGGTTACCAGGATGGCCCCTGCCCTTGGTCCCGGCCTCTGTTTCCAGCTGCTCCCCACGGCATCTGCACAGTTGCCTGGTGAGGCCTTCATGACCCTGTGGGCACAGACTTCTAGGACTGAGGCCTGTGGGTTGTGGCACCCCCACCCTCACCCTCTCTCCCCACAGGCTAAACTTTGATCCATACTTTTCCTTTGATTTCACCGTCTCCTCCCACACCTAAAATAACATCCAGGCCTTTAGCTATTTCCAAAGGGTTTCTGGGAACTCAGCCCCAGTGAGGAGGCTTCCCGGCAGCCTTGGCCTTCCCTTCAGGCAGACTTCTCATCCACAGCCAGGAGTCCGCAGGTCTCAGTTCACTGACCTGCTGAGAAAGAGGGAAAAACCTTCAACACGTTAAAAAAAACCAAAACCAAAACAACAACAAAAAAACACCCGTCAATGTGAGCCTCACACAAGCAGGCGCTCTCCCTTTGTAGCTGGAATTTGAAAGTGGTGGGTTGGATACTGTTCCTGAAGCTATTGTCCCGCCTCTGCAGGTGGAGGGAATTGTGAACGGTCAACAGCAGGGAACATATTAACCCCGGTGTCAGCTTACATCCACCCAGGAGCACAAAGCCTTGGCTAATGATTAAAAACCCACCCCGGCTAGGAGGCCTGGGCTGCAGGTGTGTGGCTCACAGGCGCTAGATTCTCACCAGCCCTGACCATTACCTGCATCTGTGGTTCAGGGTTGCTGCATTTCTCTGCGCTGGGGACTCTCCTCCTAAAGTGACAGGTGGGCTGGGTCAGGGGTGGACGCACCAAAGGCACCTTCGGCTGATATACTGTGGTATGGTCCCTGGACGCACCTGTAAGCAATGTTTCGAATGAATGAATGCTGCCAAGTCTGATGGCTGGACGTCTGCTGCGGACAAGAAAAATCAGGTTGAGTGGGATTCCTTTTCTTTTATGGCACAGATTCTAGAGCAGTCACATGTTTTACTTATTTATTTTAAGGTTTTTAAAGTTGTTTAAAAATTTCAGCTTTTATTTTAGATGTAGAGCGTACAAGTGTAGGATTGTTACCCAGGTGTACTGGACCCAGGTAAGGAGCATAGTACCCAATAGGCGGTTTTTCAACCCACGTCCCTCTCCCACTCTGCTCACTTGGGCACTTCCCAGTGTTTACTGTTCGCATGTTTATGTTCACATGTGCTCAGTGTTGACCTCCCATGTTCTCATGTGAGAACATGTGGTGTTTGGTTTTCTGTTCCTGTGTTAATTTGTCTAGGGTTATGACATCTGTGTCCATCCATGTTGCTGCAAAGGACATGATTTCATTCTTGTTTATGGGTTTGTAGTATTCCATGGTGTATATGCACCACATTTTTTTTGAGACAGAGTTTCACTCTGTTGCCCAGGCTGAAGTGCAGTGGCACGATCTCGGCTCACTGCAACCTCTGCCTCCCGGGTTCAAGCGTTTCTTCTGCCTTAGCCTTCTGAGTAACTGGGATTACATGTGCCTGCCATTATGCCTGGCTAACTTTTATATTTTTGTCAGGGACAGTGTTTCACCATGTTGGTCAGGCTGGTCTCGAACTCCTAACCTCAAGTAATCTGCCATCCCTGGCTGTTCAAAGTGTTGGGATTACAGGCATGAACCACTGCGCCCAGCCTGTACCACATTTTCTTTATCCAGCCAACGCTTAATGTCACTTAGATTGATTCTATGTGTTTGCTATTGTGAATAGCATGGTGATGAACATATGAGTGCGTGTGTCTTTTTGCTATAATGATCTATATTTCTTTGGGTATATACCCACAAGGGAATTGCTGGGTTGAATAGTAGTTCTGTTTTAAGTTATTTGAGAAATCTCCACACTGCTTTCCACAGTGGCTGAACTCATTTACTTTTTCACCAGCAGTGTACAAGCATTCCTTTTCTCTGCAACCTAGCCAATGTCTGTTGTTTTTTGACTTTTTAGTAATAGCCATTCTGACTGGTGTGAGATATTCAACCTATGGTGTGGGATATTCAACCTTTGTTGGATGCATAGTTTGTGAATATTTTCATCCATTCTGTAGGATATCTGTTTACTCCGCTGATAGTTTATTTTGTTATGCAGAAGTTCTTTAGTTATTAGCTCCCACTTGTCAATTTTTGTTTTCGTTGCAATTACTTTTGGGGACTTCGCCATAAATTCTTTGCCCAAGGCTGGTGTCGATAAGGGTATTTCTTAAGTTTTTTTCCAGGATTTTTATAGTTTGAGGACTTACATTTAAATCTGTAATCTATCCTGGGTTAGTTTATATATGGTGAAAGGTAAGGGTCTAGTTTCATTCTTCTGCATATGGCTAGCCAGTTATCCTAGCACTATTTATTCCATAAGGTGTCCTTTCCCCATTGCTTGTTTTTGTTGGCCTTGTCGAAGATCAGATGGTTGTAAGTGTGCAGCTTTATTTCTGTTTTCTCTTCTGTTCAGTTGGTTTATGTGTCTGTTTCTTTACCAGTACCGTACTGTTTTGGTTACATTAGCGTTGTAGCATAGTTTGAAGTTGAATAATGTGATACCTTTGGCTTTGTTCTTTCTTGCTTAGGATTGCTTTGGCTGTTTTGGCTCTTTTTTGGTTCCGTATGAGTTTTACAATGTATTTTTCTAATTCTGTGAAGAATAATGTTGGTAGTTTGATAGGAATAGCATTGAATCTATAAATTGCTTTGGATAGTATGGCCATTTCTTCCAGTTCACGAGCCTGGGATGTTTTCCCATTTGCTTGTGTTTTCTCTGATTTCTTTCAGCAGTAGTCACACATTTTAAATATGGAGGGGCCCTTGAAGGCAGTGGCCATGTGTGATTGGTTCAGGAAATAGCAGTAATTACTGAAGGGGAACATTAAATACTGATTTTTTTTTTTTTTTTTTTTTTTTTGAGACACAGTCTTCCTCTGTCTCCCAGGCTGGAGTACAGTGATGTGATCTCGGTTCACTGCAACCTCCGTCTCCTGGGTTCAAGTGATTCTCATGCCTCAGCCTCCCGAGTAGCTGGCATTATATGCGTGCGCCACCACACCCGGATAATTTTTGTAATTTTAGTAGAGATGGGGTTTCACCATGTTGGCCAGGCTGGTCTTGAACTCCTGACCTCAGGTAATCTGCCTGCCTCAGCCTCCTAAAGTGCTGGGATTACAGGTATGAGCCACCGTGCCTGGTCTAATTACTGTATTTTTAGTAGAGACGGGGTTTCACTGTGTTGACCGGGCTGGTCTTGAACTCCTGAATCTCAAGTGATCTGCCTGCCTCATCTTACCAAAGTGCTTCTTTTTTTTTTTTTTTAAATTAATTATTTTTTTGTTTTTGTTTTTTGAGACAGAGTCTTGCTGTGTCATCCAGGCTGGAGTGCAGTGGCACATCTCCGCTCACTGCAAGCTCTGCCTCCTGGGTTCCCGCCATTCTGCTGCCTCAGCCTCCTGAGTAGCTGGGACTACAGGTGCCCGCCACCATGCCCGGCTAATTTTTTTATATTTTTTTAGTAGAGACAGGGTTTCACCATGTTAACCAGGATGGTCTCGATCTCCTGACTTTGTGATCTGCCTGCCTTGGCCTCCCAAAGTGCTGGGATTACAGGCGTGAGCCACTGTGCCTGGCCTGATTTTTTAAATTTATTTTTATTTTTTTAATGTCTGCAGTTGGAGAGAAGTTGGCATGTGACAAGGAGGCATTACAGATTCCAGGTCAGGGGAGGCATTCGACTGGAGCATTATTTATTTTACCTGAGTGTATTTTACCTGCAAAAGGGATACCTATCTAGAAAACCGCGCACAACAACATCCCCAACCTACATCCACTTGGGGGACAGCCGGTGGGCGCCGTGGGAAGGAGCTGGCTTGGTCCAGGAGCCAAGGCCTAGGCTCAGGCTGCTCCTGTTATACATGGCCTTGTTCTCTAACCTTCTGTTTTCTTATCTTCAAATATGGGGGTTGCAGGGCTATGAATTTGTGGTGTTCTGTGGCTCAATAGTCCTTGTTTAGAGAAGCAGGTGCCATGGCGGTTTCCTCAGGTCTCTGAAGGCATCTTGAGCTTTTTGGGCAGAAACTTCACTCATGCTGTGTGTTGCTGGGGACCCAAGTCTGAGTGTCAGTCTGCCAGCAGCAGGGCAACTGTTGCCCTCAAAATCTGAAACTTCATGGGCTCCTGGTCCTCATAGCTGCTGTGATAATTGTCTCATTCTCCTGGTGCATTTATAACAGGTTTGTTTAAAGTGTGCACTTTCCCGAGAGTATTAGGAAACAATTTTTGTTAAAAATTAAAAAAAAAAAAAAAGTCCTTGCCGGAAACCTTATCCTATTTGGAGGCTCAATTGTAAAGAAAGAATAAGGAGAAACATGTTTAATTGCATGAGTATTTTCTACTTTAATAGAAAGTTTTCTCTACTTCACTAACACTTCGTTTTCCAGCATGATGACCACCAGCACTCCTCATCCCGTCCTCTCTGGCCCTCAGGCCCTGGAGTAGCCCTGTGGCCTGTCTTTCCAGAAATAATGGAATTTGAAGAGAACCTGGGGTCATGGAAGATGAGGGACTTCACAGGGGCAGGCTGTACTTGCATCCAGGTTGTAATAGCTGTTAGCTTTGTACTTTGGACACAGATGTAATTTTCTAATGTATACAACAGACTTTCAGAAGTACTACTTATACCATCACCACCACCATCATCACCATCACCATTACCACCATCACCACCACAGCAGTCCCTAGGTAAATAAAGAGAAGCAGTCGACCATTTAACCTCTGGGAACTGTTCTTCGGAGTTTCCAAATAAAGGAAGAGGGAAAGTTGTATTGAAAGAGGAATTCCAGCTAATCAACCTTGAAAATGTGATAGGGTTAACACAGTGCCCTTTCCAAACTCCTAATAAATGACTGTCTGGTTCCAGGCTGTGGTCCTCTGTAACCTCCACTATCACAAAAGGGGAGTTAGACCACGGGTCATAGGGTTGTAAGCCTCCTCTCAGGAAGTACACGGCCAAGTCCTAACCCCAGCCGAGTCCTCACCAGAATCAAATCAGAATCAGACCCAGCCTCAGCTCCATCTGCAACTGACAGGAAGTCCAGGGGCCAGGACATCTGTGAAGCCACACTGCAGGGCTCAGCGAAATCCAGGGCAGAGGGAATTCTACTGGGTAGAAACAACCCCCGTCTTTTTCAAAAAAATTGCAAAAAGAGGAGAAAGGAAAAGGAACTGGGCTGGGTACTGTGGCTCACGCCTGTAATCTCAGCACTTTGGGAGGCCAAGGCGGGCGGATCATTTGAGGTCAGGAGTTTGAGACCAGCCTGGCCAACAGGGTGAAACCCTGTCTCTCCTAAAAATACAAAAATTAGCCGGTCGTGGTGGTGTGCGCCTGTAATCCCAGCTACTTGGGAGGCTGAGGCAGAAGAATGGCTTGAACCCAGGAGGTGGAGGTTGCAGTGAGCCAAGATTGTACCACTACACTCCAGCCTGGGCGACAGAGGCTCCCTATCAAAAAAAAAAGGAACTGAAGTGACATATTAAATAAACATCGTAAGACTTTATTCAGATCCCAATTCAAACTGTAACTTAGACTGTAAGAAGAAATCCAAACAACCCCAAAACACTTATAGCAGAGAAGTTTGAACATGAATTAGATATTTTAAGGAATTATTCTTCACAATACTGGTAATTTGTTCTATGTTTTAAAATGTTCTTGACTTTTAAAGATATATACTGAGATATTTATGAATGAAGTGATGTGATATCTAGGGTTAGCTTTAAATGGCACAGTTGGGGGTGTGTCGGTGTACAGATGCAGTTCATTTGGGGACAGGTTGGTGACTGGAAACCAAGTGGTGGGACCTGGGGCTCCTGATCCATGTGTCTCTACTTCACAGGGGTGTTGTACAGGGCTCAGAAGATGTGTTCAGGCACAGAGCTCAGGCTGGCTGGTCACTGTTTTTATTATATGACACACCAGTGTTTCCCAAGCCAGTGTCCTTTCCCCCTCTTGCACAGTTATCTTCCATGACCTAATGGCTTAAGACTTTCCCACAAGTCTACTGTGTGGCATTGAGCCGTTG
Organism: Macaca mulatta; assembly: GCF_049350105.2. NCBI lineage: Eukaryota > Metazoa > Chordata > Mammalia > Primates > Cercopithecidae > Macaca > Macaca mulatta. Next base: position 81,142,350 of record NC_133408.1, read on the forward strand.
ACATCTGGGTGATATCCCCTCAGCAGTGCTACAATGTATCTTACCTGATGAAATGTTTCACTGAAAACCCACTGAGTTTGTCAACACATGGCGCAGAGTTCACAGGCTGCTTTGTAAAACAGTAACACTTGCTTCATAAAGCCTTTAAAGAAATCATCCTGAATAAAGGGTTGTTTCACGCTAGCCAGGTATATTTTTACTTTTTTTTCCCCCTGGGAAAATCATACAACTCTCTCACCAGGGAGATCAGCCTTGATAGGTTTTGTGCATGGAAGGAAATAGGGCCGAGGTGCAGGCATTCAGTGAGCACAGATTGTGATTCAAGAGAGCAAAGCACTTTGGAAAATTAGGAGAGTTAAACAGGGGCTTGGACTTGTATGAGGTCCTGAGCTACCCATCATTGGTACCATTTAAGTGGCTGGAAGTTAATGTTGTAGTGTTCATTGTTAGGGTGATTGGGAGACTGAGTGCAAATGATGGCAGAGGATGCAGTAATGAAGCCCGCGTTGCATGTGGTGACAAGGTTGTTAGTATAAACCACACTGATGCACAAGTATTTTAGGTCAGTGGATCTCAGAGTGTTATCTAAGACCAGCAGCATCAGCATAAGTCTGGGAACTTAGAAATACAAACTCTTTGTCCCCCCTCAGACCTGTTGAATCAGAAATTCTGGGATAGGGCCCCTAAATCTCTCTCCTAATACGCCCTCATGGTGGTTCTGATGCAAGCTGAAGTTTGTTCAGCCTATTTTAGGAGATGACTTGCCGGGGTGGGGCTGCCACCCGGGGCCACCTTGAGCAATCCTGGGGGTGTTGAGGGTGCTGGGGGCATAAGGTTACTGAGAACTCGGCAGCCTCTGGGGTTTGGGTGACCTGACGTTTATGATTTCTTTCCACCTGAGAAACTCTCATTCTCTGATGCCTTTCTTCTTTCCATCCTGGGCAGATGACTGTTGGCTTCTGTCATACGTGCTGTAGAAAATATTCCGATGCCAGATTCCTCAATGTGTTTGCCTAGAAAATGCTTTAAGCTTCTCAGTGCAAGGCATTGCCAAATCAATAGAGGTCCTCAGGTAGGGAACATAAATCTGGAAGAGAAGTGCATGTCTTTAGAGGAAGGCGTCCGCAGCATGGACTTGCCACCCTGGAGCTTCCTTGTCAGGAGGAAGGATTCCTCCAAGGCTTTGCTTTCTGTAGCAGCATGAGGCTTCCTAGGAATAAAAAAGTAGAGTCAGGTAGATAAAAATTATGAGTGGACTAGGCCGTGATTATGGCCCTTTTAATAATGTTAGAGTGACAGATGTATTAAGTGGGGACATTAGAATTAGAAACTGGCAAGTTTCTACCAATTTGAAATCTACAAATTTAAAGACTAAATTACAGTTGATTTTCATTATTCGTGGATTCCATACTTGCAAATTAGCCTCCTGGACACAATTTATTTGTAACCCCAAAATCAATACCAAGGACAATTTTGTGATCATTTGAAGACATGAGCAGAAAGACTCAAAATTCGGGTTGCCCACCTGCATGTTCCCATCTAACACTGAACAAAGTAAAGCTCTTCCTTGTTTCAGCTCATACTGCAGACAGGCATCCTTCCCATAGTCTATTTAGTGCTACAGTTCCCCCATTTTTGTGCTTCTGTTGTTGATTTTGCTGTTTAAAATGCAAGTGCAGTGCTGATGTGATGTCCAGTGTCCCTCAGCACAAGAAGACTGTGCTGTGCCTGATGGAGAAAGCACATGTGTTAGACAATTCTTCCTTCAGGGGCGAGTTACAGCACCAATGGCTGAGAGTTTCATGTTAATGAATCAACAGTATTTATTAACTTAGGGTCTCTCTTTGTCACCCAGACCGGAGTGCTGTGGCATGATCTTGGTTCACTGCAACCTCTGCCTCCCGGGTTCAGGAGATTCTCATGCCCCAGCCTCCCGAGTAGCCGGGATTACAGGCACCACCACTCCTGACAATTTTTACATTTTTAGTAGAGATGGGGTTTCACCATGTTGGCCAGGCTGGTCTTGAACTCCTGACCTCAGGTGATCCACCCGCCTAGGCCTCTCAAAGTGCTGAGATTACAGGTGTGAGTCACTGCACCCGGCCAAGGTTATGTGATGAATCGGTTGGTGAAAACACTGTAACTAGAGCTCGAAGGACCCTAACCCTGTATTTCTCCTAGAGACAGAAGCTCAGTGTTGGTCAAATCAGTGTTTGCAGCAACTTTATAGAACACGACTACCTCCAATAACGAAAATCAACTGTAATTGATTAGGTATTGATTAGGGTCCATAGTAACACAGCCCCATTGTCAGGTTTTCACTTAATGATTCTTTCCCTGAGCTTACTATCTTGAGAGAACAGATCCCAGCCCACTTTCTGGCTGCCTTCTGTGAACCTACGATGGGGAGTTCTCCTACAAACCGGAGAGGCAGGGAGAAGAGAGGCACACGGGGGAGGAATTGGGGCAGTGGGCTATCTAGTCTTGGCTCTGGAGTTCTAGGGAGGTAGGAAAGTCGATGGTGCCTCATGGTGGAGTGAAAGCTAAGACAGACCTGGCCTGTGTCCTAGCACTCCCCTCACTGCAAATGGGCTCAGGTGGCCAAGCCTGGTCCTGGGTTTGAACTAGATGAAGTGACAAAGTGCGGATGATAAGGGTTCCTTGCTCAGCAGGCTGCTATAAGGATGGAGAGAGAGTACAAGCAAATCATGTTGCATTATGTCAGGAATAGAGCGGATGTGGAATAACTTGCTGTGACAGTGATCGTTACTGGTATTAATGCAGGGGCAACAAGGAGGGTGATTGCTGCTTGCATGTCACTTACTACGCATTTGGCTCCACATCCAGGCAGAACCTGTCATTTAAAGGGATCAGAATTTATAAGTGATTATTGAACTGAAATATCAGTTAACTTGCGGAATCCTGAACCTTTCACTTTAGCATTCCATTGTGTCTGAAAACAGCTAAAAGTAGCCACCTGTCTTTGACGTACCATCCTATCCTGTCTTTGAGTTCTCTCCAGGGTGTGGGGTTCCCTGTCCTGTTTTTACATAATGTACATCTACAATGAGCCATTGAAATTTCGCATTTGGGGTTCCTCATAGTGTACGAAAGCTTAAAAATACTTAGGAATAATCGGAGCATAGAAATCCTCTGGACTCTGCCCCAGCTGCCTTACAGAAACTTAATGAGTTCTACCGTCTGCCTTGTGCAAGGCTCTCAAAGACCTCAGTGTTCACAGCAGTAACAAATCCTTTTTTTGCTCACATTTCATTGATTTCTGCAGTATTTTATTAAACTCTGCAATTATAATAACTGGTACAACCGGCGTTTGGAGGATTGGGAGCAGACACAGTGGCCATTTGGCCAGCTTTTGACAGAAGATTCTACACAGTGCGGGACTGCAGAGCCCAGCCTGCTGGCTCCAGGCATGCGGTGGGCATGCAGTGCCCGGCTCCTCAGTAGTTATAATGATGTTCCTGGATGGGGTGATGAGGAAGGCCCTTGGGCCCCTTCAGTCTTCATCTAGTTCCTACTTTTGCACTGCTAGAGTCTTGGCTGACTGAGCCCCTCAGTGGGAGCAGGGACAGCCAATTCTCCAGTGCTCCTTTGTGGAGCCCAGCCAGCTGGCTCAGGGCATGCATTCCATATTGTCTCACGGAACCAACAGGGAGACAGCGGATCCATGGTTGGTGGGAAGCCTATAGAGGTGGTTTTGGAGTGACCTCATTTATGTGGTTCTTGGAGGGCAAGATGCAGTTTCATTCCAACCAGTAAGCAGAAAAGACTCACACGCGAATGTGGCTTTGCTCAGTCTGGTTCAGCTTCCAGTATACTCATTTCTCGACATACAGCACTTAATGCAGGGCTCACTGTCTTATATTTACGCCTACCCGTGTCCCCTCATCTCGCCGTAAGCTTCCCAAAGGCGGGAATATGCTCTTTCCCGTTTTTTTTCAACTCCAGCGTTTTCAGTGAGGCTGGACACATACAAACAGCTGGAAAATAAAATTTGAAGTTAATTGCTCAATAAACTTATTTTCTCATGGTGGGATCTATAGATCTGTAATATTAAGTTATATGATGCACATAAAACCTCTCTGGTTTAGAGCACATCCTCCTTCAGCTTCATTGGAAGTTACTATGTGGAGGAAGAGCTGAAAGTCGTTGGATATTTTGTGTCTCAATGCTCCTGCTGTTCCTCCTCCTTCAGTATTTTGGCATGCCCATCAAATTGTCCAATCTTCCTAGTTACATTAACCAGTTTTACTTACTGGATTGTTTTCCCCGCTGTCCCTCCCTTTTATTTAACATACATTCAGTAGGAGGAGGCAATGTTTCCACGTGTGTCTAGGGGCCATTCCGGCCCCACACCTTATGCCACTCCTTGCTCTGCTGCTGCTGTTCACAGTCAACCTGGCTTCCTGCTGGGAGAGGGTAAAGTGAGGGTAGTGCTGGGCGGCAGGTGAGCATCTCCAGGCCACCTGCCCATCCCAGGAGCTGAAGGTTGCTCCTGGCAGTAACATTGCCCAGACACCCACCAGGCATCTCAGAGCTTTCAGATGGCGTCTTGGTCAGCTCAGGCTGCCAAGACAAAGCACCACCGCTGGGTGGCTGCAGCAATGGGCACTTATCACCCTCGGTCCTGGAGGCTGGAAGGCTGAGATCAGGGTGTCTGCAGGGTTAGATTCACCTGAGAGCTTTCTCATTGGCCTGTAGGCAGCTGTTTTCTCCCTGTGTCCTCACATGGCAGCCTCTGTGTGTGTCTGTGTCCTAATCTCCCCTTCTTATAAAGACACCACTTGGCCGGGCGCGGTGGCTCAAGCCTGTAATCCCAGCACTTTGGGAGGCCGAGACGGGCGGATCACGAGGTCAGGAGATCGAGACCATCCTGGCTAATGCGGTGAAACCCCGTCTCTACTAAAAAATACAAAAAACTAGCTGGGCGAGGTGGTGGGTACCTGTAGTCCCAGCTACTCGGGAGGCTGAGGCAGGAGAATGGCATAAACCTGGGAGGCGGAGCTTGCAGTGAGCTGAGATCCGGCCACTGCACCCCAGCCTGGGGGACAGAGCGAGACTCCGTCTCAAAAAAAAAAAAAAAAAAGACACCACTCATACTGGATTAGGGCCACCCTAATGGTGTCATTTTAACTTAATGACTTCTTTAAAGACACTGTTTCCAAACTGTCACCCTCTGAGGTCCTGAGCACTAGGACTTCAACATATGGATGTTTGTGGGAATGCATTTCAGCCACTAACAGATGGTACCAGACATTTTGTCAGTCTCCAGTGGGGAGGGGGACGGTGCTGCCTTTGCCAGATATGGTGGGTAATAAATCATAAACTTGAAGTAATGGTCTTGATTATGGAACAGATGAATCCTCTCTTCCACTGCCCTGCCCCTCTTTCGTTAATCATTCAGTTTATAAATATTTATGTCCTGGGCACCTCTGATGCACCAGGCACTGGGCCCTGTGTGGGGATGTGGGGGCCTGCCGTGGTTCTCTTGTGGGGGAATTTACATTCTAGGACACTCTAGTGGCATAGTCCACTTGGTGCCTGAGACTGACCTGGGAGGGGATGAGGGTGCTTTCAGAGACGGTTGGAGGTGCCGTTTCCCCCTCTGCTCTGTTCTCTGGGACATTGGTTTCATAACTATCCAGGCACTTCAAGTCCCTTTACCTTTGACAAGATAGTTTCTTTTTTGGAAAGGGGATAAAATACGCTTAAATAGAAAAAGATGGAATGGGTTTCACGTTTTGTATGTTTCCTCTTCTCTGGGATATGATGCATGTGGTCCTGGAAGTCACAGCACTTTCTAAAGGAAGTCCTAGTGATGTGGACCCCAAAGCATGTGGCATCTCTGAGTGTTTATCCCAAGGCAGCCACTAAGGATGTTCACATTTTAAACTAGAGAATGTTTCTCATAGCATCATTCATAAGAGTGGACAACTGGAGACCAAAAAACATGCCGTTAAAGGGGGATTATGTTCCATCTGGACAATCGGGTACCATGCCACTATTAAAAATTGCAGTGCAGAAGAAACTATAGTGATATGGACATAAAGCACCATTTGGCTTTTAAATAAGTATGGGTGGAAGAAATTCAGTAGGGGTCCATCCTGTTTGGCTAAAGGTGGTTATCTTGGGGTACGGGAGGGAGGGAGGGGCTGATTCTGTCTGCTTCTTTTTGTGTATGTCTACTTTCTGAATTTCCTATAACAGAGTAACTTTTATCATAAGAATGAAGGTGAGTGGTACTCGTTATTTAAAAAGCTGGGTCTCAGAGCTCGCTTCCCAAGGGCAGTGAGGCCCTGATCTTCACCCACAGGGGTCTACACAGGCTCCTCAGATGGCCTGGGGCCTGCGTGCCTGGGGTCTGACTCCCGAGCTGCACTTGCGGGAGGGGCTGGGGGGACTGCTTGTTCCTCATGCAGAAGCCTTCGTCTGTGGTCGGCTTCTGCTCACGGGAGACGGCTTGAGCAGCCCCGTTTCCCACAGCTCATCCCCGTGCAGACTGATTTGATTTCGTCTTGTTTTATATTACATTTTATTATCATTTTCAGATCCAATTTGTACAGGACATCTAATCTCTCTGAGATAGAAATGAGGGGAAAAAAAGGTTGGGGCATCCAGGAGGTACGGCATTCTAAACTCGAGCCACTGACTCGTGAGGCACTTCCAGATGGAAGCCTCAGAGGTTAGAGGACACATCTGTCCCCATGTTTAAAAGGGAAGTGGATGCCCTGTGCTCAGCTAGTGAAGCTGCCCTTTGGCAGAGCCCCAGGTGACTGACGTGTGTGTGGGAGTGGGGAGGAGCCGTGGGCCCTGGCCTAGAGCACTGATCCTGGGCAGATGTGGCCTCAACTGACTAACCAGATGACCTTGGATAGGTCTGTTGGATACCAAGGACAATATTTCCTCATCTGTAAGAAATTGAGTAAGATCGCTCGTGTTTCTGTGTAGTGTAAACGTCATGTATGTGGCATATTGACATTATTTCAGAATGAGACACATTGTCTCAATAGGTTTTAGGATTGACCTGAGCAGACATACTTCCTTTTTTTTGGTGCCTCAGACTATGTCCTCTTCCCAGAGTCTCCTGATAGGCTCAGGCTTCTGCTTGTGAGCTGCTAGGAGCAAGTGCGGGGTGCTCCTCAGGACAGCGCTGGGTCCCTGTCATTGTCCCTCTTTTTACACATGAAGACACTGAGGGGACAGGGCTCACTGACTGCCCAGAGTACCCTGTCTGTAGGGCAGAGCTAGGATTTGAGCCGGGCTCCCTGCCTCCAAGTCCTTTCCCATGGTCCTTCAACTGTAATACGCTCTGCCTCTGCAGAAAGGATGAGTGGTGGCGGGTGGGTGGAGGGCACCATAGTGTGTAGTGGTTGGAGGGGACTGATTCGGAGTTCCATAGAAATAGGGAGCATTCTAGGTGCTTGAGTGGCAAGAAACCATGGTGATGATGGGTTTTTGATAGCTTGGGTTTCAGAAGTGGTAACGAAGTTAATTTGGTGGAGAAAGTGGGAAGATGAAATGGAGAGTGATTAGGAGGAGTGGCCTCTTGGAGGCTGTTGATGCTATTTGGAGTGAGAAGGGCCTGTCTCTGAGATAGGTTGCCTATCCATGGCATGTGTGTGGAGGTGGGGAGGAGCTGTGGGCCCTGGCCTACAGCACTGTTCCTGGCCATACGTGGCTTCTGCTGACTAACCAGATGACCTTGGACAGGTCAATTAGATATCAAGGACATCATTTCCACACCTGTAAATAGAGAACATTTCAGTGAGGAATTGAGTAAGATCACTCACACATCCCCACTCCATCTTCAGTGGAATTACCCAGCTAGCTTAGAATGAAGCATGGCAGGAGTATTTACACCACAGGAATGGACAGAGGATACATCGAGGTGGTTGCCTCTCCCCGCCCCTCCCCTATCATCTCCTCTCCTCTACCAGCACACCTCCAGGGAGAATGATATGGGAAGAATTGGGCCCACATTGAATATTTTAAAAGTCTTTTATAAAGGAAGTGAGATTATCATTTTCTTAAAAGAAAGGGGTAAGGTAGGGAGAGAGAAAGTTACTAGGCTACTGAATTGTCCTACACAATGGGAGTCCTTAGAAGACAGTCTCTTTAATGTCATTCACTGATTCTCATAACCTTCGAAAGAACTGAGAAACACCCGAGAAGGAAGAGCTGAAAGCATCCTTGAGGAACCAGGACCCGTTGTTACCCAGCTGGTTCTTACTCTTGGAGCTCCATATGTGGAGGGGGTTGGCTGAGGTGAGCATCAGGCTCTGGGCAGTGAATGTCTGTTGTACGTGTGCTTGCCAGGCCTGGACGTGTACGTGCTGGTCCTTGCACATTCCCTGTTGCTGTCTCAGCATCATTTACTTCCTCATCTTCAGGGTACCTGATTCTGTTGGCTTTGTCTTCCTTCTCCTCACATCCTGAATGGATGCCCTCCTGGCCTCCGTTGACTGCCCCAATAGTAATAATGTAATATACTAGTAAAAGCTGGCACGCGTTGAGCATGTGAGGTGTTCCAGGCACGGTATTAAGCATTTTGCATGCTTACCTTACTTGATCTCCCCAGAACTCTGCATTATGTGCCATTTCCACCCCCATTCTCCAGCTGGGGAATCTGAGGCTTCTAGAGGAAGAATATCAGGGGGGATGCTGGTGAATGTTTAACAGAGACTTTCCAGGTAAAAGCTCGGTCAGCAGTGTTTGCTGATTTCTTTGGTATAAATACTCCCCCCATTGCTGATTTCGACCTCCGACCTGATGTCTGGGAAGTGCAGCCTGGGTTCCTGGAGCCCGCTGGAGCCACTCCTGATGCCACTAACAGATGAGGTCCAGGCCAGCAGCTGTCTGCTCTTAGGCCTGACATTTCCACCTATCTCGTTCACTGCCCAGTGTTCCCCTTCCATTAATCTTGCTGCTGCTACCACTAAACCTGGTTAAAAACAATTGGGATTGTGTCACTCCCCTATGCAGAAACTTCTGAAGGACACCTTTCATAGTCATGAATTCATCACCTGGCATTTGGGCTCCATGAGCCCTGGCTTGAGCCTCTTTCTCATGCATCCTGTGAGCATGGCATGTGCCACTCCTGGCTGCCCCACCCACCACACACAGTGTGCCAGATTTCTCTGCCCAGATTCTGTCCCCTGGAGGAATTTGCTCCTTCTACCCCATCTCTGCCACAGGTGCCCACTTCGTATCAGATGCTTTCCAGCCGTCGTGGCCTATCCCAAGAGCTGCCCCGATGGATCCACAAAGTGGCTGGGGTTTCTAGAGCTGGAGATGAGCTCTTCTTCTCCCAGGTGCCCATCACCGCCACCTCTGGCACTGCCTTCTCTCTCCTTTATGGGGTCTTAAATGTGTACTTATCTGGCACCTCCAGGACAGGATTCTCATCCATTCAGTTTTCAGTCCGTGCTGGTCTTTCCCCTCTGTCACACTTGTGTTCTCCCTGCAGTGCCTGAAATGGGCTAGCCCTCCTGCAAATACTTGTTTGCATTCATGGATGTGAAAGGGAAGCAGGGCTGCTCAGAGCCCTCTCTGCTTGTTCTTTCCTGGATTATCCATGTGAATCTGATTACTGCAGGCTAAGCTCCAGGTTAATGCTGCTCTGTTAGTGTTAGTGCAGTTCATCAGCTCTTCATTCTAAAGCAAAAGCCCTACTGTGCCCTTCTGGGTGTGGAGGCCGGTATGGTCCTGGCCTTAGTTGGGGTGATCCTCTCAGCATTCTCTGGGCAGCCCCTTTGCCCATCAGAGCTGGCCAGGCTGGGGTGGGTGAATTAGGCCCTTCCCTCAGCCTTGCAAACATTGAGCTATGGTATGGAACCAGCTGCCTGCAGGACCTATCTCTGTGGCCCATGGTGGCCAGCATCTGTGGGTCTTGCCCCCCTCAGCACCCGCGACATCGCATGTGGACAGGACCAGGTGTCTGTATGCTAGGGGTTTGGTGGGACAGTCCGTGGAATGCCTGTGCTGTGCCCTGAGGGGCTGATCTCCAGGCTCTCTGCAGGGGGATCTGTGTGTTTGTGTGGGACATCTAACAGGACAGAACGCAGCGCTGCAGGGCACACTCCAGAGTGAACTCAGCATACATAACCCCTCCCACCTGCCGCAGAGCACTTTCAGACTCCTGAGATGACTGACGTTAACACGAGCTCATTAACAATGTTGTCACCTTCTAGAGAAGGCATTTCCTTCCCAGGCTGCCCTTGCTGACTTGCTGACCTATGACTGGGAGCCCCTTGCCTGGCTCTGCCTGGCTCTGCCTGGCTGTCTGCTGCCTGCGGTTGAGGACACTCCCGTTGGGGTGCTTTGGGAGAGCTGGCTCTCTAGGCCTTGGCCTGTTTTCTGTCACCATGAAGTAAGGAATAAACTGGTCTGTCCTCAGGGCGCCACACCCTGCCCAACTGTTGCCCCCCAGAGCAGCCTCTCCACATGGCCTTTCCTCCATTGTAAAATGCTGGGCGTTGGACTGGAAACAAGCATGCAGCCTCCTCTCTCCCCGAGGGCTGATGATGAGTGCTGATGATGAGTGCTGCTGGCTTGGTCTTGGTGCCTTGCGGCATCTTCTTAGTCCCCACAGAGATCCTGGGAGGCTGGTGATGTTGTCAACTCGTTTCACGGAGGTGGAAACCAATGCTCAGAGGAGTTAAAGTCCTGTTTAGTGTCTCCGGGTCTGATGACTGTGGCCAGTAAAGGGACAGGTGGTCCTATTTTGACCCCTTGCCGTCACTGCTCTGTCTGCCCCTGCCAAATGGTGGGCAGGTGGCAGGAAGCGCAGGCCGCCCTGTGGAGCTGAGCCTGGTCTGAGCAGTGCACCCCTGGCTAGTTATAAACTGGGCCCCCCACTTTGTGTTCAGCCTGGAAGGAGACACCATGTGGTTTCCAGTGGAACGGGTGCCCCCAGAACACCCTGCCCACTGATATGGTTATGCTGGGGGCCCAGTGAGGCCCTCCCCACCTCCCCTCCCTTGGTCCACTTTTCTATGTGAAGAAATGTTTTCATTATGAAATCGCTGATGAAAATAAAAGAATGTAAGTGCACGTAAGATGTTACAAAAAAGCACACACAAATCTCCCTGTCAGTTAAAGGGACGTGACTGACCATGTAGTCATGAGATCAGTAAGATCAGTTTAAACAGCTGCCTGGGTGAATCTAACAGCTGAGGACACGATGTGGCCCGGGCTGGCCGCCCTTCCTCTCAGCTCTGAGTGCTAAGTGAGTAATTAAACCCCCCTCAGGCAGTTCCGGGGGCCTTTGAAGTCCCTGTGTCACTAAGATCTGCGGTGTATCCAGCCTCCATCTCCCGTTTTGTAACTCAGAACCTGTCTGGGGCCTCATTCCCATAACTGAGGTTTCACTGCATACCTTTCCTTCTCTCTGGCCCGGCCACTCTGTCTTTAACCCTGTTTTTGTGTTGTTTCTTGGTTTGATTTTTATTTTAAAAACTTTATTTAATTATGTCGAATTCATTTGATGAGTCATCTCAAATTCTATTTGGAATGAAGTGGAGCAAAAATGAACTAAGGAAGGAAGTGGTAAAGGAGAGAATGGGGGTGGGGGAGAGGAAGGAAAGAGGGAGGGAGGAAGGCCAGTGGGCATCAGGCATCTGTTATCTGGGATACAGAGGTGAGTAACCCACCCTCCCAGCAACTCGAAGTAGGTTTTGTTTTCCCTGGGGGAACTTTTGAGAAGCCACTTTTGTGTCCCCCACGTCTAACTCCTAGAGGCGGTTCTCCTTAGTGGCTGGTCCCCAGGAAGGCACAGCCATTCAGCTTCCTGGTCAGAGGGCTCTCCCCGTGAGCGCTGTTTTTGTTCCTGTCCCGCAGGCCCTTGGCAGGCTGGCCCTCAGCCCCAGGCAGACATTGCCCTGTGAGCTCCGTGCCTGCGTGCTCACTCTGGGACCGGGCACACCTGCCCACTGCTCCTGGCTGTGGTCCTGGGGACTCCCACGCTTACCAGGCTTTCCCACCTGGTGGGCTGTTCCAGCTGCCTCCTTTATGTCCAGAGTTGCCGAGACATTAACGTGAAGAGGGGTGTGCTTGACTAAAGCAGGGGAAGGAGCAAAACGTAGGAGGAGCTGTTTCTGGAAGGGAAAAGCAGCCCTGGCCGGTGGCCTCTGCCCAGGCCCAGCAAAGTAAGTTCCCAACTCCCCATGTGCCGCCTCTCAGCCAGGCTGGCACTGGGCACTTTGTCCCTGGCTGCCCTCCTCTGTGGCCTCCGGTACTGGCTACTTTGCAGTGAAGGGGCATTTCCAAGTCATTTTCCCCCTCTCACCTCAATGCTGTAGATGTTCGGTGGGATCTTCTGTCCTGAGGAGCGTCCGCCCCACCTGCCCCTTCTTGGGAAATTTATTTGTGAGAAGAGCAAAGGGGAGCTTCCGACTTCTTTGGAAATGCTCACATCTCTGTGTCCTCCCCGACCGTGGCTTACCTCTCCCTGCTGCCAGTCTTCCTGAGCTGCCTCTTTCCATATGGTTCCAAACCAGCCTGAGCTCCTGGCCAGGGAGGCAGGATCCTGTGACTATTTAGTTACAAATAAATAGAGATCTAATCTTAGCCTGTTGTTTCTCATAGTTGAGCATGAAGGCAAAATGACAAGATGACTTTATTTTAGTTTCCCAGCCTCCATGGGGTGTATTTTCTCCGGCAGTTCCTAACGATTGCTGCTTATGTTTACAAGCATTAAGCAGAAAATCAAGTTGGGCAATCCTGATAATTAATTGGTTTCTGGCATTCTTGTTCTGGAAGGGAAAAAATGTCTTATTAGCGGTGTGGCTTTGGGAAAATCACTTGCCCTCTCTGAGCCTTGTTTCTCCTACTGTCAACTGGGCATTGTGGTCACAGCTGGTTTTGTGATCTAAGGGGGAATCCCAATAACTTGTGGATAAAGTGCATTTCCAGGGCCTCACACAGGCCTGACACAGAAATAAGATGATGGAATAAGTAGCTAATATTTCCTTGGCACTTATTAGTGGCCAGGCACTGTTCTGAGCCCTATGTATATGTTTCCTTATTTAATCATTCCAAGAATGCTGTTTTTATCTCCTTTTTCTAGATGAGGAAACTGAGTCACACAGAGGGCAAGTAAATTCCCAAGGTCAGACAGTTTACTCGAGCAGTGGAGCTCGCTGCCTACCCAGGCATTAGTATTCCAAAGGGTGGGTGCTGAACCCCCAACTCATATGTCCTGGGTGGTGGAGGAATCAATGAAGGATGAGCAAATAAATGCCTTGAAATTTACCAGCTGAATGTTGTTCAGGTTGTTGCTTTTGAAAAAGGTTTTACATTTATTTCTTCTCCATTTGCCTGGAGAAACAAAAACAGAATGTGCAGTGGTGTCTCATCCCAACCTGTTTAATTGTCTCCACCCCGTACATAGCCTGGCAGCTGTGATCTGTGTCTCTCGTCCCCAGGCCCTGCATAGTCCTGCTTCCTTGTGGATTTGTCCATGGCTGTTGTTTCTTTTGATTTATTTATTTGAGATAGAGTCTCACTCTATTGCTTAGGCTGGAGTGCAGTGGCACCATCTCGGCTCACTGCAATCTCTACCTCCTGGGTTGGAGTGATTTTCCTGCCTCAGCCTTCTGAGTAACTGGGACTACAGGCGCGCACCACCATGCCCGGCTAATTTTTTGTATTTTTAGTAGAGACAGGGTTTCTCCATGTTGGCCAGGTTGGTCTCGAACTCCTGGCCTCAAGTGATCCACCTGCCACAACCTCCCAAAGTGCTGGGATTACAGACGTGAGCCACTGCGCCTGGCCTTTTGTTTCTTTTTACAGAGCTGTTTACAGTGCTAGTTTTCAGGCCTGATCAGTCTGCTAGGAGCAGCGCACAGGTCCTGGGGACACCCAGGAGAGCTGATATTCTCACTGCGGGCTTAGGTCTTGCTGGGATTCCTAACATGACATCCATAAAAGGGCTTCTTTTTCTTTTTTTTTTGTAGACAAAGTCTCAGGCTGGAGTGCAGTGGCACGATCTCAGCTCACTGCAACCTCCGCCTCCCGGGTTCAAACAATCCTCCTGCCTCAGTCTCCCAAGTAGCTGGGATTACAGGCATCTGCCACGACACCCGGCTAATTTTTTTTTTTTTTTTTTTTTTTGAGACAGGGTCTCGCTCTGTCGCCCAGGCTGGAGTGCAGTGGCCAGATCTCAGCTCACTGCAAGCTCTGCCTCCCGGGTTTATACCATTCTCCTGCCTCAGCCTCCCGAGTAGCTGGGACTACAGGCGCCCGCCACCGCGCCCGGCTAATTTTTTGTATTTTTTTGGTAGAGACGGGGTTTCACCATGTTAGCCAGGATGGTCTCGATCTCCTGACCTCGTGATCTGCCCGTCTCGGCCTCCCAAAGTGCTGGGATTACAGGCTTGAGCCACCGCGCCTGGCCGACACCCGGCTAATTTTTGTATTTTTGGTAGAGACGGGGTTTCACCGTGTTGGCCAGGCTCGTCTTGAACTCCTGACCTCGTGATCCCTTGCCTTGGCCTCCCAAAGTGCTGAGATTACAGGTGTGAGCAACCATGCCCTGCAAAGGGCTTCTTTTCTTTCCTGTTCACCAAAAGCCAGTGAGGACAAGGAGAGGCAGGGAGCGGGGTGCCATGTTTAATCTACCCTGGCTCAAGGATCCTGGCACTGCCCTGCACCCATATTGGCCCCTGGTTGAGCATGAGCAAAGGTCAGTGCTAGTCACTGCTTCTTTGGCCAGCCCGGACTGTAGCTAGAGGCCTGGCAGAGAGTGGAGACCTGCTTTCTGCCAGTGGTCAGAGCCTCCCTGGGAAGAAGGATGGTCACCTCTGCTCCAGGGTCTTGGTCTTAGGGAGGCAGAGATGCTAAGGGGACGGCTTCTTAAAGGGTAGTCTTGGGGAATTACATGCGAAACCACTTAAAGAATGTGTATTACCATTTTCAGTACTTGAGTAGGCACAGGATACTGAGTTCAGCTCAGTGGGTGAGAAAAATCCGTAGTTTATAGACATGTGTATCCTAGCCACACTGTTAGCCTTTACCAAGCTCTCAAGCTGGTACTTGACCACTTTGCTATTCTGTGGGCACTGCCTTCCTAAACAGGCCCCATTTATTCCATGTTATAGCCTTGGGAAGGAGCAGATGTCACTGCTTTTCATCCTACTCTTCTTTTAGATAAGCCTGTTAAAGTCGATGGGTACATTTATTTTTGTTAATCCAAAACTAAAGCTAACTAGCTGTCTGTTACTAAACTCTAACAACAGCATCCTCATGCCTCTTCAGATGGCCGGATGAGTCCGTAGCCACTTTGGGGTTAGTGGTTCATTTCTTCCTTTCTTCATTCTGCAGACTGCTGTGCTGGGCGGCTGCTGTGTGCAGGGTGCGGCCCGAGAGCCTAGACATAGCTCTGGGAGCTGGACTGCCAGAGTCTCTGCTGGATCCACATGGGAGGGGGCTGTAGAGCTCAGACGAGAATTCACAGTTACTTGTTTTTTTGCAGCTGTGGTCAGCACAGTAAAGTAGACCAGGGCTGGGCGTGGTGGCTCACACCTGTAATCCCAACACTTTGGGAGGCCGAGGCGGGCGGATCACCTGAGGTCAGGAGTTCAAGACCAGCCTGGCCAACATGGTGAAATCCTGTCTCTACTAAAAATAGCTGGGTGTGGTGGCGCGTGCCTGTAATCCCAGCTACTAGAGGCTGAGGCAGGAGAATCACTTGAACCCGGGAGGTGGAGGTTGCAGTGAGCCAAGATCACCCCACTGCACTCTAGCCTGGGCAACAGAGTGAGACCCCGTCTCAAAATTAAAAAAAAAAAAGGAGACCAAAGTGGAAAGGAACATATTAATGGCATCCCGACTCAGGTCGGGTAGGGAGATCAAATTCTGCTTTGCTGGGAAGTTGCCATCTGAGCCAAGTGCTTGAGAAATCACAGGAGTTAACCAGGTAAAAACTGGGATACATGAATGAGGAGCATTCTAATCTGTCTGTGGTATGTGCAAAGACCCTGGGGCAAGAGGAAGCAGAGTGGGTAAGGTAGGGACAGGAAGTGAGGGAGGCACATGAGGAGGCAGGGACTGGCTCACCCAGGGCTCTGAGGAGCAGGCTGAGCATCTATCTGCCTTTCACCCCATGGCAATGGGACATCAGTGAAGGATGCTCCATTTGAAATGCCACACTGGCATTAATTGCACGATATAGTCTTGGTTTGCTGCAGCTGAGCTCTGCTCTTCAGACTGCCTTCCACCTGCAGGATACGCACTTATGCCAGGCACACAGTATTGAATGTTGAGCAGTGACTTCCCTGGGCAATGGAGATTCTGTACAGTTTAACTGGACGCATTGGCAACATACAGTGCAAGGCTCAGGGACAATCTGCAGTGAGCAAGGCTGGCTTGTTAGTCTCAGGCAGGCATTGGACAGTTTTGTCTTTATTCTATGAACAGCCTCACAAGGGAGACAGCATTGTCCCGTTCCACAGATGGGCCCCCTGAGGCTCATGAGTGCCCTGGCCCAAGATTCTGAAGCTGGCAGGTGGTGGGACTCGCACCCAGGTCTACCTGATGCCAGATTTCATTACTATACTGTGAGGTTTTGGAATCTTTTTTTTTTTTTTTGAGACGGAGTCTCGCTCTGTTGCCCAAGCTGGAGTGCAGTGGTGTGATCTCAGCTCACTGCAAGCTCCGCCTGCCGGGTTCACACCATTCTCCTGCCTCAGCCTCCCGAGTAGCTGGGACTACAAGCGACTGCCACCACACCAGGCTAACTTTTTTGTGTTTTTAGTAGAGACGGGGTTTCACTGTGATACCGATCTCCTGACCTCTTGATCCACCCACCTCGGCCTCCCAAAGTGCTGGGATTACAGGCGTGAGCCACCGCGCCCGACCCAGGTTTTGGAAACTTTTGATTTGTTCAAATAAGCAGTCAAAGGACATAGGTTAAAAAAAGAACCAAATTCTGGCTGGGCACGGTGGTTCACGCCTGTGATCCCAGCATTGGATGCCGAGGTGGGCGGATCCCCTGGGGTCAGGAGTTCAAGAGTAGCCTGGCCAACATGGTGAAATCCTGTCTCTACTAAAAATACAAAAATTAGCCAGGTGTGATGGTGGGCACTTATAATCCTAGCTACTCGGGAGGCTGAAGCAGGAGAATCGCTTGAACCCAGGAGACGGAGGTTGCAGTGAGCTGAAATCGTGCCACTCCACTCCAGCCTGGGTGGCAGAGTGAGACTCTGTTTCAAAAAAAAAAAAAAAAAAAAAAAGAGAATCAAATTCCCACCAGAGTTGGGCTCTTGTCTAGAAGATTACAAGCTTGTCTAGAAATTAACCGGCCTGTCAGATGGGGGGTCCCAGATCCTCACCTGTGGAGAAGAACATCAAACCAGCTGGGATCCCACCCCACCTAAGGAGGATCCCATGTCTCCCTGGGACGTCATGGACTTCCAGGAAGTTTTGTTGCAGAGGGAATGGGGCCTGTGTCCTTCACTCTTCCCTTTTCGCTGTGCTTATCCTCTGCATGCCCCACATGGGTGAGTGCAGAGAAGGCTGCTGGCTGTTCTGGTGGATGTGCTTACTCCTGCCCAGGTGGTGGCTGTAGTGTTGATGTGGCAGCCAATGGAGCGGCTGCAGGGATGGCTGGAAATGTGCTTTGGCATTGACCTTGGGGAATCTCCAGTGGCCCTTTCAGTCCCAGCGGTCCATGGCCTCCCCTCCTTCTGCCAGGGCCCCGGCCTCCTGCTGTCCTCTCTGCCTTCGTTAGATGGATGTGCTTGGCTTTTCCTTGGGTCTTCTCCCAGATGTGCAGAAAGACTCTTTGAAGCTCAGGTCTTCCTTCTGATCAGGCCTGCCCTCCTGAGCAAGAAGCCGCAGGTCATAGTGGAAAGCATGGTTCTCATAGAGGTACTAGAGCGAGCATCACCACGTGTTCTAAAGCTGTCTGCTGGTCTTGGCAAATGGCACGTGGCAGGGTGCGGCGCTGTGGAATGGGATGAGGCTTTAGGGGTCTTTAGGGTGAAGCCTAGGGTGTGCTAGGATAACGCACTGCAGGATGGAGCCCTGCAGGAGGGCACAGAGGGACTGAGAGCTGTAGGGTCACTGTGGGACCGTGTGCCACAGGGCCACTGTGAAAAGCAGGTTTGCCCTAGTGTGCCATGTGTGGATTGCTAACTCTAAGGTGAGGTCAGGACATGAGCGCACAGTCCTGGAAAGAGGAGGAAGATGAGGCCAAGGCGAGTGGAGGACCTTTCCCAAGGCTGCAGGTGCCAAACTGTGGACCCTGAATTTGGACCCAGAGTGCCTGATGTGGAGCCTACGTGCTTTGCTATAAGGCTAAGCTACTTTCTCCCAAAAGAGGTGTTTTTGCCTTCCTTCCGCTTAGTCTGCTGTCACCCACTGCATGTGACACACTAGGAAGTGCTCTGTCGTGGGCAACAGAGCAAGACTCCATCTCCAAACAAACAAACAAACATATGTGGTACCAGAGTGACCCTCCAGGCAGTGCATCCAACTCTTTATCTGAGGAATGCCTCGCCTCACTTTTCACTCACTGACTCAGGGAGTCCAGGGCTGGGATGGTCTCCAAGTGTTTGATCCACAGCTGTCATTTTACCAGAAGAGAAAGGGAGGTTCGTGACCTCATTGAGCCCATGGGGCCAGTTTGTCACGTGGCCAGGATGAGCTCCAGGACCTGTAGAAGGCAACGGCTTCTATAGAGCTGTCTGGCCAGGCACAGAAGCACACGCCAGTGATCCCAGCACTCTGGGAGACCGAGGCCAGTGGATTGCTTGAGCGTCAGACCAGCCTGGACAACATGGCGAGACCCCCATCTCTACAAAAATAAAAATAAAAATTAGCCGTATTTGGTGGCACATGCATGTAGTCCCAGCTACTTGGGAGGATGAGGTGGGAGGATCATCTGAGCCTGAGAGGTCACTGAGAGGCTGCAGTCATCCGTGATCACGCCACTGCACTCCAGCCTGGGCGACAGTGAGAGCTTGACTCAAAAAAAAAAAAAAAAAAACTGTGATCACGCCACTGCACTCCAGCCTGGGCAACAGTGAGAGCTTGACTCAAAAAAAAAAAAAAGCAGCCTGGAATAGGGCAGTCTTTGCAGGCTTACCTTTTGTAGGTTTAACCTTAACCACAGATTCTACCTGGGCCTCCCTTTTCCCTTTCTCTTATTTGGGTGTTGAAGGCTGTGATAAGTGCATGCCAACAGGGGCACAGGTGAGGGAGGCATGGGCTGGGCAGAGGCTGGGTGGGAGGCTTTGCTGCCTGGATTTTTTCACCCTGGAAAACAAGAGAACAAAAGAAGCAACTTGTGTTTCTATCTCGTGGGAACTCTAATCACGAAGGGCTTGGATTTGATCGCCATCGGCGATGGGACCACAAGGAAAGCACCGGAAGGCTTCTGAGGACGTGAGTGGGCAGTTCTCTTTTCAAAACACCTAGAGAGAGTGAGTTTGCCACACAGATTGGCAGGACTGGTGCCTACAAGTAGAGTTTTCTAAACCTCGTATGAGGTTAGGATTTCTGGTTTCTCAAGAGCCAGGTTTAATAAACCTGTAGCAAGTTAGCTTCTCAGTCATCCTTCAGTCATGAAATGCATTATGGTGCACACAGAGGGTTTAGATGTGTGCAACCCAAGTGTAGGTATATTCTTTACTTTCAGATAAAGACTCATAGGGACATCGTATCCCTGAGTCTCCTGTTGACAAGCACAATATTTCAGAATATCTTAGCAGCAGTTCCAGTTCAGTATGGGGCTTGGTTCTCCTTTTAGTCTAAGCCAAGGCAGCTGAGGGGGTTCTAGCCCAGTGTGTCAGGGGGACCTGTCATAGGCATGTCCTCTGCTTGGTTCCAGATTTAACCCCTGCATGATTCAGGGGGATTTTAGTGCACATCAGATCTCAGACGCTGACTTGGAAGTGATGGAAGGGCCATAGCTTCTCACTCCTTTTTGGCACAGGGCTAGAAAAGCTGCCCCAAGCAAGTCTTTTATCCTCACTGACGTTCGTGTGATTCAGGGGGCAGTCTGTGCAGGAGAGGGCATGGACCACCTGAAAGCCAGGAGATGGAAGAAGTGCACACTTTTGGCGTCAGAAAGTGCTACTGCAGCTTAACTGTGGGATTCCAACACATCTGCCCACAAATCCTCGTTTCCTCATCACCATCCCTATGTCACCAACCTGTAACATTTAACATGGAGATGGTGATACCTGCTTACTGGGGTTTCTGCTGGGCTCCATGCAGTGCTTTTCAGGGTTGTGGTATGGAAGCTGCTGAGCACCACATGCCTTGGAGGTGGCCAGGCCTGGCTTTGCACGTCTGGACTGGAGGCATGAGGTGGACAGATGCAGGTCTGGGGCTGGGGATGTGAGTGGGTGTTGAGCTCTCTATGTTCTTGGAGGGTGGCCCTGAGATATGCTGGGTCTCTCCTTGATCTTAAGTGGATGTAGACTTACATAGCAAATTGGGTATGTTGGGGGCGGGCTGAGTTCCTCCTTCCTGCCCCTCTTCCCAATGCAGAGGTTAAGGAAGGAGTGTCTCTGGGCGATGCTGGGGCACTTTACAGGAACCCTGTGTTTCCGAACACTTGATGTAAGCAACTTTGTGCAATTCAACACTCTTT
Source organism: Macaca mulatta (assembly GCF_049350105.2). Taxonomy (NCBI): domain Eukaryota; kingdom Metazoa; phylum Chordata; class Mammalia; order Primates; family Cercopithecidae; genus Macaca; species Macaca mulatta. Next base: position 81,162,967 of record NC_133408.1, read on the forward strand.
CTGACTTTTCACCAGCTCAGGTGCTGGGGCCTCCCTGTGGTGACAGCACAGATTACAGTTTCCTCCATTGGCCTTGACCTTAGAAATTATGTAACTATTGATTTAAGGCCGGGCGCGGTGGCTCAAGCCTGTAATCCCAGCACTTTGGGAGGCCGAGACGGGCGGATCACGAGTTCAGGAGATCGAGACCATCCTGGCTAACACGGTGAAACCCCGTCTCTACTAAAATACAAAAAAAAAATTAGCCGGGCGAGGTGGCGGGCGCCTGTAGTCCCAGCTACTCGGGAGGCTGAGGCAGGAGAATGGCGTGAACCCGGGAGGCGGGGCTTGCAGTGAGCTGAGATCCAGCCATTGCACTCCAGCCTGGGCAACAGAGCCAGACTCGGTCTCAAAAAAAAAAAAAAAAAAAAAAAAAAAGAAATTATGTAACTATTGATTTAAAAGAGTTTCTTTTGGTTTGTTTTTTTGGCAGTGGTTGCAATTTGTATGGTTTCCGGGTTTGAACACTTAATGCTGAATTGGATTCAGAGATCATTGGATTGAGAAGATCCCGTGGCTCTGTCTGACCTGCCCCTTCTCACTCTGCAGCTGAGGAATAAATGGGCCCTGGGTTCTGTTAGGGACAGCAGAGTCCTCATGCCTTCCGGGACCCCTGTCTCCTTCCCTCCTGCTGTCAGGGCCCCGCCTGAGGGACGGTGACGCTCCTACCCCATCACGTTGGTGCCAGCAGTGAGCAGTTATGTATTTGTGTGGTTGTCATCTTGGAATGATGTGCAATATGAGAGTTAAATAGTTTTGCCAATGAGTTATCATAATGCTGTTTATATGTTAAGTTGCATGCTAGTCTTTTATGGTAAAATGAGTGACATAGGGTCTGAAGTGGCAGCCCACTTGTAGGAACTGGGCCAGTGTACTCCAGCATGGCATTGCGATGGGAGTCACTGTATTTTGGATGTGTCGTCTGGTCAAGATATGGGACACATATAGTCAGATCCTGGTGGGTTCATGTAAGACCCAGGACCATGGTCGGTCAAACTCCTTACTGTTCTCCCCTGAGATGTTGGCTTATTGAATACTTTTTTGAAGTAGATGGGACCCTGGTTAAGCTGAGTTTCCCCATGATGGGATTGGTTCTATTAGGAGTGCATCTGTGCTGCTTGAATTTGAGTCTTACATGTATAGATTGTATGAATTAACCTAAACGGGTTTTTGATGTATCATTTCCTTACCTTTTCGGAGACTTCATTTTAGTGCATTCGGTTTGCCTCTGGGATTGTATTCTATATACTTTTTTTTGGTTTTGTTTATTTGTTTGGGACAGGGTCTTGCTCTGTTGCCCAGGCTGGAGTGCGGTGGCGCAATCTTGGCTCCCTGCAACTCCACCTCCCGGGTTCAAGTGACTCTTGTGCCTCAGGCTCCCGAGTAGCTAGGATTACAGATGCGTGCCACCACGTCGGCTAATTTTTATATTTTTAGTAGAGATGTGGTTTCATGATGTTGGCCAGGTGGTCTTGAACTCCTGGCCTCAAGTGATCCACCCGCCATGGCCTCCCAAAGTGCTGGGATTACAGGTGTAAGCCACTGTGCCCGGCCTTATTCTAAATACTCTTTATACACACTGATAAGTTGTCCTCTGAAATCTTGCATCCATTTATATTTCACCAAAACTTTAAAAAATGTTTTCAAAATTTTTATTTTTGCTGCTCTGCTAGGCAAAAGAATGGTCTCCGGTTTTGTAGCTGTCTAGTCTGAGCTATGAAAGGCTTTAGGTTAGGGTTTTGAGAAGATCATAGGAACATGTTTGGAGGCATGTAGGCACAGGAGATGAGCAGGCGGTGCAGCTCAGAAGTCAGGGGTGGGTGGAGTCTGGAGACCACGGGACTTCACTTGACCAGGTCTGTCCAGCATGGGCAGTGGTCATCTGGTGCCCGGCTGGGTTTCAAGCCATTGACAGAATTCCCTCAGTGAATCCCTGGACAGCTCTGTGAGAGTGGCCCTGTCTGTTACTATTCTCACTTCAAAAGGCAGGAGACAAATAAGTGGAGTGGCCAAGGGGCTTGCCCAGGAAAAACAAAGAGGAGGTGGACCCAGGGCAGAGCTCGCTGGCACCTTGGTGTAGAACTGAAGAGCACACCCCTAGATCCTGCCCCTGTTTTGGGAGGCCGAGATGATGATCTCTGCGGTTTTGGGATTGGCGCTAGGCTTTGCACTGGTGTGATTTCAGGAAAACATCTGTATTGTTGGTCTCCGAAATATCCATAGAATTTGTTTTCTGTTCATTTCTTGCCAAAGGAGTCCAGGTGAGCTGCACCTGCCTGAGTGGGATCCCAGGTGTAATTGGGGGTGTTGATGCCTCTGATGGTGGTGTCTGTGGGCCTGCGTTGATCGGGGAGCAGGAGGAGTGCCGGAGGCTCTGTGTCCCCCCAACTCGGGGGTCTCTGGGCTCCTGTGTGCCGCATTACCTGGCTTGGGGCAGAAAGAACCTTCGAGGGAGCCCTGTGGGGGGTGTCTTGGTTTCCCCACCCACCTCTGCCATCTGACGAGATCGCTTCCCTCTTTAAGCCCCAATTTCCTCACTTCTGAAATATTGGAGAGCCTTCTTACTCATACAGTTGCTGGGCATTTTTCCTGAAATCGTAAATCTCTGTCACCGTAGTATATAACAACCCTTACACGCAAGGAAGGGTTATATAACTGTAAAGTAATTATAACTCGAGTCTTTTATCCCTGTTGAATAGGCTCTTTAAAAAAGAGTAGGTATGACTGAGAATTCCTGAAAGTCACTCATTAATTGGTTCTTTCAAGTAAATAATAGCAGCCATGGTAGTCACGGCGCTGGTGTCCTCGGGCACCTCCCGTATTGGAGGGCAGGGCACTGTTTGCAGGCTGAGAGATGCCTACCTTGCCCTGAGTGGAGGGTGGCCTCGCTGGCTCCTGTGGAAGCCCATCCTGATGCTGGTTAGTGGCACTGCGTCTACACCATGTTGTGTGCTGCAGCTCACCATGGTGTAGACCCTTCCGAGGTGATAAGGTGGGCCAGTAGTTATGATTGACTTGCTGTTGATGATTAAACTGTGGGACAGCTGTCGTTGTTCCCTCTCAGTGGTGTCTGTGCCATGTAAACTGGCAAGAAAGGAAACTTCAAAATGATCCTTGTTTTGTTATTTGCAGGCTCCAGGGAGTTCCACGCTGTCCAGTTCTCTGTGCCGTGATAAACCTCTGGGGTGAGTGTCTGTGTGGGTCATGCATTCCTGTGTCTCTGGCCATAGGTCAGCTCTCCACAGAGGAAGCTTGGGCATGGCATCATTTTGTTCTGTAGAAATCATAATTTCTGTTTTGGTTGTAAGCATTGCCAATCAAAGGTGATAACAGGCCAGGTTTTCTATCCGTTTTCTAAATGCTGTGTCAGGGTCAGAAGCCCAGCTGGTAGAAACACCTGTGATTGTCTTTGAATAAATAATTGCACTGCTGAGGCCTGATTGTGGAAGTGTCACTTTTGGGGGAGATTCCAGGGTGTGCTGGCAAGAGCCTCTTTAGAGCAGATGATGGGGGCCCTGAGCCAGCATCTTCTGGAGAGGCCCTCACTGTGGATCCTCGTGACCGCAGGAGGCGCTTTATTTCTGTTCTAACAGTGTTCAAAACATTTGAATTGGAATTAAATCCATGTCTGATAAATAAGGTAGAGAAAACAAAATCCTTGGGAATTGTTTGGATGCTGGTTTGAACAAATCAACCTTAAAAAATAAATGTACGGGCCGGGGTGGGGGTCGGGGGGTGGCTCACGCTTGTAATCCCGGCACTTTGGGAGGCTGAGGCGGGCAGACCACAAGATCCGGAGATCGAGACCATCCTGGCCAACATAGTGAAACCCCGTCTGCTGAAAATACAAAAATTAGTTTGGTGTGGTGGTGTGCGCCTGTAATCCCAGCTACTCGGGAGGCTGAGGCAAGAGAATTGCTTTAACCCAAGAGGCAGAGATTGCAGTAAGCCGAGATTGTGCCACTGCACTCCAGCCTGGCGACAGAGCGAGACTCTGTCTCGAAAAAAATAAAAATAAATGTATGGTATTGGGTGTTTGATGTTATTATTTCTTTTGGAGGTGTGATAATGGCATTGTAGACATTTTAATCAAAAAGTGTCCTTATCTGTTAGAAATCAATACTGTGAGGTTTATAAATGAAATTACATAATATCTGGGATTGCTTTAAAGCCATCAAAGTGGTGGAGGAGATTGCTGGGGGTATTGATGGACAAAGGTTAGCTGTGTGTTGGTGATTTTGAAGTTAGGTGATGGGTACATGGAGGTTTGCAAAACCATCTTATATGGTTTTGAATTTTTCCAAAATTTTAAAAAAGAGAGAAACACATAGGAGTAGTAAAAATGAAAACCCCAGAGCTGGTGGCAGCGCTTTGGAGGGACTCAAGCAAACGTCCTGTGCGCCCGTGCCTCTGGCTTCACCTCATGTGGGCACTGATTGGGTTTAACCCCATCCCCTCTCCCTGGATCCTTTTCCACCTCCTCCTGGATACCACCCTCAGCCCTAATGTTAGGAGCCCTCCTGGGGAGGGGCTCAGGTCTCCCTGGGGCCCACAGGGCTGGTGGAGAAGCTCTGGTCTGTGGGAGGCCCTTGTCTCCAGTCACATTGGGTGCCTGGCTCCCATAATGCCAGTCCTGCCCAAGTCCTCAGCCTGCTGGCCATGACATGGCCATTTCTGCCCTTTTCCCTCTTCCCTCTTCCCTCCTCCACAGTCTTCATCTCACACTTGGGGGTCTGCCCTGGCCACCTGGGCGCCTGCCCTGGCCACCTGGGCACCTGGTTGGGTTGGCCAGCCCCACATTCTACTCTGCATCCACCTGGTCTATGGTTAGCTGGGTGGGGTCCCAGCGGGGCTGCATGGAGCTCTTAGCTGTCTGATAGGAGTCTGCTGAGCTTCTGCTCAGTAGATGAAAGGCCGCTTTGATTACGCAGCTGCTGAATTCCTCCCCAGCTCGTCCCCTCTCCACATGAGGTCTTGCCTCCTTCTTGGGCCTGCAGGGTCCCCCATGACCATAGCTGGCCACCTCACCAGCCTCATCCTTGGCCGCACCTGCCCCAGGATGCTGCATACAGACACAAGGAGCTGCTTGCTGATATTTGGCTTCTGCTCGCACCATCCCTGCTTCCTCCCGGCCCCCTCCCGGTGCTCCCTCGTGCTGACCTTGACACCTTGGAGTGGGGTTGAGTCTCCCTCTCCAGGAGTCTCGCCTGGGACTCTGTTCTTGCTCTCAGTGAAACCACAAAAAGTCCTTCCCGCCTTCGTGCTTTTGCATCTGAGCCCATGTGTCACTGCTCTGAGTTGCTTTCTCTCTGTGCATTCCCCGACTGCAGCTTGCAATACCCAGTCATGCCCTGCTAGGAAAATTCGATCTTGTGCCCCTCCCCACACCGCCCACCGTTATGGGAACACAGCGCAGAGGCTGTGCACACTGTAAATTCCCGTAGCCGGCCGCCCAGGTGCTGGTGTGAACACCCGGGGGATGAGCGTCCGTCGTCCTCACCTTTTTCCTGGAGGATGAATGTCTGTCGCCTCCTTACTCTGTTTCTGACCTGCCCACTGCTCTCTCACAGGCCTGTCATCCTGAGCCCCATCATGGAGGGGGGCCACGGGCTGGACCTCACCTACATCACGGAGCGCATCATCGCCGTGTCCTTCCCTGCTGGCTGCTCCGAGGAGTCCTACCTGCACAACCTTCAGGAGGTCACACGCATGCTCAAGTCCAAGCATGGGGACAACTACCTGGTGAGTGGTGGGCGGCTCCGGGAGCCTTTGGGCAGGCTCTGCAGCAGGCACTGTGTGGGGACAGGCACCCACAGAACACTGGTTTACACATGAGGGAGAAGCTTAAGGGCCTGGGCTCACACGGCAGTTCATGGCGCCCTCGTCCTCTGTCTCTCTGCTGCCACGCCTGGGGAGGAGCCTTATGTGTCTCTGTAGGTAGCTTTCAGGGACACACGACTGCTGAACACCGGGATGGCTGTTGCCTTGTCCCGCACTCATCAGTGAGGCTGGCTCCCCCAGTGCCTTGGGACACTTCCCTGGCCAGCCACCCCTGCTCTCCCATGCTGCATCCCTGGTATCAAAAGACAAACTTGTGACTCTCCTCCTGAGCCAGAAATTAGGAAGACAGATTAGGTGGGCGCCCAAGAAACCAGGGGCTGCCCTGGAGACAAGGAGACAGCTTGATTTTCAAAACACACGTGTCGAGTTGATGGTGGAGCCCACATCTGAGGAATAATGCGGAACAGTCTCTCACCATCTCTCACCCTCCGATTGGCCCCTTGTTTTCTGTTCCCATGGTTGCTAACCCAAGTGGAGGCTGACTTCCTTCTGCTGTCAATGGTCACTAATGGGATTGAATGACAGCTCTCTGGAGCCCTTTCTCTACTTGCCTTCTTATCTCTAGTAAGGAGGCCTCCTTATCTGTGGTAAAGCTAATCTGCCCGGCAAGCCTACAGGACGGTCATTTTCTCCCTCGTAGTTCTGCTCCAATGACTAGGGCACCAGTGGCTAGGAGAGGTGGACCCAAGTGGCAGAGTAGGATGTGGCCTCCGTCTGATGCCAAAGCAGCCCTGGCCCAGGTGCTTCCTGTGTCCTGACCCCTCCCCGATCCTTGATTCACTCAGTCTCCTGCCTCTTTCTCCCCTTGAATCCCATCTTGTCTGTGACCTGGCGGTGGGTAGGAAGGGGTGGCCAAGCCCTGTCGGATGGTGGTACCTCTCACCAGGGGCCCTCTCCGCCCCAGGCAGGACCACGGCTCCTTCCTTTGCAAGCCACTCCCAGGCTGGTCAGTGCATCCCGAGTCCCCTCTCTGGCCATCCTTCCCCTTTTCCCCAGTCCACCTTCCCCAAAGAGATCATGCAGAGCGCCTGGAGTCCTGGCCAGCACCTGTCTGTGGGGCTTTATCAGGGCTAGAGCTCCCTGTGCAAAATGGCTATGGCGGGGATCCCTTTCTTGTGCAGGGTTAGAAATGAACTGTGGGTCTCAAAGCAGCGCCCCACCTTGTCATAAACAGGGCTTGCTGGGTGACCTGAACAAGCCCCCACCCTCCACTTTCCTCACATCTCTGACTCTGAAGTGAGAGGAACGTTTAGTTAATTTTTAAGGCTCCTTGCTGCTGGAACATTATTATTAATATTATTTTTCATTTTGTTCTACTTGAGTATTTAGCAAGGTTCCACAAATGGCTGTGATTTTTCAGTGAACTTAGGCCGTGGCTCTTGGCTGGGCATGAACTCGGCCCTTTCCAGGCCTGGGGCCACCAGGCCATAGAGGAGGGACGGCCTTCCCCACCATGTGCTACCCCTCTATTGGGTCAGTTTGTGTTGCCAGGAGCAAGACCATGGAAGTTATTTTATATATATATGTGTATATATATTTTATAGTATATATTTTATACATATGTGTGTGTGTGCGTATATATATATATATCCTGTATGTTGGGATATTTTGTAGCCATGAGAATAAAAAACAATAGTGACACGGTAGATTGCCTGGTTTAATACTAGTTAATGAAGTAGAATATAGACTTTATGTGTAAGGTTCTGTATGCCATCCTTATCTTATTTATTTTATTTGTTTTTTATTCTGTGATCACACACATCTATACTTTTCAATCTTTTCTGATCCTCGGTACCTGGAAGGGAAACATCATGTAAAAATGCAGTATGTTTTCTCCTTAAGTCTCTGACATCAAGGATTTGTCTAAAACCTTTTTTTCCCTCTGATTCTTGAGTGTGAAGATTTTAGGTATTTTTTAAAAAATTGAAGTATTAATTAAAATTAAATAAAAATTAAAGTATTAAATTTTTAAAATATTAAAATCTATTTTATACAAGGCATTTTTTCCTCTCCTTTATAGGTATTAAACCTTTCAGAAAAGAGATATGACCTTACGAAGCTTAACCCAAAGGTATGGAGTTCATCCCTTTATATTCTGCATTTTGTAAAATGTAAACAATGCTTATTTTGTGCAAAAATGATTTGCTACTAGTCTTTATGGAATGTGACTTGATAAGGAGTATTAGGAATTGTTCATAATCAATTTTTTTAATTATTACTTTTTTTTTTTTAGTTTGAAATAGAGATTCATAAGAAGTTGTGAAATAATACAGAGATCTCCTGTACTCCTCACCCAGTCTTTCCAGTGGGAGAATCTTACAACACTAATAGTAAAATATCTAGGTCAGGAAGTTGGTATTGGTATAGTCCATGGACCTCACTCGCATATCCTCGGTTTTGCATACATGCGTGTTTCTCAGCATCATGTGTATAGATGATAAATACTACATATATATGTATAGAACAAATCTGTACACATGATGCTTCCTCCTCCCACCTCCTGGGATCTTTCATATATACTGCATATATATATGCATGGAACAAATCTATAACAAAGATATGTATAGAAAAAATAAAAACTGCATCATATGTATAGATTTGTTCAGCCACCACAAACAAGAGACAAAACATTTCCATCAGCATGGGGATCTCTTCTCCTAGTATCTCTTTACGGTCCTAGTACTCCTTTCATGATAATTTTCATTTTTTTTTTTTAATTCTTCTTTTTTTAATTTTACTTTAAGTTCTGGGATACATGTGCAGAACGTGCAGGTTTGTTACACAGATACACATGTGCCATGGTGGTTTGCTGCACCTATCAACCTGTCATCTAGGTTTTAAGCCCCTCATGCTTTAAGTATTTGTCCTAATGCTCTCCTTCCCCTTGCCCATCACCCTCCATGATCATTTTCAATAGCAACATTTGGGAGAATTTTAAGACTGAGTCAACATAAGTTATGGTACATATGGCTGTGTATATTCTATATGTTGAAATATTTTGCAGCCATTAGAGTAACAAAGCAGAAACATGATAAGTTGCTTATTTTAATACTAGTTAATAATAGTATAGAATTTATTTATAATAGTATCTCAATTATGCTAAATGTACATAGAAAAGAGACTAAGGGATTCATGAAAACGTTGTAGTGGTTATCTTTGAGTGGTGGCAGGGATAGTGACTTTTCCTACTTCCTGGCAGTTTTCTGAAATTTCCGACAATTTTACACTATTTCCACGACTTTCATCATAAGATAGAGCTCCTTGTCCTCGCCCACTGACAAAAGGAAATCAAAGGAAAAACAACTCCCCCGTGTGGCCACTGTGGGCCACTGTGGACTTGTGTGAGCCTCGGGAGGCTCAGAGCTGCAGTTCTGCACAGAGTCTCTGTGTCCTTAGCATGGTGGTGATTTTCTTTGTCCAAGCACCAAACTTAATCAGGGTTTTGAAGGTGCTTCCTTCTCAAGTCCTGCCTTTCCAGGAGATTGTCTCTGACGTGTTGTCTGCACAGTGTGTAGGCGATGGCTGGCTGCCGTCTCCAAACTGGGATTTTAACCCCAGTGGGGAGATTTTGGCAGCAGCTTGGGCCTCGGACTCCTGTTTGAGACATCCCTGGACTGCGGCCCTCTTCACACAACCTGCACCATCAGCAACTCAAAGACCTTTCTAGAGTTGTCACCCCAGCTGCGGAAGAGCAGACGAGCCCCTGGAAGAAGCGGCATCACATGGGCAGTATAACGCTTTGTTTTTTCTTCCCAGTGAAGGAAGTGCGGGTCCTCATGCTCACTGAGTTTTAGAAAAGGGTCACCCAGCATGCTCTTTACTCCCAAATGAAATACATCGATGATGAAAGAAGTCATTGTGAGATGGCCTCAGAAGGTTTCAGGAAATGGAAACTGAGGAAGCTCCCCTCTCTTGTTGCAGATCATGGATGTGGGCTGGCCAGAACTCCACGCACCGCCCCTGGATAAGATGTGCACCATATGCAAGGCGCAGGAGTCTTGGCTGAACAGCGACCCCCAGCATGTGGTCGTCATTCACTGCAGGGTGAGCGCACCCACCTCTCACATTTGGGGGTCTGGCTGGGCTTCAGCCCTTGGAGTTGCGATGGAGAACAGTGCTGCATCGGAGCACATTTCCACTTTGAGCTGGTGTCATGTGCTCCTTATGGGTGTGTTTTTAGGTTTTTCTACTTGCTCTTAGAGAGTGAAACAGAGTTATCACACCTCCCCAAGTTCGGCTTTAGAATTTATAGGATTACGGTCCCTGAATGTGTAGCTGGACATTTGAAACTGTTGACCCCAAATTGACCACGGTTATGAGAGTAAATTGTTTCATTTTTGTTGAATTTTATTTTTCATGGAAAGCTCTCCTTTTTAAAAGAGCTATGCCCTTTTCAGATGGACTGTGTCAGACTTTTATGCCGTCTGAGTTACGGTAATCAGTTGATGATATGATGCCTTTGCAGTAAACATGTCAACCTTTCCAAGTGGAGCCATTGCAGTGCAGACATGGCCTGTGCATCTTCACAGAGTGGCCAGGACTGTCTGTGTGTCAGCCCCGGCAGGCTTGGTGGGTGCTGGCAGCCTGGGTGCATAACTGACGGGCACTCCTCCTCCTGGCTGCCTCAGGTTCCTTCCATGCTTCCTCCTCCCACCTTCTGGGATCTTTTGTCTTAATTCCCAGTTTTCTCAGCTGCTTTGTACTGCTCCTCAAATGTGATTGGTGTTGAAAGGGGTTGGACTGAAAGCAAACTTACTGAGGGGTAAGTGTGTGAAGCTTAACCCTCCTGCTGGAAACGTACTATTAGAGTAAAGTTCTTATCCCAGTCACACCTTGAGTCAGGGAGGAATTCTCTGGGAAAGGATGTAGCCAGTGGGCTGGGGTAACTGTTCGTTAATGGGCAGCTCCCTATTTTGTGTGTTTGACAAAGCATTCTTAGGACCATCAAAGTATCTAGGAAGGGCTGACGGTTCAAGACAGAAGTGTGTGTGTGTGTGTGTGTGTGTGATTTATTCTTCCAGACTCTTTCACACTAAAAAACTGCACAGAAATCCATTGTATTATGGAATTTAGTTTGAAAGAAGCTTCCCTTTGAGTTATATTAGACTCTCATTATATCTTTCCTGCAAAGTCACTAGGTAGGCCGGCTTGTGGGTGATGTTTACAGCTGTAAGGCATTTGATGACCACTCGATGTGCAGGAAACTTCCATCAGGGGAACACAGATGTTATTTGCGTCTCTCTGGTGTTGTCTCTTTCCTCACATCTACCTTGATCATATTTTCCCCCTAAATGGACAGGTACACACTTTAGGACCACCAAATTATCTATGATGACCTGATCTTTTCAAGTATTATGTTAAATTATGGATTCTCTGCCCAAATTGTGTTTTGGTGCAAACTAAGAGAGAGAAAGAGAGAGAGAGAGAGAGACAGACTTTTAAATAAATATAATTCTTGTTAATTAAAACAACCTATGCTTTTCAGGTTTGGTGTGGTGATTTTGACACAGTGAGCCTGATATTGATGGATCATCATTGTCTGGGATCACGTAGTAAGCTGTTCTGAGCAGCATTTCTGACTTACGAGCCTGGGCCCAGCAGCAGCACCTGTGGAAAGTGCAGGTTCTAGGGCGTACCCAGACCTGCTGCCAGCTGCATTGTCAGAAGACTCTTGGAGTTGCTGTACTTGAAAAGTGCCACCCTTGGCCATTTATTCCATTTTAATTGTTGTTCACTTCAATTTTTTAATGAAATTGAAAGAAATGATGAGATTATTTAAAACATATAGGTGTCAGTGAGGACCACCTAGAGCTTTCTAAAATGCATCCTTTCACTAAGCAACTTTGGGCTTTCTGGACAGCTCTTGTTAGTGGAATTCATGGGAACATGTTGAAACTTCTCAGAAGTGATTTGCTAATCGCTTGCCCTCTTCTGGTGCCATGTAAACCATTTTTGAAACGCTTAGAAATTGTGCCCTGAGAGATAAGCCCTCTTTTAATTTGAAATTGCTGATGTCGATGTTAACAGAAGTTCATCATCATCACTGCGGGGGTGAAATCGCTGACATGTGCCGAAATCCGCCTGCTTTGCAGAATGCGCGTTTCCTTCCACACATGCCAGGAATTTCTAGCATAGCTGGGCCTGTCTCAGCCTGGGTGGGAACAGAGTAAGGGTCGGTCCTGCTGTGCTTCCCGTTCTGCTGTGTGATGCAGAGGCTTGTGTTTGTGTGGGTGTGTGCAGTCTCCTCCTCACCCCTCCACACCCTGGTTATTGATTGACCAGAAATGGCCTGCAGTTCTTTTGGGAGATTTCATCCATGCCATACCTTTTGTTTCTCAGTCCATGGTGAAGAATACCCACAGAAAATTGTGCAATTAGTGATTCTATGATTTTTACTAAGAGTAGTTCCAAGTCCAAAAGAATGGTGCTTGTGCTAAAACATAACAGCCCATGAACCTATCATGCCCTTTTGTGTTTTCTACAACCTGTGAGCTAAGAGCTGTATTTACATGAACATTATATCAAGGACTTCAGTTCCATATGTAAAGTTTGAGTGGAACATGGCCACCTCTTATCTGTTCACGTACATCCATATCTGCTTCCGCCCACACTGCAGGAGTAGATTTCAATAGTGGAAACAAGACCTTGCAGCCTGCAAAGCCTTAAATACTTACTATTGCATTAAGAAAGACCTCATATCAGGGTACTGCTGGCCTTGTAAAATGAGTTTGAAAGTGTTTGCATTTCTTCAGCTTTCTGGCAGAGTTTGCATTAGTCTGTTTTCTGTTACTTATAACAGAATACGTGAAACTGGGTAATTTGTAAAGAAAAGGAATTTATTTCTTAATATTTATAGGGGCTGAGATGTCCGAGCTCAAGGGGTTGCATCTGGTGAGAGCCTTCTTGCTGTTGGGGACTCTGCAGAGTCCTGAGGCTGCATGGGGCATCACATGGCGAGGGCTCCTGTGATAACCCGTCAACCCATTAGTTAATTAATCCACAGCTGTATTAACCCATTCATGAAGGCAAGGTTCCTCATGACCCAGTCATCTCTTAAAGGCCTTACCACTCAATACTGCCGCATTGGAGATTAAATTTTAACATGAGTTTTGGAAGGGGCTGATATTTAAACCATAGCAAAGTTCTCTCTTTTTTTCAGTGATGGAATTCATCAGTTAAGTAACCAGGTCCTGGGCTTTTCTTTGATGGGAAAGTTTATATTACTGATTCAGTCTCCTTACTTGTTACTGTTTTGTTCAGATTTTCTGTTTCTTCATGATTCAGTCTTGGTAGGTTGTATGTGTCTAGGAATTTATGAGGTTATTACAGGTTATCCAATTTATTGCTGCGTAATTGTTCATAGTATTTTTGTGTTTCTTGGTGTCTTACATGACATCAGTTACGATGACTGCTCTTTCATTTCTGATTTTGAGTTTTCTCTTTTTATCTTAGTCTAGGTAAAGGTTTCTCAATTTTGTTAGTCTTCAGAAAACGCAACTGTTAGTTTTCTTGATCTTTACTATTGTTTTTCTAGTCTCTCCTTTATTTGTTTCTGCTCCGATCTTTGTTTTATCCTTCCTTTACTAATTTGGGGTTTAGTTTGTTCTTTGCTCCTTTAGGTGCAACATTAGGTTTTTTGTTTTGTTTTGTTTTTTGAGATGGAGTCTCGCTCTGTCACCATGCTGGAGTGCAGTAGTGCAGAGGTGTGATCTCGGCTCACTGCAACCTCTGATTCCCTGGTTCAAGCGATTCTCCTGCCTCAGCCTCCTGAGTAGCTGGTATTACAGGCACATGCCACCACACCCAGCTAATTTTTGTATTTTTAATAGAGACGGGGTTTCACCATGTTGGCCAGGATGGTCTTGATCTCCTGACCTCGTGATCCACCCACCCTGGCCTTCCAAAATGCTGGAATTACAGGTGTGAGCCACCACGCCCAGCCTAACATTAGGTTTTTTTATTTGAGAGTTTTTTTCCTCTTTTAACATAGGCATTTATTGCCATAAACTTTCCTCTTACAACTGCTTTTGCTGCACCCCATAAGTTTTCGTGTGTTATGTTTCAGTTTTTGTGTTTCTCAAAATATTTCTAAATCTCTCTTTTGATTTTTTTTCTTTAACCCAATAGTTATTTAGGAGTATGTTGTTTAATTTCCATAAACTTGTGAATTTTCCAAGATTCCTCCTGTTACTGATTTCTAGTTTCATGCCACTATGGTCAGAAATGATACTTGAGGCCAGGCGTGGTGGCTCATGCCTATAATCCCAGCACTTTGGGAGGCCAAGGCGGGCAGATCAGTTGAGATCAGGAGTTCGAGACCAGCCTGGCCAACATGACGAAACCCCATCTGTACTAAAAATACAAAAAAATTAGCTGGGTGTGGTGTCAGCACCTGTATTCCCTGCTACTCGGGAAGCTGAGGCACGAGAATCGCTTGAACCCAGGCAGTAGAGATTGCAGTGAGCTGAGATCATGCCACTGCACTCCTGCCTGGATGACAGAGTGAGACTCCATGCCCCCAAAAAATAACAATTAAAAAAAAAAAGATACTGGATAATTCTTAAATTAAGAATTCTTTTTAAATTCTTTAAGGTTTGTTCTGTGGCCTAATGTGCCATCTATCCTGGAGAACTTTCTGTGTGCACTTGAGAAGAATGGGCATTCTGATGTGATGTTCTGTATATGTCTGTAAGGTCTATTTGGTCTAAAGTGCAGGTTGAGTACCCTGTTTTCTTATTGGTTTTCTGTCTAGGTGATCTGTCCATTGTTGAAAATGGGGTACTAAAGTCCCCTATGGTTGTGGTATTTCTATCTGTCCCTTCAGATCTTTTAATATTTGCTCTATAGGCTGGGCGCGGTGGCTCATGCCTGTAATCCCAGCACTTTGGGAGGCTGAGGCGGGCGGATCACCTGATGTCGGGAGTTCGAGATCAGCCTAATCAACGTGGAGCCACCCCGTCTCTATTAAAAATACAAAAAATTAACTGGGCATGGTGATGCATGCCTGTAATTCCAGCTGCTCAGGTGGCTGAGGCAGGAGAATTGCTTGAACTCGGGAGGCGAAGGTTGCGGTGAGCCGAGATGGTGCCATTGCACTCCAGCCTGGGCAAGAAGAGTAAAACTCTGTCTCAAAAAAAAACAAAAAAAAAAAACAAAAAAACAAACAAAAAAACCCACTTGCTTTATATATCCATAAATAGTGCCACAAAAGCAATTGATAATGGGGTGAATGTCGCCACCATGTGTGCCTGTTTTGGCTGAGGTGCTGTTTCTTTGTAGGTGAATTGCTGTCAAATATAGTTTTATGCAAGAAGCATACTAGTAGCCATACCGTTAATAACTGCACGTGCCAGGATTCAGCTGCAAAGAGTGTGTCAAGTGCCTGCATTGAGTATCTATAAGGCATGCTCTTGACTTTCACTGACAGAGAGAAGGATGCTCCTGGGTGACATTCATGTATGACTGGGCTTATCAGAATTGTGACTTGAATTTGATCAGTAGTTTCTTCTCAAGAAGTTAGGGAGCTACATATTAGAGGCCCTGCCATTTTGGCTTTATGTGATTCCAGATCAGGGATTGGCAAATATTTTTAAAAAGAGCCAGATTGTATTTTACGCTTTGCAGGCCCCATGGTCTTGCTGCAAATACTCAAACCTACCCCTGCAGTGAGGGTGGAAGCAGCCCTGGATGTAGGTAAACAGATGGGAGTGGCCATGTTCTAGTCAGACTTTGTGTGTGGACACTGAAATCTGAACACATTTTCACATGGCATGGAATCTTATCTTTTCAAAATTTTTCCTCAATGGTTTGAAAATGTAAAAATGACTCACAGCTCACAAGTTGTGGGAAAGTAGGTAATGGGCAGAAGTAGCTCCTGGGCTGTGGTTTGCAATCGGCTGTTGTAGGTTGTAAGAGTATGTTCTCGAAGGTGGCGCTCTGTGGCTCTGGATTGGCCTGTCCAGTTTCTGCTTCTCCTGCTGGTGTTGCTGGTTTGTGGGCTGGGCTGTTGGTGTCTGTGGTTATGGTTTGAGTGAGTCCTTTTCAGAACGTCTGCCTGGGACAGTGGTTCCTCTGTGTGTAATGAGGGTGGGCTACAGGGCTATAGCTGGAGCTCAGGTGCTGGCAGTGCTGCCAGTAAGCTGAAATCTATGTTCCACTCATGCTGAGCTGTGTGTGCAGCCCTGATCATTATCAGCCCGTGAGCAGGCAGGCGTTCACTTCTGTCTGACCTGGATAATTAAGTCATGCTAATTGCTGCAGCTCCTGGCACAGTTTCTTCCAGCCTAATTGGGTGAAATGACAGGCAGATGCTGTGTTGATCTGCCCTTCTGGGCTCCTACGGCTGCTCCAGTTAGCACCCGCTCTTACTGTTTGCACCCAGCGTGCAGGTTCCCTGTTGCAGAGACTCCAGTTGCTCTGGGTACTGACTCTCCCAGACCGGAAGGCTGCGGGTGATGCTGGCCTAACCTCCAAAGCAAGCTCTCTATTATTTTGTCCACTAGTGAGTCTTTTCCTGTTCTAATTACATCTCTGCTGTGGGATTTCAGAGAAAATCAGCTCATGTTTTTGTCTCCTGCAGGGTGGGAAAGGACGCATAGGAGTGGTCATATCGTCCTACATGCATTTCACCAACGTCTCAGCCAGGTAGGATGAAGATGTCAGCTCGCTGTCTTGAGGTGCTAAAAGCGGAGCCTGCATGGGACTGAAGGCTGCTTGGGAGCTGTTCTGGGCACCAAGGGCTCGGCTGACCTGTGTTTCCCATCCCCCAGTGCTGGGGTGGTCAGTGCCTGGAAACCCAGCTTCCAGTTAAGCGTTTACACTTGTGAAAGTGGCATTTTCCAGGTTGGGTGGCTATGTATGATTGATTCTAAGTACTTCCATGGAGGCATTAAAAAAATAAGTGGCCCCACTGTCCCTTATTCTCTAATAGAGAATTCTCTAATAAAGAATAACAGAGGTAAAAGTCACCATTATGAAAATTAAGAACAGAGTGGTCTCACTAAATCAGTTCATACCTTGTATATAATGATGGTGACAGCCGCCTCTTTTGCAGGCACTGGGCCTCTGGGAAGTATGCTGAATATTTTCCTTTTCTTCCTGAATTCTCCTAACTAACCCATGAAGCAGTTACTGTCATTCCCATTGCGTGGGTGAGGGAAGCGAGGCTCAGAGGAGCCAGGCAGCTTGCTCATGATCTCACAGCCCAGGAGCGGGGAGCCAGATCTCGGCTGGTTTCCATGAGATGGAACTGTAATCGTGGAGACTTTGGAGGTGCCACCCGGGTCCCCTTAGCCAGGCATGACACAAACATGGTAGGGCCACAAGGACCTCAGTCCTATGCCCATCCTCCTGGCCCTGGGCAGCTGTGGTGTACACTCTGGACCCTTCCCAGAATGCAGATCTTCACTCACGCTGAAATGCAGTGCAGAAAATAACGTTATTTGTGGGGTCTGCATTTGCATCTGCCCTGTCTTCTCAATGGCCTCTTTGTAAAGCCTGAGCTTTCCATTCTGAGGAAATAGAAGCTTATTCATATCAGCCAATAAACCTTTTCCTTTCTAGCACCAAGGAGTGAAATTTGACTTTCTGAATGTTTCCTCTGGAAACCAGTTGGGGAGTTGGTGCCTGCCAGGGAGGAAACCAACCCCCAAGTGAAAATCAGCCACCCTCTTGGTGAGAATAATCATCGGTGTGTGTGTGTGCCAGGAAAATCGAGATTCCTGGGCACATCCATCCCTCAGTGATGCCAAAGACATTTGGTAGGTGACCAAACATAGCCTGGCTGGTTCTGGACAGAGACTGCCTCAGCATTTTTTTTTTTTTTTTTTTAAAGACAGAGTCTTGCTCCGTTGCCCAGGTTGGCTCAATCTCGGCTCACTGCAACCTCCGCCTCCCAGGTTCAAGCTATTCTCCTGCCTCAGCCTCCTGAGTAGCTGGGATTATGGGTGCGTCCCACCATGCGCAGCTAATTTTTTGTATTTTTAGTAGAGATGGGGTTTCACCATGTTGGCCAGGCTGGTCTTGAACTCCTGACCTCAGGTGGTCATTCACCTCGGCCTGCCAAAGTGCTGGGATTACAGGCGTGAGCCACCGCGCCCAGCCACACCTAAGCATTTCTATCCCCAGCAAAGTCGTATTGCCTGAACCAAAGTTCCATGCACTGTAGATAGTCCTGAATTTTTGGAGAAGGGTAAATGTCTAAGGACTAAAAGCACACCTTTGACACTCTTGCTACAAACTCTGTTTTCTCTTAATAGTCAATATGTATTTCAACTGCATGCATCAGGCAATTTACCTGAATGATCTAAGCCTCAGCATACCTGGAAAATGATGGTAGTCCTACTTCCCAGAATGTTGTGACAGTTCACCATATCATTGCACAAAAAGCACTTAGAACAGCATCGGTACTCGGGTTATTGGCTGTCATTAATGCTGCTGTGATTAGTAGGAGTAATAGTATTAAGTGCCTTTCAATTAAATGCGCTGATACTACATACTTTTTGTGACTTGCTTTTCTACATTAATATCATTTTATACGCATCATTCCCGGACATCATTTCAGTGGCAGCATAGCACTTTATTCAATGGATATGTTATGTATTTAAGCATTTGCTGATTTTGCCTATCCAAGTTGCTTCCAGTTGTGTGTGTGTGTGTGTGTGTGTGTGTGTGTGTGTGTGTGTGTTTAAGACGGAGTCTCACTCTGTCGCTGGGGCTAGAGTGCAGTGGCGTGATCTTGGCTCACTGTAACCTCCACCTCCCGGGTTCACGTGATTCTCCTGCCTCAGCCTCTCGAGTAGCTGTGATGATAGGTGCCCGCCACTATGCCTAGCTAATTTTTTGTATTTTTAGTAGAGATGTGGTTTCACCATGTTGGCCAGGCTGGTCTTGAACTCCTGACCTTGTGATTCACCTACCTTGGCCTCCCAAGTGTTTTTTTTTTTTTTTTTTTTTTTTTTAAATTTAGGTTGCTTCCAGTTGTTTTCTACTGCAAAGCATGCCATGATGAACACATTCTTATACATACATCTGTGATCATCTCTACAATGTTCCCTCTTAGATTATATTCCAGAAGTAGAGTAATCCCAGATAGCACAATCACACATTTGAGGTCTTTATCAAAAACTGCAAACAGAAGAAAACAGAAACTTCAAGTCACCAGAAAAGAACATTCTTGTATCAACACCATAAAAATAGAGTTACAACGACACAACCAGTACTAATATTATTACTACCAATAATATTACTATGGAAAATAAACATTGGTCAAAATGTATTCTCAGCATTTAATAAAACAAGGAATTCCAGAAAAAGGAATGCTTAAAAGTCACTGGTAGGCTATGGAGCTGCACTCTCCTGCTCAGTATGTGATGGACTCAGTGCTAAAGTGGGCCCTTCTGTTTGTGACTGCCCTACCAGCACAGTCCCTTGCTAGCAAATGCACATAGCAAGTTGTCCATTTTATAGCATTCTGTGAAAGTCGTATCACACTCAACTTACTTTTGAGTATGTTTCTTTTTCCTCCTGCCTGTCTCTCTAGCTGTATTTTTGTGAAGTCCACAGTGCTTATGTACATCATTTTTCTAGAGGGGCATAGACACATTTTTCTAAGTAAAGGGGCACTTTATCAGGTTTTGTTGTTGTTGTTGTTTTGAGCTGGAGTCTCACTCTGTCACCCAGGCTGGAGTGCAATGGTGCGATCTCTGCTCACTACAATTTCCACCTCCTGGGTTCAAGTGATTCTCCTGCCTCAGCCTCCGGAGTAGCTGGGATTATAAGCACCCACCATCATGCTCGGGTAATTTTTATATTTTTAGTAGAGACTGGATTTCACCTTGTTGGCCAGGCTGGTCTTGAACTCCTGACCTCAGGTGATCCGCACCCCTTGGCCTCCCAAAGTGCTGGCATTACAGGCGTGAGCCACTGCACCTGGCCTATCAGGGTTTTAAGGAAGCATTTGGCCCAAGTGAGTTTGAATTGTTAAGACACCGCACTCATATTCCAGGATTTGTGCTGAAGTCAGATCAGGAAACCCCACGAATGCCCTGCTGTGAGGTTTCTGGAAGTTTCCGTCGGATACTACCTGTCAGCATTGTGGAGCTAGCATTGACGGTCAAATATGTTGTTGGAAGCAGGGTTACTTTCTATGGCAGTCACTTCAAAAACAGTGCTGCAGCCCCGAGGCCCCAGACACTTTTCCAACCCCAGTGCCCTGCGGCCTTCTCAAGCCCAGTCCTGGGAGTGACGTACTGGCGGGGCACAGGCTGGCCCACTTGTGTCCCGAGGGTGCCTCTTGGGACTTCATGGGGGAGTCCATTCCCTCTTGTGCTCTGGGTTGCTCCCTGCATCCTTGTGGTCCTGAGACTTGAGTCTACCTGGTATTCTCTCGCAGAGCCCACTTAAAAAGATCTTTATTTAGGAGGTAGGGTGGCCAAGGGACAGTTTTGGACACCAGCCCTACCACCTGCCTACTGAGAAGCCTCAGTTGGTTCTTCTGTAAGCTGGGTATTCAGCACTTTTAAGTATCCTACCTTTAGATAAGGTGCTGTTATTTCAGATGAGAATTCTGACCCTGCACTATGGCTCCCACTTTGAGCACAGTATATTCCTGAAGAGGAAATGAAATCTAAGAAGAGACAGGTGGATTGGGTATGCACAGGTGCAGCAAAGGGTCAAGCCGCTTGTGGGAGCTGGTCGCTTTGAACAGCCATGAGACACATCCCCCATCACACACCCACGTGGTGTGAGCTCCATTGAGTTGACTCTCTCTCTCTCTCTCTCTCTCCCCTCCAGTGCTGACCAGGCCCTTGACAGGTTTGCAATGAAGAAGTTTTATGATGACAAAGTTTCAGCTTTAATGCAGCCTTCCCAGAAACGGTATGTATACATCCCCAAAGCCAGAGTGAAGAGGTGAATGAAATTTTACATATAAAAATGCGAAAGCAGAAGAGGCATCTCCTCTGTCCCAACACCTAAATGGGATTCCTGGGTCCTGCTGAAGACTATGAAGTGGGTGGTGGGGGAGGCTTGTCTCTCCCACAGGTTAAGGACCAAGCCATCCTATGTGTCTGTAGTGAGAGAGCCCCCTATGCTGCTGGCTTGCACTGACAGGTAGAGGGAGGACTTGCTCCAGTTGGCATCTTCCTCCCTTGCAGGGAGTGAGTTTTGATTTCCATTATTATGTTGGAACTTGGTTCTGTTGGCTAGACCAGGGGTCAGTGAACTCTCTCTGCAACAGACTAGAGAGTGGATATTTTAGGCTTTGCAGGCTGCAGGATCTTTGTCGCAACTGTTCCAACATGAAAGCAGCTCTGGGCAATATGGAAATCAGAGAATGTGTCTACATTCCAGTAAAACTTTACTTACACAAACACATTAGCAGTTGCATTTGGCCAATTCTTGTAGCTGATCTGTTCCCTGAGGCCACGGAGTATTTTTCTGTCATGCTGCCCATCTCTCCCTTCTCTACTCCTGGGCATGGCCCCTGGAAAGTGCTCAGTAAGTGATGGGGAATAGCCATGGGGTGCAGAACTTTCTCCTTTTGCTGCCTGCCCCAGCAGGCTGAGGTCAAGAGCCTGAGCAGGGCTGGCTGAGAGGCAGTGAGAAGGACCCACAGCTGGCTCCCCATCCAGGTGCACTTCCTCCACAGATGGTGACACCTAGAGCCATCCAGGTAGCTCCATGGCATATTTCAAAGCCCACAGCAGGAAATTTGTAGGAGAATTGCCAAGGCTATTGCCAAATGGTATTCCTCTTTGGAGACAGGTAGTTGCACACCCGGCCTTGTGTATGCAAGTTTTGATGCCTTGTATCTGTTTTCTCCAGTGCAACTGAGGGCTATGTCAGCGGACATGGGAGTAGACAGGCAGAAAGGGATTTCAAGCATCACCAGAGGCACCTTTTCCTTTGGTCTTGCTATTTCCAATGGCCTGGCTCTGTTTCTCTTGAAACCCGGTGCATGGGCTAGGGTGTGGGACCATGGTCAGCAACAGGCCCACATGCAATGCAAGTTGCGTGCAGAAAACCCAGCATTTTATAAAGTATTTTAGTTAAACAGTCACTTGGGTTTTGTTTTTTTTTTTTTAACCATAAAGTGTTATTTCTTTGTTGAACAGTTTCCAAAATCGTGACATTCACGTGACCTCCTGCATGGAAAATGAGGTATAAATAGGGAGTAACCCGTGCAGAATGCTTGGCACACAGGAAGTACAGCTGGCGTCTTTCCTTTTTTTTTTTTGTTCTTATTTCTTACGGCACCAGCAGCTTCTTTATAACATTAAAAGAATATGGGAAAAGGGGGAAAATATCTCCTCATTTTCTTTTTTTTCTTTTTTCTTTTTTTGAAATAGGGTCTTGCTCTGTCACCTAGGCAGTAGTGCAGTGGTGCAATCTTGGCTCACTGTAGTCTCAATCTCCTGGGCTCAAGCAATTCTCCCACCTCAGCCTCTTGAGTAACTGAGACTATAGGCGCACGTCACCACGCCCAGCTAATTTTAAAATTTTTGTGGAGACAATGTCTCCCAGGTTGTGGTGGGAGGCTGTGTTGCCCAGGCTGGTCTTGAACCCCTGAGTTTGAATCTTCCTTCTGCCGTGGCTTCCCAAAGTGCTGGGATTACGGGTGTGAGCCACAGTGCCCTGCTCTTCTCATGTTCCCACGCCCAAGGTTTTCATGAATCCTTCCCATCATTGCACATTTGAAGCCAGAGTATTTGCATTTTTTAATGTTTGCTGGATTTAATTTTACATTCCAAGGTTAATCCCTCTGTTCCTGAGATTAGGGAAATGCCCCTTACTCCTTGCTCTTTTCCTTTTATCTTGACCAGAGCCTGCATGAAAAGATGCTCACCAAATGGTAATCGAGTGTGTAAACAACTGAGTGAATGCATAAGATAAATCTGGAGGAAAGTTTGAGACCAGAAGAACGTGTGATGACAGCTTGTATGGGAATAGGCTCTATGATGGGAGGCTTCTCTGTTGTCCTGAATGGCCTGGGGAGTGGGATGGGTGCTCTGCAGGCTGTTTTAGGACTGAGCTCGAGAAATCATTTTAAAGTCACACTTGTAATAATCACTCTTGAGAATAATTAATTAGCGTGGAATTTGTGGCTGGGGAGCTCAGAAGTCTCAATAGCAACTCCGATGGGAGGTGAATCTTTGTTACCTTGCTTGTTACACTAAAACGCCATGGAGCAGTTGGCCCATGGAGCTGACCCATAAAACTTACATGTGTCCATGTAAGTTTTCTGTTTTTATACCTTCCTTGTCTTCAGCAAACCATGAGAAGCAGCTTGTTGACACCCCGGTGTGGCCTCCTGTTGGTGCTCATTACCACCATTGTGTTATTGAGGCACCCCTGAACTTCCTTACCTAAACTTGGAAGCCTTCCTCTTTGAGAAGTAGTTAAAAAGAAATACTGGGTGCGGCACAGTGACTCTAGCCTGTAATCCCAATTCTTTGGGAGGCTGAGACAGGACAATCCCTGAGTCCAGGAGTTTGACGCCTACCTTAGCAACACGGGAAGACCTCATCTCTATCCAAAAAAAAAAAAAAAATTAGCTGGATTTGATGGCACACACCTGTAGTCCCAGCTACTCTGGAAGCTGAGATGGGAGGATCCCTTGACCCCATGAGTTGGAGGTTACAGTGAGCTGTAATTGCCCCACTGCATGCCAGCCTGGATGACAGAGCTAGACCCTGTCTCCTCCTACCCCCCAAAAATCCTGGTATAGTTTTGGTTTTTATCATCAGCATCATGGAAATTAAAATTATTAATGTTTCTGACATCTCTTTTCTTTTCCACCTTTCCTTTCTTTCTGAGAGAGTTGAGACAGCAACACACGTTTCTTGGCCCCATCACTGAGTTAATAGGGAAAGTGACAGGAAGCCAGTTGTTTCTCTCGGGAGCTGAACTCTCCTGAGTGTTGCCTGCCAAGGTGACCCTGGGAGGCCCCAAGTGGGACTCACCTAAGACCATCAGTCATGTTGTCTATGCACATTTGGGTGTCTCTTTGAGGCAAAGGGAAGACAGACTAAACAAATGTCTTGGCATGCAGAAATCAGGATGTCCTAGAAATAATGCTATATAGTGTTACTGGTGGAAGGTATCAGAGTTACCAGCAGTGAATCCGTGAGGGTCTGCAGCAACCTCAGTTCTTGCCTGCTCGGAAGAAAGAATTTGACTGAGAGACATAAGGTAGAAAAAGAGACACAGGCAAGTTTCAGAGCCGGAGTGGAAGTTTATTTTAAAAGGCTTTAGAACAGGAAAGAAAGGAAAGTACGCTTAGAAGAGACTCAAGCGGGCACATGAAGGTCAAGTGCGGTGTTCAACCTTGGTCCTAGACTTTATAGACTGGCCCACTTCCCACGTCTTGTGCCCCTTTCCCATGATTCTTCCCTTAGGGTGGGCTGCCCGCATGCATACTGCCCTCCTTTTGCTTGGGAAGTGAGCACACGCAGTGTGTTTAGGAAGTTGTATGCATCCTATCTAAGGGTTTCTTCCCTTTTCTGGTGATGTGCCCCGAGAAGGTCATACTCTGCCATTTTGTCTGTTAATGCGTGTGCCCGAGAAGTTGTGTTTCCTTGGAGCCTGCGTTCAGTTAACAGTGCAATGGGCGTGAACCATCAGGAAATGACCTCCTCCTGGCACCGGCTGCCAGTGTATCACTTTCAGAGAGGCAATGTGGTAATTGCCGAACCATTACCCAGCATTCCTAGTGGGTGCGGAAAGAGCCCTCTCCTGTCCTGCTCGTGCCTGTTTAACTCCCTGTAAAAATGGCACTATTTGGTTTTTGATATTTCTGTCATTTTGGACACAGTACCTCAGGTGCCTGAAGGGATACTTTAAAGATACAAGGGGAGTAGTTTTCCACATTCTCTAGAGGATGCGACTCCTCAGGTAGCCACTGAGAGGCTTCTGTAACCGACAAGTGGGTTCATTATTCAATGCCCAGATAGAGCTGATTTGCCAAGACAGGGGAATTGCAGTAGAAAAAGTTTAATTCATGCAGAGCTGGCTGAACAGGAGAACAGAGTTTTATTACTACCCAAATCAGTCCCCTGGAAAATTTGGAGGCTTGGGTTTTTCAAAGATATTTTGGGGAGAAGGGGATGGCTAGGGAATGGGTGCTGCTGAGTGCTTGGGGGTGCAGTCATAGGGGAAAATGGCCCTCTTGCCTCTGAGTCCGCTTCGGGGTGGGGCCAGAGAACAGTTGGCAGGTCAGGTAGAGCTGTCAGTTGTCAGAAATGCAAAAGCCTGAATAGACACCTCAAAAGGCCAAACTTAGGTTCTACAATGGTGATGTTATCTCTAGGAGTAATTGAGGAAGTTGCAAATCTTGTGATCCCCAGAGTAATCTTTTAAGTCTATACCTTGGCAGAATTCAAGCTGCTTTCATCCTCCCAACGTGGTGGTCTTGCATTAGTTTTACTAAGGTGGTTTAGTTTTGGGCTATTATCATTTAAACTATAAACTTTACTTTCTCCTAAAGTTAGTTTGGTCCAAGTCCAGGAATAGCCAAGGGCAGCTAGGAGGTTAAAGGCAAGATGGAGGTTGGTTACATTAGATCTCCTTCACTGTCATACTTCTCTCACTGTTAAAATTTTTGCAAAGGCCATTTTACTTAATGCCCCTGTGGCTTCACCCTGCACATCCTCCTTGCTGCCCACAGCCTGCGGAAAAAGGTTGACCTTTCCTCAGGGAGCTGCACACTTTGCCTGGGCCCAGACATCCCCTCTGAATCACTACCTCTGTGGGCAAAGCCACCTACCCTTTGGAAGCATCCCTCGGGAGAGCAGAGGCTGTGGCAGATATATTGTGGTCTACTCTGAACCTTATGCCCATGCAACTGAGTCATCTTTGCAGCAATTCCAATGTGTAGGTCTCATTATTCTCCCCATTACACGAGAGGGAAGGGAATGCTCAGCAGAATGTTAAGTAACAGCCCAGGCTTGGCTCACACCAACAGGTGGCCCAGCTCACCTTTCCTGGCGGGTGGGTGCTGCCCCTGCAGGCGTGGCTGACTCTGTGAGTGCTGGGAATGTAGAATGAGTAAGCTGTTGGGAAAGATGTCCTGTGACGATGGTTCCTGCTGCTCGGAAAATAACATTTGAATGCCGATTTTTATGCACCCACATTTTCAGACAGATTTAAGCTTACGTCTAGTGCAACTCAAATGTTTAGGGAGATTTCTGAAGATTCCAAATGGAAGTTTTTGCTGTTAGAAGTGACTGTGAATAATGCAAGGGGCAACTGAAAATTTCAAGCTACTTTATGTTCGTTTGCTTACAAGTTAAAAGCAATCCTTTAGTTTTTAAAATGTACTGGCTGGTTTGAGAAGAAGCATGGAAAACATCACCTCCAGGGAGTTATTTCCTAAAAAGAAAGAAAATATAGCAATGGGAAAATAATGGAGCTGTTTTTGTAAAGTATCTGGTTTCTAATCTTTCCAGCTCTGAAAACTCTGTGGACTAAGTAGGAACATTTTATTTTGGATAAGGCTGTTGGGATGGTCTTTAGAGGGCATCGGATACCCTACCATTGATTCATTTATATCTACCTTTAATGCCACAGATAAATGCCATGTATACGAAGTTAAAGTTGATCCTTTCCATAGTCGGCTGGATAAACTAATTGTGCAATTCTGTCTTATTATGTTCGTTTCCCCTTCTTTTCTTTTTTTTCTTCGAGACAGGGTCTTGCTTTGTCACTCAGGCTGGAGTGCAGTGGTGCAATCTAGGCTCACTGCAACCTCTACCTCCTGGGTTCAAGTGATTATCATGCCTCAGCCTCTTGTGTAACTGGGATTACGGGCGCGTGCCACCATGCCCATCTCATTTTTTAATTAATTAATTAATTATTTTTTGTAGAGACAGGATTTCAGCATGTTGGCCAGGCTGGTCTCAAACTCCTGACCTCAGGTGATCCGCCCATCTCAGCCTCCCAAAGTGCTGGGATTATAGGCGTGAGCCACCGCACCTGGCCTCCCTTATTTTCATCCATACCTGAATGTTCTTTTCTTTGGTACTGATGGTAGTTCTCTAGGAAGTCACTCACAAACTCAGTGCTACTACCTGTGCCTGACTATCTGTCTGCAATCTCACAGCATTCACTACAGCTTATATTTGCAGTGAACTTTGTTGTTTTTATAAGATGTTGCTATTTAAAAAAAAATGTTTTTTAAAGGCTTGCTTTTATTTGGGATTTTGAACAATATATATATTTTTTAATCTTAACTTATTAAGAAAGCATGTGAAGGAAGAAAAAGAACTGCATTTACCTTAGCATTTTATGTCTTTAATTTATCTGAAAACATGATGCATAAAAAGTTGATTTCTATAAAGGTCAGATGAGAATTACATTCCAAGAGGTTACTTTTCAATTGGTTAAGCTATCACCTGAGCAGCCCTTTGTAGACGGACCTGGGAAGTGATGACCGTTGAGAGCTGGTTTTGGGGAGAAAACTCTGGAGTCCTGGATCCTAGGCAGTGGCAGCCTCTTCCCTTCCCCTCTGACCACCACTGGGCTTGTGGCCCTGGACTTTGGCCTTCTTTGAGAGCTTGTGGCAAAACAGAGTTCTTCTGCCATCAGCTTGGCCCTCCTCATCTGAAGGAAATACTTCTCGTGCTTCGTCTGGTGGCAGGGGCAACAATTCCAGCCAGGCCACATCAGCAGAAATGAAGCTCTGTGACCACAGTATGGGACAATACCTGTTTCAGGGAGAGGCCGTGGTTTCCCAGAGGACGGCTGTCTGCCTCTCATAGGACCTCGGGGCTAACTCTGGGCTCAGCTACTTGGACGCCTTACGCTGCCGTGACCAGGAGCCCCTCAGGCCCAGCGCTCCAGAGACTTCCATGTTTGCATGAAGTCATAAAACCAACATCGACTTCACCTAGATGCCTGGTCCAGGTGCACATGGGGCACTGAGAACACCCACAGGGAACAGGGTTGTCTCGGCCGCATGGTCACTGCAGAACCGCCCGAGCACATGGCCAGGCGGTGAGGGACTCAGTGTGCCACTGACAAACCGGACGAGCTGAGGAAGCTGATTTCCCAGTGTCCAGGGCTGCCCCGTGCTGGAGGGCGGGCAGAACTGCCCCAGAGGAGGTGACTCAGGCCCCTCACTTTTACTCAAAACCAGGGAGCCAAAGGACCCATGAAATCCACAATGCGTAAAATGTGCATGATTAAAAATACACGATTCATGCATTCCTCTGCCTACGTACAACTGAGGGTGAGAAGTCTTGTTGCCAGGGTAGAAAGTACCCTGCAGGGGAGGCGTGTGGGAGCCGCCTGGCGGTCTGGTCATCGGCCTCACAGGGTCCCCACGTCTCCAGGCTGATTGTCTGACCTCTGCCAATCTTACGAGGTTTTGCCCTGTTCTGAGAGAGCAGAAGAGAAGTTTGCTGCCAGGAAGATGGAAATACTGACATGCCCTGTTTCTCACTATGAATTATAACTAAACTGAAGCAAACTCGCTTTTCTGACATTTTCCTAGTGGGTGGACTATAGGTAGGGTTTTCCTTTTTTTGGTAATGTTTAACAGAAATCTTCTCTTGTTTAGTTTGTTTGTATACAAATTTAACCGCTTGAATAAGGGACTGGGTATGGATTGCCAGCGTAAGTGAGAGTTTTTTTTCTTAACACAAATAAGGTCCGTGATGGCCGTTTCTGGCTTAGGGTAGGATGATTGTAGGTGCTGGCTACACAGTCACCTGCCACTTCCTGCCTCAGTCTGCTGTGGCAATAGAGATGCATAGATTGTTAAATATTGTGGGGTTTCTGGTTGGTTGGGTCTTTCTTGCAAAGATTACAGTACTTTGGTGGAGAAAGATGTGGAAACACAGATTCAATGCAAGGTGTTGAGGCTACGGTGGAGGTTGTGTGGGTGCAGTGGCCACGGTGAGGGACCTCAGGGCAGGGGCCACGCCAGGCAGGGCACCAGCAGGCAGGACAGGCCAGGGAAGCGTCAGAGAGCTTGGCAAGCCTCCGACTCATCTTCCTGTCACTGCCGCCACGTCATGCCTCATGAGGACCTCGGCGATCAGATGCTGCTAGTGTAGAAGCTTCCCTCTTGACCACCAAATGCTCATGGAAGTTGTGTGTGGTCAGTGTTGGAAGTATGAAGCTGACGCCTAGAACTCAGGAAGGCTGATGACCCACGTGGCCTTCGCCTTTGGAGCTGGGCCCTGAAGAGAGAGGGACAGCAGGAAGGAGAGCCTCTTATCAGATGTGGCGTGGAAGGCTGTGGGTTAGGAGGGGAGTGTGAACTCCAGCCTTTTCTTAGGGCTCCCGAGTATGAGCAGAAAGCAGCAGGTGCAGTGAGTGGTTCTGGGCCTCGATCACGTGACCCTGCCGTGGATGAGATGCTAGTGACAGAGCACACGCTCACCGGTGTGCCAGGCCTCTGCTTCCTGCTGCTCACCAGTGGGGGTCATGATGATCTGTGGCCTGGCTTTGCCTGGCGATTGGTTCAGTGGACAGGCACAGAGGTCTTTCAGGTGTGGGATGCTCAAGCCGAGAGGCCGGTTGTGCCTCGGTGTCCCTGGTGCCTGCTGCGCGGGTGGGAAGCCATCAGACCTGTCGGCACAGCACCATGCTGAGAACCCCTGGCTGTGAGCAGTGGACCGGTTCTCTCCCAGAGCCCCAGACCCAGCCGGGTTGTATTTCTCCTTGAGTTCCCTTCTCAGCAGGGGCTGAGGACACTTCTGGGAAGTCTAACCCAGCTGTCCTTTCGCAGGTATGTTCAGTTCCTCAGTGGGCTCCTGTCCGGATTGGTGAAAATGAATGCCTCCCCCCTGTTCCTGCATTTTGTCATCCTCCACGGCACCCCCAACTTTGACACAGGTGGAGGTGAGTGTCCTCTGTGACGTGGCACCTGCGATTGGCTGGCCCAGACTTGGGGCTGCTCCTGGGCCTCTCAATTTAGATAAACCTCTGCTTTCTTTCTGAGAGGGTCCCGGATCTGCTCTTCTGCCTCCCTGGCAATTGACTGTGTCCCCCTTCTGTGGTCAGAGCGCCGTGTTTATGTGGTTGGGCCAAGTTATTTAATCAGGGGAGGGACAGGCGGCCAGCAAGGGGGATCAGAAATACCCCTGTGTATATTCAAAGTGACTTGGGCAGACAAGCATTGTTCTGGGCTGCAACCCTGGTGGGTCAGCTGTGTAGTTGGCCTTGAGGTCACAAGCCATGGAAGAAGCCCAGTAAGAGAGGCATGAATGTGAGCCTGGTGCATCTCATGAACCGATCTCCTCCTTCTCCTTTAAAATGACCCCACAGGAAAGCACACAGTATGTAGCTGAGAGTGAGGACCCTGAGCCCTCCTCCCTGTCCCACTTAGATAAACACAGCACATGACTGGGGATCAGGGCCCTGTTCCCACATCCCTGGTTACCCAAAGGTGCACAGAGCATATGGCCGAGGATCAGCAGGGCCATATCCCTCCTCCCTAGTCCCATGCAGCAGCACATGGCACATGGCTGAGGGTCAGGTCCCTGTCTTCTCCTTCCCAGTCCCATGCAGGCACACACAGCACATGGTTTGGATTCAAGACCCTGTCCCTCCTCGCCAGTCCCATGCAGGTGCTTGTTCATAGGTTTCTTTTGTCTCTGAAGTACATCCGTGCCTTCAGGTCCCCCTGGTCATCACGACCAGAGTGACCTTGCCAAGCTGCTAGTTGCTTTGGAAGCAGCCTGGCTTCAATTCAGAAGCCTTTGACACCCTTTGGTTAAAGGTCAAACTGTGTTACTCTGCAGGCCTCTAAGACTGGGTCCGGCCTTTTCCTGCAGCAACGCTGTGGCTCCATGCACTGCCTTCCCAAACCTCAAAGGCCACAGGTGCAGTCTCCTGGTCTCCTCGTGCCTTTCTTTCTGTTTACCAAATTCCTGTTCGTTCTGTACCAGTCATGCCTCTACAGACAGTTGTGTCTTTCTTTCAGTGTGCCGGCCCTTTCTGAAGCTCTACCAAGCCATGCAGCCTGTGTACACCTCTGGGATCTAGTGAGTGCTGCTGCTGCTGCTGCTGTGGGATCTGGACGGCTCAGGGAATTGCAGCTGAGCCTCAGCTGCCTGTCCTGCAGGAAGAGGATGGGAGGGTTCAGGTCAGAGAATGCCAAGAAGTCAAAGAAGAGTCCAGAGGGGAAAACACTGGGGTGGCCTGTGCTTCAGCATCATGCCTCTGCCCTCCCTCCTGCCCTGCACTGCTGTCTTTGGGCTGTCACACCAGTTGGCTCCATTAAGGGACATGGGAGCTAGAGGGCCCATTTGCTTTTTGGAGTATGGGGAGAGAGGGCCATTTGCTTTTTGGAGTATGGTGGCCCCTCGGTTTTCAAGGGGAATTGATCCCAGAACCCCTTTTGATTACCCAAATCCGAGGATGTTCAAGTGTGTTTTATAAAACGGCATTGTCTCGAACTCCTGACCTCAAATGATCCACCCGCCTCGGCCTCCCAAAGTGCCAGGATTACAGGTGTGAGCCACCAAGCCCCTGGCCATCATGGTGAAACCCTGTCTCTACTAAAAATAAAAGAATTAGCCAGTCGTGGGGTTGCGCACCTGTAAACCCAACTACTCGAGGTGGAGGCAGGAGAATCACTTGAACCTGGGAGGCGGAGGTTGCAGTGAGCCGAGATCGCACCACTGCAGTCCAGGCTGGGTGACAGAGCAAGAGTCAAGAAAGAAAGGCCAGGTTTGGTGGCTTATGCCTGTAATTCCAGCACTTGGGGAGGCGGAGGTGGGCAGATCACAAGGTCAAGAGATTGCGGTCATCCTGGCCAACATAGTGAAAGCCTGTCTCTACTAAAAATACAAAAATTAGCCAGGTGTGGTGGCGTGTGCCTGTAGTCCCAGCTGCTTCGGAGGCTGAGGCAGCAGAATTGCTTGAACCTGGGAGGCAGAGGTTGCAGTAAGCTGAGATAGTGCCACTGCTCCCCAGTCTGGTGACAAAGCGAGAATCGGTCTCAAAACAACAACAACAACAATAACAACAAACCCTGGCATTGTATTTTCATATAACCTATGAGTATTCTCCTGTATACTCTAAATCATCTCTAGATTACATACAATACCTAATTCAATGTAAAGGCTGAGAAAATAGTTGTTACAATGTATTGTTTTAAATTTCAATTATTTTTTATGGTTGCATTTTTATTTTTTATTTATTTCCCACAATATTTTCTGTTTTTTTTTTGAAGCGGAGTCTCACTCTGTCGCCCAGGCTGGAGTGCAGTGGCGCGATCTCAGCTCACTGCAAGCTCCACTTCCTGGGTTCACGCCATTCTCCTGCCTCAGCCTCCCGAGTAGCTGGGAGTACAGGTGCCCACCAGCGCACCCGCTAATTTTTTGTATTTTTAGTAGAGACGGGGTTTCACCATGTTAGCCAGGATGGTCTTGATCTCCTGGCCTCGTGATCCGCCCGCCTTGGCCTCCCAAAATGTGGGGATTACAGGCATGAGCCACCGCACCCAGCCTATTTCCTACAATATTTTCTATCCCGTCATTTGAGTCTATGAATGTGGAATACAAGAATAGGGAGGGTTAACTGTGAGTGTATTGCAGAGAGTCCTACGATAGGATATTCACTACTGTGGTTATTCTTTCTCGCTCCTTTCCATTTTGTTTTTTATTTTTATTTATTTATTTTTTTTGAGGCAGCATCTCGCTGTGTTGCCCAGGCTGGAGTGTAATGGCATGATCTCCGCTCACTGCAACCTCCA
This sequence comes from Macaca mulatta, assembly GCF_049350105.2. Taxonomy (NCBI): domain Eukaryota; kingdom Metazoa; phylum Chordata; class Mammalia; order Primates; family Cercopithecidae; genus Macaca; species Macaca mulatta. Next base: position 81,195,554 of record NC_133408.1, read on the forward strand.
CTTCCCAGGTTCAAGCGATTCTCCCGCCTCAGCCTCCTGAGTAGCTGGGATTACAGGCACCTGCCGTCATGCCTACCTAATTTTTGTATTTTTGTAGAGATGGGGTTTCACTATGTTAGCCAGGCTGGTCTCAAACTCCTGACCTCAAGTGATCCGCCTGCCTTGGATTCCCAAAATGGTGGGATTACAGGCGTGAGCCATGTCTGGCCTCCTTTGCATTTTAAAGAAAAGGTAGCCACACATCCCCCAAATTTGTACACATTTCGGAGCTTTCTTTGTCTTTTTGTATGTGGAGAGGCATTTTATGAAAAGTTAGTAAAGGGAACAAATATTCTGACTACTCACAAAGAGCTGTTGTCACATTTCTGGGTTTGCTCTGGGCCCTGTGTGCAATGATGTCATTCTGGAATTGCACCTGCAGTTTGAAACTGTGGCTGTGCACACCCTGAGCCCCTTCCTCTAAGGCTGCATGGTCATCTCCAAGCTCAGGCCTCTGGGGTTGGACTTTAGTCACTTCAAGTCAGTCACTGACCATGATGATGCTATGAGGACCCTCCACAGCCTGGGAGCGTTCTTTACCTTTTTAGATTCATTTAGATGATCAGGAATTAGATTCTGGGCTGACTGGGCGTTCTGTGTAATTTCTGAGGGTTTGGTTGTGGGGTTACTTTTCTCTACATGTATTCTTCCCACGAAATCATGAAGTTACATAATGATCTGTCTTCTTCATCCCAAAGCAACGTTGGACCAGAAAATCCCAGCAGGATCTGCATCGTCATCGAGCCGGCCCAGCTTCTGAAGGGAGATGTCATGGTGAGTGCAATGACTTGAAAACATGATTCTGTGTTAAAACAGTAACCCCACAAAAAAGTACGCTGTAAGAAAAATGAAAAGTAGCTGTTGCCTTAACTCTAGGGTCCCCCACCCCCGGGCTGTGGACCTTATCGGTCCATGGCCTGTCAGGAGCCGGGCCTAGCGAGCGAGCATGACCACCTGAGCTCCGCCTCCCGTCAGATCAGTGGCACCATGAGATTCTCAGAGGAGTGCGAACCCTATTGTGAACTGTGTGTGTGAGCGATCTAGGTTGCACACTCCTTAGAATGATGAGCTCAGGTGCAACAGTTTCATCCTGAAACCATCCTCCACCAGTCTGTGGAAAAATTGTCTTCTATGAAACCGGTCCCTGGTGCCGAAAAGATTGGTGACTGCTGCCTTAAGGCATTTAGTTAACTTTCTGAATAAAACTATTTTAATTAAAGGGACAGAACAAATCTTCGTTCTTGATTCTCTTTCATTCTAGAGCCCCTTGAGATATATAACCTGGAAATTAATGTCCTAATTTGGCCACTCACCTCTGAGGATCCCTGTGTTCCTACTATAATTTGCATTCTTCACATGATCACTGGCCTCCCAGAGTGTGGGTGCAGAAATAGAATATTTATGTGTCATTAATAGCCAAAGTGTGAAATACAGCTGGTGCAATTACAGCTTGATTAATGATCAAAACAATGATTTCTCCAGATAATTTTGACTCTTGGGTGTGTTGGTTCTTGGAGGAGATTAGCTATTACATTTTTCCCTTTTATTTTTCTTGAATACAAAAAAATTCATACATTTAAAATAATTTTAGGAATTTTTTTTTTTATCTGAAATAAGGTAAGCCTTTAAGGCATATGTATGACTTTTCAGCATGCATAGAATCATAGAATGTAAACATTTCATGGCCTTGGAAGACCCACTTCTATAAGGCAATAGGGTGAATTGAGAATTAGCTTTTCATAGTATTATAAATGCCCTATACAAAGTTTTTGAGGATTTTCATTAATTTCCCCGTAACCCCTAGATTTTAAAATCTTTGCTTAGTGGGTGGTGAACTCCCTACCTTGCTGGTCCTGAATTCTTGGAAAAATCAAATCAGCGAGGCCGTCTGGACCCATCCATGCCTGCGGGGTCCCTCTGGGGCCTCCGGGTCTATACTGTTTCACATGCTCACCACCTAATTGAGGGGTTCTATAGGCCTGGAAGGCAGGTCTGGAACAACAGCTGGGCCCAGCCCTTTTCAAGGCATTGAGTAAGCACTTTATAAACATCTTGCCTCCCTTTTCGTAGGCAAGAAAGCTGAGGCTTGGGGTGCGTCATACGTTTTTATAGGCCCGTTTCCTCAGCTGTCTGTTCTACTGAGGAGGAGGACCTGGGCTGGAAGTCTGTCCTCAGGGTGCTGTGCTGCAGCGGTGGTGCCGCATCCCTGTGGTTGGAAGTGAGAGGGAGGACCAGGGGGGAGAGATACATCCACTCTGGTGTTCCCTCACATCCTGTGGTCCAGAAGGCAGCCCTGGGCTTGTTTCCTAGGAGACTTCAACCTGGAGGCTCCTTCTCCCAGGACACTTCCTGGGATCGTTGGACAAACGGCCTGAGCCTTTATTGAGCATGGCCTATGTTCAGCACTTTACTTCTCCAGCCACTCTGGAACTGGGTCCAGTGTTCCAGCTTTGAAGAGGAGGCCAAGCTGGGTGCAGTGGTTCATGCCTGTAATCCCAGCACTTTGGGAGGCTGAGGCGGGCAGATCACGAGGTCAGGAGATTGAGACCATCCTGGCTAACACGGTGAAACCCCGTCTCTACTAAAAATACAAAAAAATTAGCTGAGTGTGGTGGCGGGCACCTGTAGTCCCAGCTACTCAGGAGGCTGAGGCAGGAGAATGGCATGAACCTGGGAGGCGGAGCTTGCAGTGAGCCGGATGACACCACTGCACTTCAGCCTGGGCGACAGAGCGAGACTCCGTCTCAAAAACAAACAAACAAACAAAATAATAATAAGAGGAGACCAAGAGGGGCTGGGGGTGATGCTGGTAGGATTTGCATCCGCCCTCATCTTGTTTGCGTAGTGTTCTACCTGCCCTGGGAGGTGACATCTCAAGGGCTGGTGCTCCCTGAACCAGGTCTTCAGTGATGAGTACTTGTGGCCCCATGGCCCCATCCCTTTAAGATGACTCATGGGAGGCAGCTGAACAACTCAGTCATGGAGGGTGACCCTCAGGCTAACATGTGGCCTCCCCCCAACACCCACCAAGAGTATGGGACAGCCCTCTCCCCTGGGCTGTTTATGGGCTGGTAGCTGCAGGGTCTTCCTGAGACCAGGCGGGTCCCCGGGAAAGTGCCTGGCTCCTCTCCTCTCTTACCAGCTACCTTCTCTTCCACCTGCCTCCTCCTGCTTCCTTCTCTTCTCCCCTCTCTTCTCTCCCACCCCGTCTTTACAAACTATTCCCCCTCCTCTTGCCCTTCTTCCTTTTCCTCCTGTCTGCTCCCTCCCTCCTTCCTCCTCATTATTTTCTGTGGCCCCTCCTTCCTACTGTCATTCATCCAGTAGTCTTTTTTTTTTTGTAATGTTTTGTGCTTTTTGAGTCGCTGTGCTTGGCTCTAGGCCCATGAGTGAAGTTTTTGCCCTGGAGGATCCTCGTGGGGACATGGGCTTTCTGGCAGGAGGGAACCTGCTGATACTGTGTGGCCCACAGAGGCCTTGATGAGATGGGGTGGGAGAGGTCACAGAAGGATTCAGATGGACGTGACCTGTGAGTTGGCTCCAGGTTGGAAGGGGTGTTATTATACAAACAGAGACGCAGCATCCCAGGCTTGAGGCACTCACAGAGGCTGATGCTGTTGTTAGGATGTCTGTCTTGCAAGGACAGTCGTTGTCTTGGAAGGTTGAAACCAGATTTTGTAGGGCTTACATATTTGCATATTTTGTTTTGGATGTAGACCTCTGCCCAGTGAAGACCATAGGGTTTGTGAGGATTAAATGTTGAGTCTCCCAGGATGGCGCCTGGCAGAGGATGAAACTGCATCGATGTGACCCTGCGGCATCACCAGGTCACTTTCCTCTATCAGACCAGACTGTGGCTTAGTCTTTGGGGCAGCCACTGCCTCTTCCCTCTGGAAGAACCCCCAGCACCCTACCCACCCCACAGGCCCTCTCTCCTGGTGCTGCGTCCTATCCTGTCCCACCCTGTAGTGGGCACCACAGCCCAAACGTGTGGTCTGAGTAGACATCACATGCATCCCTGTTGTAGTAGCTGGAATGTGGCTTTGAGCGGGCAGCATGGGTGGGACTTGGAAGGGGTGTGGTGGAGGTGTGGGTTTGGCACTTGATAACTGAGGCAGGCCCAGGAACGGGGTGGGGCAGGGCGGAGAGGGGCCGTGAGTGAGTGAAGGAGGCGGTGGCCTCCTTTCCTCAGCGTCCCACCTGCAGTGTCCCACCTGTAGCCCTTGAAAGTCTTCCCAGTGGCCTCCAGGCCACCCTGAGCTGGCATTCTCCAGCCTGCCATCTCCTCCTGGTCCTCTGTCCCTCACTGGCTCTAACCTGCTTGGCATTCAGACTGTGTGTCCCTTAGGCCACTGGAACCTGCTGGCCGCCTCATGCTGCCCCAGCTGATCCCGCCATTATGTCCCCAAGCCCTGCTGATCCAGCACTGCCCACCCACCCTGGCCCTGACCTTTCAACTCAGGCTTTACCCTGGACAGTGCCCTGCTCCCCATCTCATTGGCTGTGCAGATTTGACACAGAGTCCTGCCTCCAGCCACTGTGATCGTGGCCCCACAAAGGCCCTTCCTTCCCCAGGACACCACTGCCTGTCCTCTGAGCTGCCCACCGCGCGGTGCAGCCTGCAGCTCCTCTCTGGCCATGATTTCTCTCCTGGGGAGGAGGTCCAAGTGCCTGTGCCTGACATATGAGCCCCTCACCCTCCCGCCCCGTGATTCAGCCCCAGGGACCCTGTGCTATTGGTCATACTCGGCATCATTCTCTCGTGTCTCTCTTGTCTTGCTAATGTCACCCACCCATATCAGAGGTTTGGCTCTGAGCTTGTGACTCGTGGGCGTGTGCTGCACTCTCCCTGAAGCTGGGCTCCATGTTCTGGAATCCACACCCCGTCTGCACCTCCAAGGGTGGTGATTCTCTCTAGCCATAGACTCCAGAGTCAGACATCGTGCTCCTCAGAAGGATGCCGATGCTCGGTAGACCTCAGAAACTCACGAGGAGTGGCTGTGGCTCACCACTGCTGAGGGCCCTCAGGGGCCTGCTGCATCCTCATCACCACCTTACAGACAGAGGCAGAGAATCAGTGGCTGGCTGAGGCCACATCCCCAGTGAGTCAGCTGAGCCAGAGTCTCTGAAAACCATTAAGACAGCGAGCCTCATACCTGCTGCCGGCTCCTCTGTTGAGTGGGTGGGTGTGTGGCTGGCTGGAGGAGGCATGTTTCGGGCACGATGCTGTGGTGAAGTGTATCATGTCCTGGTGCACCCATGTCCGAGCAGAAGCCAAACGTCCCTGAAGAATTTGAAAGTGCGAAGGTTTTGGAATTCAGGTTTAGCTGTTGAGTTTCTTGAGGTGAATGTTTTATGCTGTGGGGGCATAAAATATTCCCTGTTTTATGAGTCCATGAGTTAAGAAATGCTGTTAGATAGGAGATTCCAGATTTTTTCACAGGAGATAGTTTGATAAAATAATTTCCTTCCTTCACCTTTGCTCGTTCCTTACATGGAATTTTTCTAGGATTGCATTGTGATTTGATTTATGCTTCCTGTGTTTACGTTTACTTTTTTTTTTTTTTGTACACTCTGTGCTTATTTTTTGCAGTGTTTTCAGATGGGTGGAAGAAGATGTGGGTGATGGCTGAAAAGTGTACTTTTCCATTGCAGAAGGTTCTTTTTCCTTGCAGTGTTCATAGACGTGATTAGCTAAGAGGTTTCGTTTGGTTATCTATCTCTACGAAGCCTGATATACTTTTCTCCTGTTGTATTTTGCCAGGGCTGCCATCACAAAGCATGGCAGAATGGGCTTTGGTCTCAGCTTAAACAACAGAGGTGATTCCCCCACAGTCCTGGAGGCTGAGAGCCTGAGGTCCAGATATGGGCAGGGTGGTTTCTCCTGAGGCCTCTCTCCTTGACCTGGAGGTAGCCATCTTCTCCCTGTGTCCTCACCTGGGCTTCACTCTGTGTGTCTATGTCCTCATCTCTTCCTCTTCCAAGGGTACCAGTTATCATTCATTTGGTACCAGCCTAGTGACCTCATTTTAATTTATCTTTATGAAGACCCCATCTCCAAATACAGCCCTGTGCTGAAGTGCTAAGACCTTCAACCCATGGATTTTGGAGGGACACCATTCGGCCTGTAACAACTCTGTTTATTAAATAAACCTCTTCTAGAAAGTTTAATAAGATTATTAGTGCAGTCAGGTGCCACTGACAGCCCGGCCCCTGTGACTGTGGTTTGTCACCAGCCTTTATCCTGGGAACGTTCAGCGTGTGGCCTGCATGAGAGGATGTGGTAGACACACGAGTGGGCAGTGCAGGGCTCCTGCTTCTGGGTGTCTGGGTCCTCCAGGGAGATGAGCATACAGAGAGCTAGGGCAGGTGGAACTGAGTGTGGCAGAAGGGGCACGGAGACAAGAGCTGAAGGTTAGGTGGGAGAGACAATTGCCAGCGTGTCAGAGAAGGAGTGGCTTCGCAGCAGAGCTGACATCTGTGGTCGACCTGGAGAGTAGGAGTCCAGAGTGTCAGTGCCAGCACTCGCATCAGAGTCTGGAGTGGATGTTGTGCCAAAGCCCAGAAATCTCAGTGCTGTTGACTCCCTCTGAAAACGATCTGAGGGAACAACACAGGAAGAAAAAAATGCGGTTGCACATTTCTCATTATTGGCAAAGCATCCTTAGAGAAGAACGGGAGCCATCCCCTCCTCCTGTTCACACTTCTTCTGGGTGTTCTGAGGGTGCGCAGTGCAGGAGTAGCGCCGGATTCCTCCTCTCCAGCCTCTCCCCACCTTCCAGTGACCCACTCTGCTATGCTCAGCACAGGACGCCCACGCCGCCTTTACTTTGCCCTTCCTTCAGTTTTGCCCTGTGACTACTTGACGTGCTCTGCTGCAGGTTCACCGAGCAAACCTTAAGTTGAGAAGGCTCCAGTGGGGGAAGAAGTTACAGGGCCTTTTCTGTGTAAAGTTCAGATACGCAGGTGGTTTTATTTCTTTTGGCAACAGTCATGGCTTGGAGAGGATCCTAAGGAGCAGAAAGCACGTGCATAGATTTACACCCTGAAGACTGCAGATGTCTGGCGCTCTCAGTCTGGGTGTTTTCTGAGGCTGTCTGTGTACTTTTGAAGGCGGAAAGTGGCTTCCCAGGCGGGCTAGCCATCCTTCATCCTTCTCCTTCGAAAGGCCTCTTGTCCTCTTTGAGATTTCCCCTCCGTGGTTCTGGTGTCTCCCTTGCCTGCAGGCACATGTGCCTGGCTTTCCTCATGAGGGCCTCTGCACTGGGACTTACTGGCAAAGATTACAGCGCTCAAGTTCACAGAGAAGGAAGGGCCAGAGTCAAGTCTAACTGCGGGAAGTGACTTGGGAAAACAGAGCCCCACTTGCCACTCCCTGGACTCAGTTTCTAGCAGATGGAGCTGCAAAGCTGACTTTGACCTGCCGTCTGCCTTCTCCTCGACACAGCCAGCCCATCCCTGCTCGGCCCTTCCCAGCTGCACACCTGACCCGTCCCGTCTTTGCAATGTGCCTTTTGCAAAAGGTCAGATTCTTAAGCCTACTCTTTTCAAAAGGGCAGAACCTCAAGAGGTTTAGTAAATATGGCGTTGTCAGGCAGTGCCATGGGGAGGGCAGCCGAGGCATTATGTAACCCTGCTCAGGAATTCACGCGGGCAGCGGGCCCATCAGGAGTCTGGCAGGGCTCCAGGGGCCTGATCCGGCTTGCTGCCTCCCTGGTCTTGTCTCTCAGGTCCGGGGCTTGTAAACACATGCTTTGTCTTGCTGCCCCTGCTCGGGCAAATCCACGGCCACTTGAATTTTGTGTTCATGGTTCCTGGCTCTAGAACCTCGCTCCGGTGACCCGACTTGTAAACAAAGGTGTTGCCTGCTCAAGAAGTTTTCACAAACAAATAGTGCTGTTGCTGGTTGTTTCTTAGCGAGGGCATTTACATAAGGCCAGGGAAAAATGAAAGTGTTCTCCTGAGACTCTGCCCCAGGAGAGGTTTCTACAGATCTCTGCTGGACGCATCACAGCATTATTTTGTGATTGTCTTTTCCCTCTCCCTTTTAGACGGGGCTGTGTCTTAATCCATGCGGTCATCTCAGTGTAGTGGACTTGGTTGTGTTTTCATTTGCAACCAATATTTTTACCCACCTTTCAATTGCTTTAGGTCATGAATTACAGTATTGTGAACATCTGAAATCATTTTCGGCTCCAAGTGAAGAAATCATGGTTAGTGTTGGCCCTGCCTGACCTAAGTCTTCGACCTATGAGGCTTAGCTATCTAACTTTTTACCCTCCAAATATGTGGTTGTAGCTCATTATCTGAGCTCACAGATTCCTTGAGGCCTGCGTAGAGAGTTGCCTGGGCCACCAGCAGAGCATTGAGTAAGAATGTTACTTTTTTCTGTTAGGGATGCTTTGAGGGTTTTGCTCCTTTGCTTAGTAAATTTAGGGGAAGCAGATCTGAATAGGAGCTGCCTGACAACGGCTGGCATTGTGGGAGGATAGGAACTTGAGGGCTGCCTTCTGAATTGGGGGCTGGCATTCCTGGGGCTGATACCTTAAGCCTTGACTCTCTTGGTCCAAGGTGCTTTTTCTCTTGTTGATGAAGAGTTTGAAATAAAAATACACTTCTGTGGCCTGAAGTTAAGCAAGTCATCAGCTGTCTTTAAACACTGGATTGATGGATAACTTCTTTGAGAATTCCATGTGTCTGCCTTCGACTTGGTGTACTTCAGGAGCAAATGACGTCAAGGCAGGGCTCTGTTCCTGGTCACCAGCAACTTGTCCAGTTCAGTCAAGGTCACAGGCATATTTTTACACCACTATTAGAAAATAAATGTTGGCTGTGGTTTCTGAATTGCCTCATCAAGCTAAAAGAAAGCAAGGGTGCTTGCAGGCCTTCCCATTGAGATCATCATTCACCCCATGTGTTTTTGCATACCAAGTGCTCTCTCTCTAGAAGCTTATGCCCTTTAAATAATATATTTGTATAAATATAGTATAACATTGTTGGATTTACAAATTATATTAATATGTAGTGCTAATTTAATCTTTATAACAACATAGCCAGGTCAATATCATAATTCTCATTTTGCGGTCAGAGAATGTAAAGTCTAAAGAGGCAGCAACTTTCTCAAGATCTGAGTGCTCCCAGCGATTTGTGATGTTAGCATCACACCCAAGTACTTTTGTGGTTGGCTCTACGATAGCATAGTGACAGGCCACGCGCAGCCTTTGTTGCAGTGCTTGCTATTTCTCATTTCATTTTTCTATACTGCAGAATTGTGACTGCACATCTTTGAATTGTTATTTTAAGTGCAGATATTCTAAAATCTGAAGGCAAAGGATCAACGTATTCTAGAAACACTCTGGGGAGACCCAGGTAAATAAAATTAAAGCCCGAGGGATGAAGGGAAAATTATAGACTTGAATCACTCTAATCTTTACGAAGTGTTTGCATTACTTTTATATCTTAAAGGGAGGCATTTGGGGGCTCTCATACCAAGTGTCATGTTGATTGTTCTTTCTGTTATGTGTTGCAAGCGTAATTCTGATCTCTTGCCATTGGTCTTAAAAAGATTTGTTGATGTGGATAATGCATAATTATTGCACACTATGGAGGGCTCCTGGTTGGTGAGTGGATTTTGTCTTGAGATCTGACCTGCTGTGTTGATGGTGGTTGCTGGGAGCTCTGAGGTAGGGAAAATCCTGTAGTTTTCCGTGTCTTTCAGAAGAAGCTGGAGTCAGTTCATGACTTGGTCTGGAGGACTGGAGGGGGTGGTTTTTACCTCCCTTAATCAAGGGGAAAGAGGTTTAATATGAAACAGGGAGTGTGTATCATGAGGCCGTTAGGATCTCAAGCTAGCAAACAAAGTTAGCCTTAAAATACTCAGAAAAACCTCTGAAGGGAGGACCACGTGATTTCAGGCAGCAGTTGTTCCCTGCCAGTGGGATAGATCACTCTTTCTTTCACTGCGGAGCCTTAGGAGTATTTGAAAGCTTGTGCTATGAAAAATAGGAGAATCATATGGGGCCTGCAGAGGAACCTGTTTGGGACAGGCCGATTCCCATCTCCTGCCCCTCTGTACCTCCTGGGCGCCGTGGCCTGCTTTCTCCTCCCTTCTGGTATGTGGAGGGAGCTGGGAATGCTGCAGGAGGAGCAGTGTGTTTGTGTGTAGCTGCTGTGAGGAGCATTGGGGGAACCTGGGGGAGCATCCTGGATTCCTGGAGAGGGAGGGCGGGACCTGGCCTGGAAGGAGGCCCTGTGCTGGGTGGAGTGGTATTGACGGGAGGGGCACCGTGAGCCGCGGTTGGGGATATTATCCACTGTGCCTCTTATGCGGCCCGGCCTGGAGCCCACAGCTCCCTCCGTTTTCACCCGGGACACTCCCCGCCTGCCGGGACTGACCGCACAGCTGCCTCCTGAGGAGGTTCCTGCCCCCTGCAGGCAGACATTGGCGCCCATGGCAGCACAGGCTGCTTTAACTGCGTGAGCCACCAGCTGACATCGTGTTGTTGTTTTTATTTTTTTAAATCTCTGGTTCCCTTAAATATTTATAAAATTTGAGAGCAAGACTGGCTTGAATTGGGGCTTCTCTTTTCCTTTCCCCTTCCCTAACCACTTTTCACTCCCCATTTGTAAGGCGCCCAGTGGGAAGAAGGCAGATAGGGAGAGATGGGTGCTGTCATCCCTAGCAATGGGTGCGCATGTGTGGATTTACCCCTGGTCAGAAGGACCTCCCTCTGGGGATCTCTATAGTATGCTCCAGGTTGAAGCATTTGATGGGTGGTCAGCGTAGTGAGTGTGGGGTGTGGGGAGCTCAGAGGAGGGGCCCAGATACTCTCAGAACATCCTGAAAGGATCCCTACAAGGACAGCCTTTGATTGAGTCTTGCTGAGAAATCAGTCTCAGACAGAGGTGGTAGATTTGTGGCCAATGTGCCATTGGCTGTTGGAAAGCAAATTGAGGCAACATTTCTTCACAATTCCAGTTCTCTAGTTACAAATGCCCTGGTTCCTGGGCCCCTGGAGGCGAGGCCTGGGTCTGAGCCCCATGTTTACAGCACCCCTGGCCAGCGCCAGGCCGTGCAAGGGAGACCCAGTCGTGTTTGTCAACAGGGAACATCCTTCCACAGTTTTAATTATATTTTTTGGTTTATTTATCCATCCCTTTCCTTGCAGATAGCACAAAGGTAAATATCTTCTGGTTCTGCCTGGAGTCACAGCTCCCTGCCTCCTGGGCTAGGCTTCTGGGCTTTTTGTTCCTCTGGTGGACGTCTGTCTGCTTAGGGAAAACAGAGCCCTCCCTGCCGCGTTCTCCTGCATGCTGGTCCGGATCATACCTGCTGTGGTGGCTTGTCATTTACTGTTGAGAGGCATGTGATATTGTAAAGCCATCTTTCTCCAAGAAAAATCTCTCTTATGGGAACGTGTCTGTCTCTGGTAGTCACTACCCCACAGCCTGGTGGTGGGGGAGGTGCCCACCTGTGCACGGTTTGGTCTGAGAGCAGAATCCAGCCTGTCCAGGGCCTTCGACCCTCTGGGGATTTGGGAAAGTGCCACTACCTGGTGGTCCTGCCCCTGTTCTGTGAGTGAGGGGTGTCTCTGCCCTGCAGCTCCCCCGTCTGTGGCCTGAGAACCCTCCCAGTGATGCCAGTGCTGTGCACGGTCACAAGAAGCAGGTGGTCCCCAGTTATAAAGGTGGGTCAGGACACGCAGCCTTCTGCTCTGCCCACCGTTCCCCACATGCCAAGCATCTGCAAGGAAGGGCTCTACCCTTTGGCTCATTGGCACAATCATTTAGGATGCTTGAGCTGCACCCTGGGGACCTCATGAACCCCAGCTTGAGTTCAAATCACATCAGGGTGATTCTGAACACTTGTCTCACACGACCCCCAACGGGACCTCTGGACAGCCAGTGATGGGAAGCTAAATGCCAGCACCGTCTCTGTCTCCCTCTCTCCCTTCCTCTTCCTTTGTGTCTCTGTCTCTAAATTACAGCATGCACATAGTCATTTAGCATAGTACACGCAGTAATGACCGGCTGCTGCTTTTTGGAAAACAAAAAGCTTTAAGTTGCAACATGGAGCGCTGAGATCAAAGAAAAGCTATCACAATCAGTTGTTAAAGTCTAGAAAAAAAGAGACCACGGAATTTCATTTTTCAGATGTGTTCCAAAACAGAGCACATTCTCGTGGTCTGAAAGGGTTTAGGTGTGGCCTCTCTGAGGACTAGCGATGGTGGTGTTCAGGCTGTGGTTCCACAGGAGCAGCACAGGGAACACATTGAAGCCTCCAGGGGAGCCCCGCACCCAGCAGCGGCAGTGTGGTGCCTCTGCCTGCAGCCCAGCTGTCTGCAGGCGCCTGTGCCCAGGGCTGGAGTTCCACTCCAAAGCGTGAACTCCCAGCCAGAGTCCAGAGGGGAGGCCCTGCTGTGCCGGCCTCCGCAGAGTGTGTTCCTTGCTGGGAACGTGTGTCCCCGCTGCAGCTGCTTTGTTTTGTTTTTTCTCTCTAACCCAGGTGAAATGCTACCACAAGAAATACCGCTCGGCCACCCGTGACGTCATTTTCCGCCTGCAGTTTCACACTGGGGCTGTGCAGGGCTACGGGCTGGTGTTTGGGAAGGAGGATCTGGACAATGCCAGCAAAGGTGAGGCACGGAGCTGGCGGCGCTGTGCTTGTGGGCAGCTGTGGTTGAACCTCCTTGGTTGATTCTTTCACTATCCTCTCTACCCCCCTTTCCAAAATTCAGCCTACTGACAAAATTGTTCCCAAATTAGGAGAAAGTGATCATTGATCTCTGGGGGAAAAAATTATGGATAACCAATGATACTGCCTATACTTTCTGTATCATGGGCCATCTTTATTGCAGATTTGGGAGTGGTGCTGTACTGGTTGGAATAAAGGACAAAGTCAATCCATACTTTTCTGGTTAATCATCTCCACAAATGTGTTAAAATACATTGTTTTTTCAGATGACCGTTTTCCTGACTATGGGAAGGTTGAATTAGTCTTCTCTGCCACGCCTGAGAAGATTCAAGGTGGGTAGCTTGGTGGAACACTGGGAGGTCCTTGTTGACACAGATGGAAGGTGCATGATGGCTATGCTGGGGCTACAGTACTAGTCTCCTGCCTTTGTACATATTTGGAGACTTCTGTAATTAATTTTATTTAAATATAGGATATTGAATAGTGGAACAAGAAGGCCCACTTGTGTCAGTAAGCCCCAGAAGCGGTGTGACTTGCCCACAGCCACTCAGCCAGGAGAGCCTCGGGCGTGACTGGCCATTCTTGCAGGAGTAAGGTGGTATTGCGTTGTGGTTTTAATTTGCATTTCCCTGGTGGTTAGTGATGTTTAGCATTTTTTCATATGTTTGTTGGCTATTTGTATATGTTTTGAAAAATGTCTGTTCATATCATTTGCCCACTTTTTGATGGGATTATTTGTTTTTTTTTCCTTGAGGATTTGTTCGAGTTCCTTGTAGATTTTGGATATTAGTGCTTTGTCAGGTGCATAGTTTGCAAATATTCTCTGTCACTCCGTGAGTTCTGTTTACTCTGATGATTATTTCTTTTGTGGTACAGAAGCTTTTTAGTTTAATTAGGTCCCATTTACTTATTTTTGTTCTATTGCATTTGCTTTTGAGGTCTTAGTCATGAATTATTTGCCTAGGCAAATGTCCAAAAGAGTTTTTCAACTATGTGGTCTTCTAAACTTTTTATGGTTTCAGGTCTTAGATTTAAATCTGGGATCCATCTTGAGTTGATTTTTATAATATAAGGTGAGAAATGGGGATCCAGTCTTACTCTTCTACATGTGGCTAGCCAGTTTTCCCAGCACCATTTGTTAAATAGGGTATTCTTTCCCCAGTTTATGTTTTTGTATGCTTTGTTGAAGATCAATCCGTTGTAGTCAGTTGTATTTCTGGATTCTCTCTTCTGTTCCATTGATCTGTGTGTCTACTTTTATACCATGATGTTTTGGTAACTATAGCCTTATAGTATAGTTTGAATTCCAATAATGTGATGCCTTCAGATTTTTTTATGTTTTGTTTTTAGGATTGGTTTGGCCATTTGGGCCTCTTTTTGGTTCCATATGAATTTTAGGATTTTTTTTTTCTAATTTTGTGAAAAATGATATTAGTATTTTGATAGGAATTGCATTGAATCTGTAGATTGCTTTGGACAGTATGGTCATTTTCAGTATATTGATTCTTCCAATCCATGAGCGTGGGATGTGTTTCCATTTGCTAGTGTCATTTCTGATTTCTTTCAGCAGTGTTTTGTAGTTCTCCTTGAATAGATGTTTCACCTTTTGATTAAGTATATTTCTAGTTTTTTTTTTTTTTCCAGCTGTTGTAAAAAGAATTGAGTTCTTAATTTCATTGTCAGTTTGGTCATTGTTGGTGTATAGCAGTGCTACTGATATGTGTACATTGATTTTGAAACCTCATACTTTACTGAATTTGTTTATCAAATCTAGAAGTCTTTTGGAGGAGTCTTTAGTATTTTCTAGGTATACGATCATATCATTGGCAAATAGCAACAGTTTTAATTCTTCTTTTCCAATTTGGGTACTCTTTATTTCTTTCTCTTAGCTGAGTGCTCTGGCAGTGCTGTTCCAGTACTATGTTGAATAGAAGTGGTGAAAATGGGCATCTTTGTCTTGTTCCACTTCTCAAGGGGAATGCTTTCAACCTTTCCCCATTCAGCATAACATAAGCTGTGGGTTTGTCATACGTGGCTTTTATTATTTCAAGGTAAGTGCCTTCTACGCCTAGTTTGTTGAGTGTTTTTATCATAAAGTGATGCTAGATTTTATCGAATGCCTTTTTTGTATCTACTGAAATGACATATGGTTTTTGTTTTAATTTCTGTTTATGTGGTGCATCACATTTATTGACTTCTATATGTTCTAAATCATCCCTGCTTTCCTGGGATGAAATCCACTTGATCATGGTGTATTATCTTTTTAATGTGCTGTTAGATTCAGTTAGCTAATATTTGTTGAAGATTTTGCATCTATGTTCATCAGGGATGTTGGTCTGTGGTTTTCTTTTTTGTTGTTGTTGTATTATTTCCTGGCTTTGGTATCAGGGTGATACTGGCTTCATAGAATGAGTTAGTTAGGGATGATTCCTCTTTCTCAGTCTTTTGAAATTGTTCAGTAGGATTGGCACCAGTTCTTTGAATGGATGGTAGAATTCAGCTGTGAATCCATCTGGCCCTGGGCTCTTTTTTATTGGCATTAAAAAACATTATTGATTCATTTTCACTGCTTGTTATTAGTCTGTTCAGGGTTTCTATTTCTTCCTGATTTAATCGAGGAGGGTTGTCTGTGTCTAGGAATTGACCACTAGTCTCTCAATTTTCTAGTTTATATACATAAAGGTGCTCATAATAGTCTTGAATGATCTTTCATGCTGGTTGTAATCTTTCCAGTTTCATTTCTAATTGAATTTATTGAATCTTCTCTCTTCTTGGTTAATCTAGCTAATGGTCTATCAGTTTTGTTTATCTTTTCAAAAAACCAGCTTTTTGTTTCATTGATCTTTTGTATTTTGTTTCAATTTCATTTAGTTCTGCACTGATTTTTGTTTTTTTATTTTCTTCTACTAGCTTTGAGTTTCGTTTATTCTTGCTTCTCTAGTTCCTTGAGGCTTGACATTAGGTTGTCAATATGTGATCTTTCAGACTTTTTGATGTAGGCATTTAATGCTATAAACTTTCCTCTTAGCACTGGCTTTGCTGTATCCCAGAGGTTTTGGTAACTTGTGTCACTATTATCATTCGTTTCAAGGAATTTTTAAATTTCCATCATGATTTCATCATTGTCCCCAAAGTAACCAGCATTTTAAAAAGAGAATTAGAAGTACAGTAGGCTGCCAGTATTATATGCAAAACAAATTTATTCCCTAAAAAATATATTTCAAAAGAAACCAGTCCCTTTATCATCAAGGTGAATTGTCCAGATCCATCACCAAGATCCACATGCATGGGAGTTTTGTTTCCCTTTTTAATAGCTGTGGAAATATTCATGCTTTTTCTGTGTTCATTGTCATCGATTTAGGCAAAAACCTTTAAATACATGGCTTGTGTGTTAAAAATCCCCTTGGTATTCTTAGAAAGACTTGAAGGGAGGAGTGTGGATCTAGGAGCCTGGAGCCTGGATTCAAATCTGTGGGCTCTGAGGCTCAGAGACAGCTTACCGGGCCTCTGTGTCCTCATCAGTGAGGTGGTCTGAAGACTCCTGTTTTGCAGACGTGTCCAAGCCTGGTACACAGTGGACGAAAGAGCAGTGCTGACTTCCCCCTTCCCCCTAGTGGTTTTAACTACGGTTCTATTTGTGGAAAACCCTCCACATTCTCTGATTAGTGTCGTGGCTCCTGGTGGGAGGGTGGAGAATGGAGAGGCTTCTCTCTCCTGCTCAAGTCAGGCTGCTCACCTGCCCTTGTGGTGGAGTCAGGTGGACGGAGGTGATGGGTTTCACTAGGACTAATGTTGCTGCCTGTGCCCTGTGCAGGGTCCGAACACTTGTACAACGACCACGGCGTGATTGTGGACTACAACACGGCAGACCCACTGATACGCTGGGACTCGTACGAGAACCTCAGTGCAGACGGAGAAGGTGCGTGTGGTCATCTTGTGTGCAGTTATGGAGGAGAAGGGCACAGGGAAGAGAGCCCATTCAAAGATCTGAAGTATTTTGCAGTCCGCTCAGAAGAGGAAAATCCCTCTCTTTTCTCAGAGATCCAGAATCACACCTTTGTGTGACACAGTTGTGAGTTTTGAGGGTCTTCATGAGAATAAGGCATGGTGAGTTTGGGTCAGGGCTTTTTGTGAAGCTGTAACGGGTGGATGAGCTGTCAGTGAAGTTATATCCAGGAGCTTCTTGGCCTGAACTTGTATGTATGTGTATGTATAATGCCAGGGACCGTTCCCCCTTCTTCCCCTCCCTTCCTGTTTGCATGTGGGGATGCCAAGCGCTGACCACAGCCAAACTAGCTACTGTTGTACGGCCCCACATGCAACAGACATCTTGTTTTAATTTCTGTTTGCTTGTTGGTCTAGTGTTCCTGATTTATGACTGTATCATTTAAATCTCGTTTTCACGAGACAATCTCATCCAAACATGTCCTATGTTCACTTGTGGAATATGCACATTGGGTCACAGCTAGAAGCGTGAAGGAGGAAAGGAAGGAAGAGGCAGCTGTGTGCTGGAATCTCCGCAAGACACAACTAGAGGCTGATTTCAAAGGAGGGGAATTGAGGCTTTTCCTGGCACGTCATGCTGATCTCTTGTCTTTTTCAACCACTGACTGAGAATCAGACTTGCTTTGGGAAAGAAATTAAAACACTTTTTGTCAGATTAGTTACATCCAGATGTGAAATAGCTAAAAGCAAGTGTTGTGGAAAGAACCGCAGTAGCGCCCCATCTTTGTGGGTCGCGGAGCTTCCCATGACTCCAGGAAGGTGGTGTCTGTGGTCAGTGAGAGAGGACACCAATTGTGTGTCCCAGGGCAGCACACGGCTCCTCTCTGTTCTTCTGGGGAGAAGCTTGCTCCTTCATAGGCCTTGTGGGATGGAATTTCAACTCAAGGAATTGTTGCAACCCAAATACACCTGTACCAGAGGTCAAGACCCACAGATGGATTATTGATGGTAAGGGCATTAAAACACAGATGAAATCTGGGGCTAGTGGGCAAGTTGTTGTGGACAGGGAGAGCCTGGCTCTGGCCTCTAAAGTAAACAGAGTGTTCTTTGCTGGTGTGAATTATTCAACACATCAGTCCTTCCAGATAACCAGCACATTAAAAGAAATGTAGCTGAAAACTCTTGGAAAACGATACATTGTCTCTCAAAAGATCACAGTACACACTGCAATCTTAAAGCCATGAGATTTATCAAACAACAGTTATTAAACTTTTGATCACAGAGCTCTTTTTCCAGTTACGTCTCTTCCCATCTGCGTAGCTATATTCTGTCCATCACACGGTGATGTTTTCCACTGGAGGAGAGAAGGGTAAAGCGGTGGTTGGTGAAGTGTGTAAATAATCAGTGCAAGGCAAGATGGGGAAAGGGGCTAATTTGGAGAGCTGGGTGGGGACTCTGAGGACAGCTGACTCAGCATCCTAAATTCCATACTGAGGCGAGTGGATTTGACTAGAGAGGTCCCTTGCTGCATGGGAGCCAGCGAGCAGGGCTCTATTGTGAGGCGATGAATCAGCGGCTGTGCCGAGTCTCCTGGAGACCAGGAAGCAAGTTGTGAAAAGGACATTCTCGTGATGCTGGGAGGTTCCTTGCTTGCCGAGGGAGGGGTGAGCCTGGAGGGTTATTGACCATGAGGGAGGCAGGGGTTCTAAAACACCGGTGGGTGGTCTCTGTGCCGATGCTGCAAGCGGGGAGCAGTGAAGTCCGGTGGACAGTGTGGAGGAGCCCCAGCTCCTGTGAGAACGTGCTCTGGAGGGCAGCTCTGTGCTTAGCCCCTCCATGGGTGCCCCGCTCTTGTCCCCAAACTGGCTCCCAGTTGAGCCTGTGACCTGCCTGCAGGGCAGGCTTTATCCTTCCCATGTCACAACCAGGGAACTGAAAGCTGGGCGCCTGCGGCCACGCCACTCACAGATGATAAAGGACCCATGTTGATTTTATGTAGAAAACATATAGACAGAAAATCACTTGCGTGTTCACCACCCTTTAGGGGTTACATGAAACTTTACAGAGAATCTGTGGAAGTATGTATGTGAGCGTGTGTGTATAGATCCTTACATTACGTTGTGGAGGACTTGCCGTTATCACTGGGTGAAATAGACAGAATTCAGTCTTAAACACTCTCAACCACCGCAGTGTCTCCTGAAGATGCAGAGGGAGATACTTCTTTACTTCCAGGCCCTCTCAGCCCATTCACGCTGCCTTAACAGATGACTGTAACCTGGGTGTCTTAAGCAACAAACATGTATTTCTCCTACTTTGAGAAGCTGGGAAGTCCAAGATCAGGCAGCCAGCCTGGCGGATTCTGGTGAGGGCTGTCATCTGGTTGCCGACTCCTGCCCTCTTGTGTCTCCACGTGTTGGTGAGGAGAAGGAGCTCCTTGGGGCCTCCTTTCTGAGAACATCGATCCCACTTATGGGGGCTCCATCCTCATGCTCTGAGCACCGTCCAGAGGTCCTGCCTCCTAATACCATCACACTGGGGATTAAGTTTTGTCGTATGAATCTTAGAGGACACAAATATTCAGTCCATAGCAGATACTCAATGCGTGTTTCTTGAATGAATGATTAGAGAAGCAATTTGAACTTTAAATATCTAAGGCCTTGACATGACAAATCACAACTCCCATTGGTGTATTTTTCATTCAGCATCTTCTGAGCCAGTGGTGTGAGCAGGTGGGAGACTGCTGTGGACTGTGTGGTTGGAGGTGCTGGAGCCATGCAGGTGATGGTCTGGGCATCCACTTGGGATTCTGTCGCCGAGAGTTGGGTCTAGGGGCGAGTAGAGAACGTCTGGCATTGCCATGCAAAGGTTGGAGCCAATTGGGAGTGGGTGCACAGGAATCCTGGAAAGAAACTGAGAAAGAACAGGGCAGAGTGGGGAGGATACCTGGGAGACCGTGGTTCCCAGACAGGTGGGCGAGGAGTCAGATAGGGCGCCAAGGCAGCCAGGTGCACTTTGCAGCCAGATTCACGGCTTTCCTGTGCAGTAAGTGGAGTGGGTCAGAAAGTTCATGCTTCTACACTTTAAATCTTTGCTTCTCCACGGACTGACCTTGCTCCAAGGAAACAGGGCACTTAAGGGGCTGTTGAAGAATGAAGCATGTTGTATGAAAATCATCCTACCTGGCTGTCTCACGGGTTTTCCTGGGCCAGGGCTAGCCCTGCTCACTTGTTCTGTTGCTGCTGCTACTTCTGTTGCACATTTTTCAGGGTCCCCGGTGCTTGTCCCGAGTATCCAAAAGGTGGGCACTGCTCTGAACCCTTGGAATTGTGTCAGTTTTTTTTTCCCACTGATAAATGATCTTTAAATCAACTTCAGGAAATTTGGGGGGAATAAAGGAATTTTTTGGGAGGCCATGGAAGAGCTTATGGAGTCAAAAGCAGAGCCATCCAGCTGGTGGAGGTTTTGAAAGGGACAGTGCCACTGAAAGCTGTTCTGTGGTCTGGGCGGCCACCCCCAGGGACCCTTTGCAGGGACCAGCACTAGGATAACAGGCTCCAGCGCTCAGCCCCGCGTCGCTCTACTTACGTTCATATTCCTGGAAAACAGACACTGCATGGCATTGCTTGGGTCGTGGGCTGAGCTAGGGCTGGGTGGGCAGAGCATCACACCCAGGCTGCACGCATGGAGGGAAGAAGGCCAGTTTCCCAGGGGAAAATGCAAGCGTCATCCCCGAGGAAGAGGAGATGGGTACGGAGCCCGGACAGTGACAGGTGCCCACTTCAGGGACACAGACGCTTCTGTTGGCTCCCTAAGGGGTCAGCAGCTGAGAGCTTGGAATCAGTGCTCATTGTCATGAGACAGTGGCTATGTCTGCCCAGCAGACATCAAGAGGATCAGTTACAGAAGAAGAGTGGAAGGGGTTCTGGGGTTCATGTTCTCTGAGGGCTTCCAGGCTTCATAAAACAGCAGAGACCCCCTTTATGGGCAGAGTCATGCTCAGACTCCTCATGGATATAGTGGATGAGAGTGCAGCCTCCTCCCAGCGCCTGGTTCATCCCTTGCAGCCTCAATGATATCTGAAGCCCATGAGCACCCCCAGGGAGGTGGAGGGACAGGGGAGGACTCAGAGTGAGCTCAGGACTGTTACCCGGATGCTTAGCCCAGAACCCACCACACAGAATCTGAGTCCTCTCCCAAAACCGGATCTCAGCAACCTTCTCTTGAACCACTGCCTGAGCATTCCTGAGAATTCCAGCTCCTGAGTTACAGACAAGCACAGAGCCTTTCCTCAGATCTGCATCCTCTCCTCCTGAATCCCCTCCATCCCCACGTGCTGTCTGGCGTGTCTGGGGTACCTGATTCAGTGGAGTGAGTTTAATGCTTCTCTTTCTTTATTATACATACATTTAAGCTTGTATCAATATTTTTTTGAAGATGTAAATTATCAAAAAGAAAGAAGGAATAATTACCCCCATCTTACCATCTAGAGATGAAGCACTCGTCACTGGTGTATTTTCGGCATGATTTCTAAGTACCATGTCATTTCTCTTAATAAGATCAGTCTGTGCATTGTTTTATAGCCTGAGTTTTTCACTTAACCCACCTCCTTGAGCATCTGTGCACATCTTTAAACTTTTCTTCCCGTGTCCTTCTCACTGAGCACGCTGGATTCCCTTAGAGGGGCTTCCCAAGTGCATTTGATCTTATTGCTGCACTCCTGCAGGGTTTCCAAGTTCTCCTGCGAGACACGAGGCTGCCACCACCACCTCTGCCACCAAAGTTCTGCA
The DNA here is from genome assembly GCF_049350105.2 of Macaca mulatta. Taxonomy (NCBI): domain Eukaryota; kingdom Metazoa; phylum Chordata; class Mammalia; order Primates; family Cercopithecidae; genus Macaca; species Macaca mulatta. Next base: position 81,217,019 of record NC_133408.1, read on the forward strand.
GAATCCCCAGGCTTGGGTCCTTTTGAGAAGGTGTTCCCCAGAAAGAGTAGTCACCTTTGGATAGAAAACTCATCCTTGCTGAATTTCCCTCCTCTTTTCCACTCTGCAGCCCTCCTCAGCCCCTCTTTGGCGTGGAGGCCGGTCTGCTGCATTGGTGAGCTCTTACTCCAGGCAGGCTTCGCTCTTCCCTGCGGTCAGCAGTGCCTGGCTCAGGTCCCTGGACTGGACACCGCCTGGCGAGTGGAAGGCGGAGTCCCAGCCGCATTCCCCCTGGGGCTTTAGTCTTCCAAGCTGTCCAATGCTTTGAGGAGTTAAGGTTTGGCAGCCTCTGAAACATTCTCTTTTAGCTGGGAAAATGATGTATTGCGGCACTCTCTTTTCCACCCCCGCCTCTGCCTTTTCTATCCCCGCCCTTGCCTGGTTAAAAAACCCAAAAAATGTTGACTTAAGCCACATTTTTCTCTAGAAGTGGTTGCTGTCCTGGAATGGAGCCCTCCGCAGCTGCCTTCAGTCTGGGCCTGCATTAGGGGAGTGCCTGCTTTGATGTGTGAGCGCACATTCTGCTTCTATGCTCAGAAAGGAGCCAGCCTTGAATCCTTTCCAGTGTGGGCAAACGATTACAAATGCCCTGTCTTCAGCACAGAGAAGAGCACGTGGTCCTGGTCTCCCCGTGGGTCTGTGGTCCTGGCAGGTGGTGGCCGCGGGGGATGGTGGTCATGTCAGCGTTCCCTGGAGTGGTTGCTGTCCCCGAGGGGTGGGGAGAATGTCTCGCGGTACACAGTGTGCCAGCTTGCCGGAAGCCTCACTATGGTATCTTAATCCTCGAGAGAGCCTGTGAGCCCATTTTAGAGATAAAGAGAGCAGATCCAATGAGAAATCAAAAGCTAGGAACCGGCCAGGGACCCTGGTAGCCTTCTGGCGTTGTACATTGTCAGCGATGGCAGCTGTGGCTCAGAGTGTGTCCTGTGCTCGAGACCGTGCAGGACAGGGCTCATACCCTTGACTTTCCTCTTTGAGACTCAGTGAGACTGGGCTGAGTCTCACCAAGTGCCCCACCTCTTCGTCACACAAGAGGGCTGTGGGTGGGGGGATTTCTTACCCTAGTAGAATGCACCTGCCCTTTCAGGATCAGACTTGCTCTGATGGTCTAAGGGAATGCCCACAGCAGCATATGTGTCCCTGGATTTGTAATGTCACCACCAAGAACGCAGTGTGTAGACAGATCCCATTACTCCCTCCTCTCCATGGCTCAAAGAGATGAAAAATGCCCTCACTTCCTTTTTCTCCCCACCATTGGGCCTCAGCCCTTCCAGACAGGATTCTCCCCACAGCACTCTTCAGGGAGGCTCTGCAAAGCCCTGGACCCCCATGTTGCTGAGCCCCATGGAGAACATCTCATTTTCCTCGCTGGACGTCTCTGGAGCATCCGTGTCAGTGGCCACACTCCCCATCGGGACACTTGTTCTCATAAACCACATTCTCTTTCACTTTTCCAGTCTGTAAAGTGGCCTGTTTTAATTGGATGACTCTAAAGATACCTCCCTCCAACTCTGAGATTTTTGTTACTGTTCACACCATTTGTCATATTCATGCATCTCATATTTTCTTGGGAATTCCCATGGTTCTGATGCTGGGGTGGGTGCAGGAAGAAACAGAGCAGACTCTTTAATTGGGAAGACACAGATACACATCAATTGTTGCCACAGGGTGCACCATGTACCATAATTGGAGTATACCAGGAATTAGGAAAGAATTGAAGAGAATCAACTACTTTGCCTGTGCAATCCAGGGAGATTTCATGAAGAGGACAGCCCTTGCAGGTAGGGAATGCAGACAGAGTATGCCTAGCCCTGGGCATGGGGCATAGGTGAGCAGGACATATTCACGAGGTGGAAGTGTATTCCGCCTGGCTGGTGTGCAGGAGGAAGTAACAGGTGCTATGTGTGATGGATCGTGAGATCGGGGAACCTCAGCTTCCTTTCCTGAGCCTGGCTCCTTTGCTGGGTGACAGTGAGGATCCCAGGAGCCACATGACTGGAGGATACAGAAAGATAACAAAGGGACTGGAGGACGCCCTGGGGGAGGCAGAGTCTGGAGAGGAAGGAGAGTAGAGAATGGGCTTCTGGACTCCCCAGCTAAGAACTGACGGAGGCCTGGACTTGGGTGTGGCTCTGGTGAAGGAGAGTAGGGGCTTTCAGGTATTTAGGAGACAGATGAGTAAGACTCTACAACAGATTTAGAGGAAGGGTTGAGCAGCAGGGAAGCTTCAAGAATGGCTGAGGGTTGGACATGAAGGCCGGCTCTGTCACTCTTGTCCTTGGTTTCTTGCCTTGACCTACGACTTTTTGAGTACAGCTCAAACGATGCTGCGTTTTCATCTGTGTCTTGCAAGAGTGTGCAGGATGAGGGCCATGGCATTGCCAGGCCTGGGCTTTGCCACTTTAAGTGGATACCTTGATGAACATTTCCAGAGTCCAGGCTTTGGGGTTCCCATGGGGCTGCTTGAGGGAGCAGACTGAGGAGATTCACATTTGTCTACAACCTTCGCAATCAGACAGTTCTGAAGTGGCCATACCGTGTTCTCAGAAAGCTGTTCCGAGTTCCAGGAACAGGCTACTGTGAGGACGTGTTGGCTCAGGAAGCGCTGGCCGCAGTGTGCAGAGCTGGCCGAGAAGTGCCAGATCAGGCTGAGACCAATCAAGTGTTGCCACTTTGAAAATGGATTTGAAAACTTTCCTCCCCAGACGCTGTTGGGTTTTAAGATTTGGAAAAGTGAAGTAAGCTTTGACAACTTAGTGGAGGAGGGGGCCGATGGCACCTGACAGATCCTTCAGTCCTGGCTCTGCTCTTTGCTGAGTGCTTAGGTACACACGGTGCCTTGTGTCTGCAGCCTGGGTTCTTGTTGGCCAGATGGGGTGCTGCCCCCTAACATCCAGAGCTGCTCCAGGGCGCTTTGCATGGTGTTCAGCCACCCTGTGAGATTTGACTCTCCACCAGGCAGAAGAATGTTTCTTTAGGTCTTGCCCCCAAACCAGGCTTTTCTAAGCATTGCTTGTTTAGATAGCTCCAGTGAAAAGCAGCTCTCATCAGGCAACTGAAGTTGTTTGAGACAGAAACAGGCCAGATGGGCCTGTAGTCCTGTTCTGAGCCTGAGATTTCCTCCCTCTGCATCCTTTGATTATGAATTAAGGCTGCAAGCCTCCAACCCACAAACACCAAAGGACCTCCTTGCAGGCGTGATCACAGACCAAACAGCAAGTCCTCCTGAATGTCACCTGAGAGAGTGGCCTGGGGGCGCCGGCTTCCTCCTGTCTAAAGTGTGAGAAGCCTACCCTCTGTTACAACCAGGATCAAGTTGTGTGGGGGTTACTTTCAAAAAATTGATGCACTCCATCAGAAGAGTGAGGGTGGCATTGGGGGCAGAGAAAAGAGTTGTTCCAGGCCCTGAGCCACCATCTCATTAAGTGCTCATTACTTTTCGAATCTGACAGGAATCAGAGGAATTGGCTCAAGTTGTATATTGTCCTGTCAAGTTTGCAGAAATCAGCCCACAAGAGTGGCCTTAAGAGTTAAGTAGTGTCACCCCCTGGGACAGTGAAAGAGGTGCTGAGAGTTGGCTGGATTCGTCCTGGGTCCTCAGGGTCCCTCCAACCCCCAGTCGGCACATAAACCTTGGGCCTCCTCTGTTTCCTGGAAGGAAGGGTACACCCAATATCCCACTGGACGAGGTGTCCTGTGCATGCAGACAGGGGTCTAGAAGGTGGACGGTTTGTTTGTATTACTGCAGTTACTGTGTCTTCTTCTTCTTCTTTTTTTTTTTTTTCTTTCTTTGAGAGGGAGTCTCACTCTGTCACCCAGTCTGGAGTACAGCGGCCCAATCTTGGCTCACTGCAACCGCCACCTCCCGGGTTCAAGCAGTTCTCCCTGCCTCAGACTCCCGAGTAGCTGGGACTACAGGTGCCTGCACCATGCCCAGCTAATTTTTCTATTTTTAGTAGAGATGGAGTTTTCACTATGTTGGCCAGGCTGGTCTTGATCTCCTGACCTGAGGTGATCTGCCCACCTGGGCCTCCCAAAGTGTTGGGATTACAGGTGTGAGCCACCGTGCCTGGCCTACTGTGTCTTCTTAGAGTCCAGTGGAGCTGTGCTTCTTAATCTTTTTTCACTTTCCTCTGCTATTTGTGGTCAGTATCTCCACCGCTCTTTGGTGACCCTGCCCACTTAACCAACATGCATGCAATGATTCATGCCCCTGCCCTGCATTCCTTCCCCAAAGCTGCAGATCTTTGGACTCTAATTCCCACCTATGGGGACTACAACCTTGACTGTTCTTCTGCCGGCGGATTCCCTGAGACGTGAATCTGGAAGAGGGCTCCATCCCTACAGTCTCCCTGGGACCCTGAGCACCAAGCTTCCCACACCCAGTGTGAGCAGCAGTGTGTGTGTAGACCCTGGTGTAGTGAGGGTTTGGTCCTTATTCTTCTTACAAGGCCCTTGCTGCCACTCCTTTCCAAGTCACATCTCAGTCAAGCCCCTCTTCCCAGATGTGGTCTTCTGCCCATCTCCTGGTGTGAGTAGGGAGCCTGAATGGCACTCAGTCAAACCTGCTGAGTTTTCATCTGTGTCTTCCTAGGCAGAACCTTTCTCTCCATTGCCTGAAAGAAGCAGGGCTGCAACTTCATTTTGCCTCTCTGTAAGAGCCTGCAATTGCACTTGTGCCAAGTCAGGGAAAGAGAGCACCTGCTGACTTTAAGTATTTGATAAACAGAACCAAAATGTGAGAGAGAACGAGGCTGGGACTGAAGAAAAGCAGAGTCTCTTCCTCACATGCACACCCTTCTGTGTGCCTGGCCCACAGGGTCATCCTCATCATCTTCCTCAACCCTTGGCTGGAAGAATTGGACTTGTGTGTGCTCTGGCTCTTCTCTTTCAGGCTTAAAGGAATGTCTGGGGAGGCCTTTTAGATTACACATGCAAGACTGTCTCATCTACTCCTTTCTTTGGAAAGTGCTGCAAGACAGCTGCCAGGGCTTCCTAGGGGAGGGAAAGGTTATGGGTGACTTGGGAAAGGGAGGTGTTCATACAAAAGGGGCAACTGGGACAATCTCTTTGACTTGGGTCCTTTGTCCTTATGGGGACAGGGACCCTTACACGGAGGTGCACCCTCATGGCCTGCGTCTCTGGCCCCATTCAGCCATCGGGGCTAGGAGACCACCATCCACATGCATGCTCCCTTTAAGCAAATGATTCTCCTGCCTTTTATGGCGATGTTCTTGGTACTGGCATTGACCTTACGAGTAACAACACTCTTGGGGTCAGCAACTTTCAAACTCCATGCCTGTGGCCCCAGGATTCCAAGTTGGTTGTTAAGGAGCAGCCCCAGCCTCTCTCCATCCACTTCTGCCAGAACCCTCCACAGCCCCAGTCCCATCTTGATCTTTTTCTGTTTTTCATGTTTGGTTTCTGCATAAAGATTTGTTTGAAGATCAAGTTCTGCTATTGAAAGTTGGGCACCCTGGCCCTATACGGTTAATTCTGGGACTTTAGATAGTTAAAATTGTGTTTAAATGTTGACAAACAAGATACTTGATGTTAAACACGCATTCAGTTGCATGTAAATTGTCTCTTATTCTCTCTGTAGGTCCAAGGACAGAGGGGATGCCGTTGTTGTATTCCGTTACTGTTATCGAAGATGCCGTGGGGCGCAGGGCATGTGAGGTAGAAGGTATAGGTGTCAGAGACTAGTGGGTGTGTTCCCCACATAAATTTTTTAACGTAGCACAGATTGCAGAGGATATTTTATGTAAAACATCCACCTATTTCTTGAAAAACAGGGTTGATATAATGGCAGCTTGTGCTTTTATGTAAGAAAAGCAAGCTTTAAGGGATCTTCAGACGTGCTCAGTTTATCTTGCTGATAGGAGCAATCTGACCTACTTTGTGGATGAAAGCTGGTTTCCACAGCACTCCTTTCCCCCTGTGGACACTGTGCTGGACTGGGATGCATGCCAGGCTGAGCAAAGCTGAGACCGCCTGGCTTGTTGCCTCAGCACAGCCATATACCTAGAGCCTTGCTCTCCGCTGGGGAGACCTGGCATGGAGGTCCATGGACCAGGGTAGGAGACGGTGACCACTTTGCTGTGTGAGCCAGGGGTGTGATAAGAGCATGTCACAAAGAGGGGGCCAAAGTCAAGGCCTGTCGAGGGTGGACACCCAGTGACAGTTGCTCTGGCTGGAACTGGGAGCCCAGATTTAAATCCCTAGGACCCAAGAGACTGTTGCGAAGTGCAGGGAAAGTCATTGACCCCAGGAGCTGAGAAAACAGGTTTCTGTGGGCAGGAGGAGGGAGTCCCCAGCAAGTGTCCTGTGTGTGTCCTGCCTGTTGTGGATGTGGGGGGACCCCCTCCAGTTGATAGGGCCCAGGAGGAGTGTACAACTGTCCCCAGGAAGTTTTTTGCCACATACCAAGAGCCAGAGATGTGTTTAGTGTTTCTTTACAAGTGCATAGTGATGATTTCTTAACAAGGAAAATACACCCTCTGACATCGTGGTCTTTCAGACTTCACCATGGAAAGTTGAATTAATTTGGGATTCATGGTGGTGACAGTCTATGGAAAATTATACTATGAAAATTCAATAGTATTTATTTTTGTCAGTGTGAATGTGAGCTAATTTGTGACCTGGGATATATTCTTACTGAAATTAGGCCAAATGGTTAGAGCAATAGCAAGATTTGGTGTTGATTGATTGTGGGAATTATGCCAAGATCTCAGCAGCTGTCCTTTGGTGGCAGCTGTAGCCGTACATTGCCCCTGAACTCGTAGCAGTGAGTCCGGGATGCTGCTGGGCCCCTGACTAGGATGAGGCAGAAGGAAAAGCAGCAGGGGAGCCACTGAGTGATGGGCATTCTGGGTGCTTTCCCGAGGGTGGGCAGAGGCTGCGAGGAAACCATCTTTCTCGTAGTATTGGGGGTTCATTCTTTATTCCTGTACATGTAAGATATTGCTCTCTTGTTAATCGCTAAGTCCGAGGATTCGGGTAGGTCACCTGGGGAGTGAAGACAGAGTGGTCAACCTCTGGGAAGCTCATCAAAGAGAACCAGAGGCCGCGTGTGCTTGCCAGGCAGGCTCTGTAGGACCCAGGATGCAGTCTCCATCCCCTCCCTGCCTCACTGAGCACGGGCAGTGCTGGGTGCTGCAGATACAGAGCTGAATTGGACGGCACAGCTCCGTGCAGAGGCCGGGACAGGGCTGGAATGGCTAATGGTTGTTGTTATCAGAGCTCACCCTTGCTGAGTCCTGCTCACGAGCCGCATAACCTTCCGAGCATGCAGCTTGCATTAACGTATTTAATCCTTACCACACTCGGAGGGGTCAGAGGGCTAGTTGGTGAAGCCAGGAGTGGGGACTTGGTCGCCGGCTGTGAATCTCCTTCTGCCGATGTGCCAAGCTCAGTGCAGGCAGGGATTGGATTCACAGAGGCAGGAGGCTGAGAGCACCATGAGTGTGTCCAAGGCAGGGTGCCCAGTGCAGGAGCCAAGATGCAGAGAAGGGTAGAGAGCTGACTAGGAGTGAGTTCACTGGCTGTGGCATCACTTGACCTGTGCAAGGCAGGCGAGGTTGTCCGCTGGGAGTGGACAACAGTCTGGGGAGTGGAGGTATTGAAAGCTGGGACAGCTTGGAGGAGCTTCCCCTGGAAACAGGTGGTTGCTGGGGTGGGCGGTGCTCAGTAATGTGTGGACGCCACACTGGTAGAGCTGCTTTCAGAGGCATGCACATCAGCAAGGGCATGGACATGGGCCACAGGTGAGGGAGACAGCAGGCCTTGTGGGTCTAGATGGGCTAGGAGAGGAAGTACCGTGGATCTGTGTTGCCCTTGATGTCTTAAATTTGGTGCTGGAGTTAAACATACATTGGCTTCCGACTCCACTGTGCTGAGGGAAGGACTGGATACATGCAGAGAAGAGCAGGAGCCAGGGAGCTGTAGAGGCTGCTAGAGAAAGGAGAGGCCTGGCTGCCACTCCTGAAAAGTTCAGGGCTTTCGAAGTTTGGAGGAAGTTGAGGGTATGTCATGAGAAATTCTAAAGTGAAACCAAAGAAAGTTCTCTAAAGTCCAAAGAGTCAAGGCGAGGGTCCCAATAAAATGTTGATGGTTTCCCAGGAGAAACCACAGAAATGCCTGTGATGAGAGTGTTTGAGCTGAGACCCAGGGAGGCATGGACGTGTGGGGGATGGGCTGGGAAGTGAGGGGCAGTGGCAGCCCACAGGGCTGGAGAACGCTGTAGCCAGGGGCACCAGTTTCCAGAGAGAAATGAGTTTTGGGTGAAAGTGTTCTGAAGTGGAGTGCAGGAGGCACAGGCTGCCCCTTCCTGGCCTCTGGGCACACAGCTGCCCCTCCAGAGAGCCCCTGGAACGGGCCTGTCTGCCCAGGTGGACGGGGAGGGGACTGACATTGGAGAAGGGATCGCACAGACTCAGTGTAGTGGACAGGTAGGGATGTCAAGCTCAGGAGGACGTGTCCTTGGAAAGAAAGTTCAGAAAGGAGCAAACGGTGGAGACAGTGGGGAGAAAGGGCGGTCAGGGGCTGGAGGGACCTCCATTTGTTGAAAGTTGGTGGTATCATGTTTTCAAATCAGAACTTTCTACCAGGAGCTATGCGAATTTAGATGTCACTTTCATGTGTCTCTCCTCATGAGGAGGAACTTCACGGGAGGCCCTGCACATCAGCTGCTGACCTGCAGTCCAGGTAATGGCCTCCTCAGAAGCCATACCCTGATCTGTGTAGGTGGGCGGCTTTCTTTTGTCCTGGAACCCTGCACTAGAGGATGGTCTGATCACAGCGTTGGTTTCATTCCGGTAACCAGCGCACAGGAGAGTGTCTTCTCTCTCCTGGAGTGTTGTATGCTGCAGACTCTGTTGCAGAAATCCCCTGTCTACCCGAGGTCAGAGCCTGCCTCTGTCCCCAGATGCTTTGCATTAAACCTGAGTGCATGTGGGAGCCTCGGGCTGGTTGCCCTTGCTAAATATGCCCTTGTTACCATGTGGTTTCTAGCCTGAGAATATTCTTATTTTTTATGTATTGAGATCAGATTCACGGCACATAAATTTACCATTCTAATCATTTTAAAGTATACAAGGCATTGATTTTTAGTACGTTCACAAGGTTGTGGAACTGTTGTCATTATCTAATTCCAGAACATCTTCATCACCCCAAAAGAAGCCCTGTACTCAATGAGCAGTCATTCCCAGTTCCTCCTTTCCTCAGCCCCTGGCAACCGTGAAGCTACTTTCCTTCTCTCTGTGTTTCCCTATTCCAGACGTCTCACTCCTTGGAGTCGTGCAATGAGTGGCCTTCTGTGATTCACTTCTTTCACTCAGCCTAAGTGTTCCAGCTTCATTCTTGTTGCACTCCATCCTTTAATGGCTGTGGTGTGTCACTGTGTGGGCACATCACACTCTGCCTATTCATTTGTTGGCTGGTGTGCATTTGGGCTCTTAACACTTTTTGTCTAGTATGAATAATGCTGCCTGTGAACATTCTTGTCTGTGTTTTGGCCTTAGGAGAGTCTTATACCTCTGATCTTTCCCACTACTTTTTGAAATTTCCACGTCTTTTCTCATCCTTCTAATTGGCTTCCCATTCTGGAATTTTCTTCTGCCTTTAGGGAGTCCCGAATAGGAGTGGCACTAAACATACTGCCAACCTCCTGTCCCACTTGCTATTTTCAGAGATATTCGGGAAACCCAACAAGTCTTTTCTTCATTAGCTACACAGTGGTCCCTTGAACGATAATTGAACTGTGTGAGTCCGCTTATGTGCAGATTTTTTTCAGGCAACACACAGATTGAAAATACAGTCTATTTAGGATGAGAAGCCTGTGTATATGGAAAGCCCACTTTTCCTATACTCAGGTTCCTCGAGGCTGACTGCAGGATTTGAGTATGTACAGATTTGGTATACTCACGGGGGGTGGTGGGGGACTGGGGGGTGCTGGTGTCTTGGAACCAATCCGCCGCATATACTAAGGGTTGACTGGCCAGCCTGCTGCACAAAATTACAACCCTTCAGGGTGAAAAGGCTTGGGGCCTTTCAAAACACTCTGAGCCACAGAACTGCCTCTGGCCAAACATCAGCAAAGCTTCAAAAGACCTCCTTGTTTCAAGAGAAGTTAATACTAACAGCCTGAACAGGCTCCATGTAATCAAGACCCATTAGCAGGGAACGTGTAGAAAATGAGAGCGTTCTGAGCCTGCCTGCTCAGTGGCCGCCAGCTACATAAACAAGATCTGAAGACCAGTGGGTGCCCGTTGCCATATATTCACAAAGGCTTATGGCAGCCCGTTTACAAAGCTGTTATCCACATGAAGAAAATTCGCCCTCAGCCACCGAAAAACAAAACAACAAAAACCCCAACCCCACCCAAATCAAACCCAACCCAGAACAACATGAAAGGAAACACTCCTTTTGAACATATAACTAATCCTGCTGCCTCTTTCTATTAGAAATGGATAAAGGTACCTTGGCTGTTGCTTTTCTTGCAACGTTTTATGATGCAATGGTCTGATTTTAAAATTTGCATCCTGTAGGAGGTTGGGACCCCCTGGCCATATCTAGACATACAGTTAGCTACAGTTTGGAGACACGGACATTCATTGCATTATATTCACTGCTCCTAATCTCTTTTCTTTTGATGTGTATTCTTTAAAGCAAACTATTTTGTGTTAAGTTAGTCACTGCCTTTATTGCAGCGATCATGCCATTTGCAGAATTGTAACAATAATTTCGGTACTCTTGATAGGAAGGTGGGTTAGCCAATACCCTTTAAAGAATACCAAATTTAATAGAACTTCTTGCACAATAAGTGCATTATGTCTCATCCTAAAAGAGATTTTTTCTTTCAAGGGTGCGCTGAGTTTTGTCTTAACCTCCTGTAAGTGACATATGCCAATGTGGCCATCTCGGGTGATTTATTGAAGACTCATTACCCTCTGCCTGTGCTTTCAGCCCAGGTATGTCCTGTCTCCCCTGGATGGCTGACTGGTGATTTTTAAAAGGGTTTCTATTGTGCTTTGGGAACCTGAAGGCATCAGAATGGGCTTTTGCTTGTTTGCTGTGTCATATTCTGTTCAGTTAAAGAGTAAAAAACGTGTGTGGTTGATATTGTGGCCCATGTTGAGCCAAAGCAAAGAGTAAGCCACTGGCTGAAGCCCACCTATGTTGAATGTAATGAAGCCTGAGATGAAAAGGATCTGCTACACTGTACACAGAACGTAGAGCTCTGGGCTAACCACACAAAATATGCTGTGTGCAATGAACACTCACGCTGTACTCTTAGCCACATCCCGCACAAAAGACAGAGAGACAACTCCCAGGAGATGGAGCATGTGTGGCAAAGATTTTCCGCCTGGTTACTTTGAAGAAAGCAAAAGGAGGCTGAAACTGTGCTTTGTAAGCCGCGTGGGTTGGTGCTGGCTCCTGGACGTCAGTTCAGAATGCTCAGGAGTGAACGCAGAAGCCTGGTGAGGGATTCCCAGGAGGAGCTCCTTTCTCCACCTCCTCAGCCTCCGGAGTTCAAATTTCACTCAACCTGAGTGCACCAAACCCCACCCTTGTGTTTACATTGCCCTGGCCTTTTTGGCGGAATCAAAGTCCCTGCATAGCCAAGGAGATCTTTTACCTTCTACACTAGTGGGAGGCCAGGTGCCTGGGAGGGACGTGGCGTGCCTCTGCCCTCCCCTGGCATGCCACTATCCTGCTGTGAAGGCCTGTGTCAAGGAAAACTGGGCTCAGAAGTGCAGACTGAGAGAGCCGCTGGGCTGTTTTGAAGGAAGGTAAGCAGGGAGCATTTGTGTGTGCACGCATATGTGTGTGTGTGTGTGTGTTCCTGTGCGGTGCGTTTGTGTGTGCATGTGTGCATGTGTGTGGCTTCTGTAACGCTACAAAGATGTGAAACTGAGCTGTGTGCCTGCTGAGATTTACCAACTCGCCAAGACTTCCAGAGGGAAAGAGCTGGTGCTAGCCAGGAGGAGAGGGTGTTATGGAGTGGAATAGTCAGCAGAACGGATGCTTTAACCGGGCAAGAAGGAATGTCGCTCAGGACTTGTCCAGGAATGCCTTTATTGGTTTGCAAGCTGGAGGTGTCTTAACTTACCGACTTCTTTTTGGGGAGGAGTTCAGTGATGGTCTGACATGGCGTTTGTAAGCTCTCTGGCCGCCTCCGTGGCCAGGCGGCTTGGGTGACCTCAGATAAGGCCAACAGGACCTCCTCTTTTCCTCTGGGCTTGGGCCCTAGTGTTTTCACAGTTAGGAGTGCCCAAAAGGGAACTGGGCTGCCCGGTCAGAGGCCTGAGATAGGCGCCTGCTGAATGCTGAGCCTGCACCAGCGTGCTGGTGTGAGAGGTCTGCCCGGGGAGCCACCCTGGCCTGCCCTGCTGTCCGTGCGGCTGTGGGGGCACCTTGGCAGCGTCCGGGACTCGCCTGCCACAGCCCCACTTGGAGCTTAGCACTCCTTTATCGCCACATTCCAGAGCCTCACCCAGGAGACCACGGGAGCCCTTGGAATCTGGCCCAACTCCCGAGTCGCTCCTGCTCTGCAGTGGGGTGCCTTCCCTTCCCGGAGAGGCGGTTTGTGGCTGGGCAGGCGTTTCTGTGTGGAAGGTTCTGCTCTGGTTCTGGCTTTTGTTAATTTTTTTTTGCTCTGTATTTCTCTAAGAATTTACAGTCGGCCTCGTTTTTAGAAAGCGTGAGCAAGGAGCTCAGCTTTACTCCAGAGGGAGGGATTTTCCAGCACCCTTGGGCAGTCTCAGTAAGGTGTCCCGGTGCTGCGCTGCAGCCTCTGTCCTGCTGGGCGCCTCCCCTCCTGGCAACTCAGACAGTGATTTGCGGTCTGGGGGCTTGGGAAGGAGTTCACTCTCAAGGTGAGACTGACGTAGCAAGGGAACAATGCCTTAGAATGGAGTTATTCCGCCTAAGGAGAGAAAGAGTTGTCCCTACAGAGTAGAATTTATTACCGTCTTTTATTTTTTGTAAAAAAAAAAAAAAAAAAAGAAAGAGGAAATATATCAAAGTCATAGGGTCTCTGATTTAGTAGATTAAAAGCAATGTTCTCAAAGACCCAAGTGTAGTCCTCATTTCTTAGCTCTTGATTTTTCTCTGGAGTAGAAAATGATTTAATACAAACTCCAAAAAGTATTAATTAGCAAAGAGTCAGAATTCTATTGTAATAAAATTAAAGCAAACCTTGTTTTAGTGAGAGGTTATACATGCTCTAATTATAAATGTCCATATGGAAAAAACAAGAGTGATTTTTGCATATGCTGTGGATAAGATAACACAACACCCCTTGAGAAGGAACCTCTTGGCTCAGACATCGCTTCCTGACTGGGAAGGTCTTTCTGTGCCTGCAGCTCCTACCAGGCCTCCAGGGAGCAGGTACCCTTGGGACATCGCCAGGGCTACCCGTACCTCTGCTCCTGGCTTCAGATGCGAGAATGCTCCTTGCCTCATTGTTAACCCCATTCAACACTGCCTTGTGCTCTGGGTCACAGCCTAGTTTTCAGCCGTCCTAGCTTGGTGATAGACTCTTCCATACTCCGGAGCCTGAAATCCAGGCAGTCCATCAGCACCTGTCCTCACCAGCACTGAAACCCCCGCTGGCTGTTCCACATTGTGCAGCCTCAGACCCATCAACTGAATAGTCTGCTGGAAAACTCACAAGTCCAGCGCCGGTGCCCATCGCTCATGTGTCAGTTGATTTAGCAAATCCAGGAGAAATGTTCTGTCTCTGCGAGGGGAGGTCATGTGATGCAGTGATGGGAACCATGGACGTGCATGACACGATCTGCCAGATCACCCTTACCCGTCCCCCTGTGAAACCTGGACATGCTCTGGTCCCTTGCAGCCCCCTAACCTCATAGGTTCAACAGAGGAGAACCCATGTCCCTTCTGGGTTTGCTTTGAGCCTCAAATGAGGCAATAGGTGAAGTTCTTGGAAGACAGTAGTTGCCCAGTTAGCTTATCACTGCTGCTTTTGCCATCATTGCTGTCAGTGACTGAGGAAACAAAAAAAGTATGGGATGGGAAAACAGTTTTACAGCTGGTAAGAGCCTGAGCCAGGCAGCTTGGCCATAAAGTCGCACTGGGTGGATGGTTAGCACAATTGGTGCCTGGGACAATTTGAGTCGTATCAAAAAATGACTTACAGAACTTTTGAATACGTTTTTTTAAAACCCATCTCTTATCATAGCTTTATATTAGAGAACAATTCTTCAGGGTAATTCTCGAGGCGGGAGGTCAGTGGACCTGCTTTCTGTGTACTCACTGATTAGATGTTCATGGAGCACTCCTCTGTCCCTCAGGTCTGCACCCAGAGGGTCCACACGTGAATCACATGTGAGTTCCGGGAATTCTTCACTTGACCAGGGAGGGGGAAAGCACAGAAAGGAGGGTTTGCCCAGTGCCTGCTGTGTGCCATGCCTTTCATGTTGCACCCCAGTGGTCCTGGGAGCTGATACCAGCAAACACACCCTTCTCCAGGTTGCTTTGCTACAGACAAGGAAAGTGAGGCACAGAGAGGCTGAGTGATTCATTCATCTGAAGTCACACAGCTATGATGAAGCCAGGACTCAAGCCTGGGTTATGCCAGAACGTCTAGAAAGGGAGGGAAGGTGTGCACATGAATCACTCCATTGGAAATGTCAAAAGATGCTTTATGTGACAGTGAGATGCAAAGGGACTATGATCGCTATCCCAAGGAGAGAGGGTTTCCTTTGTCTCATGGAATTTAGGAAGAGGAGGGAAGGCCTTTGAAGAGGGAGAGGAGGGCAAGGGGGAGAGGGAGAAGGAGGAAGGGGAGGAGGGGGAAGAGGAGGAAAGGGAGGAGGGGGAAGAAGAGGAAGAGGGGAGAAAGGGAGGACATCAAGAGGAGTCACCTCAGGTTGGGGCCTAGTGTGCTGTGAGTCTCATTTCTGTCTTGATCTCACAACGTTTGTTTTAAACAAGGTGCAATTTACATGCAGTAAAATGTGCTCTATTTAGTATACAGTAGTCTGAGTTTGACAAACCTTATGCCATGACACTCCCACCACTATCAAGACACAGATATTTCTATTGCCCAAACCATCCCTCGCACCCTTTGCAGCCTCCACTCTTCTCCTGGCCCCGACCACACCCATTTGTGTCCAAACACAATGTCTCCACCCCAGAATGTCACCTACGTGGAGTCGTACATAGTCCTTGAGACCCCTCCAGGGGACCGCCTGCAGACGAGTGCTCATTCTTGAAACCAAAGCCTCTCTGTCTTCAGTATTTTCCTTGGGCTGTGCTTGTCAGAGCCTCACCATGGGCACTTGCAGCTGCAGACACAATTCCAATAAACCTCCACTTATTGGGATTGTTTGGATATGGTGAATTGATTCAGCTGGGTGGTCCCAAGTGAGTCATTTGAGGGCGATCTAGGGACAGGACGGTTCCTGGCTGTGTCTGGAGAAGCTACGTGTTCCCTGTGGTGGTCCAGGCGCAGGTGGGACCTCTGGCATATCCATGGCTCCTGACCCCAATGGGGCTGCTGGTACCATGGGCGTGTGGGGGTGCTGAAGAGTCCATGCTAGGAGCAGCACCTGATCCACTGTGAGGATAGAAATGCACTTGCTTGAAGAAACAGAACATAAAACTGACCATCACTACAGCGGCTGTGGCAGCACAGGGGTCTGTCTCCGATAATGAATCATATTAGGAGTTAGAGAGGAAAGCACAAATCGCTTGATAGTCTCTGAGGAGTGAGTGAGGTGTATATGAGTGTGTGTGTGTGTGTGTGTGTGTGTGTGTGTCTTGATCTAGATATCTGTAAAATATAAACGTGATTGACTAAGATTAGAATTTTATCATTTGTAAGGGATGGAAATAATGGGTATTGGAGTTGGCGGGAGGTCGGTTTAAATTTCAGATGTTCTATTCAGTAGGCTTGTAAAAAAATCATTAATGTTAGTGCAGGCTCTCTCAGCCTCTGATTTCTCATCTGTAAAATGAACTTCCCATTTCCTGCTTCACAGAATTGCTTTGGGAATCGAGCGGGATCCCTAGGGCCTAACAGTGTGCTGGGAGCATGGGAGGAGCTTGCACAGTGGCCTTGTCTTTAGGTGGTCAGCTGAGTGGTAGGAGAAGGGTGTTTCCAGAATTCTCTCTGTTCGTCAGGTGATGAGGATGCCAATTCCTGCAGCCTCACCTGGCTCACCTGAGGGTGGCCGCTTCAGCATCAGTGGGTGCTTTTCTTCTCACACGCCACTCGGTCTTTCCCTTGCCTCTGTTGATCTGTCTATTCAGATGCCATGAAATGTGCCCACCACCCTTTCCATCTCTTGTTCCTCTCTGTTCCCCAAGGGGGCTGGTCCATGCTGCAGCACATCATCAGGACTGGGCTGAATATTGCTTCTAAGTCCCCATTTATGACTAGCAATCATAGCAGTGCTTAGTCAACTCTTACCAACTTTCATGGTGAAGAATTTTCTAGTTTCTCCTTTGAAACTAAAAAGTTTCAGGGAGGATACTGTTAGTTCTTTTGAAATGAAAAGTTACTTTTTAAGCACACCTGTCGCAAAAAGTAGAGTATGGGATTCTTAGCATCAGTACCTAGAAAAAGGAAAGGTTCTACATCGCTTCATAAATCTATCAGATTTGTCCTTCTTTTGCTTCAAATCAACTTTCTGTTGGAAGCAGGGCCAGTGGACAGTTCAGTGGATTACAGATCAGTGATGAGTATTTTTGGTTGCTAAGTGATTGATGATGGAGGGTGCTGAAGTGTGAGGTCAACCGTCCCTTTGGCCAGCTGATTGTTAGCTTGCCGGGGAGCACAGTTGGGCATTGCCTAATCTGTTTTCAGCCGGGATGGAAGGGATATTTTCATACATATATTGTTTTGTCTTGTCCATTTTTGAGTGACTTTTGAAATACTTTCTGAGTGCCTCTTACTCTCTTGCCTCCTTGTGGGAAAGCCACGTTTCAGTACCAGGGTTGGGGTAGAAAGAGAAGGATTCCCTGCAGGGAGGGTGGGTGAGGAAGTCTGTTGCTGCAGGTCCTCCAAGGAGACAAGAATGTCTGTTCTGTATTTTCTTCTTTCTGGTCCTTTTCCAGGCGA
The DNA here is from genome assembly GCF_049350105.2 of Macaca mulatta. NCBI lineage: Eukaryota > Metazoa > Chordata > Mammalia > Primates > Cercopithecidae > Macaca > Macaca mulatta. Next base: position 81,234,150 of record NC_133408.1, read on the forward strand.
TAAACTTCACTGGTATGTCATGCAGCGGAAGTCATTCAGGGCCATATTTATGTTTGTTGGATTTTGAACTAAGATCCGGCCACAAGGAAATCGTTGCCAGACAGTGGACAGGCTCCCTTGGGAGGGGAGGTCCTTGGTGCCGTTGGCTGCGTCTGGTGGCAACGCAAGGGAAAGGGGACACCGAATGGGATGATTTATCCTGGACTGAGATGTGGAAAGGTTCTCCTCCTGCATCCGCAGCTGAAGAGCTATGGGATCCCTGCGAGTTACTTCCTCCCACTCTGGGATCAGGTTCTAAATTTGCAGAATGAGGGTTGATTCAGACTTCCCCATACTCCCTTTGAGATGGAAGCAAAATGTTAAAATCTGTTATTTAAGGATATAAAAAGGTGGAAGGGGCAGACGAGTGGCAGGACCCCACCTTTGAGAATTCTGTCCTTACCCCACCACCTCCTTACAGCAGTGTCAGCCCTGATAGCACGTCAGGTGCCAGAGACAGAGTGGAGACTTGAAGCCCTGCAGCCTCCCTCACCTGGTAGGGGCTCCTCACCCTCCCTGCCCCTAGGAGTTCATCAGGGCACCAGGAACCCCACCGACAACCCATGTCCAGGAACCACAGATGGGAGTTTTGTTGGCTATGTCATTTCTCTGGTCTGGGTGCAGAAAATTACTTTCTACGTCACTTTTCCAAACCAGAACCATATTATCAGTAGCATTCTGCCATCAGTTAAGGAGGGTATCCTTTAATGACGGATCAGCGCCTTTGGGAGCTGCAAACAACAGGGTGTGGGCTCCTGTTTGGTTTCTCATTGGCAAGACTGGCAGTCAGCCATGCAAGGACCCTGCTTCCACATCCCTGTTAGGTTTCATTTCTAGGCAGGATTCTCTTTTTATTGCTCTTGTCCTGCAGCTTTTGCATTGAGTCTTAGAAAGCATAACAGTGGCAGAAAGTGTTTAGGTGAGGCTCTTTCCTATGCGCCCAGTGTAGAGGCAACAGTTTCATAGGTGAGAAGATAGACGATACAGAGGTCAGAAGACAGATATTTACCCAGCCCTGCCACTTGGAGCTGTGTGGGTTTGAGCAATGAAACGCCAACCTCACAGGTGGCAGGAGGATAAAGGAGACTGGAAATGACAGTTAGCATGGTGCCATTTGCTTGCATCTGCTGTTTGCCAGGGCTCTGTCTCATTAATATTTGTGCCCCTGGTTCCGAACACATTGTGTCCAGATAATGTTCAAATGTCCCCTGGATATCTGGTCCATGCTTCCTGCTTCATGGGCAAATGGGCTAACCTTTAGGGTCACGACTTTTGTTTTCTTTGGAATTTAGAACCCTTAAATTGGGTGACTTCATTTACTTTTCCAGTTGTGTTCATTGTCAGTTGGAGACCAGCCAGGTCAGTAGCGATGGCCGCCCTGTTTCCGCCTCTCACGAATGGGTGGACCTGGCTGTGCTGCCTGGGAAAAGGCCCAGAGAGCGGGGACACCTGGGCTGCAGGTGGCCAAGGGCTGCACGTCTCTTCTACCTTCAGATCCTTGTGGGCTGTGTGTGTGTTTGGTTTGGGTTGGTGGTGGTTCTTTGCTTGTTTGTTTTGCCTGCTAAGGCAGCTGATCTTTCCAAAATAGCTCCCCAGATTTTGTCATGTGTGAAAAAGCTCAAACTTTTAGCCTCTCACTCAATACTCACCTGGTGTCAGAAGCTGTTCTCTAATGCTAGAAATGTAAGAGAGAGCAAAATAAAGCAAACCACCTGCCCTCAATGAGCCTGAGTCCCCGTGTGTTGAAGGTGCAGTTCTTCTGAATGCAAGTATGTACTCTGGATAAAAACCCAGTGAGGAAAGCGTGGTCAGGGCAGCACCTGTTGAGGAGGTGAGGGAGATGAGATGCAGAGAGGGACAGGAGCCAAAGCCCCAGGGCAGGTGCATGCTTGCAGTGGACTGCTAGGAACAGGGCAGGCAGTGAAGAGATGAGCCCAGAGAGCGGATGCCAGGCCCTGTTCACTATGGGAAGAGCCTTTAATAGTAGTTATGAGTGCTCTTACTTGGAGCCAAAGATGGAAAGCATCTTTGTGTCTTTCATCCCATTGAAAGATAGGAAGCATTCCGTTTTATAAATGTAAAAACCGGGAAACTGAACAGCCTGAATGTCATGACCAGGAACGCACACAGAGTAAATGGTGGAATGGGGATCCCATCTTTAAGGATAAAGGGAAACAGCCGTCTCCTTTGTCCAACTGAAATTCAAGTTCTTCCTTTTGCAAAGTGATAGCCCTTTATAAGAAAACAGGATAGGAACAGTGTGTTCCAGAGGCCCCTTCTCCTTCCCTCCCCCTGAGGCTGACTCTCCTGCCCCCACTGAAGACCACGGGGGTGTAGGTGCAGGGGGTTGTCTGTGGAGCTCCTGGGATGGCCTACCCAGAGCTCTGCACCTTTAGAAAGATCTGTGTTGCTACCGAGTGATTCAGAAGCTGATAATCTTTCATATTCTTTTCCTGTACATTTAATATTTGTTGGGCATTTTCTGATGTAGAAAACTACATATGTATGTAGCAGGAAGTTTAGCAGGAGTCCAGCCTTGTCTTTGACGCTGGATAGGGCTGGACTGGACCCTCTCTGTCCCATGGCTGTGCTCTCATGTATTAATAGGAAGGTGGTTGAACACCACCTGGGCTGTCAGGATTTGATGAGACCCCGCTTGGAGGGCTCAGAATGGGCCTGACATAGATGGAGTGTATAGTCAATGGTAATGGAAATGTTGTTGTTTTTAATGCATCTATTATTATTTTAAGATTTCTACTACTAATAAAATAGGATTATTCATACCCTCCCATAGGAGAGGGACTATCCTCTGCCTTACCATTTGGTACGGAGCCTTCTAATCACGTACTGTTCTTAGCAGGCAGGGCAGGGAGCTAGCTGAAGGATTCCACCTCAGACTGATTAATAAGCCCTTTTTGACAGCATTTTAATTTAGATTAGAAGAATTGCTTTACAACTCATTCTTGGGCTTTTTTTTTTTATGTCATTGTGCCAATTTATTTTAACTCAGATTTAGGGAGAAGGGTGTGGGAGTCATATAGACTTAGGAGTGTGAAATCTGTGACCGTAGTGGGTAGGCTCATGCCCTGGGCTGAGTGGCCCTGCAGTGTATGTCCTGGCTGCCAGCCAGGTGTGGGAGGGACTGGGTTGATGGCCATACAGCACCCTCCATCGTGGGGAGGAGGAGTAGTCTTTGTCATTTTCACGGAGCAGAAGCTGTTTATCAGCACCTCCTTCTCACACTCTGAAAACAGCAAGAAGGATTTGCCAGGTCTTACATTTGTTAAATTTTCCTGGTAACAGGAAATCTAAACAGAAACCAAATTAAATTGATGTTTACTCAGGGCCTATAAAGACACTCACCCCTGTGCTATGCCGTTTAATTCTCAGGTCAACCTTTTCATAGAACCATCTACCCACACCCTCATTTTATAGCCAGGAAGCTGAAGGTCAAGGTGAATGCACCAGTTGGTAGAACCCTAAGGGTGGACTCAGGATAGAGCTGGGATTTGAACCAGTGTCCATCTAATGCCAGAGCTGCTTCAAGGGACCACTCTACTTCACAATCGCCTAGTGATTGCATTAACAAATGGATTGCATTTTCCACTTTTGAAATTGTAGAGGTGATATTTGCACGTGCCTTATAATTTAGGCCAGTCTTTCCAGGTGTCTCCTTTGTTTAATTTGCACAGAGCTGGGTGAAGTAGGTGTTTTAGTCTTTGCCTGTTCTGAAGCCTGGTCACTTGGTGATCCCTGGTCAGATCAATGTGAGTTCAGTACCACCTCTTTGTGGGCAGGGCCACTGACAGAGCTTCCAGGTGTGTGCCCTCCTGGTGCTCTCTGAGCAGGTGGGCAGTGGGTCAGCAGGAGCACACAGGCGTCAGGGCCAGTGCACCTGGGTTCTAGGCCCACCTCCACCTCCTAGCAGCTGCCTGACCTTGGGCAAATTATTTATTCTCTTTGATCCTCAGTTGCTTATAGATAAACAAGAAAATAGGTCATACTGTGAAAATTAGAGAAAATGCACGATGCTCCTGTCCTGTCAATAAAAGGTACTCAGAAAACAGCAGCTGTTACTGAGGCTGTTACCTTGAATGAATCCCATGGCATATGTCCTGTCATCACTTTCCCTGCCTTGAAGACTTGGTTTATTTTCAGCATTTTGTGTAGCATTTCTACTCCCAGACCCTTCCTTCCCTAGGCTTGACTTTAGGATGGGAGTCACGGCCACTGCAGATGGGCCTATACCCCTGTGTCCACTCTCCCCACTCCTTGCTTCTCTGCATGCTTTCCCTTGGGCACGGTTGAAACAAGAAGAAAGCCTTACGTGGGCGTGTTTTCAGCACCACACCCCAGTACCTCTCAGGACTCTGTCCTAACACGTTGTCCCAGTGTTTTCAAAAAAGCCAGCAGCTGCTGACCATGGTGGTGCATCAGCCTGGAGCCCGGGGCTATGAGGCACATGCTTAGGGCAGGTCCCTCCAGAGGGCTCCTGGGCCAGGCTTGGTGACTGCTGTTAGGTAGTGGCTCACGTCTCTCAAATTCCAGGTGCCCACGCAGCGTGGGCTTCCCACCACCAGCAGCTCCCTGGCTGTGGAATGCTTGCAATTTCACAGTTGAGAAAGTAGAAGGTGGGGGAGGCCCATGGGGTGCGGCATGTGCTGACTACAAACTCCAGCTTATTTTAGGAGGCTCTTGGCAAGGACCTGCTGTGTGTGGTCGCGGCAATTGGCCAGTCAGCACATTGAGGCTCGGGAGTCCCAGAATGCCAGAGTCATGGCCATGATTAATAATAGCAGCCGATGCCTCAGCCCTTCCTGCCCACACTTTAGTTCAAAATTTTATTTTCTTGACATTCCATGTATGGAAATCAGCGCGTGAAGGTCAGCCTCAAGTGTCTGTGATCCTGAGACATTCACCAGGCACCTACTTGGCCCAAAGTTGCTGTGCCAAGCAGGAAGACCCAAACCAATTCCTGTACTTTCTCTTTTCATTGAATTTCATATTGACCTTTGAGCAGACATTCAGTTTTTTTTCCTTTTTTTTTTTTTTTTTTTTTTGAGACAGAGTCTTGCTCTCTTGCCCAGGCTGGAGTGCAGTGGCACGATCACTGCTTACTACATCCTCTGCCTCGCAGGTTCAAGCAATTCTCCTGCCTCAGCCTCCTGACTAGCTGAGACTACAGGCATGCACCACCACACCTGGCTAATTTCTGTATTTTTAGTAGAGACGGGTTTCACCAAGACATTCAATTTAATAGGAATTTGCTACCCAGCACCTAGCTGATGCTCAACAAATGTTAGACAGGTCTATGAACGGAAGCTCTTCTTTGTCTAAGATGAACAGTCCATTCTTGGGGATTTATGAGCCGAGCTGGCCTCAACGTTCACAGTCATGATGAAATTAACAATGAGCCCCAAAGGCAAGATGATTCAAAAGGTGAAGAATCCCAGAGTTCAGAATGACAATTTGTTCTGCATGGAAAGGTAGAAATGATTCAAGCACCTGAAGATGTTTATTTGAATGCCTTTTCATTGGCATCCTCCAGAGTCTATATAGAACTTTGTGATCTTAGAGGGATCTTTGTCCCTGCTTATTGTAAATCATATTTTGAATCCATTTATTTGTTTAGACAAATGCACACACTCATTCTGAGGGTGTGAGACTTGCTTTCATCCCGGACTGAAAGCCTCTCTCTGGTTTTCTCCCCCGCAGTGCTACACACGCAGGGCCCTGTCGATGGCAGCCTTTACGCGAAGGTGAGGAAGAAAAGCTCCTCAGATCCTGGCATCCCAGGTGGCCCCCAGGCCGTCCCGACCACCAACAGCCCAGACCACAGTGACCACACCTTGTCTGTCAGCAGTGACTCCGGCCACTCTACAGCCTCTGCCAGGACTGATAAGACGGAAGAGCGCCTGGCTCCAGGAACCAGGAGGGGCCTGAGCGCCCAGGAGAAGGCCGAGTTGGACCAGCTGCTCAGTGGCTTTGGCCTGGAGGATCCTGGAAGCTCCCTCAAGGAAATGACTGATGCTCGAAGCAAGTACAGTGGGACTCGCCACGTGGTGCCGGCCCAGGTTCATGTGAATGGAGACGCTGCTCTGAAGGACCGGGAGACGGACATTCTGGATGACGAGATGCCCCACCACGACCTGCACAGTGTGGACAGCCTTGGGACCCTGTCCTCCTCGGAAGGGCCTCAGTCGGCCCACCTGGGTCCCTTCACCTGCCACAAGAGCAGCCAGAACTCACTCCTATCTGACGGTTTTGGCAACAACGTTGGTGAAGATCCGCAGGGCACCCTTGTTCCGGACCTGGGCCTTGGCATGGACGGCCCCTATGAGCGGGAGCGGACTTTCGGAAGTCGAGAACCCAAGCAGCCCCAGCCCCTGCTGAGAAAGCCCTCAGTGTCCTCTCAGATGCAGGCCTACGGGCAGAGCAGCTACTCCACACAGACCTGGGTGCGCCAGCAGCAGATGGTTGTAGCTCACCAGTATAGCTTCGCCCCCGATGGGGAAGCCCGGCTGGTGAGCCGCGGCCCTGCAGACAATCCCGGCCTCGTCCAGGCCCAGCCCAGAGTCCCACTCACCCCCACCCGAGGGACCAGCAGTAGGGTGGCTGTCCAGAGGGGTGTAGGCAGTGGGCCACACCCCTCTGACACACAGCAGCCCTCTCCCAGCAAAGCGTTCAAACCCAGGTTTCCAGGCGACCAGGTTATGAATGGAGCTGGCCCAGAGCTGAGCACAGGCCCCTCCCCGGGCTCACCCACCCTGGACATCGACCAGTCCATCGAACAGCTCAACAGGCTGATCCTGGAGCTGGATCCCACCTTCGAACCCATCCCTACCCACATGAATGCCCTCGGTAGCCAGGCCAATGGCTCTGTGTCTCCGGACAGCGTGGGAGGCGGGCTCCGGGCAAGCAGCAGACTGCCTGACACAGGAGAGGGCCCCAACAGGACCCCTGGGCGGCAAGGTGAGCTGGGGCTCCACGGGAGGTGCTCCACGGGAGGCTAATGTGTGATGAGAAATCAGCCTAGTAGGTTCGCTTTTGGCAAAACCCACAAGGGAGGGACGTTTCCCTTGCAGTTTGAACTCTCGTGAATTTTGGCCTAGGATCCAAATGCTGTCGTGCTGGTGTGGTCCCTTGGTGGGAGATTTGGAGGGTGGGAGAACCAGGCAGAAGACCCGCTGTTAACATCAGTGCAGGGGCAGGGAAGGGCCCCTCATGCCTTCATTGCAGAATGGGCTTAACAGTGAAACCGTTCTCCCTTCATGAATGCTGGTGGATTTACGAAGGAAGCATACTTCTGTCCTTGTGGTGTAGATCAGGGCTTTGTGGAAAAATGCCAGCTACTTCAGTGGGGCTGAAGGTTGGGGATGAAGAGGACTGCTGAGCCCTCAGACAGCTTTGTCACAAGGAAGTGATTCAGCAGTGGTGGTATAAAATGTTCTGATTACAAATACACGTGTCAGAGTTGGCCATGGTGGTGTCGGGGGACTGGTTATGGAAGGCAGTGCCTGGGTGGAGGCTCGGGGTCCACAAGGGGTTCTACCACGGAGAGCAGCTTAGTGATGGGAGGGGCTTGGGGGAGCAGGCTCATGGGTGAGGGGACTGAGAGCTGTGGTGGGACCCAGAGCCATGGGGCCAGGTGCAGGGGCCTCCTGGGGATGCCCCAAAACCAGGTGGGGGTCATGCTAACTGCAGGGAGGCCAAGACTGCACGTGTCCTTTTCCCCTGAGGCTGGTGGTTTAGAAACCAGCACAGGGCCTTTCTGCCTGGCTTTGAGGCCTGGGAAGAACCAGGGCTGGGAGTGGTGGACAAGCAGTGACCTCTGCCTAGGTTACAGCAGCACTGTCTTCAAGCTGCATTGATGTAATGGGGCAAGTTGCATGTTGGGACCAGATTACTATACAGTGTTCTTTCTGTTGGGAAGTCATGAAAGCCGAGGGGACCAGAGAGCTGGAGGTGGTCATGTCGGCCAGGAAAGACACTCAGCAGGCAGAGAAGGGCACTGAAACGGAGCAGGGTTGTCTCAGTAGGGGACTGTGTGGGTGAGATCATGTGGTCTGGAAGCTTCTGCACAGAGGTGCACGCCAGGGGAGGGCAGCCAGGCTGTAGCGGCTATGCCTGGGGGCCACTGGGAGGCTACAGGAGGTGGAGAGACAGAGCTGTGTTCTGGGAGCCCTGGCAGTGATATGCAGGGACCGGGACCCAAGGATAACCTTGGGCCAGAGAGTGTGGCATCCATATGATGCCAGGGCCTCCCACATTGGCACGTTGGGGTGTGTTGGCAAATGGGGGCCGCTGGCTCCTTAGAGGGACTTGCCTCTAGAAGTGAAGACCAGAGAGGTAAAGGACGAGGGAGAATATGGCTATGTGACACTGTGCATGTGATTCCCACCATGGGCTGGTAACACTGATGAGAGATGCTACCATTTATGCCCGCGTGGTTCTTGGTTTAGGTGTGCTGGCCCATGTCATCATCCTAAGCACCTTGGCTGCAGGCACCAGTCCCTGCCTTATAGTCGTGTTGACGGAGATGTCAGTAGGTTACATGGCCCACCCAGGTTCACATGGGACCGGCGTAGTAGAGCAAATGTCTGTGCCCTGCGGTGTGGACTCAGTGTCTCCAGCCTCTTTGGAGTCACACAGGTGAGGACTGCAGTCCCAACTCAGGTCTGGGGTGGCCTGGGGGAAGGAGCACACGCTCTGCAGATGTTGATCCTGGTGTCAGGTCTGAGTGTGCTGTGGGCTGCCTGAGTGACGCACGTGTGTAAAGGGCAGTGTCTCTGTGAATTTCTCTTCACTCCATCTGTGAGAAGGAAACCCTATCCCAGTGCCTGGCCCAGGGAAGGTGTGAAGAAAGGCTCGTCCACATCCACCTCTCACTTACTAGGGGTGTGACTGAGCAAACAGCTGTCATTCCAGCCTGCCTGAGTAACTCTGTCTTTGTATGTCCTGAGCTGGGAGTTTGAAGGAGCCTGGAGAGTCCCCCATGAGTAGATTATTGGACTTTACAATACAGCGGTATACCAACCACAACACCACAGCAGGGTAGCGGTTCCTGAACAATAGGTCCAGGTTGATGCATTAAACAAATATATTTGGGAAATTCTGAGTTTACAAAAAGGCTCCAATGAGAACAAAACTGTCTGCAGTATCACACCTGACTTACTTCATCAAACCTTCTTGAAAGAAGTTACTTGGAAACATTAAAATCAGAAGTCTTTTCTCCTGGATAACAATCTCATGCAGGTTTGGAGGAGGCTGGAGGCATCTGAGTGTATGTGGAGAAGAGGACTCCATGGCTTAGGTTAACATATAGTGGTCTCTTGAGGTTAATATGTCTTCCAATTGATTGAATTCAATCCTTAGTGATTCCCCATTCTTGCTGCAAATAAACAGTTATAAGGCCTGGAGTTTTAGAAAGCCACATCATATTATTCACCCTCAGATTGGCTGTTTTTAAATTACTTGGTAAACTCATTATTTATTTATTTTTATTTTTATTTATTTATTTTTTTGAGACAGAGTCTCACTCTGTCGCCCAGGCTGGAGTGCAGTGATGTGATCTCAGCTCACTGCAAGCTCCGCCTCCCAGGTTCATGCCATTCTCCTGCCTCAACCCAGTAGCTGGGACTACAGGCACCCGCTACCGTGCCCGGCTGATTTTTTGTATTTTTAGTAGAGATGGGGATTCACCGTGTTAGCCAGGATGGTCTTGATCTACTGACCTTGTGATGTCTGCCTTGGCCTCCCAAAGTGCTGGGATTACAGGCGTGAGTTACCGCTCCCAGCCAAACTGATTACTTTAATAATAATTTTTTTTTTTTTTTTTGAGTCTTGCTCTGTCGCCCAGGCTGGAGTGCAGTGGCACAATCTCGGCTCACTGCAACCTCTGCCTCCTGGGTTCAAGTGATTCTCCTGCCTCAGCCTGCCGAGTAGCTGGGACTACAGGCGCGCACCTCCATGCCTGGCTAATTTGTGTATTTTTAGTAGAGATGGGGTTTCACCATATTGGCCAAGCTGGTCTTGAGCTCCCAACCTCGCGATATGCCCACCTCGGCCTCCCAAAGTGCTGGGATTATAAGCGTGAGCCACTGTGCCCAACCCAGTAACACATTTTGATTTTGATTTTAGATCCTCTTTAATTCATTTTATTATAAAAGTTATTTAGTTATCATTTTGAAGTTGAAGGACTTCCATATCTCAGCAATAGACCAGTAAAATTCAGTGTATATTTGGGTATTGACAATACAAATGTAAAGTATTTATTAATCTATGCATATTTGACAGGCATCTCGGACCATTTGTCCATTTTTTTCTAGCGTCAGAACTAAAAAGATGTCAGAAGATTAGATATAAGCAAAACCGGATACCAGTTTCCCCAGAGCTTTTTAAAATTGGGAAGTGACCTTCTTGTAGGAACCCTGACACACGTGAGCAACTGTCCATGAGCAGTGATGAATGGACACTGAAGGGTTAGCTGCAGCGTTGGAAACAGGGCAGAGGGAGCCGTGCCTTTCCTGGGAGCTCTGCTTCCTCTTCCAGGACGTGCCTCTTGTGCTAGGTAAGCACCAAGCTGGGAGATGCAGCAAGCCTTGAGACTTGCACTTCATTTAGTGTAAAAAGCCTGCACAGTGTAGAGGTGGTCTCTGAACAGCCTGCATGGCAGGCCTTTGGATTTCAGTCCAGGACTTTCTGACCTGATAGAAATCCCTTTAAAAATTGCTCACTGGGCTGAAGGAGGCAGATCACCTGAGGTCAGGAGTTCGAGACCAGCCCGGTCCACATGGCAAAACCCTGTCTCTACTAAAGTTACAAAAATTAGCCTGGCGTGGTAGTTCATGCCTGTAATCCCAGCTACTTGGGAGGCTGAGGCAGGAGAATCACTTGAACCCAGGAGGCAGAGATTGCAGCGAACTGAGATTGCGCCACTGTACTCCAGCTTAGGTGACAGAGCAAACACTCTGGCTCAAAAAAAAAAAAAAAAAAAAAAATTACTTACTTCTACAGCTCTCAGGCACTGCAGCTAAGCAGGGAAGGAATCGTTTCTTTCCTCCCTGGCAGGTATAGAAAACACTGGAACTCTTTTTGATTTTAAAATTTAAATTTCAGTATTGACATTTCTCAATAGGAAGTGGCTACTTTGGCAAGCAGCAGAAAACAAAAATCACTAGATCCTAGCAGGGACAAGTGTGGTAGCAAAGCAGCTGGTTCTGAGTCCCTGGGACATCGTCAGAAGGTTGGGGATGCTGCTGGAGTGCCTGCGCTTTGAAGGCATCTTAGATCCCCCAACCCATATCCATCTCCTCAGCCAGCCAAAGGAGACCAGGGCTGCTGAGCTGGAGTCCTCCTCCTTCAGCTTAGCTCCACGTGTGAATAGGAAGGATCCTGGCATGTCCGAAAGGCTCATGACATGCCCAGAATGGTCCCATCACTTACCCTGCAAGGGGAATCATTTCCACATCTGTGTGTGTGAGGGTCAGCCCCATAGATGGTGCGGCATTGCCTGACTGACTGGAGACTCTCTTGAGTCTCACTCACAAGGGGAAACTGTAGACTGGAAGTTCTGAGAGCGCCATGTCTACGTGAGCCCCTTCTTGCTGGGCTGCCTTCCATCTCATACCTGGACACAGACTGCTACACAGCTTTCTTAATTCTGACGGTAGATGAAGGTTTGTCACAGAGACCTCAGCATCCTGAAGTTACCAGAGCCTTTCACTATTTGCAGATTATGTCCTCATTATGAGAAAGACCACCACTTGTGGTAGAGAGTTGGGAATAGCATTGCCCAGTGCACCTCTGGGGGACTTCTGGGTATCCTGCATTATTTATGAGATGAAAATTATATGTGAAGGCTAAGTATTTCCTGAGAAAGTCTTTCATACCAGCACAATGATAATAATGGTGGTTCTGCTGCTGATGGTAGTGATGATCATGGTGATGATCATGGTGATGATGATGGTGATGGTGATGATGACTGTGATGGTGCTGGTGATGGTGATGATGACAATGGTGATGGTGGTGATGCTGATGGTGGTGATGGTGATGGTGATGACGGTGATGGTGATGATGAGTGATGATGGTGATGATGGTGATGGTGGTGATGGTGATGATTGGTGATGGTGCTGATGACAATGATGATGGTGATGATGTTGAAGGTGGTGATGATGTTGATGGTGATGATGGTCATGGTGATGATGGTGATGATCCTGATGTTGGTGATGACCCTGATGATAGTGATGATGGTGATGACTGTGATGATGTTGATGGTGGTGATGGTGATGATGATAGTGATGATGGTGATGACCGTGATGATGGTGATGACTGTAATGACGGTGATGATGTTGGTGGTGGTGATGTTGATAGTGGTAATGGTGATTATAATGGTGATGGTGATGATCCTGATGATGGTGATGACTGTGATGATGTTGGTGGTGGTGATGGTGATGGTGATGGTAATGACTCTGATGATGGTGGTGATGTTGATGGTGATGATGATGTTAATGGTGGTAATGGTGATGGTGATAATGGTGATAGTGATGATGATGGTGATGACTGTGGTGATGTTGATGGTGATGGTGACAGTGATGATGGTGATGACTGTGATGATGGTGATGATGCTGATGGTGATGATGATGGTTTGGTGATGGTGATGATGACGGTGATGAATGTAATGATAGTGATGATGTTTATGGTGGTGTTAGTGATGGTGATGTTGATGATGCTGGAAATAGTAAGAACTGTTACTCTGAGTGCCTACACTGTTTTAAGTACTTTCATTTTCACTGGGACACATAACAGATCTCTCATCTCTCTGACTGCACCCCATGGCCATGTCCTAATTCCACTAAACTCACCCTCTTACACCAGGCAGCAAAACTCTTGAGGGAAGTGCTCATTATTTTTTTTCCCTGGCATGCAGGAAGAGTTCGACATATGTTTGCAGATATAGGGGTCTGGGACAGGTGGAACTGCAGATGATCGTTTCGAGACCAGAATTGCTCTGCTGAATGGGCACTGAGGGGGATTTATTACTGGACAGTGTAGAGTAGCCCTGCCCACCCACAAGACCAGAGAGAGGCTATCCAGAGGTGGGATATCACAAAGCTCTGGTGGCTGAGACCTGGGCGCTCTCTGTGCCAGTGAGCACAGTTTTATGTCCTTCTTGTAGAATGGGTGAGATTCAGGGAGTTGGTTCAGGGGCATTTTGCTCCCCACAAGTGTCTGCCAGCCATGAGGCCCTGCTCCCTCACTCTGATCTGACTTCTGCCACCATCAGTGTTTTGTGGAAGAGGCCCTGGGTGCTGCTTCCAGGCTGATTGTCCCCGCCCCACTTTGGGTCTCAGCCTGGTTTCAACCTGCACGTGGTGGGTTTTTTGCATCATACCCTTTTAAGTGGGGGAAGATTTCAACTGATGATATCCCAGTAACAAAAGAAATGACTCAACCTGTGAAATTTATGATTCCATGGGTGGCAGAAAGCCAGTTCTGTAGTTTTTTTTTTCATACCTTGAGGGCTCTTTGCTTCATATTGTCAAAATATTTTATTCATGTTACATCAACCTCCACCCTGTGACGACAGGAACCTGGCAGGCCCTGTTCTGCTTGCAGACAGTGCTGTGGCATTCCCACCAGGCATTCAGTGTCCCTCCCAGACTCAGCACCTGCTCTGTTAGTGCTAACCCATGGCTGATAACCTGTGCATCCTAAAGAAAGTTCAGAGCAATGGAAACTGTCAGCTTTTAATAGTTGATCATGGGGAGCCCGTTGATTTAAATTGTGTGCTAAACTCCAACCAAAGGAACCAAATGTGAAAGCTGGAAGAGCACTTTAGGGTTCAGAAAGCAGGTCATCTGCAAGCTCTGATTCCGTGGCAGAAGGCTCACAGCCTCACAAAGTGGAGACATGCAGATAGTCCCATCTTATTTCAACTCCAGAGTTGGGGAACGTGCCGGGGGTGCTCAGCCAGAGCCTCTCAGCCAGGCCTTGTGAGGCAGAGGGATCCTTACCAGACAGACGGTCTGGAGGAAAGGCGGACTGCGAGAAAGCATAGTGTGCCAGGGAAGTTCAGTGCCGGGAAGTGAGGCTGGAGATGCAGATAGGCCCCACCATGGAGGGCCAGGATGGGGGCCAAGGGGCATGGCTCTTCCCTGAGGGCAGAGGCGAGCCTCGGAATCTTGGGCTGGGCCCTCACTTGCTTTTTTTTCTTTTCTTTTCTTTTCTTTTTTGCATGATCACTGTCTTACCAGAAGAGAAGGCACTGAGAAGGTACACTGAGCCCAGGAGCTCCATTAGGGGCCCAGAGACAATGGAGGATAGCATTTAGGCAGGATGGGGGTGCCATGGGGTGGCACTGGCCTCCAATTCTGCAGAGGAAAAATCTCAGGAGAGAAGGAGGGAAGTGAGTAAGTGGGCCCTAGCGCCTGCCCCTGCAGCAGCTGGACATTGGGAGAATGAAGGGGCCTTGGATTTGGCTGTTAGTGATCTGGATATGGGGGTTTCAGAGCCAGGCTGGGGACACAGGGGATCCACGGTACTTTCTAAAGGTCCAGGTGTCGTTATTTCCATACTGTGTTATAACTGAGCAGTCCCCAGTTACGGTCATCACCCTGCCAGTGCCGGACCCTCGGAGCATGGGGGAAGACACCAGCATGCGCATCTGGGGTGGAGGATGGAGGATTGACTGCAGCACCAAGCATAGACACTCCTGGAGCCCTCCAAGGACTCAGGCATCAGCAAGAGACCAGGTCTCACGCCAGCACCTCCGCCTTTTGGGGGCTGTCTTTGGATGGTCACAGTCAGCCCAGGGTCACCTTGTCTCCGAGAGGTTTCCCTTGGCCACTGCACCCTCCAAGCAGCTGGGTGAGGTCCTAGGACCCAGGTCTTATAAGAGGGACTTCCTGGTACTCACATCAGAGAACCAGGGTAAAGGAGGTCTGGGAGCCGAGGAGCCAGGGCCCCTGGCACTGGACATGTGTCCATGAGGAACTCTTACTCTCTGTTTGCTACCACGGGCAAAACAAGGTTTTTTCTCCATCTGTGAGCGTCAGTCTCTGGAGGTGGCTGAGAGAAATGGGATATTTATGTGCCTTGAGAGCTCTAAAAAGAGACTCCTGCCCAAGGGTCAGGACTCGACACAGCTCCTCTCGACTTCAGACCCTGATGCTTTAGGGCCATGGATATGAACAAGCCATGTGTATGTGAGTGCACATTTAATAACCGAGTCAGCCCACTGCACTACAGGGAGCTCTGTGGGTGTCCAATTCGGAAAACATTTTAGAATGAGAAACTCAAGTCTGCTCTGGGAAACTGCCATTGCAGTGACTTTCTTTTATTGCATAAAACCAACTTTGAAATTTTGGAGTTGATGAATCATTTCCATTTGCCCCAGAGACTCTCACTCTGCAAAGCAGGGGGACTTGGTTTCCCACCCCGCCGCTTTGGTGGGCGCTCTGAAGACACTGCTGAGAGGCTCGGGCCACAGAGGAGAAGGTGCTATCTGGGCCTTCTGGGACTTTGAGGTATGGATTGCAGACCATCTTCTGCTCAGCCTACACTGCCCGTGATAGCCACAGCAAGGGATCTTCACTGGCTCAGGCCCAAAATGAAGTATTGTTTCCATAACAGATACCTTCTAATGCCATCTTTACTCTCCTGAGATGAAAGTCATAGCTAATATAACCTCCTTAAGCACATACTAAAAACTAAATTTAACATGCTAACACTCATGTCAAAGGAAAAATAAAAATAAAGTAATTCACAATAGTCATTTGCATTTTGAGATGAAAATCTTTGGTCTGGCCCACACTAGAAAACAGAAATCATCCCTCAGTTTTAAAAAATACTCATTAATTTTTTAGTGTGGTGAAATACACATAACATAAAATTTAGCATTTTAATCATTTTTAAGTGTACTGTTCAGTGGTAGTAAAGACATTTGCATTGCTGTGCAACCATCATTAGTATCCAGTTTCAGAAATTTGTCATCATCCCAAAGGGAAACGTTATACCCCTTGAAGTCACTTCCCGTCCACACCTCCTCCCCAAGCCCCTGACACTCACTCAACCCCTCGTGTCTCTGGGGATGTGCCTACTGTGGGCATTTTACATAAATGGCATCACACTATATGTGCCTTTTGTGGCTGACTCCTGTGACGTGTTGTGTGATGTTTTCAAGCCAGATGTGTTATATAGCCCATGTGGGAACTTCAGTACTGTTTATGGCAGAGCAATATTCCACAGCAGGAATAGAGCACAGTTTGTTTATCCATTCCTCTCTCGATGGAGACCTGGGTCGTTTCCACCTTTGGCCTTGGTGAATGGTGATGCTGTGATCATGGGTGTGCCCGTGTTTGTCTGAACACCTGCTTTCAGTTGTTTGGGGCGTTGCTCAGGAGAGGGGTTGCTAGGTCCTGTGGCAGCTCTGTAACTTGTTGGGGAACTGGTGGGTCCTATGGCCGCTCTCTAACTTGTTGGACAACTTCCCCCCTGATGCTTGAAAGTCATTTGGCATCACCAGGTCTCTGGCGTGTTTCATTTGTCCCCAGAAGCTCTGCCTGAGCTGTACTGGAAGTGGGCTGGTCTGTGTGATCCTAACAGCCTGAGTGCTGGCTCAGGGGAGCTGCTAATTTATGGAATCCTAGGTAGGTGGTGGTAGAATTCTCTCTCTCTGTCAGGGTGGAGCAGTTTTATAACAACTCCACAGCAACATGGCTTTCTTCCAGTCATGCCACATGTCCACTGCATTGTGGCTTGATGTGGGCCTCGTGCCGGGGCCTGGGATGAGGGGTGAGCCCTCTTTGTGCACCCAAGGCTGCCCACACTCCTGAGAGCACTCCCCGCTCCCATGGCCTCTGCCAGAAGTCACCGGCTGCGTCACTCCCCAGAGTTCATCAGCCAGGTGGACCCGTGGCCACACTTACGTTCAGCGCAGCCCATGTGGCCCTGAAGGTGGACAGCCCTTGTATCCGTCCTGAGGCACGGGATAGTAAACACCATGGTGATTAAAAGAGGAAATGTTGGCCGGGCACCGCGGCTTACGCCTGTCATCCCAACACTTTGGGAGGCTGAGGTGGGTGGATCACAAGGTCAGGATTTCAAGACTAGCCTTGCCAATATGGTGAAACCCCGTCTCTACTAAAAAATACGACAATTAGCCGGGGATGGTGGCGCGTGCCTGTAGTCCCAGCTACTCAGGAAGCTGAGGCAGGAGAATCACTGGAACTTGGGAGGCAGAGGTTGCAGTGAGCCGAGATCACACCATTGCACTCCAGCCTGGGTGACAGAGCAAGATTCCGTCAGAAGAAAGAAAAAAAAAAAAAAAAAGGCGAAGTGTTTGGGGAAGAGGCCAGTAAGGTCACGTGATGGGGGGTGATCCAAAAAGAAAACCAATCCCTGTGAACAGGCAGGAATTGAAGCCCGTACAGAAGCTCCGTTGATGGGGTCTTCGGGGTCTTTGAGGCAGGGCAGTGTGTGAGGCAGGCAGGGGTCCCCCTTCTGTGGTTTGCAGCTTTTCACATCTGCACGTTAGGTTACAGTTGACTTACAAAACACTGGGTATTGCTGACATTTCTCATGTTGGAGGGCTTCGTTGTTTGGACATATCATTTCCCTTTTAAATATGCCTTCTTAGAAGAAATGCCACCACCTAGCCTTGGATTTCAGTGTTTCCCAGTGGAAAGAATTTTCAATTTTGCAATCTAAAATATGGGATTCTCTCCCTTCACCTTCTGTTGCAGTTTTGCCGGCGCCCACCCGTTCTCTTAGAATCAGGGTTAGGCATGGAGACAGCGCGACTGAGGGAGGGTGGGCCTGGGACGGGAACGCTCTTCCCTGGGTTGATCTTGATATGTCCGTCAGAACCCTGGCTAATGATTTCCTAACACATTACTTTGTGAAAAAATGCAAGTTGCACAGCTCTTTAAGGCTATGCCCTCCAGGTGGAAGGGGCTGGTTAATCAGTCCTGTTTCAGTTTTGGGAGAAGGCTCCTAAAACCATTTCTGGGAGCATTTCAACCGGGAATAGTGTTGGGGCATCCTTGTCGTGCCACCTTGCCTCCTTTTACGCACTCTCTTGAAAAGATTCGTGGGTGTATGTGAATGAGCTGAAGTCTGGAGGCCTCAAGTTCACCATGAAGCAGTCTTTGCCCGTGATTTGTTTTCACTCCTTGGAATGCAAGGAGCTTCCAGAGCCTATCAGGCACACCTGTGTGATGTCGCACTTCATTCCTAGAGGACCATATCAAGATAAATCAGTAGCTTATGGGGACTTTATGTTCTAATGCCAGATAGAAAATGAAAGAAGGCATGTTTTAAAGTAGGTAATGTTCTAGCATGTCGTGAGTTTTCATCTGTTCTTTTTATTTTTAAAATTAATTAATTAATTTATTATTTGAGATAGGATCTCACCCTGTCACCCAGGCTGGAGTGCAGTTGGTGTGATCACAGCTCACTGCATCCTTGACCTCCTGGGCTCAATTGATCCTCTCGCCTCAGCCTCCAGCGTAGCTAGGACGACAGGCGTGTGCCACCATGCCTGGTTAATTTTTTTTGTATTTTTCTGTAGAGACAGGGTTTCATCATGTTGCCCAGGCTGATCTGGAACTTCTGGACTCGAATGATCCGCCCTCCTCAGCCTCTCAGAGTGCTGGGATTATAAGAATGAGCCACGGTGCCTGGCCCCGTTTTTTCTATGTTTTAATTAACTTATTTATCATTGTATATATTTAAGGTGTTTAACATGATATTTTGTTATACCTATACATAGGGAGAGGACCACTACAGTCAAACAAATGGACATATCCACCACTGTACCTAGTTACTGTTGTGTAAGAGCACTGAAGGTCTACTCTCTTAGTCAATATTGCATCCTGAAGATTTGCTGCAGGAGCAGATTCCATCTCTTAGAACAGGGGTTGGACACCTTGGCTCGCATGTTGGAGTCACCTGGGGAGCTTTAAAAATGCAGATGCTAAAAATGCGGGTACCTGCTTCTACCTCTGGTAGGTGGCAGATTGAGTTGGCCCTGGTGGGGCCTGGATGTCAGACTTGCTTTAAAAACTCTCCCCAAATAATGCAGTGCAAATTCAGGGTTGAGACCTGCTGTGATTCTTGAGCTTGGTTGTGTGTTGGAAACACTAGGGAGTTTTTAAAAAGACTGACACTTAGGTCTAACCGCTGGAGGTTCTGACTTCACGGGTGAGGCCCGAGCTTCAGGATTTTAGTGATAAAAGGTGGACAACGGCCTTTGAGAACCACTGTTGTATATTTGCAGTTCTGTTGTGTATTTGCAGTTCTCAACTTAGGTGCGTGTCCCAGCCTCCAGGAGAGCTGGCCCTTGGCTCATTGAGGCTGGAGCGTGCCGCAGGGTGGTTCTGACGAGAGCAGGATTTGTGACCCTGCTGTGGGATTTAGAGGACAGCCAATAGTCACACATCGGTTATCCGAGGCAGAGGCAGGCGATCCCATGGGCTGCCCTCCACCTGGGTGGTGGCTTTATTTCACCAGCACAGAGTGGACTGTGTGACCCCACAGTGGAGAGAATGCGGTGACATGAAGTTTATGAGTGGATAGCATGGTGGGTGTCTGCTCCTGGACACTTGACCCATCTTCCTTCCCTTCCCGCCTTGTGCTTCCTGGGAGAGGCTCAGGGCCCGGGATCTGCCGTGCACTGGCAAAGATCAGTCTCCAAGAGCAGTCTGAATCACAGAATCACAGTTCAGGGTCAACATAAGTACTGACTTACCAATCAGGATGTGCTAAATCACACTCTCAATTAGTTTACATAATTGGGAGTTCAGTGTATTTGGACAAAGTGGAAAGTTGTGCAAGAGCTTTGTGGGTGTTTTAAACAAAATTTAAAAAACATTTTCTGGCTAAGTGATCTGAGAAGCCCTCTCCTGCACTTCAGACTGCTCGGGGGTGAATTGATGGCAACAGTGCTAACCCCCAGGCTGGGCTGAGTTCAGTCCCGCATGTGTTTAGTGCAGCACCCGACGTCTTGGCCTGAATCCCTGATTCTCCAGGGCTCTGATAGCGATGCATCCCCTTCTCACAAGGCCCCCGAGTACCCCAGTCAAGGACTGGCTTTTCTGCTCTTCCCTTGGAGCACATGAGGATTACCTGTCAGGACCGTCCTCCACCCTGTCATGGTGGCTTTGGATAAGGCACCTCACAGGATGCACCTGGGGCTGAGGCCCCACCATCCCCAGTTCCCCCTGTGGGGCCGGAATGACTGAGCATCCTCCTGCCTCCCAGGCTCGGTGTCCTTTTGCACCCTGTGGTGAATCCCAGATCCTGGGCGTGGCAGAGTCTCAGGTGACCCTGTGCAGCCTGCTGGCTGGCCAGCCCTTAGCACGTTTCCTTATCTGTCCTTGATGCCAGCTCCACCCGTGAATAACAGTGAGACTGCTAAATGAGGAAACATGCTGGTCTTTGGGAGTGGCAGTGTGGGGGAGTCTGGGGTATGTGTCCCATTTTACACTCGAGGTCAGATGATTCCCGAGGCTCTGGGTGGGTAGCACCCAGTGTCTGGAGGAAAGGAGGCTTGGGTGAAGACAGCTGAATGCCCGGTGTAGGGACTGACCAAGGAGGTGGGCAGCATCCAGTCACTTGACCTTTGGAGACCACGTCACCATGCCATGTTTTGGTGGACAATAAGCGTGTCACCACGACAAGAGGGGCACAAGACTATGTAAAGAAAAAGCCGCTGCCTGTCCCTCCCTCCACAGAGACCCCAGCTGCATGGAGTGGGTGAAGCTGCACATCGCCCGTAGATCACTGGGGTCTAGATTCACCGGGGGTCTCAAGGAGCCTGAGATTCCTGCACTGAGTACTCACGGCCTTTGTAAGGAGAGGATGCAGGATTTTTTTTTTTTTTTTTCTGGCTGGGAACCAGCAGGGAAGTAAGGGCAGCTCTTCCCCAGCACCTGGGCCTCAGGCTGGGAGCAGGGTGGGCACAGGTGTGAGAGAGCAGAGAGAGCAGGGTGTGGGTGCCATGGGTGCAGGCAGATGCAGGTGCCCCCCCCCCCCAGGGCTTTGGGAGCTGCCCTTTGCCCGTGAACAGCCCTGTGTGGGAGCTTGGGTTTTGTTCCCTTTCTCTTCGCTTTTTCTGAGAAGGGGTACCTTGGGGAGCCAGGGGTGGGAAGGCGGATCGCCCAGAGCTCCGCAGGTGCTCCTCAGTGCTGGCAAGGTCCTTCTTGTCCCCTTATCAGCTCCTCCCAGAGATGACAGCCGTCTGTGTGGTGGCAGCTCTCTCCTGCTCCCATGAGGTCTCCTTTTTCTTCTCTTTTCCTGGATTTGACTTCTTAACAGAAAAACATATAGGCATGGCCAGTTTTGTAGGTAGTGTTCGGAGAATAGGTCTTAACAATATCATTATTCAGTTCATGATTTCATTGTTCAAACTGCCCAGTCTCGTTGCATTACAGCCTGTTCTTTGCCGTACCTTGGAATTTTTTTTTTTTTTGTCATCTGTGGTTTTTGTTTGTTTGTTTCCTGTTGATGCACATAATGTAATATTCTCGGTGAAGGCTGTTACCTCTCCTTTCTGCCGGTGTGAGTGGGAAGGGCCGCAGGTTGCGGAGTGAGTCCTGAGGCTACACTGCTGGCCTCTGCAGTTTTACCAGAAGCTCAAGGATAGGATGGGCATAGGAGGGGGCCCCTCGTGGTCCCAAGCAAGACCAGGGCAGCTGAGGAGGGTGGAAGAGGAGGGGTGCTGGGCTGTGGTAGGAGGGAGGCCAGGGGACAGGAGGAGACTGCTTCAGGTGCTGGTCATTTCACGTTGATGTGAAGTGTGTAAGAAGTAATTGATGGACTTAAATAATTAAATGATTCCCTTGGGGAGTGCTCAGGAATTAAGCCTCAGTGTGGAAAAAGAAATGTAAAAGTCATGTGTGTCTTCATTGAGATATGTGGCTCTTCACAGGTTCCAGGGAGCTTCCATATGTTTCTATATGTTTTCCTAATCTTCTGCAATGACATGCATTAGCTTTATCATCAGAAAGAACATCGACTAAAGAAAACTATAAATCAGTCACTTTGGAAGAAAGATTTGGGGTAGGGGGAGAGTTTTACTAAGTGCTAGGGTCTCCTTTGGGTATAATTCAGAAGTCAGTGATTCAGGGCCAGGGCTCCTAACCTGTGGCCTGGGCTCACCTGTTCACCCCTCACCTCCTTACCTCTCAGGGCAGGGGCTCCTAACAGGTGGCCCAGGGCTCACCTATTCACCCCTCACCTCTTCACCCCTTCAGAGCTCACCGACTTAGCAAAGAAGTACGGAACCCTCAGGGTGTCTCAGCATGGACAGACTTTGGAGCTGAATAAGACCTGATCCTTGTCCCCACCTGGGACAGCTGGCTGCTCCTGCCTCTGTCCACAGAAAGGGATCCAAGAGCTCTCTGAGCTGGCAGTGCAGAGGTACGGAGCTTGCTGTTTATGCAGAGCGTCTCTGGAGAGGTGAGCAGTGATCCTGGTAGGCAGCATACCAGAGCTAGCAAATGAACCACCTGAGGAAATGTCCCCAGGGCTGTGGCCTCTCACAGGTCACCCAGACATCAGAGTGTGAGGCAAAAGTGCTTTGCTCCTCCCACCTCTGCCCCACCTGCAGCCACGTGGAAAGAGTGGTTCTGGAAGTCCCTGCTGTAACTTTGGTGTGGCACATGGGCCGTGGGCTCAGTGTGTACACTCGAGACCCAGCCCAAGTCACCACTGCCATGGGGTCACCTGTGGACCCTGGGGTCGGGCTAGTCAGAGCAGTGGATGGGATGAAGAGCTGGGGGCCTTGAGTGGAGGGGCAGCTCTCAGTGAGAAGAGGGTGCCTTTGGCTGCACCCACCCCTGGAAATGAGCGAGGAACCAACTCCCCTACAGTGGAGATCCTGATGGGTGGTCTTGTCCTGGAGAAGGGGCCAGGATAGAAAGGATGGACCTCCAGGAACAGTCAGCGCCCTGGCTTCCTGACAGGCAGCTCTCGGGTGGGAAGAAGGGCTTGTTTGACACAGGTGTGCAGTTTGCAGATACAGGGTGGTGAGGCGGGGCCAGTATTCAGAATGCAGAACCTGACCTTCCACCATCACGGACCACCCGTTTGTGAGCAGCACGTGCAGTCGTGGGGCCGTGTCGGAGCACAGGGTGGGTGTGAGTGAGGGTGTGAGACTGTGTGTGAGTGTGAGTACAAAAGACTGTGTGAGAATGAGTGTGAGACTGTGTGAGACTGAGTGTACAAGACCATGAGACTGAGTGTGAGTGTGATGTGTGTGACATGAGAAACACACTGTGAGAGACTGCACGTGAGTGTGAGTGCCAGTGAGTGTAGTGTAAGTATATGAGAAAGTATGAGAGCATGAGTGTCTGCTTGTGACTGTTGTGTGAGTGTGGGTGAGAATGTTAGTACAAGTGTGTGTGAGTGTAAGACTGTGTAAGAGACTATAGGAGTGTGAAGTGTGCAGGTGCATGTGAGTGACATGGGTGTATGAGTGTGTGTGCAAATACATGAATGTATGGCTGAGTCTGCATGAGTGTTATGAACATGTGAGATTAAGTGTGTTCATACATGTGTCTGCAAGTGTGTGGGTGTGAAAAAGTGCCGGAGATTGGGAGCACATGAGAGTTTGTGCATGTGAGTGTGTGGGTGTGTGCCTGTGAGAGAGGTGCGGGGTGTGTGCCCGCCCCAGCCTCCAGGGCACACTCCTAGCATGGTCCATTCTTATGGACGGGGCCGTTTTGGAATCCCACTCCGAGCTTAGTTCCTGCTCACTGTCGCACCTGTGCCCTAGGGCCTTCCTTGGTTCTTTCTTGTGGTACACAGCAGACATAGGTGCCATGGCCTGGCTGCCATCGCGTCTCTGCCCTAGACCTTGTGCACAGGTTAAAGGGAGGCAGCACCTGGTGGAATGTCCTGGGCCTGGACGTGGCACCAGGGCCTTGATTGGATTCTGTTCCACTGCTGGGCTTCCTGGGTATCTACCTTGGACCCAGTGTGGAGTCTCACGTTCAAGTTGTCTTGCCTAAAGAAGGCAGCTAGAGATCCCCTTTGTCGAATAATTAAAGAAGGGAGAGAGAGACCCCTGCTGCAGGACGCCTTGCATTGTAACCTCTGGGAAGCATAAGCCCTGCTCCCTATAAATGTGAATGTCACTTACACATCTCCTCTGAGCATACTGGTCTGGAAAACTACCTCCCATGTGAATTTTTATATGGCTATCAGACATGGGAGACTTAGCAGAGAGAAGGAAAAGTGTAAGGGTCAAACACATGAGTTTGGGAGAATACAGGAACTAATACTAATGCAAAATTCGAAAGGGATTTGGGGAGATTCAGTACAGCCACACAGAGTACTACAAAATAAAAGAAACTTTGTTCCTCTCGAAGGTAATCTCTGTATTGTTTCCCTAATTTGAAAAAGTAATGCACATTATTAGCGAAAACATTGAAAGATAGAAACATTTACGAAAAAGGATGAATAATGCCTAGAATTACACAACTCAGAGAGAAGCTGTTATGAGCATTTGGGGACATTTTCTTAGTTTTTAAAATAAAAATGAAACCACACTACACACGCGTCTTTGCCCGCTGTTTTTTTGTCACTTAATGTTTTAGCGTGTTTGCCCACTTCGAGTTCCATAAAACTTGACTTTTAATGACAACATAAACAGTCCATTTTGAGTGTGGCCCATTATAACACTTACTGCCTGCAACTGTGTGCCAAGCCCCAGCCTTTGCTGTGTTATCTGTAGGATCCCCTAAGCCAGCTTTGTGTCTTTCTCGTTTCATTCTGGAGATGGCTTTGAGGACTCGTCTCCTGTGAGCAGAGAGGCAGAGTCCACCCCTGCCAGGTGGCCCCGGGCTGGCCTCTGAGTGAGCATCTACTGCTGGCTGCAGGACGTGGGTTCGATGGCAGCTCCCTCTAGCCCAGTAGCAATGCCGTGAGCAAGCTGCCCTCTCTCTTCTTCTCTGACCTTCCCCGTAGCCAAGGACTCTCAGATGGGAAGAACTTGAAAACTGTCCCTCCTTCCTTTTCTCTAGACTGCTGTGCACTCAGACCCTTTGAAAATGTACACTCACCAGGTTCTCTACCAGGCCCCATGTATTTAACTTAGACACTTGGCAGATTTTCTAAGACTGGGAAGCATAAACCATTGTTAAATCTGAAATTCACACGAGAGACAGAAGAACTTATGAAGCCTTTGTTGGCTGCCCCATCAGGATGTGTCCAGGAGGAAGAGTGCCCCTTCCTTAGCAGGATGAGTGTGGCCATCTTGATCCCAGGGGCCCCTCTGTCACCACAGGCAGTGGAAGTGGGCAGTGCCTCCCAGGGCCTATGGGGCCCCTATATGCCATTTGTGGGCTTTTTGAGGTGGGCAGGGATGGAAGGGAAGGAAAGGCACCAGTGGGTAAGGAAGAGTGACCACAGAGGAATAGAGTTGACAGTTGTGGGTTTTAAAGTCAGATACATGTGGTGACAAATCATTGCTCTCTGCTGACTTGCTGTGTGGTATAGGATGAGTACTCGGACCTGAGCCTCCATTCTCCTTGTAGGCCACCTTAATGGGGTGATTATGGGCTTTTCTCTATGAGAGCACCTGCCTGGGCTTAGACTGTCACTGTTGCTGGGTAAATGTTGGTTTCCTGTTTTTCTTTCTTTTGTAACTACCTCCTGGGCAGATGTGGGTGCATCCTAGCACACAGGGTTGTTTCAATATCTTAAACCCTGTCTCATTTTGTCCTATTTTTTTGTGCCATTTCAAAGTTCTCATTTCCAAGGTTTGCAGTCCGAGAGGAAGGGTCTCCTCACCCTGCAGAGGCCAGGGCCTTGCTGACTTTGTGTGCCTGTGTCTTTTTCCCTTCGGGAATGGAAAGCAGGACCCTGCAGGGCTGAAGCCACACTTTCTGTGCTGGCCACATCCTGGAATCCGGGGCCTGGTGGCACTTTTGCAGGTGCCTTGATTCCCCCATTCTACCTGCGCTTGCAGAGCCTCTTTCTGGCCTCAGACCCACAGCCGCCGTCCGTCGCTGTCCTGGTGGTCCCAGTGGCAGGATACTGAGAAGTACTGATCCATCCAGAGGGAGAAGCTTGTAGCTCTGCTTCACCAGACATGGTGCCACACAGATTTTAGCACAAGCACTGGAGGTGGGATAGTAAGAACATTTTTTTTGAGACTTTTTTTGAATGAAGATTGACTTTTTTTGAGACTTTTTTTTTTTGAATGAAGAACATTCTGTTTTTCATTGTAATTCTTTGGGGAGAAGGAGAATTGAGGAGCAGTGTCAAATCCATGTGTTCGGCGGGACATTTCTAGGGCCAGCTCACAGAACGCCTGTGTTCCAGAGCCTCCTCTGGTGGGGGAAGCCCAGGACAGAGCCCACTGTTGGCTCTGTGTCAGCTCACGCACAGATTGTATTCCCTAGCTGCTCTGAAGGAGACGTGTTGAAGGAAACCTCCAAGTTGAAAGGTTAGAAGTGTAAGCCTCCTGCACTGAGACTTATGTTTTAGTCCTGGAAATTCCTTTTCGAACCCTGTTACGACCTGGATGCGCCTTCGAGTGCAGCTGCAAGGCTGTGCTGGCTGTTGTCAGCTAACCCTAATGGGACCTCAGTTTCAGTGAGTTTCCAACCTCAGGCCTGAGGCTGGAGAGTGCATTAACATGTGCTTCCCAGGCGCCATCTCCAGATCAAAGAGAACACTTGACCACACTGTCCATTTTTTCTTTATTATTACTGTTTTTAGTTGAGACGTAATCATTGTACGTATTTATGGGGTACAGTGTGATATTTTGATAAATGTATACAATGTACAATGCTCAAATCAGGGTGATTCGCATAGCCATTTTTTCTGTGTGCTTCATGCAATACTGCATGTTGGGATGATATTGCCATGTCATTTTTGATAAGACACCACATAGTATCTTGCATGTTGAACAGAAGTAGTATTCCCTCCCCTTGGAAAACTACCTCTCTGGAAGTGACCTCTGAAGTTCTAGGCTGTGAGTGGACTGTAATGTCAGTACAGGGCAGCGGAGCTCCCGGCACTCTCCACAGATAGGTCCTCCACTCTGGAATGATTTCCCTTGAGGCCAGTGGCATCGCTCCTTTTTCCAGGGAGGGGACCAGGCTCTCAGTCACTTGCTTGTGGCCATGGCACTTCGTTTCCATCACTAACACCCAGGGCTATCGCCTGCCACCTTGACTGCTTCAGGAACAAACTCCACATCTGAGCTGAGTACCAGGTGGTGCGTGGAGCCAGCCCGACTTTGTGACCTCACACCTCCCCTAGCCCTCTTTAAACTCATTCTTGGAATGGCTGCAAATGCATGTGTGTGTTGAAGAGCACTGAGGTGAGGGTGGTCTCCTCCCTGACCTGCAGCACTTGGATCCTGTTTAAGGTGGTGAGTGCAAGGACAAGGACCACTGCACCATGAGGATGAGGGTGCTGTAGTGAGGGACTCTCAGATATGCTGTTTCATTTCATTTAATCCCCCCCCTTGTGGGAGGTGGCATATCATGGGCCCAGCATGACTGTATATCACTATCATGATGTATTTCACTTCGGAGGGCGGCCATCAACCAATTTGGAACAAAGTCGTTCTGAGAGGAGCCTTATGTGGGGCATACATGTTGGTGAATCAAACTCCATCTTTCAGTGAAATGCTACTCTGAACTCTGCACTTACAGGGAGCATGTATTTATAGTTTAAATCTAAACTGTAGGGGACAGTGCTGTTGGGTTTGAATTTTCAGACTACGTCATCAATAGAAACATTCTTCTTTTAATAGCCGGCAGCAGATTTTTTCCTAAGTGGCAAATCATAAGAATCCCTGGGAAGAGGCTTTAGAAAATTAGATCCTAGCCCGACCGCCATTTTTCCCCCAACACAAAGAGAACAGAATTTGGTCAAGAGTGGGGACCCTGGGGATCTGTGTCATTAATAACCGCCTGTGGTGTTTCTGGCAAGGACAGTTAAGATGGCGAATGTTTATTATTGATGCTTGAAATAACAGGATTTTTTCCCCTCCAGAATTTCCCATTGCTAAGATTCAAATTATCATAGTCGGGCCACGCTCTGCCCAAGGTCACCGCAGATATGTGGTCCTCAGGGCACTCTGGTCCTGACAGGACACCAGGGGTGGCGTGCAGGGGCCTCCTTCCCAGCTGGGTCTTCGTCAGTCCCACCCAGCATTCCATCAGGGCACTGTCTTTTCCCAGCACTGCGAGTGATGAGTCCGAGTGCTTGGTCCTGTCCCCAAGCAGCCTGTTCTGGAAGGAGCATGCTGGACTGGGGAAGCTGCACGTTTCCAAGGCTGTGGTCTTGCTCATCCCTGAGAGTCTGAGAATGCCTTAGGTTTCCCATCATCTGCCTGCAGCAACCACAGCATCTTCCTGGAGCAATGGTGACCAGCATACAGCACCTTTGAGAAGCAGCGGACGAGATTTAAGGAAGGGGCGCCTCACTGCGCCTTGAGAAAGTGCCCTGCAGCCCGCTTGTCTCTCTTTTAACAGGCTCCTCGCCTGAACAGCCCCTGGGCGGGAGACTCAGGAAGCTGAGCCTGGGGCAGTATGACAACGACACTGGGGGGCAGCTGCCCTTCTCCAAATGTGCATGGGGAAAGGCTGGTGTGGACCATGCCCCGAACCTGCCGCCATTCCCCTCACCAGCAGACGTCAAAGAGGTATGTGCCATGGCCAGTTCCCAGTTTCTGGGCCCATTCCACTCCCTTTCTTGTCCTGGAACCCCGGGTGAATGGGCAATGACCAGGCCTTGTCCCTGAATACAGTCTACACTACCCTCCGCACTCACCTTCCGTCCTGGTTCCACAAATGTAGTCGTGGTTCCTCTGTACCTGGCAGGCGGTGTGGCTGGGAGAACACAGTGTGCAGTCAGCTAGCCTGGGTAATGCACCCCAGAGATAGCTATGCTGGTGGGGCCACCTCACTCAGGGCATCCGAGCCTCTATGTTCTAATCTGTAGAATGGGCACGAGGAGCACAGCCTGTGGGTGGGTTGTGTGGGTTTGAGGTAGGGCTCTTGTAGGTCTGTCCTTAGCTGTTCTCCATAGTCTGACAGCAGCAGCCAGTGGCACACACAGCCTTCCTTCAGGATCATCACACAGGGCCCTCAGTCCTCCCTCCGAGACCTTCCTAGGAGGTGATCCACAGGTGAGGGCCACAGATGAGAGCTTCATGCTCTTCCAAGAGGCCTAGGTAAGGCTTCTAGTCAGAATGGAAGTAAAGCAGGTCGGTGTATCCAAAACATTTAATCTTTTTAGAGATGGGTAGGATTTCTTTTCAAGTTGGCAGGATTGGAAACTACAGAATAAACTAGAAAAAAAAGTTATACATGGTCTTGACTCACAAACGAAACCATTGTTAATATTTAGAATGTTTCCGCCTGGCCTTTTTTCTATGCTATGTATTTAAAATACTGTGTGTTTTTATGCATCTGTGACTATATTATTGCCACGGTTAAGGACTGTTTTATCCAGCTTTTTTGCTTAATATCGAGACACTCATTTACCTGTACCACTACAAACTCTGTCTACTTCACTTATTAGCTGTATATTGTATTAGAAGGATGAGCCATAAGATACCTTCCATTTCCTTTACTGTTGAACATGAAAGTGTTCTCCAGTTTTCCATGGCTAGGAGAGGCGGGCTGGTTTTGTGCCGTGGATTCAGTCCTCTGCCTCCTTGTCCTACTGTCAGAGGAGGGGTTTGCTCAGTGGGTCAGCCTGGGGGAGCCACAACTGTTTGGAGGGGCCTTCACTTGACTCCCTGTTCTCACATTCTGCTCCCTGTGCCAATTTCAGACCATGACCCCTGGCTATCCCCCAGACCTCGATATGATCGATGGCAGAATTTTAAGTAGCAAGGAGTCCATGTGTTCAACTCCAGCATTTCCTGTGTCTCCAGAGACACCATACGGTAAGAACGAGGTAACACCAGCTGCATGCTGCTCCATGCCGAAGGAGGGTGACAACAGCCCCTTGCTCTGCTTTCTTTTCCAGTGAAAACAGCCCCGCGCTATCCTCCATTCAGCCCACCTGAGCCCACACTGAGCAGCCCGGCCAGTCAGCACAAAGGAGGACGTGGTAAGAAATCCACCCGCGAGTCCCAGGAGCGCGGCAGCTCAGGTGCTGCGTCGCAGGGTCACCGTTTTTACAGAGAAGAACTCTTATGCAGAAATATTTCCGTTTGTGTCATATCTCAGAAGCCTTGGGTGAGGACAGATCTTGCTGGGGAAGATGCAGGGATGTGGCCATGAAATCCACTGTGTGGTGGCAACCTGGCCTTGCGTCGCTGCCTGGCATCCTGTGGGGAACCCTCCAGTTCAGCCCCATCATACACAGTTGATGGGACCGTGAGTGGTGCCTGTCAGCAGCTTAGCATTGGTGCTTTTGAAGAAACTAGAATGCCCACCCCACACTTTACGTTCTCTATGGAAATCGTGCCACACGGGTACCCCTAGCTCTGCCACCCCAGCTGCCTTCTCATGCGTGCCTTGTGGCCCCTCCTGTCTGTTATTATTGGATGCCTAATCACTGTCCCTGGATCCCTGCAGGAGCTCAGGGGCTCTGTCCATGGTCTGATCACGTCCATCTGTCTACACAGCTGACTCAGGCGAAGGAGTGTTAGCAGGCGGTGTTTAGGGCAAGTTACTGCACATTTCTGGGTGGTCTTGAGAACTTGCCTGAGAGT
Organism: Macaca mulatta; assembly: GCF_049350105.2. NCBI lineage: Eukaryota > Metazoa > Chordata > Mammalia > Primates > Cercopithecidae > Macaca > Macaca mulatta. Next base: position 81,264,883 of record NC_133408.1, read on the forward strand.
CCAGGACAAGGCGGAGCTCGGGCAGGTGGAGAGAGAATGCAAACCAAAAGCTCGTGCACATTTCAAAATCACTCTTCTCTGGGAGTTTCATTCATTACGCTGCTGCTTTTCTGCCCTGGTGAAGGACGCTGCTGATAGTTATTAGGCACGTTATCTGAGAGTGAGAGACTTTCATTAACTTGTGTTTTCATCTGCCCCTTACCCAGGAGTACTATAATAATGACAGCTAGCTCCATTCTCCCTTTCTGTCCCTTTCTCCAGAGTAAACCAAGCCTGTGGACGATATAATAGAAAGACATCCTTCTCCTAAAATTCCCTTTATGGTTACAAGACCATAAATGGCTCTCTTCATATGTAGCATATAGCAGTTAAACTGCCCGTATTTCTCAATAAGTGTGACTGAAATTTAAAATAAGCTGCATTTTAAGGTACACATTATATGAGCATTACATGAGAAGTGTGTATGTTCCAATATGCATTAGCATGATGGACTCGCACATAGGTAGCCATGCGTCTGTTCTATATTTTTTATCACTTCAACAGATGCAGAGAGAGGGATGTCCCTTCCACCCCATGTAGCCCCTTCTCCTCATGGAGGTGACTGTACTTGGCTCCTAGCTCGAAGGTGTTCAGTGGGTTTGGCGTGGCATCTAGCCCTCTGGCCTGGAATCCTGTCTTCTCCTGCAACACCAAAGCTGAGTTCATTTGAAATAGGTAGATGACAAGCAGTGGAAGGCGGGTAATAAGCCTGAGGAAAGAAAATACTAGAAACAGCCTGCACACTCATTAACAGCTCCTGAGGGAGGCCTCTAAGATCACTGTATGGAGCATCGAGAATGTTGAGCCCCGTCTAAACTCCAGAAGGGTCTAGGAGGCTGCAGGAAGCCTGGGTGCTCAGCGTGGGATACCCAGCGGCCTTGCTGTCTTATGATGGCCCAGTTGTCCCAGCCTGGAGGTGGGCTCTGTGTCCTATGTGTGAATGAGCATTACACCATGTATGGATGACGATGGGTCTGCACACCAGCATGTGTTAGATTCCGGTGGCTCCAACTTGTCCTGAGTACTATCTGCATATAAATATTCACATGGAAGAAGTCAGGCCTTTGCCTTTAAATATAAAAAGGAGACATGAAAAGAATGTTCATGTGAGCCTTCTAGAGTTTTATTTCAGCAGTCCCTAGGGAGGGTCAGCTTCACATTAACCCACAAGGAGCACAAAGACAACACAATGCTGACTTAGCGGACGCTTTCATCAGACAGCGTGGTGAGCCAGTGCCCTTGCCTGGAGGCCCCACCTGCTCTGCAAAGTCAAGTGGAGTTGTGAGACTCCTCCGAGGGCACAGTAATAACAGAGGTAGCTCGCCCGTACAGAATGTGTCTCCTGATCTTTACAGAATGGTTTCCTTCCATTTCACAGTCGCATTCTATGGGTCACTGTTACTGTTACCCCCATTTTACAGGCAAGGAAATTGACATGAAGAAGTTGAGTAGCTAGTAAGTGGCAAAGTCAGAGTTTCAGCTCTGTCAGCCGATTGCACAGCCACGGGCAGATTATACAGGGCTAATGTTTCACTTTGTCTTGTCTAACCTGGATGTGACCTAGCATCACAACTGAAAAAGCACATGGAAAGTCTCAGAGTCATGGAACAACCATGTAATTCGTACATTTAGGTAACCTCCAGGCACCTCCACCTCCTTATCTGAAAATGCAGACCATAGTACCTGCCATTCACAGCCACTGTGCAGTTTTGAAGTAGTAAGCTTTAGGTACCTGCAGTGATGCTTAACTGTGTATCATTTAGGCCTAGAGACTGGTGTGCATATGAATGACAGTATTTGCTTTAAAATACCATTAAGGAGAGGCTTCACTTCCTGGAGGGTGAATTACACACACTTTTCTCTATTTCTCCTGCTAAGTACAACTTAAAACCTTGGAGAGTAAGTATAAGACAAATGTAAGAAAGCTCTGAAAGATGGGGAGAAGGTCAGCTAGCCCTGGACCTCAGGGCCGAGGGACCCGGTAGGCCTTATTTATGGTATTTATGGGCCAGGAAACAATCTTCAGAGGACTGAAAGTAACTGAACCATGCAGAGTATGTTCTCTAACCACAATGGACTCACTGGAAATCAGTAACAGAAGAACAACAGGAACATCTTCAACACCTGGAAACTAAAAAGCGCACTTACAAATAATCTATGCGTCAAAGAGGAGGTCTCGAGGGAAATCCAAAAACATACTGAACTGAATGAAAATGAGGATAATTATCCACTGCTTTAATACAGCAGCACTGAGAGGAAAACTTATCAGAAATTTTCTTACACATTTTCTTGGGAAAGAAGAAAATTCTGAAATGAATAGTTTATGCTGTTACCTCTATAACCTAGAAAAAGGAGAACAAAGTAAACCCAAGACAAGCAGAAGGAAGGAGATATTAAAAATCTAAGCAGAAATTTAAAAAAAGATACAGATAAGTAATAGAGAAATGAAAGAGCTGGTTCTTTGAAAAGATGAATAAATTTGACAAACCTCTAACAAGACTAACAAAAAAATGTAAGGCATAGATTACTATCATTAGGAAGGAAACAGGCACCGTCACTAAAGACCCTGCAGACACCAAAAGAATAATGAAGGAATACACACACTACTCTACATGCATGCATTTTATAACTTAGGTGAAATTGACCAGTTCCTCAATAAGCACGAACTATCACAACTCACCCAATATGAAATAGACTACTTGAATGCCCTATAACTATAAGGAAATTGAGCTCTAGTAATTTATAATCTCCAAAAAAAGAAATCTTCACTTTTCACTGGATAGTTCTACCAAACATGTAAAGGAGAATTAATGCTAATTTTACACAATACCTTCCAGAAAACAGAAGAGGGGGGCACATGTCCTAATTCACTTTGTGATGCTAGTATTACCCTGATACTAAAACCAGACAAAAAGAGCAAAAAAGGAAAACTACAGACCACTGTCCTTCACAGATTCAGACACAAAACTCCTTAACAAAACATAAACAAATAGAACACAATAATATGTAAAAAGAATGACACAGGGTAGCCAAGTGGGACGTATTCTGAGATGCAAGTCTGGTTTAGTGTTTGAAAATTCATTCATGTAATACACTATACTAACAGGCTAAAGAAAAAGCTCACAATTATATCAGTCAATCAAAAAAAAAAAACAATAAAAAGAGTTTGGCAAAATTCACATCATTCATGACTCAAAACTTCCAGTAAAATAGAAGACAGGAACTCCTTCAACCTTATAAAAAGCATCTAAAAAGGCCCACAGCTGACAGCACTCTTTTACAACATAGTTCTGGAAGTTCTACAGAGACATAATAAAAGAAAAGGAAATTAAAGACAACAGATGAGAGGAAAGAAATAAAACTGTCCCTTTTTGCTGTTGACATGATCATCTACGTAGAAAGCCCCAGGGAATCTTGAGTTTGCTGGTGACATGATTGTCCAAATAGAAAATCCCAGGGAAGAAGCGGAGCTTGCAGTGAGCCGAGATTGCACCACAGCATTCCAGCCTGGGCAACAGTGCAAGACTCTGTCTCAAAAAAAAAGAAAAGAAAATCCTAGGGAACAACAAAACAACAACAAAAAGTGAAACTGCTAGAACAAATTCAGCCAGTTTGCAGGAGTCTAGTTCAGCACACAAAAACCAATTGTATTTCAGTATGCTAGCAATGCACCTGTAGAAGCTGAAATTAAAAATATAAGTCACGACCCGGTGGGGTAGCTCAGACCTGTAATCCCAGCACTTTAGGAGGCAGAGGTGGGCAGATCACGAGGTCAAGAGATCTAGACCATCCTGGCCAACATGGTGAAACTCCGTCTCTACTGAAAATACAAAAATTAGCTGGGCGTGGCAGTGCATGCCTATAATCCCAGCTGTTTGTGAGGCTGAGGCATGAGAATCACTTGAACCCGGGAGGTGGAGGTTGCAGTGAGCCATGATTGCATCACTGCATTCCAGCCTGGCAATGAGCTACGCTCAGTCTTAAAAAAAAATATATATACACACACATGTGCACACGTGTATGTGTATGTGTATATATGCACATATGTATGTGTGTATATATGTATATATGCACATGCGTATACGTATGTATATGTGTATATATGCACATGTTTGCATGTCTACATGTGTGCATGTGTGTGCGTGTATATGCAAGTGTGTGCTCATATGTATGCGTATATATACGTGTGTACGTGTGCACATATGTATATGTGTGTGTGCATGTGTATACGTATGTATATATACATATATACGTATGTATATATACACATATACAAATGTTTATGAAGAGGACATAGAGGTGGCGTATGAGCGTGTATGTATACATGTGTGTGTATATATATATATGCCACTTATAATAGCTCAAAAAATTAAATGGTTAGATGTAAACCTAACAAGCCATGCACAAGACTTGTGTGCTGAAAACTGCACAGTGCTGATGAAGGAAACCACAGAATATCTAATAAGTGGGGAGACATACTGTTTTTCACGGATGGAAAACGCAACCTAGTACAGCTGTCACTTCTTTCCAGATTGACAGTTTTACCACAATTCTTGTCAAAATCTCAGCAAGATTTTTTGTAGATACAGACAACATAATTCTGAAATGTATGTGGAAAGGCTAAGGAACCAGAATAGCCTAAACAATTTTGAGAAAGAATTAAGTGGAAGGAATAAGGTTACCTAATTTCAAGACTTGGTAGCTACAGTCATCGAGACTGTGGTGCGGATGGAGGAACAGACACTTAGGTTCATGAAACAGAGTAGAGAACTCAGAAACAGGCCTACACAGATAAGTCAAGCTGATTTTTTTGACAAAGGTACAGAAGCGAGTGGGGGAAGGTCAGCCTTTCAACAAATGATGCAGGAGCCCCTGGGCACCCACAGGCAAAACAATGAATAGCTACCAAAGGCTCACACTTTATACAAAAGTTAACTTAAAATGGATGATGGACTTAAATATAAATTGTAAAACATAATATTTTTTAAAATGGGAGAAAATCTTTGGCATCACTAGGCAAAGAGTTACGAGGTTACAACAAAAGCATGAACCATAAAAGGAAAAGTTGATAAATTAAACTTTATAAAAAATTAAACATTTTTGCTATGGAAAGAACCTGTGAAGAGGATAAAAAAGACAAACTGCAGAGTAGGAGAAAAGGTTTGCACACCATATGTCCAAAAAAAGGAATGTCATCTAGAATGTATATAATCTCTCAATACTCAGCAGTAAAGAACAAACAATTTATTTGGAAAATGAGCCAAACTATTATTAAAAAGTCAAAAAACAACAGATGCTGGCAAGGCCGCAGAGGAAAGGAACATGTATACACTGTTGGAGGGAATGTGAATTAGTTAAGCCACTGTGGAAAGTAGTTTAAAGATTTCTCAAAACACTGAAAACAGAACTGCCATTTGACCCAGCTGTCCCGTTACTGGGTATATACCCAAAATAAAACAAATCGTTCTACCAAAAAGACACATGCACTTGTATGTTTATCACAGCACAATTCACAATAGCAAAGACATGAACTCAACCTAGGTGCCCATCAATAGTGGATTGGATAAAGAAAATGTGGGACATATACACCATCGAAATACTCCGCAGCCACAAAAAAGAACCAAATCATGTCCTTTGCAACAACACGGATGCAGCTGTAGGCCATTGTCCTAAGCAAATTCAGTATTCCCTGAATTTAAAATAAAAGTTGAAATTAAAAAAAAAAAAAGGTCACTGGCTAAGTTACGTAAATTGATTTTTCTTCAGTAGGGGGAAAACAAAAATAGAAAATGGCCCAAAGAAGGGAAGAGACATGTCACTGAAGAGGACATAGAGGTGGCATATGAGCACATGAAAAGTTGCTCAACATCATTAGCCATTAGCAAAATATAAATTTAAATCACACCTATCAGAGTGGCTAAAATAAAAAACAGTGACAACATTCAATACTGGTGAGCATGTGGAAAAACTAGACCCCTTATACATTGCTGGAGGGATTGTTAAAATGGTACAGCTGCTGTGGAAAACAATTTTGGCAGTTTCTTAAAAAAAAAAAAACAACGTGCATCTGCCATATGACTCAGTGATTGCGTTCCTGGGCATTTACCGCAGAGAAATAGACTTATGTTCACATAAAACCTGTACAGAAACTTTTTACTTTTAATAGCCCCAAACTGGAAACAATGTAGATGTCCTTCAACAGGCCAGTGGTTAAACAAATTGTAGTACATCAATACCATGGAACACTTCTCAGCAATAAAAATAAGTGAATTATTCATACACACAACAACCCGGATGGGTCGCTAGAACATTAGGTTGAGTGAGAAAAGTCAAAACCTGAAGTCTATATAGTGTATGATTCCATATATGTCACCCTTTTTACGTGGCAAAATTGTAGATACAGAGAACAGATTCATGGCTGCTAAGGGTTGGGAGGGGCAAGAGTAGAAGGGGAATGGAGTAGTCAAAAAGGCAATAGGAGATTGGCAGAAGAGTGGTGGAGTAAGAGGTTGGGAAGGCGGAGCCAGGCCAGGAGCCCTTCTCTGTAGTTCCCAGAAGGTGGTGGTGTGGCATCCTCATGCAATTTGAGGTCATTACTGAACCTCAAGATGGGGAGGTGACTGCTCAGATTTGCATTTTCACACATCACTGTGGCTACTGCATGAAGAACACGGTGGGATGGACAGTGGGGTGGAACAGACCACATGGTTTCAGAAGAGATAGGAGGAAATCAGAACATTTGTGTAGCATTCAGGTGGTGCAATCAGCTGACCTTAACACAGTGGAATTGGAGCCTGACTGCTCTTTCTGATTTTATTGCTTTTGTCATTATTGTTTAAATTAGGTTCTGGCTTCTTGTTAGTATGCAGTTAGTATAGCACTATCTCCATAAAATTCCTCTGTACATCACATTACTGAAATGTAACTTGATTCCTCCTTAGTCAGCATAAGCCGCCGTGTGTTAGGTTCTTTTCCAGACAACCACCAGAGCAGGTGTCCAAGAGAAACAGCCCAGTTAGTTAAAGGCTGTAAGGACAGATTTTATTCAGGACTATTGCAATAGGAGAAAGTGCTGGGCTCAGCCACAAATGCAGCAAAGACAGCTGGAGATTTATGGCCAAGGAATAGAGCAAAAGGATCTGGTGGATGGAAAGTCACTAAGAAGGGACATCAAGGGTTGGGGGAGGGGGCGGTTCTTGCTAAACTAGCCTAACACGGTTTCTGCTATAGGCGGGCCAGGGACGTAGACACAAAAGGCAAGGGATGAGGAGCTTGATGACATATCAAGGGTGATTAGATATCAAACTTGGGGGATGAAAAGCAGGATTCTTGCTGGAACTGAGCTTGCCATGGTTGGATGTGGAAGGCCAATGCTGAGGCCTAGTGGTGAAGAGGGCTTGGAAGAGCCTGGCTAAGGTTTGGTTAAGGAGAGTCTGTCACAAGATAGACCCATCTGTATCCAGATAGGATATCTGTAACCTGGTAGGGTAACCAAATGCAGCCTGCACGCTTCTCTGTGTTTCTCTCCAGGTCCTTTGGGCATTTAGTTTATATTTTTTTATTTTTTATTTTTATGGATACATAGTATAGGTGTTTATAGAGCACATGAGATGTTTTGATACAGGCGTGCAATGCGTAATAATCACATCATGGAAAACGGGGTATTAATGGGCACTTAGTTTAGCCGTAAGGCTTCCGTGCCAAGTGACCTGGGAGCCGGCTAGAGCCAGCCTCTGCCACTGGCATCCTTCACCCACCCTTCCCACAAACAAGCGATTCTTCAATAAACAATAAACAGAATACACAAAAAGCAAACCAAAGCTTCTCTAGATTTATTAATAGATGCGTGAATTAAAGGAGCCTTTTCTAAATAATGTGACTAACAGGAGCCAAGGGGAATGGACACCCAAAGCCGGGGTTTGCCAGAGCCTGCTGGTGCTGAGAGTTGATTGCTGAAGTGTGAGGAATTTTGTGAGCCAGCTCACAGCACATTGGCAGCTTGGGATCTGCCAGGGCGGGATTGTTTGCATCACAGGATTTAGCAAACGTTATGAATCAACCCCTCCATTGGCCCCAAGCTTGCCTCACACACCACACAGTAGAAATTCGCTGCCTTTTTTTTTCAGTCTGCTTGATGTTAGCTAACTAGTCATGAAGAACAGAGCCTAAAGTGAGCAAAGAGATCTTTCTGCATTTTGACATTCAAATATTTTGAAAGATTTTCAGCATTCAGCATTTGGATTCTAGTCCCATAGCCAGGCTCAAGTAAGCTCTGTGATAACAACACCCATCTGTTGGAAACTGCTGTCTGAAGCACCTCTCGGCAGACGGGGAGGCCTAGAAGGACATGGTAGAGTGGTGTCTGGTGGGTCCTCTGCTGACATTTCTTCTCTCTCTGATCAAATGCTGGATGTACACACATTGTGGCTCCGAGACTTCCTATCTGGGTGAGCTCAGGCAGTTCTAGGGACCTCTCTGAGCCCTAGTTTCATGTCCTATACAACAGTAGTCATTCCTCCTGCACATGGTTCTTGAGAAGATTGGACCAGAACACGTAGCTCTGGCACCCGGCCCAGACCTGAACAACACTCAGCAAATAGTGGACACTGATGTTGTTAGGAGAACAGAGCATCCACAAGAAGAGCAGTTTCCTGGACTGCGGAGACCAGTGACAATTGTAAGTCCGGGTTCAGAGCATGAGTCAGGACAGAGAAGTCCTGGTGGCTGAGCCCCAGGAACCCTGCTTTTCCCAGAGATGTGCTTGTGCCCAGTGTGCTCGTGTTTTAAATGGCAGCATCTACTCCAGGAAACTAATAGGTATGTCAGTATCTACTCACATTATGCATACTTAAATATGAATTTAAATACTGTTTAATTCTCCTAGGGATGTGTTGTCATTTAAAAGAGGTTGTGATAGCGTGAAGGACTGGGGACGGGGCGGGAGATGGCAGAGCAGCTGTAGGCACTGATGTAATGCCTCCAGCTTCATGAAGACGGGTCCAACCAGACTTCATCTGGGGCAGTCAAGCAGGAGCATGAGTGGCAGCCCTTGCCATGGTCCGTCTGTTGAATGCATTGCCCACATGGCCACATTATGCCTCAGGAACCATGTGTTGGAGGACAGTATCCTTAGGCTTCTCAGAAATTCCACATGGGAGCCTCAAATGGAAATGCTTTTCTTGAAAACAAAAATATTTGTAAAAATGTAACAAAAGGAGTCATTTAAGCTCAGTCTCCCATATAAGCAAAAATAGATAAAATTATGAAATGTAAGATGTAAATTATTCTGTTTCTTAGCTGATCCTTAACCTTGATGATATTTTCAAAACAAATGAATAAAAAAGACATGAGAAAAGGTTTCCTTTAAAAAGTTGTGGTTCTGGCCGGGCGCAGTGGCTCTTGCCTATAATCCCAGCACTTTGGGAGGCCAAAGTGGGCAGATCATGAGGTCAAGAGATCGAGACCATCCTGGCCAACATGGTAAAACCCCATCTCTATTAAAATACAAAAATTAGCTGTGCCTGATGGTCCACGCCTGTAGTCCCAGCTACTCGGGAGGCTGAGGCAGGAGAATCACTTGAACCCGGGAGGCGGAGGTTGCAGTGAGCCAGGATTGCACCACTGTACTCCAGCCTGACGACAGAGCGAGACTCTGTCAAAAAAAAAAAAAAAAAAAAAGCTGTGGTTCGGATACATCTCAGCTTCCAAACTATTTCATGGTCTTTTTAAAATATAAACACATAACGTATAAGCAGCCATTTGAAGGTGAACATCGCACTGGCATTCAGTAGATTCACGGAGTCATGAGACCATCGCCCCTAGGTAGTTCCAGAGCATCCTCATCTTATAACAGCTTTACAAGTGGTACTCAGAGGGGGTTTCAGGACTTTCGGCTTCAATGAAAATGATTAGCAGTTAATGTTAGTTTGCTTCAAGAGGATGGATGCCCTTATATATTTTGCAACTTCTATTTTGTGTTCAGTTCTTCTGGAGAGTAGGGTGTAGGCATTTTAGGGGCCTGGCTTCCAAGCATGCAGCCTCTTCTCTGCTGTCGATTGGAGGCTTTGTAAAGGGCTGGGAGGATTGCCTCCATCCAAGTGCAAGTGCATGAGACTAATCAGGAGTGGGAACATGCCAAATGGTCCTCCTTGGTTAACAAGGGGGGACACTGGGGTTTGGTTGGTGCTATTTGGACTTCCTGGATTTGGTAGGTTTCAAAGGTTGATGATGTTTGCCACAGGGAGGAAGAAAAGGGCAGTACCAGTGGCACTGGTCCTTCCCCTCTGTAGCTCTGTGATCTTGAACAGTTTGCATAACCTCTGGAAGCATCATTTAAATCTAAGCAAAATAAGAATGTGTGTGCCATGTGTGGTATTGGGGGCAGTCTCTTAAAAATGAAGATTTCAGCCTATCAATATGGTAGTATAACAAAAATTTGTCTTAAAACTTGGTTTTTAAATTCAAAAGGCACTGTCTTATTGAAATATTTTCAGAGACCCAGGGTTTGATAGAGAGACACAGCATGAGAAGAGGGCAAGAGGGAGACAGAGACAGAGAGATTATTTTGACACAATGCTTTCTTTTTATTGAAAAAGCTGTCATCCTTCAAAACTTGACAAATGATACAATGCTTCTACCAATCTTCTTCTTTCCTTCCTGTACTCGACTCCCTTTTCTGTTGAATTTTTATGAGCTCTTAATGAGAATGTTTGTAACAGGGACAAAGGCATGTACTGAATGTGAATATGTGTGACATTTATAGAGGCCCTTGTTTACTTTGGATTTTCTAGAGCCTCAAAAGCACATGCATTCCTATATGGATTTCTCCATGGGTTTATATTCAGGTACGTAGGCATATGTAAGTGTGCATAGGAATAGACATGCCTGGTTACATGCCTGTGATGTACTTTGCATTCTGATTTGTGCCAAAGAATGCACACTGGTGCACGGTGACCCCAAATAACTGGTGTGAATTAGCAAACATCGCAGGCTTCTCCAACCCCTGCCCCAGATGAATAACATGAAAAAAAAAAAGTTGACTGCTTCTAAATTATATTTAAAAGTAAACATCAATGCTGGGTTCGTGGAGGTCCGCCTAAAGTGCTGGCCTGTGAACGTGGCTTTAAGCGTCTTTTGAGATGAGAACATGAATTCATTTGAGGGTGATGAAGCTTAAAAGAAAAAAAAGGTGTTAGCTTTCTGTGCTGATACCTCATCCATGGAGCAGGCCAGCTTGGAAGCGTCCCCATGTCAGCCTGTAGACTTCTCTACCATGCTGAATGTTCTCTTGTTTGCTCACTTTGTGTTTAGAGGAATCTTTGCTTTTCTAAATTTATCAGCTCATTCCATTACCCCCTCCTCTCCTGGTGGACTGTTCTTGATCCTCAGCGTGTAGAAGTTATTCTGAAGTGCTGCCAACAGGATTTGATGCTGGCCCTGGGGCTTGGTGACAGATGTGGCTCTGGTCCTGCCCCTCTGTAGCTCTGTGATCTGGAACAGTTTGCATAACCTCTGAAAGCATCTTTTAAATCTTAAGTAAAATAAGAATATGTGTGCCATGCATGGTGTTGGGGCAGTCTCTTAAAAATGAAGATTTCAGCCTATGAGTATGGTAGTGTAACAAAAATTTGTCTTAAAATTTCATTTTTTAAATTCAAAATGCACTTCCTTATTGAAGCATTTTCTGAGCCCCATTGTCTATGAGAGTTGTGCTCCATCACAGGATTGAGGAAGGGAGGCGGTCCTGGCCTTGGGGCAACTCTCAGGCTGGGGTGCCTTCCGAAGCAGCCTGTGGCTGGTGTGGAATCCAGAATCCACAACTAGGGCCTGGGCCTGGGCTTGTCTCCTCCTTGCTGCTCGGAACAGGAAAAGGCAGTTCAGCCCAGCAGGATGCCTCTTAGAACTGGGAATGGCTTGGAAGAAAATGCTTATGAAGGCCCAGCATATAAAATATGCAAGGATGTTTCCCCTACCGGAAGCATTTACCTGGTACCCTTTGCATTTTTACTTTCCTCTGAAGGCCCTCACCTTGTAATCCACCTCCCTGCAGCTCCATCCTCTCTAGACAGCAGCCTGCCTCACAGTGGTGTCCCAAGAGCACTGGGCATCAAGAGGTAAAATGCCTGGGCGTTTTCTCTGAAGCACCTGTTGCCACTGTCCCCTCAGGCTGTGATTCTTGGCCAAAATTCACCCTTTGTTCTTGACACACTTGGAAGGGTCTGGGATCGTGAGACTTGCAGAAGAGTCAGATGTCTTGAGTCATTGAGAGGGCCGAAGACGGAATATGCAGTCCGCCTCTGAACATTTGTTACTGGCCGGGGCCTGCCCCATCAGAGGCTTTGAGGGCATTACCAAGGTGCCCCCCAGATTAGTGAACCTCCTCGACATAGAGGCATTGACCAGGCCATCCCATTTAGGCCAGGAACCACCTTGTCATCTGTTTAAATTCTATCACATTTTAGTGACACACATATGTAGACACATTATATGGAATAAATGTGTGTCATGTGTGCAGGTATTTATGGCTATGCCTAGATTGAGACATTTGCCACTTTCTGAGCACTTCTTACAGGCCATGCACTTATATATGCACACATGTAGAGAAACAGCAAATGAACAAGTTTACAAAAAGTCCTGAGAGCCAGGCAAGTGAGAATTCCATCATTTGGAATGAAAGTAAACTTTTCTGACGCTTCAGGGCCAACCAAGTGTGCGACGGGCATCAGAGGTCAGGTCTCCGTGTGTCACCTGGCAGAGACCGTGTGAACAGCTCGTTGGCATTTGATTTTTCCAGAGGAGCATGAGATTGGGTTACTGTGAAGTCCCAGTGTCGCTGAGGTTGTGGTGGATTTGTGTTTTGTGTTTGTTTTTAATTCCTTCTCTGCAACGCCGCCCAAGTGAGCACTCCACTTGAGTCTCAAGAACCCCAGAGTAGAGCCCGCCCTGGGGTGCTGGGCAGCACGGAATTCTCAGGAACAAACAAGTACGTTCAAATAAAGCTGAGGATCTTGGTCTGCAGTGCCTGGTCCCTCGGAGGGATTCTAGTATCCCTCTTAGTTTTGTTTTATTGGGTCAGAGCCTGTTGCTGAAAACAGAACCTGTGGGTCACCCTGACTGTCCTTCCCAGGCCTTCCAGAACTGCCTTGCATGTAGTAGAGAGACCCACAGTTTGCAGGAGTGGCACCGTCTTTGAAGCAGCTTTCACATAAAGCATCCGAAGTTCCTTTGCTAGGTCACGTGGCCAGTCCTCAAAGATACCTGCTGATCACCCGATCGCTGGGAGTAGGGCTGGTCCAGGGTTCCGCTTATTGTGTGCACGTGTATGGTTCGCCCCAGAGTCCGGTGGGGCAGAGATGTGAGAGGTGATGGGATGCAGCCCCTGTAGGACCCGTGAGGCTGGTGGACAGGCAGTGGGGGCTGGCGGGAGGGTGTTAAGGGAGAATTCCATCCAGCTGATCAGGTCGTGTCTCAGGAAGGGCGCACCCCCTCTGGAGGCTGCAAGACCTTTAAACTTGCTCATCCCTTCCCGTGTGTCCTCCCTGGGTGCCCCAGCTCCTCCCTTCTCCTTGGTTTACTGCCCCTTTTCTCACCTCCCTCTGGCAACCAAGTCGGCTTGTGTCCTCCTCCGAAAGGGAAACTCCTGTTGCCTCTTCTCTCCCTCTGTTCCTCCTCTCCCTTCCTCCTTCACCTTCCCTCCATCTTTTTGTTTCTGCTGCCTCGCTCTCACCTGCATTTGAAGGATGTGACTTCCCAGTGGAACCTGGGTTGGGATTTGGTGTCATCCTCCCTCCCTCAGCCTCAGGACATTTCCAGGACAGAGTCTTCATCACATTCCTGGCATCTAACACAGAGAAGGATCTGGATAAAACTTTGTTTTGTTTTCTGATGGGTACGTGGAAGGAGAGAGACTATCTTTCAGCTCCAGGGAGCTGAATGCATCATGCCTGCAAAGGACCTGAGCCCGCAGAGTGGGAGCCGCATGGGACCAGCACCTGTGTTTCTGAGAGGAGACCGGGCATTGCCGGCTGGTGGGGTGGGCTGTCCTCTCCCGGGTGTCTGATTTGTACCCCTGCTTGATTTTGCTAAGGTGCAGTGGGTGGTCCTGGCTGTAGCAGAGTCAACGTGTGGACACTCCGGGTCCTGTACTGCCCGGGGATCTCTGGGTCTTTGGGTAGGGGCAGCAGAGTGTCAGGGAAGGAGTTTGAAATGTTTTTTCCTCAGCGGACTTGCTGCCACCTGGAGCCCACCTTTGAAATCACTTTAGTCCCTGGCACTGCAGTTGAGAAAGAAGCGAGAGAGGAAGGATAAATAGATCTCCAGACGGTGCTTAGATCTGTAGATTCACACTAAGGATTGTCCCAGTCATGGCTGTGACACAGGCACAGAAGCAGTATGCCCTGCCTCCTCCTCCCTGCTGCCCATCCCTGTGGGTTTGCTCCGAGTCACTGAGCCCACAGTTCCACGGAGGGAACGGGACCCACCCTTGGGAGTGCCATCCTGGTCACAGTCAGCCTTCCTGGGCCTGGCTGCCCATGCTGGTGCCGCCCCGTGCCGCCTTCCTCTCTGCTTAGGGAGTGACAGGCATGGGAAAGGCCAGTCCATCCGCTTCCGCTGAGCCTGCTCCGTCGGTGGTCAGGCATTTCCGACAGCATCGTTTGCAGGAGCTGCTGCCCTGCAACACATAAACAACCCGGGAGGAAATGCCTACTCAGACCTTTGGGAGGAGGGTCCCAGGGATCTTCCTGGCCTGTGTGCGGAGAGGTGGACCCCAGGGTCCCAGGCAAGCCATGTCCCTCCTGGGGTAGGGCATTGACCTGCCCACTCTTCACCAGGTTGATGAATGTGCCAGGGTCGCGCCGAGGCTGGGCTGGCCAATGACTCGGCTCAGGCTGGGCAGCAACCTGTGCTGGAAGCACAGGCGTGCACAGGAGTTGTAAGAAAGGAGGCAGCCCGGGAGGAACGGGGACCTCCTCTTCCAGGGAGAGCTTTCTAGGGGAAGGGGTGTCATGCTAGCATTTGAAGAAGGAGTGGGATTTTGCCAGACACATGAGACAAGAGAAGCCAGGGGTGAGTGTCTGTTCTGTGCTTCCCTTGTGAAAACCCTGAGTAATGTATTGTGTCTCTAAGGCCCAGAGACATGACAGACCCCTGTGTTCTGCATGTGGACTGAGTTATAGTCAGACTTTAGGTCATGGGAACAGAGCACTTTGATTTGACTGAGGGAGATAGTGTTCCAAATGCTGAAAAAAATGTGGGGTTACTTGAAAAGGGCTTTGTAGAATGTATAGGAGTTTTTCACCAGTTGGCTTAAGAGTTTGGCCTTTTAGATGAGAGAAGAATATGAGCAAAGGAGAACACGGAAGAAAGGGGACACCATGCCAACAGCCTGTAGTAGGTGCCAGTCGGGCGGAACAGGCTGAGAGATCCAGAATCAGGCTCTAGGACAGGGTCTGGGCAGGGTGTTGTAGCCCACTGAGGCCGGGAAGAAAACCTGCAGGGTTTGAGCGGTGCAGTGACAGGGTGTCCCCTGGGCTGCCTTATGGAATGAAGGCCCTCCAGGCTGGTGGCCAGGCAAGATGAGAGGCAGATGGCCCCATCCGGAGGAAAGGGACACGGGTGTAGGCTGCTGCTGGGGTAGGGGGCAGAGGACTGACTAGGGACGTCCTTGTTGTTGGAGACTCTTCAGGCTTCCACTTCCTCTCTGGCTGGTTGCAGGAAGCTTCTCTGCTGTGAGTGTGGGGTCCCAGGGGAATGGGGGTTTGACTTTGGAGGGGCAGGTTTAGGGGCATGGTGGGCGGGTCCTGCCGCTTGTGCCTTGGGTGATGGCTGGCCCGAGGCTGAAACTAAGCCTGGTTGGGTTTCAGCAGGGAGGTTGCAAGAGATTAAAGTTGGGGGAGGAAAAAGCAAAAGAAATGAAAAGGAAGCAAACCGCAGCAGTGAGTAAGGCGGGGCCAGGGCCGTCTGGAGGCACTGACTGGGCAGGCCGCCCGCGACAGCCAGCGGCAGCCCAACAATCCCGGGATTCTTTCCCGGGCCTGAGCTCTCCCGGCCGCCCTCTGAATGGGCCTCTTTGGAGGTGGCTGCCCCGCCCCCTGCACGACTCCCTCGGGACAGGCCGGAACACAGAGCCCTGCCTGGGTGGGTGGGGGACGCCACCGCTGGGACAGGGACTCAGGACTCTGCTCACCACATAGGGCTGCTGGGGACACAGCCCAAGGAGTTCCCTCTGTCTGGCCCACATCCTTCCAGGCCCTTCCATGGACTGACCAGAGTCCTGGGTGCCAGGTAAGCTGTACATTGGGACTCGTCGCTTCTTCTTGCTCAGTTCCCGCGCCCCTGGTGTCTTCTGTGCTCCTGGCACCTCTGGCCCGGATCCAGTTGCCCTTGCTGAAACTTGATCTTCTGGGATCCAGGGGAGGGGAGTGGGGAGGGGGTAGGGAGGGTGATGAGGTGGGATGCAGAGGTCACTGGGCCGGGAATCCTGGGCAGGACTTGGGAGGAGGGCTGATTGTTCCAAGAGTCCCTTGTCACTTGATGACAGTTCTCAAGTCGCCAAGGCTTTGGGACAAAACGCCCCAGCCCTTGAGCCTGGAGGACTAGTCCTTCCAGAAGAAAGTCATGCTTTGTCTTTGCTGAGATTCACTTGGGGCTAACGAAAGCCTGGTTTACAGATGTGCAGCTTTTCTGGAACAGGACTGCTTCCTAGCACAGCACATTCCTTTACTGAAACTGATAAAGCGAGTCTGCCCCATTCCAGGGCTGTCACTGCCCCCACCCCCATTCCAGGGCCCTTGAGGGATCCCGGGCAGCGGGCAGCAGGACCTTCAGAGGCCCAGAAGGCTGCACTTCTGAGCACCCAGCACAGTTGTTTCTACTAAATGCCGAAAGCAAGCGTTAGGATCAGGCGCTGGGTTCTAAAATGAGATTTACTGTTGTCTCTTCTGCAGTTGGAGCAAGCAAAGAGAGTATTTCTAAACGAGTTAGTGTCATTGAAAAAAACAAAAACCCATGCATTCACTGAAAGAACCTGCTCAGATTATGTTCACAGAGCTTCTGGACCGAGGGGCGTCTGTTTCTTCACTGTCCCTTCCCTCCTAAATGTCTGAGCTGGGGCTGGGGCTCTGTGGGACCCTGGGAGAGTCAGCCAGGCACTGGGGGTGGCACGGGCAGGGCTGGCGCCTGGGCCCAGGGTGGGCCTCCTGGGCATCTGCTCCCTCCTCCGCATGCTGGCCCTGCAGCCGACGCAGCGTGTGTGTGTGTGTGTGTGTGTGTGTGTGTGTGTGTGTGTGTGTTCCAGCTGGAAGGATGGGGAAGATTAAGAGGGAGAGAGGGGAAAACCCAGAGCTCTTTATTGTGAAACGAGCACTGCAGCCGCTCTGAGACAAGCCCGGGTGGCTCAGGGTCCAGCTTCTCCTTCCCAGGCTGAAAGTCCTGCCCAGTATCCCTTCCAGGGTTGATGGATTGCTCTCCAGTTGATGGAAGATGCTATCTTTTCAAAGCTTTCCTGTCCTTTTAATGTATTTTATATACATTAGTAATTTTTCACGAATTCCATATGCGTGTCGGTGTATTAGAGATTGTCTGGTTAGGATGGACACAGTTTTCTGACTTTGGAGGTTAGATTAAAAGAATTCTGGTCCACCTATTTCGAGAGGGGTGATTTTCTCCCTTGGCCAGCCTGTAGCCCTGGTGGCCCGTGGGGAGCCTGGTGCTGTCTTCTGCTGGGGCTTCCTGCGCTCTAAGGGGGAACCTCAGTGACAGGGCTCTAAGTTGCTCCCAGAGTACCTGTGCCTTCCTAATCCCCAGGGCAAACCTGTGGGACAGGTTCCGTGTCCTCCTGTAGGGGCGGAGTAATTGTATTACATTCTGCTTCCTGACTCAGACCCTGTTGGTGGGAGGCAGGGATGTCTTGTGGAAAGAAGATAGTTTTCTGAGTCCAAGAGATGAGTTGGCTTCCTTTGAATAAGCTTCTTCACCTCACTTTTCAGAATCTGTTTCCTCATCCATAAGATGATTTGCACGTGGAAATGTTTGTATGAGGATTAAATCAGATAACAGCTATGTGTGGGTTAGCAGAGTGCCTGGTGTATAGTAGGCACTCAGAGAAAAGGAGCTGTGATTCTGATTTCCGTTATTATTTTCTTTATATGAAAAGTTGATATGTGTCATGTAAACAGGATTTTACAACAGTCCTGAGAGCTGTGTGATTTAAAAGCTGTTGACATTCCGATCTGCACCTGTACTGACGGCAATATTTCTCCAAAAGCACAGTGAAAGCTCCTGTGGTTGGAGCTGGGATCTGATGATCTGTATGGTTCTAAAAAAGCAGTTTGTGCAGCCGGGACCATGCATCGACATAGTTCTGACTGCTGCCCACTTTGACCTTGTCTCCTCTACCCTTCTGTTTCCACTTCCCTGTCTTTAAAAAAATTAACATCCAAGGCAATCAAGCTGCCCAGTTGATGTAGGATCAGGACAGGAAGGCTGGTGGGTATGACGTGTGGAAGGTGGTCTTACTGCTGTCAGACACAGGTCTGGGGTAGCTTGAGGTCCTATGGTCTGATGAGTCTACCATGGCCATTTTCTTTACGTTAGGCCCACCTGAGACAGGTGGCCTCTCCCTCCTATCAGGAGGGACTGTAAACAGAATGAGTTTACAGTAAGAGTCAAGGGACCAGAAGGTCCCCGTCACACACACACTCTGCCTTCTTACTCTGTCCAATTGCTCACTGTGATTTTGCCAGGAGATAACCTAAGAACACAGGACTAAGCAATCACTGGAATGTCAACTTCTAGTTCTACCACGAGATAGCAGGGTGGCCTGTGGCCTTCCTTGAGCAGTGTTCTCTGTGGGCATTTGATTCTTGATTAGCCTCAGGTAGAATGGATGGCTGGGTGGAGAAGGCAGGTGGGTACTGGGTCACCCAGGTAAATTAAAGTTAAACAGGATTTTACAAACGTGGGGTGGAAGAGAGAGGAATGAGAGCTCAGCTGGCAGGAGGACCAGGGTCACCAGTGGGATGTCTGGCTTTCTTGAGTGACCAAGTACAGATAGAAAAGCTTCTAGAATGCTGTGGAACTCACTTACTGCTCTGAGGAGGTAAGAAGGAAATGGGACCAAATACAAGGCTTGTTTCTGGAAGATGTGGGTCTTGGGAACTCCTCTTTGTGCATCTGTTAATGGGAGTAATGGATACACAAAACCACCCAGTCCATCATGCTTCCAAGCTGACTCCTCCAAGTCTGGTTTCCCTTGATGGCTTTCCCAGTGGTCCCATCACTTCTGCTGCCTGCTAGACTTTCCATCACACCTTTGTAGCTCATGCTGCACTTGACTGGAGGAAATCAAGTCAAGGATATCATGGTGACAGTTGAAGGGATACAGGAATAATACAGTTAGTGCACAGACTCTTTAAAAAGACACTATTTTTTGCTTAATAGAGAAATTTTTCTAAGTTTTTCAAAATTTTTCAAAGTTTGTTAAGAGACATTTTAAAAATACTTATTTATTTATTTAGATGGAGTCTCACTTTGTCACCCAAGCCAGAGTGCAGTGGCATGATCTTTGCTCACTGCAACCTTCGCCTCCCGGGTTCAGGCGATTCTGTGGCCTCAGCCTCCTGAGTAGCTGGGACTCCAGATGTGCACCACCACACCCAGCTAATTTTTGTATTTTTAGTAGAGATGGGGTTTCACCATGTTGGCCAGGCTGGTCCTGACCTCAAGAGGTCTGCCCGCCTTGGCCTCCCAAAGTACTGGGATTACAGGCGTGCCTCACGGTGCTTAGCCCTGTTAAGAGACATTTAAAAAGATAAAAATAAACGGAGAGAAAGCCATGTTTGTGGATAGGAAGACAATGTCACAAACATGTTGGACTCTCCCAATTTCATCTGTGTACTTAATTTAGTTCCAGTCAAAATGCCAGCAGATTATTTTGTGGAACTTGATAAGCTGATTCAAAGTTTATATAATAAAATAAAAATTCTGAGTAACCAGTATACAACTACCAGAAATGAGGACTTACCACAAAGGTAGAAAATTCAGCAAACTTGAACTGGTACAAGGACAGATAAATTGACCAATGAACAGATGAAAGTGCAGAACAGACCAGCACATGCTTGGAGCTCTTGTGCCAGACAAAACAGCCCAGGTCAGTAAGGGAAAGAGGAGCTGCCTCATAAATAGAACTGAGGTTTGCCAGCTAGAAAAGTTCAATGGATCCCTTTTATAACACATGCCAACATCAGTTCCAGATGGACCAAGGATGTCAATGTCAAATACATTCTTAGTAGAAAACCTGGGTGCATACGTTTTTCTGTTTTTTTTTTCTTCCTGTCTTCTGCTCTTCTGTTTCTCTTTTCCTGCCTTACTGTGGATTTATTTATCATTTAGGGGAAACTCTGTCTTTATTTATTGATAGTATTTTTGAGTATATCCCTTCCTGTAGTTTTTTTAGTCCTTGCCCTTGGTATATACGTAACCTGTCATTATTTATGGCTACTTGTATTGTTTTATCACTTGGAGTATAGCATATAAATCTTACTTCAATTTAAGTTTCTTCACCCTTCCCATTTTTAAAGTACGATTGTTGTAAGTATCTTATCCATTTATGGTGAGTACCACATGTGATGATGTCTGCTTGTTTCTCCAACTATCAAAAGTGACTTAAAAAAACTCATGAGAGGAATGAACTTTAATACTAACCCTTACTTTGACTCATTTGAACATTCTTCTTTCCTTTTGGAAGTTCCGAATCTTATGGTTTTCATTCTGTTTAGAAAATTTCCTTTGGCCATTCCCTGCCAGGACATTTGCAAACAACAAAACTTCTTAGTTTTCCTTCATCTCTGGATTTCTTTATTTTTCCTTCATTCCTGAAGGGTATTTCTGCAGGATCTAGAATTCACAGTTGACAGTTCTTTTCTTTAATTACCGGAAGCATGTGCCCACTTCTTTCTGGCCTCTTTGGTTTGGGTCTCTTTCGAAGAACTGAAGATAGGTGGATTCTCAGAGAAGCTGTCATTTTAAATGACACTAAGATAGAGAAAACAGTGCCAGGTAAATCATGATGCACTGTGGGTGAAGAGAGGTATGCACAGATTTCAGAAATGTAGCTCCGTGAGAAAAGGCAACTGGGGACTGGGCACATGAGGGCCTCGAGGAGCGGTACCTCCAGCCCTAGAATGGCTACATGGTCGGCCCAGGGTGTGCAGAGCTGCAGGTGGGCTGGAGACGGGGTGCATGCAATGAGTCCTCAGCAGGGGACCCCTTCCTGCCGGCCTCCTACGTAGGAAGCCCCGGTAATGTGATAGTGAATGAGACACAGCCTCACCTCTGAGGCACCCAGACACGGTTCCAGCAGAGTGTGCTACTAGCCATGTGCTAGGTAGAGCAGGGTCCGTGGCCACTGAGGGCCGCCATATGAGGGAATCAGGGAGCAGACTGCTCTTGAGTGCTTTAGAGGGCTTCATGCCCTGGGTAGGGCTTTTGTGATTCTGTGGGCTCTCCAGTCCTTTGAGCTTGAGCGTCGCACTCGACTCGTGGTAAATATCATCAGCAACTTAGTTAGAATATTTAGCCACTCCCCTCAGTTTTATGTTTGTCATATACAGGCTTTCACAAACCATTTTCTTTTTTCTTTTTCTAATCATAACATTCCATTCCTAGGATAGGTTTGTTAGTTTTCATTTCACTGGGTTGTTTTTTTGATTTTTGTTTGTTTGTTTGTTTGTATTTTTGAGACAGAGTCTCACTCTGTTGCCCAGGCTGGAGTGCAGTGGCGTGATCTTGGCTCACTGCAACCTCCGCCTCCCAGGTTCAAGCGATTCTCCTTCTTCATCCTCCTGAGTAGCTGAGACTACAGGAGTGCGCCACCATGCCCGGCTAATTTTTGTATTTTTAGTAGAGACGGGGTTTCATCATGTTGTTCATGCTGGTCTCGAACTCCTGACGTCATGATCTGCCTGCCTCAGTCTCCCAAAGTGCTGGGATTACAGGAGTGAGCCACTGCACCCGGCCTTCACTGGGTTGCTTTTTTTTTTTTTTTTTTCCCTGTTCTATTTCATTCTCACGTGCTTTCCCATTGGTTTGTGGTTTTGCTTTTGCATCAGTTTCCTTCTGTAGGTTGAGGCTATGTAATATACCAAGACCCTGGTCCTGGGACTGAGGGATCAGTTCTGAGGGATGTTTGGTGCTTCTACAGTTCTTTAGCCTTTAATCTTTCTGTAGAATGCCAATGAGACTCCTCCTTCTAGGACAGCTGGGAGGGTGAGGAAGTCCTCAGTGAATGTTGGTCATCAGGAAAACCTTGGTGGATGATGGGCAGGAGGGAAGCTTCAGCAGTAGGTCCCCCTCCCTGAACTGCTGGTTAGAGAGAGGCTTGGGTGCTGTAGAGAAGGAGGTCTTTTATACAGTGCTGTGCATTCTAAGTGGCTGGTCTTTGGGGAAAGAAGACAATGTAGAGTTAAAATCAGGACAATTTGGTGTATTTGAGCGAAGGTCTTTCTGATCTCCCAAGTGTTTGTTCCCTCCTTCCCCTCAGAGCAAAAATGGTTATTTCTTAAGTTTATTTCCTATGAGACAGGAGTAATTGTGGGCAGAGGGTCTGATGAGAGCTTCAAGCATTGCCCAGTTCTGTCCCAGGACAGCCCTCTTGGAGAGAAAACCACCTGTGGCAGAGACTATGGATTGCTGTAAATTATCTTATTAATTGGAACATCACTTGTTATATTGGAGCAATTTTAGCACGTTCAAAGCTTTGCTGGAAGGCCCTCCAAATGCCGATACAACCTGCTGGCATTTCAACAGCGCTGGTGGCCTTTGTATTCGTGAGGTTTGGACTCAGTGGAATGGAGCTGGGCTCAATAGCACCTTCAGGGTCCAGAAGCCAGTGACATGGTGCATGACCGTGGAGATGCTGCCCATGAAGAACATAGAGCCGGCCTGAAGGAGAATGGCACCACCAAAAACCAGCAGGTTGAGAATGAGACCCTTGCATCAGCAAAGTGAGTAGCCTACCCATTGGGCATGGTACGAATCAGAAACCTTAGTGAAACAAAACACAAAGAGGAACGCAGTAAGGATTTGGAAAGCTGAAATGTGCCCCACTCAGAGCCTCGGCAGCTTGCTCCAGAAGCCGCTGGACTGGAAGTGAGGAGAATCGGGACCAAGAAGGAAGGCAGGTGAAGCCGCATCATCCGCCACCTCTGGCTGACTCAGGGCCCCATGAGATGCAGGTTTTCTGGCACAATTGGCTCTCCTGGAGTCCTGCCTCAGGCTGGTCAGAATTCCCATGCTCCAAGAGTTGAAAGGGACACAGTAGAAAGTCTGTGTGGTCTCCTCAAAAGCCACATGCCTCATGTCAGTTTTCATTTCTTTCTCGTCGCGATGGACCTTTGGAGTGCTTGCCAGGGACCAGGCCCTGCTGTGAGCACCTTTCATGCCTTAACTTGGCAGATTCCCTGAGAACTCTGAAGTAGGGCCTGTGTCACTCTCCTGCCATTTACAGAGAGGCTGCATCTCCCCAAACCATACACCTCGTGTGAGGCTGAACTGTGACTCCCTGCACTCCCTGCACATTCCTATGCTGAATGAAGCCTTAACCAGAACCCCAGGATGTGACTGTTTGGAGAAAGGGCCTTTACAGTGGTGACTGGTGAAAGTGGTCCCTTAGGGTGAGCCCTTATCCAATGTGACTGGTGTCCCTGTAGAAGGGGGGCGATCAGGACGCAGACACACAGAGGGAAGACCATGTGAGGACACAGGGAGAAGACGGCCATCTGTGCACCGAGGAGAGAAGCCTCGGGAGAAACCGGCCCTGCCAATGCCTTGATCTTAGACTTCCAGCTGCTAGACTGGGAGGGGATAAATTTCTGTTGGTTCAGCCACTGTGTGGTGTCTGTTATAGCAGCCCAAGCTGACTAATACTCCCAGTTCGTGGAACACCAGGATTCCTCTTAACTTGCAGAGCTGTGGACAGAGTGAAAAGGAATGAAGTCGTGCTAATGAGCTAGAGGTGGGAAACCCAAGAATCGCGTTTGAGTCCTGCGCCAGCTGGGTGATGTGTGTGTTTTCCTCGGCCTCCTCACAGGTGTGGATAGACAAGAGTGCACACCTTTAGGAGTTGTTCCGAGGGTCAAGTAAGCCCCCTGAGCACCACACAGGTAGTCACTATTAGTAAAATAGTGATAATTTGTGAAGATAACTTACGTTTTCTGAACAAAGATAAAATGCATTCTGAGTCTCTGTTTATATTTACTGCAATGAGAATACATCTTCTTGTTAACTGAGTGAAGGGTTTAACTGAAGCTAAGGTTTCGAATTCTTACCTAACACAGGGTTCCCAATGTTGCCTTCCTCATTGCTCACAGGATGCTTTAGAAATACTGGGCACAGCACTACCTGGTTAGGGATCTGGCTAGAGTCTGACCAGTGATATTCTCTCAAAAGCAGTAGTCTTCCAGTTTCAGACACTACATGAGAAACCCCCATTAGCTGCCTGTGCTCCCTGGCACATGGGCTGGGGGGCATGAGCGATGCAGATGCCCCGAGTGCCACAGGGGTTCTTAGAGAGGCTGGTTCTCTAAGGCTATCTTTGATTCTACTCAGGTCCATTGAAATCTGCCACACTGAATAAGGTTTTCAAGTCATGGTAAGAGACTTCTGAGATTACAGGGGAGGTTTTTCCCCCTGGGCCTTATGTGATTTAGACTTCCATGGTGCAGTCATTGATATAGTTTGGATATTTATCTCCTGCATAGGGGCAGATACTTCATGAAGGTTTGGTGCTGTCCTCATGTTAACGAGTGAGTTCTCACTGTTAGTTCACATGAGAACTGATTGTCAAAAAGAGCCTAGCACCTCCCCTCCTCTCTCTGTCTCTCTCCCACTCTCTCTCTCTCTCGCCTTCCTCTCGCCATGTGATGCCAGCTTCCCTTCACAAGTCCAGTGGGAGTGGAAGTAGACAGGAGTGCACCGGCATGGGGTGGTTAGGCCAGGGTGAGGATGTGCAGAGTGCACATCAATGAGAGCTTCCTGAGGCCCTCACCAGGTGCAGATGCTTCTTCTACAGCCTTCAGAACCGTCAGCCCAATAAACTTCTCTTTAAAATAAATTGCCCAACCTCGGGGGTTCCTATATAGTAGTGCACATGTACTCAGACAGTGGTTGTAGGACAGAGTGATGATCCTGGACCAGTACTCCTTGGGGCTTCATCTGTCAAGCCACCAGGCTAAAGTGACCTTTCCTTAGAAGGGCTGTGGCAAAGTTCAGCACGTGTCATCTGTGTCCCATGTGCCGTTTCTAGTGGAAAGCCAGATTCTCTGGGAATTCTGCCTGAAAACAGAAAACATCAAGACTTCCTGTCCTGTGGACCAGTCCAGTTATGAGACTGGAATTATTCTGCAGGCTAAAGATTTGGAACCAGGCATCTTAGGTACAGCCTCTTCATCGGCATAGACCCTGGCCGGTATCATCTTGAGCAGCCTGAACCTTTCTCTGACCACTGTCCACTCCCGTGTGGACGTGGTGTATGCGTTATGGTAACCTCCACTCTCCATCATGATAATCAGCCCAGGGCGCTCAAAGCCACTTATGCGGGTTCTCTCTCTGCTTGTGAAGGGCAAATACTTCCTGTTTGTGGGTTTTTGTTTTTGTTTTGTTTTGGTTCAGCATAAGGAAGGCTTCCCTGAGGAGGGTCAAATGGCTTTTTTCTTTTCTGATGCTGCTTTGCATACCCTCACCCTGGCCTGACCGCCCTGTGCTGGTGCGTTCCTGTCTATCTCCACTCCCACTGGACTGGAAGCAGCTTTGAGGCAAGGATCTTGTGTCACTGAGTCCGTTTCCTGTTGCAAGTAACCAGTCCCAACTCAAGTTGGCTAAAGGAAAAAGAAAGGAGAAAATGTAACTGTTCGCAGAGTCGAAGGGTGAAAGCTATCGAGTGTCCAGGGACAGGTGAATGGATAAACAAAATGTGATCTATGCATGCAGTGGAATATTACTCAACCTTTAAAAGGAAGGACATTCTGACATGCGCTACAACATGGAAGAACTTCAGGGACATTGTGTTTATTGAAGTAAGTCAGTCACAAGAAGACAAAGAGTCATTGAATTCATACATACAGAAAGTGGGATGGTGGGGACTGGGGTGGAGGATAGGAAATTATTTCAATGGGGACAGAGTTTTAGTTTTGTAAGATTATAAAGTTCTGGAGATGGTGGTGGTGGTTGTATGAAAAAGTGAATGTACTTGATGCTACGACACTGTACACTTAAAAATGGTTAAGATGGTAAATTCTGTTATGTATGTCTTATCACAATTTGAAAAACACAATGAAACTCACTGAGCAGCTGTGAGTGGCTGTGGTCTCAGATTTGGTTTCAGGAGGACTCCTTGGTTACTCGGGGGGTGGGTCTCTCTCTCTCTGTCTCTCTCACACATTTCTTTCCAGCGGCTCCCTAAGCCCTGATTTTCTCAGCTGTGTGTTGGCTCTGTCTGCAGGCTTGCTGTGGTCTCTAGGCAGCCTCAGTAGCTCTACCTCAGTGTCATCTTTCTTTAAAGTCTAGAAGGAAGGAAGTCGTTTGTTTTCTTGAGAGCTCAAACCAAAGCACATTTTTTACAACTCCCATCCCTTGTAGGTTGCTAAGGGACTGTGTGTCCCTGGAGGAACTGGCCTCACTTAGTGCATCCCAAGTGTAAAAACTGCTTTGGAAACACTCACTATGAAGAAAAACCCTGTTTTCACTGTTTCAACATTAGAATTCTCTACACAACACCAACTAAATTGAGAAATGTGTTTTCTTTCCAGTCTGATCAAAACCTTGAATATAAATGGGACATCTTCAAAGAGTAAGAGAAAATAGAGCTCCAATTGTAATGAACTATTGCTTCTACATTTTCTACTTCCTTTTGTGTTGTTGCTTAAAAGGAAGACTGTGGCATAGTCTTTTTTGAAGGGGATAATTCCAATTGTGGATGAGAATGTCATAAAAGGGTCACCCGGCTTTTAGTGGACAGGATTCCCATTTCGGCCCTGGCTGGTGCAATTCTGGCTTCACTGTGGGAAGAAGAACCTTGCTTCCTTTAAAAAGACAGAAAGAGTTTATCCTTTTGAGAGCATTTCTCATATTTTCTGAAATCAGTTGACCTTAAGCTATAGAACAAATTTTGTATTATTTGTATTATGTTGACATCAGGATTTTAAAAAGAAAAGGTTAAACACCAAGAAAGTACATATTTATTCATTTGTGGATTTTTCATCATTTTTGTTTGTAGAGTATCTGTAGGACTTTGATTCTCATCAGAAACCATGAAAATGCTTTTTCAGTGTATTGGGATTGTCACTAATTAATTCTCACATCTGGCTGCCTGCCATCTTCTCTTTGCTTTCAAGAAGGTTGGTTAAATGGCCTGATTGTTCATAGACAAAAAACAGAAGAATTATAGGATAAGGACTTTTTTTTTTTTTTTTTTTGAGATGGAGTCTTGCTCTGTTGCCCAGGCTGGAGTGCAATACCATGATCTCGGCTCACTGCAACCTCCATCTCCCGGGTTCAAGTGATTTCTGGCTAAGTTTTGTATTTTTAATAGAGACGGTGTTTCACCATGTTGGCCAGGCTGGTCTCAAACTCCTGACCTCAAGTGATCCACCCGCCTCGGCCTCCGAAAGTAAAGATAAGGACTTAAAAAAAACAAAACAAAACAAAACAAACAAAAAAAACCCTAATCTCTACTGAGGTAACTCCAACACAAAGTCTTGCTTTTCTAAATTAGAATTTAAAAATTCTTAGCTAAATAAACCCTAGAAATCGTCTAATTTGATCCCAATTGAAGTGAGTCTGTAAATGAAGATCCTGAGGACCCCAGGGGTTGACAGTGTGCCCGGCACCCCATAGTTTATGGCAGAAGAGCTCAGGCTAGAACTTGGAGATCTGAGATCTGAGCTGTCTTCCGGCAGCAGTCCCAGTTGCCCACCTAGAAATGTAATGGAAGAAGGATACGAGAGATTTGATGTTCCATTTTTTTTAGAACTCTCTCAAATAATGGAAAAAGAAACTTTCTATTTAACTGCATAATAATCCCGGGATGTGACTAGGAGGGAGGAAAGAATGGAGATAGATAAATAGATAGATATTCTCACTCACTTCGGAAAGTTTATTGTGAATATGCCTATGTATTTATGGACCAAAGATTGAGACTGCATTTTTAGGTAGTTAACATAACTCAAGTTTCTTCACTTGGATAGGAGACTATAATATTGACCTCAGCTAAATTTATTTTATTTTTCGTTAAAGGTGACATAAAACATTCAAAGGCAATTTGTAGTTATTAACTAATTGATGTATGAGTGAATAATTTTTATGCCTTATCAGGAACACAGGAAATTAGGAACACAGGAAAATGTTGATTTTGTTTTTAATGTCACATGTCCTGATTTTTTGCTAAGTAAGTTATGGTTCCTGCATCTATGATAAGAGTCACACCCTAAGGATGAAATTTGATGTTTGGATCCCTCATGAAAGTTTAATATGTTTGACAACTCCTTACACATTTAGGTTGCAGGTCTTTGGCCTGGCTTTAAGGCTTCGGAAGAGGGAGCCAGTGGCCCTGCCTGAGCCCTGTGGCTTTCTTTTCTTCCTGTTAACTTATATGTCATGTAAATAGTGGCCATTGGAGAATGAGTGGTATCCAGCTTCCCACAGAAGCCTGGATGAGAGCGTAAAAATAGATCGTTTGGAAAAGGGCCCATGACCCTCTGTCACCCTTGTTCTGGGTAAAGGAAATGAAGGAAGTGGAAGCCGAGAGGAGAGGAGCATAGACATTCCTGAGGTCCCAGAAGGATGGGCACGTGCCTCCCAAGTTCTAGCCCAGCCCCCGGGGCTGCCCCACAGCAGCAGCCTTCCTGGCCACCTCACCCCCGCAGGGCACCAGGGACACCAGCTGCTTAGGCAGAATACCAGAAAGTGAGATGAATGTTGTTTCCACACACTAACGGTATTATGCCTCCTGCTCCGGGTCTGAGCAGCAAAGGGAAAATGTGAGAATATTGTGGGAATGAAGGGCAGAAGGAGGCCGAGCCAGCAGCGTGCCTGGAACTAAAAGGAGCATCTGTTCAGGGCCCAAGATGGTTTCTGGTTGGCAGGGGTGTGCTGGCGTGCACACGGTCTAAACAGCATCCCTGTGTGGCCTCTGGAGCCTCCCCCACTGTGGAAACACATCTTCGTAAGGGAGGGGTGCATGGCCTCAGTAAGGCGGCTTTTGCCTTAGAAGAAGTTGGCCTGCCCCGGAAAACCCTCCATGTAGTTGCTTTGAAGGACAATTATGCTCACTGTGGTGTCCTTATGTCTCCAACTCTGAAGCAGAGAGACGGGCTACCAGAGGCACAGGGCTGTGGAAGGCCTCCCTGCCACATTCTCGCTCTGCTAGGAACAGCGGGGTTAATGCCTCCACAGATGCCCCTGTGCAAGACGGTGCAAATCCCATCTGCTCCTCACCCTGTCATCCCCACCCTGGGCCACCTCCTGGGCTCTTGTGGGTGCAGAGCTGAGGATACAGGCACCTGATCCCCCCACAACAAGGAGCTCAGCCCACGTCCTGTCCTCGTTTTTAACATTGCTAAAAATGTTCATGGTAGTTTAACCGTGAACATCAAATGTACAAGTTAAACAACAACAACAGTTCTGCCTGTCCTTACGCTGAGCACGTTTCTAGAAATGAAGTGAACTCATGCAAAAGGGTTTGCAGTAGGTAGATCATCCTCACTTGACTGGCGCCTTTGACTAAGGTTTTTGGTGCACTTCCCCCAGTCCTGCCGGCTCCTGTTCTGTGTTTGCTAGATGCCCAGCAGGGATAATGCAGAGGAGCACTTAGAAAGGGACCCAGGCTCCCACTGTCTCACTCTCCTCTCTCGTTAAGCATGGGCACATCTTGAGGAGCTGTGCAGACCTAAGGGAAGTGGAGAGGGTAGGTGCTGAGCACAGCACCTGCAGGGTGTGCAGACCTCAGGGAAGTGGAGAGGGTAGGTGCTGAGCACAGTGCCTGCAGGGTGTGCAGACCTCAGGGAAGTGGAGAGGGTAGGTGCTGAGCACAGCGCCTGCAGGGTGTAGGTTCTGTGTAAAGTGTAGCTGCTGTCAGCATCTTCTTTACTGTCTGCCATCCCGGTCACTGAAACTAGTAGTGACTCCACTGACCTGAAGATGTGACCCTCACCCAACTTATCTGGGAATGCCAAGGCCCATCTAATAAGTGGATTAATTGCTGTGACATTGAGCTGTGTGGCACTCTGTTAGTTGACTTGCATCTCTGAGCACGGGCAAGGACCAAGGACCTGCAGGAGAAATGGCCCAGGAAGCCCAAGTCTCCCTGTGCTGAAGTCCTTGGGATAAACATGGAATCTGATGCTTTGAGCAGCCGCTTCTCCAAAGAAAGGGTTAAGTCCTGTCACCCGGTCAGGAACTGGTCTGACAGAGGGAACTACACAGCCAGGGTGCCCCAGAGTTGGTGCTAATTGAATGATAAACAAAGCCACTTTCATGGGAAGTGCTGGGCTTGCTGTTTTCTGGGACAAGCACTGTGATAACAGGAACAAAGTGGATTTTATTTTCCTTCAGCCTCTTCTCATTTGGTGAAATTCCCAGGCGCCATAGGAGTGCATTGAGGGCTTCTGAGTCATGGCATGGGGTCTTCTAGAGCCTTGAGGCACGGGGACCGTTAACAGGGATGTGAAGCACCAGATATTGCCCCTGTGGCTTTGTGGGGACCACTAAGAGCAATGTCAGTCATAGAAACAGGTACTGTGTGCTGTGCTGCGTTATGTGCTCCTCTCTTGTATGACTCTTTGAAAGCTCAACCAACCAACCATAAGGTGGGCATATTAAATTTGATTAATTAACATTTTTTTTATTCCAAAGTTCCGTGCTGCTCCTTGGCATGAGACCCTAGGAACTGATCAACCAACCGTCCACCTACTCCTCCCAACCAGACCCCTGAGCAGTATTTCCACGTCATGCTCTGAACTTCTCCCTCTAACCTCTAAGCCTTTACTAGTTCATTCATTAATTCATAATGTGAATGACCTGGAGCTCCTACGGGTGCCGGCCCAGTGCTGGGGATACAGAGGTGAATGGCAGGGGTGGCCCCTGCCCCATAAGCAAAGAACCCATGAGGTGGTTGTGTCAGATGCCACCCATCCTTCCCAAAGGGCATCCATCAAATGCCACTTGCTCCAGGAAGCCTTCAGACGAAGCTCCCTCCAGATTAAGCAAGTCTCCCTGTGGGTCCTCCTGCAGCTCAAAAGCTGTACCTCACATGCTCCTCCATGCAGTAGTAATTTGCACATGGTCTCATCTAGCTGACACAAGCAGGACACGCAGGCACTCCCTGTTTTGCTTTTGTTTCTCTCTTCCGTTCTCCCGCTGGTCTAGGCCATGTTAGTGGAAAACTGGTGCCCAGTAAAGACATTTTATTTTTTTTAATTTTTATTTTTTGAGATGGAGTTTTGCTGTCTCGCCCAGGCTGGAGTGCAGTGGCACGATCTCAGCTCACTGCAACCTCTGCCTCCCAGGTTCAAGCGATTCTCCTGCCTTAGCCTCCTGAGTAGCTGGGATTACAGGCATGCACCACCATACCCAGCTAATTTTTGTATTTTTAGAAGAGACGGGGTTTCACCATGTTGGCCAGGATGG
The DNA here is from genome assembly GCF_049350105.2 of Macaca mulatta. NCBI lineage: Eukaryota > Metazoa > Chordata > Mammalia > Primates > Cercopithecidae > Macaca > Macaca mulatta. The sequence goes on from NC_133408.1 coordinate 81,296,602, forward strand.
TCTTGAACTTCTGACCTCAGTTGATCCCCCTGCCTCGCCTCCCAAAGTGCTGGGATTATAGGCATGACCCACCTCACCCAGCCCCAGTAAAGACATTTTAAATGGAAAAGAAATACAGATAAACATAAATGGAGATAAGTAATCTTAGTACTGGGAATAGAAGTGAGGGTGCAGAGGGATGATTTTAAACCCCATGCATCTTTGTTTTTCTATCCCAGCTTTCATAGAAAGAAATAATAAATTCACCAAACACTTATTTTAGAACATTTCCTGTGGGCCATACTGGGAGGAGGGGCAGTCAGTCACATAACTGCATCTGTTCTACGGATTTACAGGTTAGTCATAGCAGGAGACATGCACATGCATTCATGACACAGACTGAGCATTTGCTAGGCCTGGCCTTCAGATGGTCATGATATTTACAGTTGGGTGCAACAGACACACCATTCCCAAGGATCTTATAGTATGTTCATACAAACAAAACATTAGTACTGGGCTTTTCTGTAATGGAAACATTATTAAATGTTGAACACATCTGTGCAAAAATTGGTGTCCCATCCTTTCCCCCAAAATGGACAAGGCACTGTGTTTCAGACTTTGTATTTGATTTTCAGAAGTTTTACTATTAAGTGCTTGTGTTTAGTTTTCTTTTTATTTATCCTCCTTAAGTTTTTTGTTTGTTTGTTTTGTTTTTTAACTTGTGGTTTGATTTCTTGAGTCTTTTGGGAAATTCTCAGTATGTTTATTTTCCAATATTGCCTCTGCCTCATTCAATTTCTCCACCACTTCTTGGACTTCAATTATACATATGTTAGAATTTTTAAGAATCATATCTCATGTCTCACCGTCTTTTGTGTATTTCTTATTCTTGTTCCTCTTTGTGTTTCAGACTGCATATTTTCTTCCTATTTTTCTCCCAGTTCACTCACAATTTCTTCTGCTGTGTTTAGTCTGCTGATAAAATCATGAACTGAATGCTTAATTTCATTTATTTTGTTTTAGAGTTCTAGATTTTCTGTTTGCATATATACATATATGTGTGTGTGTGTGTGTACATATATATGTTCTAGAGTACATGTGCACAATGTGCAAGTTTGTTACATATGTATACATGTGCCATGTTGGTGTGATGCACCCATTAACTCTCCACTTACATTAGGTATTTCTTTTAATGCTATCCCTCCCCACTCCCCGCAGAATGGCGATCATTAAAAAGTCAGGAAACAATAGGTGCTGGAGAGGATGCGGAGAAATAGGAACACTTTTACACTGTTGGTGGGAGTGTAAACTAGTTCAACCATTATTGAAGACAGTCAGGTGATTCCTCAAGGATCTAGAACTAGAAATACCATTTGACCCAGTGATCCCATTACTGCGTATATACCCAAAGGACTATAGATCATGCTACTATAAAGACACATGTACACGTATGCTTATTGCAGCACTATTCACAACAGCAAAGACTTGGAACCAACCCAAATTTCCATCAATGATAGACTGGATTAAGGAAATGTGGCACATATACACCATGAAATACTATGCAGCCATAAAAAAGGGATGAGCTCATGTCCTTTGTAGGGACATGGATGAAGCTGGAAACCATCATTCTGAGCAAACTATTGCAAGGACAGAAAACCAAACACAGGGCGGGGAACATTATTTGATTATTCTTAATGGACTTCAGTTCTTTGATGAAATTCTCATTGCTTCTGGTTTTTTAAACATTCTGTTCAGTTATTTTAATATCTGTGGCTTTTAACATCAATTTTTGAACCAGCTGTGGGTGTTTTTTCTGTGTGTGGGGTGGTGACAGTCTCGGTTTTCATTTGTCATGTTTCCTGCCATTGATGATCAGTTTTTTAAAATTAAATATTTGATACTGTATTTTTAAAGTACAAAGTCAGGCTCTGGGTGGGGGAGGCATGTTCTTCAGAGAAGATATAATTTTTCTTACAGGCTACTTAGTCAGATCCAGTCATGGTCCTCTTGTTTCTAGTTTGTAGCCCTTCAGGGGTCTTACCTTGAAACCTTGTGGTGTTTGCAAAGGCCCCTCTTCCTAGGTACATCTTGAACTGCTGTTTTTGGTTACTTAGCATCTGCTAAGACACTGCCACAATCCCTGCTGATCTTTTTAGCTTCATAGCAGCTGGCTTTGTCTTGGTTACTGGGCATTGGGCCCTGCACCTCTGCCACTTAGGACTCAGAAATGCCTTGAGGGGAAACGTGCTCAGAGTGTTTGACTCTGTCTCTGCAGTCCTCATTTTTCTGAGACCTTGGCACTTCCAGAACTGGCTGCCTCGGTAGCTCTGAACTCAAAACTTTATCTCCCCAGAACAGTGTGATAACCATTGCTAGTTTGCGTGTGGCCCCTATACCACATGCATCCAAATGGGTCAATGTCTGAGAAGGAAAAATGGCCATGGATGGCCTGCTCCCTTCCCTGGAGGTTTTGGCCCAGTGAGCCCTGGCTGCCTTGGGAGATCTGAATGGGTTCAAACTATTGTTGTTAGTATTTTGTGTAGCTTTCGTAATTGTCCTCAGTGGAAGTGTAATTCCTGCATTGTAGCTGAAAATTAACGTGCTCTTTGTAGTACTGGCTTTGAGCTGTTGCAGCTGATGTGGCAATCTTTGATAGATAAGGGTTTACAGAATGAGTTGTAGGGAAAACAGCATCATTTGGAAATCTCTAAATTTCAATACCCTCTCCAGGAGATGAATAATATGGACTTTTTTTCTACGTTAATGTTCTCTTACAATCCTCACTTGTTTTGAAACAGAAAACAAAATGACCGGTATTTCTAATAATATTATTTTACTGACTGTGGTAGATTTATCCATTTCTTGAAGCCTGGTTTAAAAAAAGAAAAAAAAAGGCAAGGTGTTTTAAATATCCAGAAATAATGCAGCTACTGGGCGAGAGGATTGTGCCTGGGCTCAGGCATGGGACACAAGCAGGTTTGCATTCTGGCCCACCTGCGAGGGCGGCCTCTGCGCCCCATGGTGTGGCCTGTGCAGCAGCGAGGTTGACCTGGAAAGCACCAGCATGGGTTTCTGCCCTCATAGCGCTCAATGTCGATGGCCCAGTTACCAGCTGGGGACCAAAGGAAGGTGGGGGACACCTAGGCCGCCCGGCTGCTGCAGGGCCTGCACTTATGGTCTTTATGGGGAGAAGTCGCCTGCTGGTTTGCAGAGGAAAGGCCATGCTGATTCTAAAGTGAGGTGCAGCCTAGATCATGGGGTGGAGAGGGGGACCCCCCTTTGTGGGGGACGGGGCTGGAAGGACCAGCCCAGGGGGCCCAATGTGTGTCTCCCCACATGACTGAAGGGATGCCAGTGCTGACCAGCTCGTGGTAATGGGCTGGACACTGTGTGGCGGACTGAGTTAGGTCACTTTATTTTTGGGAACAGTGATGGGCGAGAATAAACCCATGCTTGGGGTCACAGGGCTGGCCGCCTCCTCCAGCCTATTACGGGTAGTGATGTCATGTTCAGTATGGCCATGGATGATAGAAAGTCTCAAAGTCAACACTGTTTCTTGTGGAACATGCAAAAGTGGCAGAGATTATGACTTCTCCAGTCCTACAACTGAGGTCTCTCTGCTTTCTGTGTTCCCGCTACAGAACCACGAGGCTGCCCTGAGACGCTCAGTCACACTGTGGGGATGTCAGAGAGCCCCATCGGACCCAAATCCATGATGCTCCGGGCCGACGCGCCCTCAACGCCCTCCTTTCAGCAGGCTTTTGCTTCTTCCTGCACCGTTTCCAGCAACAGCCCCGGGCAGAGGAGAGAGGGGTAAGAAGATGGATCTTTAAACTTGGCACAACCTCCCCAAAGACACAGAATGCTGAGAGGCGTGTGGGACCAGTGGGGGCTTGCTCTTCAGAGAAGCTGAAGCTAGACCAGGCAGGGATTGGCCTGAAGATGGGGCGGGGCAGGGGACCAGGGCTGTGTGGTGACATATGAAAAAATATAGGGACATACAGGAAATAGAGGAAAAATCAGTCTTAGAAGGATTCTGGTTAACAGAAAGACCGGGGGGTGGGAGGGGGTGGGTATTAACAGGGAAAAATGGCCTATTTCTGCTTCAGAAAGATACTGCCCCTGAGGAAATTCATATGTGAGACCATTCCTCTTGCTCAGAATAGGAATAAGTTTCTGTATGCTTTTTTGTATGGACACATAGCTCCCTATTTAACTTTTTAAATTCTACCTCCGTTCTCCTTAAAATAAAAGAGGAGCCCTCATCTAAGGACATTATACATAGACTCTGTACCCATGAGTGTTCCATTGTTAGTGAAATATGTGTGTCACGTGGTGTGGTTTTAGCTGTCTTTCCATACTCATAAGTGGGTGGTAATTTCCAGTAGTCTTTGTCGTATCCGTTAATCAGCTGGTTCATCTAGCAAGCATGGATCGAGGACTGATGGTGTGTCTGGCAGATAAAGGACATGGGGCAGAAGGATTATGCTGCGAGGAGGAGGGGACCTGCAGTGAACCAGTGGCCCCACTGCAGGGGATGAATGTGGGTGGCATCCCTGCCTAGTGCTGTGGGACAAGACGGGAGGGCATTTCTACTCCCGAGGGCACATGTGTATGTGGCCGTAGGTGCTGGGCAAGGGCTGGGAAAAGGCTTCCCAATGGGTACACAGCTGAGCTGCGTGTTAAAGGAAGAAAGGGCCTTGACCCGGTGAAGATGCAGGAGGGAATGCGCAGGAGGGAAGGCGCAGGGGCCGAGGGAGCAGCATCTGTGCATGTGGAGGCCTTCGTGGGGTGGCTCCCCTGGGTGCCCTCATGCGGGCTGCAGCATCTGGGCATGAAGTGGGGGCTTGAAAGGCAGGCAGCATGAGCTCAGAGAGGGCCTTAGTGTACATAGTTTGGAAAATCCCTCCTGTGCTGCCTGGAGGGCCTCAGCACCCACTTCCCCATCCCTGTCTTCCCATGTGGGTGACGCTTGCTGTTCTTTAGGTGTCTCTTTGTACCTTACGTGCTGTCTTGGTCGGCTTGTCTTTTGGATAGCTCCTCTTCTGCAGAACGCCAGTGGGTGGAGAGCAGCCCCAAGCCCACGGTCTCCCTGCTGGGGAGCGGCCGGCCCACCGGAAGTCCCCTCAGTGCTGAGTTATCCGGTACCAGGAAGGACTCCCCAGTGCTGTCCTGCTTCCCGCCGTCAGAGCTCCAGGCTTCTTTCCACAGCCATGAGCTGTCCCTAGCAGAGCCACCGGACTCCCTGGCGCCCCCCAGCAGCCAGACCTTCCTGGGCTTCGGCGCCGCCCCAGTGGGAAGTGGCCTTCCGCCCGAGGAGGACCTGGGGGCCTTGCTGGCCAATTCTCATGGAGCATCACCGACCCCTGGCATCCCGCTGACAGCTACAGGGGCTGCCGACAATGGCTTCCTGTCCCACAACTTTCTCACGGTGGCGCCTGGACACAGCAGCCACCACAGTCCAGGCCTGCAGGGCCAGGGCGTGACCCTGCCCGGGCAGCCGCCCCTCCCTGAGAAGAAGCGGGCCTCGGAGGGGGATCGTTCTTTGGGCTCAGTCTCCCCTTCCTCCAGTGGCTTCTCCAGCCCACACAGCGGGAGCACCATCAGTATCCCCTTCCCGAATGTCCTTCCGGACTTTTCCAAGGCTTCAGAGGTGGCCTCACCTCTGCCAGGTAGGTGTGTTTGCAGCGGGTGGGAGGGCCCCTCTGTCCATTCACTCAGGAAGGGAAGGGTTCAGACCTGCAGCTGAGCTGGCACATCTCTAGTGCTGGGCCGGGCACCTGGAGAGAAAATCCAGAGCCGTTGGGGTACTTTTCCATTTTCCTGGTCCAAAGCCAAGCGCTGGCCCAGGCTTCTCATTCACTCTTCTTGGCTTCTGTGTTTGGCCACCTTGGATTCCTTCCAGTTGTAGAAAGTGCAGACATCTGCAGTGGTTCTATTTTCCGTTTCACTTGGGAACATGGCTTTTTGTAAATAACAAATTCCTTGTCAAATTAAATGAATTCATCCTAAACGCAATTATGAAATATTTCAAGTGTATAAGAAGCAATGTGGTCTATGGGTTAAACAACACCAACTTTGCCCTCTGTTTCCTTGCTGCCTTCCTATGTATTCTTAAAAATATATTGGAAAGGCCCAATCCAAGCATCCTGTAGTGTTGTTTTGTGTTATAAAGCTGTCACTGCCTCATCTATCTCAGTCATTTCAAAGGCAGGGTTCCCTTTCCTTAGAACATCCCTCGCTTGCTTGCCCTTGCCATGGGATTTGGACTTCTGGGATCACAGCAGATGAGAGGTTGCAGGAAGAAAAGTGTCCATCATGGTCACTGTTTTTAAATTTTGCTTTACAGATAGTCCAGGTGATAAACTTGTGATTGTGAAATTTGTTCAAGACACTTCCAAGTTCTGGTACAAGGCGGATATTTCAAGAGAACAAGGTACGTGGGGAGGATGAGGGCCTCCCTGGGCATCTGCCATCCTGCCTGCTTCGCTGCCTTGTGTGAGGATGGGCCCCGCGGTGGGAACATCACGCAGCCGTGGCCTTGTTATGGATTGAGTTCGAGCAGGGCCCACACATTATTCCATGCCTCCTGGGGAAATGCTACAAACTTTACGTTTTTATAGGGAAACACTCACTACTAATGAGAGAGTTGGTGAGGAATGGGCCCCAGCCATGAGCATTCCAGCGTGTAGGGTGTAATTTCTGGCTGCTTGCACCAGCCAGTGGCTTACCAGTGATGCCAGCCCACAACTGCTGACTGTAAGGAGGAGACACACTCTCCTGCATCTCCATGAAACCACAGAGGACAGGGTGAGGAAGCAGGAGAGACACCCTGCTCTGAGAAGTCAGGGACTCTGTGTGTTCGTGAACACCTATATAAGCACTTAATAATGAGACCCGGTTGTGGACTTAACCGCATGCCTCACACACAAACCAGGCAGAGCATCTCTCTGCTTGTTATAGTGTCAGGCATTCTTTTTTAAATTTGAAATCGTTAATGTTAATTTTTGAGCAATAAATATTTGAATGTTTTGAGCATTACTTTTTACCGGAGCATGAATAGAAGAGATGTGGGAGAGGAAGGTTAGCAAGCTCTTCTGGGCAGTCTTACTTGGAGGCAGCCCCCGGGCAATGAGCAGAATTCACAGGGTGCTTCCCTTGGCTGTGGAATGGATGCGTGTCTCAGCTGAGTGTACCTTCCTCTGGATACCTCATTTTGGCAGTGCATAGAGTTTGGATATACCTCAGAAGAGATGGTGTGTGACTGGCACGGCAGGGCGGGGCCATGGCTCCAGTGCCTGGAAGACAGAGTCAGGATTCCTAGGGACCAAAGTGAATCCCAGTGGTCTCCTGGTGGTGGCTGGAGTGAGAGAGGGAATGGGTTGGTTTAAGGTGGTGAGAAATGACAAGCTGCCCGCAGTCAGCAGGAGACCCACTTGGCTCCTCTGTGCCTCTTTATCTCAACTTCAGAAGAAAATAAAGCTCTCTCCTTATGAAGATGCCTCAGGAATGCCTAGAGATGAGTAGTTGAGTGGCAGAAAAATAGCACTGTCCAGCTCTCCACTGAAATTCTGCTATTCAGTTATGTAGATGATAGAAATGGTAAGAATGTGCATCTCTTCTGATCTCAAAGAAGCGATTGTCATTTTAAGTGGAAGAGAGAGAAAAAAAGCCCGTGGCCTGGAAAGACCTTCATTTCCCTGAATTGGCCTTTGTGAAATGCTGCCCACCATGGCCGAGGGCCCCTCTGCGGCCGGATGCTGTGTGCCTGTTGCCACCACCAAGGCCCTGCTTGTGTCTCAAGAATCCCGATGACTGTGGCCCCCAGTGCCTCGGCACCTCCTCCAGCTGGCCAGACTCAGAGGTGCCTATCCAGCACCATGGCTTAGGAGATTCTGCACGGACCCTTCCACTCTATTGGCGCCATCTTCTAGAGCAGGGCGATGTGTGGGGCTGGATGCCCCCTCCTCTTATCGTGCAATGTCATTGTAGCAGAGGGATCTGAAACAGACAGATTTGGGTTGGAGCGCACTGCTGGCTTAACTCAGCAGGGTAGCGAGGTTCGAGCCTGCCGTGGGGGGTTGCTGTGAGTGGTGCCATGTGGAAGGTACCTGCCCTTGCTGGCGCCTGGTAGATGCAGGATAAGTGGATGTGGATGTGCAGTACGTGTAGGGGCTGCTGTTGGCATGTGCCTGGTCTTCAGCACACATTGTAGAAGGTTTGCTGGGAGGACCGCATCTCAGGATGGCCAACATGTGCATTGAGTGTTAGTTTTTCCAGCTGTGCTCTAAAAGGATAACCTCCATTTTCTACATATTTTATATAGAAGACACCTGTGCAGACGAACCTTCTACTGCCTGTGTCAGAGTCTCCAAACAGCAGAAGGCTGCCCATGGGTGTCATTTATTTGGGTTTTAACTGTCAGATGTGCCTTTTTCTAGAAAAGCTGCAATGACATTTCAGGGTGATGCAGGAGGGAAAAAAACACCCAGATAGCCTCTTTGGGAGTGCAATTTGTCACATACTTAATTCCTTAAGGTTTCCTAAAGCTAACATAAAAATGCCTCAGGAGGATAAGAGGACCTTAATGTAAAATCAAAATTAAGTACTACCGTCCCAGTTGTACTTCTGGGGTGTTGCTTCTCCAGATGCTGTGAAATTACTCGTTGCAGGGTGAGACAGTGTGAGATGGTGAGAGTAGACTCGCTTGCCTCCCCTCTCCCCACCCCCATCTGCCAGTACCAGGGTGGAGCACGCGGCTACCGTGTGCAGTGTGTGGACGCTCATTTTTACAACTTCAGCACACCAGGCTCCTCAGCCCACTTTTGTTTGGAAAAACAACAGATCTAAAATTCTCCTCTTATTCCCATTGCCAGCGCAGGAGAGCACAGCCCCTTCGCACTCTTGCAGCCTGGCAGCTGGGGCTTCCCTCCCGGCCTGAGGAGAACTGGGCGGAGCAAAGCCTGCGTTCCCTCCACTGCCATCCACATGTGCCTAAGGTCTCAGTCCTGTAAGGCTTCTACACTTTATTTACCACAGGGAAGTAAAACCATGACTTACAAAGAGAAAAGCTCTGAGGTATATCACAGTTGAAACAAAATGTAAGCAATTTTTTGTCCTACTTAGGAAAAACAAAAAAAGTAGGCCTGGCACAGTGACTCACTCCTGTAATCCCAGCACTTAGGGAGGCTGAGGTGGGAGGATCACTTGAGCCCTGGAGTTTAAGACCAGCCTGGGCAACACAGTGAGACTGTCTCTACCAAAAATCTAAAAAAATTAGCTGGATGTGGTGGTGCACACTTGTAGTCCCAGCTACTCAGGAAGCTGAGGTGGGAGGATCGCTTGAGCCCAGGAGGTTGAGGCTGCGGTGAGCTATGATTGCGTCACTGCACTTCAGTCTGGGCAACAGAGCGAGAGAGACTGTCTCAAAAAAATAAAAATTAAAAATTGAAAAAAAGTAATGCACGTTTAGCCCTCAAGTTTATAGACTATGCTGTGAGAAAACATGCACCAGAATTCAGGGTTTATTCCCATGACCCTGCTCCAGGAGGTTGCCCCCCTCCCAGCCCTGGGTCCCTTGCGTGGGCGGCTACAGGCCTGGCTGGAGCTACCAGCAGTCTCGGGCATGCACGGTGAGCCTGCCTGTGTTTTCCTGCCCATCCGTCCCCCTGCGTGCAGTTTAGAAGCTCCTGCTTCATCCCCAGGGGCGTGTTGAGCTCCTCCCCCGTGACCTCATCCTGTACACAGGGCCACAGTGCAGAGCATTGACTAATGTGTAAAAGAAACCATTTGTTTCATCCTATGGCCAGACAGATTCCCTGGCTGTGGGTCCGGGCAGGCCTGGGGGCACGTGAGGGGCCTCTCTGGGAGAGCGCCATGGAGGTATTTACTGAGGCATGCCGGGGGCATCCCACCGCTTATTGGTTCATGTTCTGTGCCCTGATCACTTCCAGACAGAGCCTTTGGCATTCCAGAAAGGCAGCATTTCCATGGCTGTGATTATAATCTTATACTCTAAATCCCCAGTTTTCCCCCTTTTGTAAAATAAACAGTAAATGCCTAGAAAAGAAATTCTGAGATATAGTCTAGTTATCAGGGAACACTCTGGCCTGTCTGAGCAGCATCAAGTTGAGGTTACTGTTGCCCTAACCTACTCCCTCTTCTTCCCATGTCATGAAGTGGGAAATGCCAGATTTTGGCCATTAAGGGGAGAGATTTTTTGAAGCAATGATTATGATTAGCTGAATGCCTACCAGCCTCACCAGGGAACCTGGGGGACCCACTGTGTGAGGCCCTGGATTGGCGGGCACATGGAGAACGTGTCCTCAGCCCCACCCAGGCTGGGCTCATTGGCCACATCAGCCATGGAGCCATGGGGTAGAGGGCCACTTCAGGCCAGGTTTTTGTTACTTTCTTGGTGAATCTTGGAATTTGTATCAAATTTTCAGTAACATTTTGGGTATGCCCTTTCTATCATCAGAAAGTGTAATTAGAAACTTCTTTCCTGGCCGGGTGCAGTGGCTCACACCTGTAATCCCAGCACTTTGGGAGGCCGAGGCGGGTGGATCACGAGGTCAGGAGATCGAGACCATCCTGGTTAACGTGGTGAAACCCCGTCTCTACTAAAAATACAAAAAATTAGCCGGACGTGGCCGGCGCCTGTAGTCCCAGCTACTTGGGAGGCTGAGGCAGGAGAAATCGCTTGAACCCAGGAGGTGGAGGTTGCAGTGAGCCGAGACCACGCCACTGCACTCCAGCCTGGGCAACAGAACAAGACTCCGTCTGAAAAAAAACCCAAAAAAACAAAAAAAACCTTCTTTCCTTTTATGCTGTTGGAAGAGTCCATGTTCTAAAACCTTTAAGAAAAATGCCACAGGATGCAATGTCCAAGCAGCGGCAGGTGTGCTGCAACAGCTGCCCTCCCACTGCCTGTCTCTCCCCTTTGTGTATGTTTGGACCTGGTCTTGTTACTTACTCAGCGTAAGCCTCGGTTTCCTGGGCTCTCAGGTGGGGACCATCATTTGGACATCACAGGTGTTGTGAGATTAACAAAAATCCTGTGTTTTTCCATGGGCAGCCCACGGGACAGTGCCCGGCACCTCAGTCTTAACTAAAGACGGGGATGTTCCTGTCCCTTCTGCCTCCTCAACAGGCAGGCCCACCCTTGAAACATACATGATACCACAGAGACCTCCCTGAGGGCCCCTCAACTGCATGGACATATTCTTCCAGCCAAGCAGGGGGATCCCGGCCAGGTCCCCACTGACCCAATTTGCGAAAAGAGTAAGGGGAAGAGGACCTGTCCCAAGGTTATGAGTGGGCATAGACCTTTGTCCACCCGGCAGACATTCTTGTCTTTCTCCTCCCTTTCTCCAGCTATCGCCATGTTGAAGGATAAGGAGCCAGGCTCATTCATCGTTCGAGATAGCCATTCCTTCCGAGGGGCCTATGGCCTGGCCATGAAGGTGGCCACACCCCCACCTTCAGTCCTGCAGCTGAACAAGAAAGGTAAGGTTACCACTCCCTATTGGTCTGTTCAGCTCATCCACAGAGAAGCTCTGTTGGTTTATTATTAGGCTAATAAGATAGAAGATGACTTTAACAATACTCACAAATTTTATTCTTAGTATTTATTTTTTTCAGGTATATTTTACAAAGTATTCACCTTATTTAAGAAAGAACATTAATTTGTTACTTTTATTTTCTTTTGTTTTGAATAGATAATCCATATCATTGTTCAAAAATTAGAACCATAGGATAAGGCATCCACTAAGCCCGTTTTGCTTCCATTTCGGCTCCATCTGCCTCACTACCCTCTCACCTCCTTTGGGCAACCATCTGGAGTAGATTGATGTGTGTCTTTTCACTGATTACCTGTCCAAATGCAGGCAAATACACATTTTTATGTGAAAACTAGCATACTACGAGAACTATTCTTGTATACAAGAATAGTGTATCTAAAAAAGTGTATCTATACCCAGTAGGGTATTTTTAGATGGATTAAAAGTGATACTAGACTAAGGCTAGACTCATGAGAGATCTCTAATGCAGGTAAAGGAGTATGCCTGCCTGAATCCTTTTTGCATTATAAGTCATGGCAAAAACCATAATGACTTTTGCACCAACCTGTAATAGAAGGATTTCTATTCCTTTGGGTATAATACCCGGTAATGGGATTGCTGGGTCCAATGGTATTACTGCCTCTAGGTCTTTGGGGAATCGCCACACTGTCTTCCACAATGGTTGAACTATTTTACACTCTCACCAACAGTGCAAAAGCATTCCTTTTTCTCCACAACCTCGCCAGCATCCACCGATCATATTTCTAAGGTTGCTTGTAGCTGTTGTTCTCTTTGGAAGTTCGTGGCTTTCCATCTTATGAAAATCCTGCAACCAATTGATCCGTTCTATTGTTGGTGGACGCTTGATTTTCAGTTTATTCTTTTTTTTTTTTCCTTTTTTCTCCCCCTGCCCGTTTTGCCCCGTTATACTCATCTTTGTGTGCTACCATGCCGCAGACTCTAAGGAAAGGGAAGCTATTCTTTCACTCTGTCTGTCTCCGCAAATGGAAATTGTGGACTGAGGGGACACTGCAAGTTTTTGGTTCCCTGTAAGGGGAACTTGACTCACTAGGAGTGGGGAAATCAGAAGCAGCTCGGATTTTAAACTCCCTGTGTTTACAGAAAAGTAAGACACCCACCTGGTTCCCTCATGCTCTGTGCCTAACACCCGAGAAGATTTTTCCAAATCCTCGGATGAAACCTCTGCTTCATGCTTCCTGGAGAAAATCGCCTTGGAGTTACACCCTGTGGAATGCATGATTTGGCTTCCAGGAGGTCCAGCCTCAGGCAGGGCTGTAGCATTTCCAGGGAACATAGATGGGTTCATTTTGGCACAGGTGAGAGTGTGAGAGTGGAAGGGGTGGGGAGTGAGGCTGGGAAGGACCCGGGGCTCAGTCAAAGCTCAGCCCTGAAGCTTGTGGATACTGACTGTCTTGAAGCGACGTGGAGAGAAGGCGTTGTGTAGGGGAGAAAGAACAGGTAATTCTTGAAAAGTAGGACCTTCTAGCATCCAGAATTCCAGCATAAGAAGCCAAACAAGATGCTACTTCTGAGTGGAAATAAGGGGTTTTGTAACTGGAGAGCTGGATTAGACCTGATTGTTGAGGACTGTTCAAGCCTTATTTGGAAGCAAACTGAATAATGATGGCAGGAAAAAGGGTCGCAGGACCAAGCGCATCTGGCAAGTCTGCAGAGATGACAGATTATTGGGAGAGCAGGAATGATGGATGGTTTTACATGGCTCCTTGGTTTCCGTGTGAAGTTTTAAAGCAAGGACAAATAACATTTCTGCATGCATTGTCTTTGGAGTCTAGATGAGAGACTATAACTATTTTTACCTCTGTGTGTGCATCTTGCCTCTCTGACAGATTTTGGACTCAATCTGAAGATGAAGGGAACAAAATAGGGGATACTAGAATAGCAGACTTCAGGAAACCCAGCATTGTTGGTGGCCTCTGGGTGAAATCTTATCTGGCTGCTGCGTCTTCACCCTGCCCCTGGATTTGACATTCAGGTTTCACAATTCAAGGACAGATTTGAGCAAAGAGTTTACCAGCTCTTAAAGAGCCACAGCCATTCACCATACCTCTTCCAGTAAACTGGAGATGGACAGCTAGGGACGTTCTGGATGCCGTTCTCCAGAGATCCCTGGCTAGAAGGACTTCCCACTAGCCATGTCTCATGAGTGGCACCTAGATCCACGCTTGGTGTCCCCTTCAGTTTGGAAGCCAGGCATCATTTTCCTCCCACAACTGAATGTGATAGTATGTTCTTATCCCGGTTTAATTCAACACAGCCTTTTATGGAATCTGATCATTTCCTTTTCTGCAAACTTTACTGCCCTTGTGAAATGCTGACACAGTGATATTTGTCATGTTTATAAACATCTTTTGGAAGCCCACTGTGGGCAGGGCACTGGGGATCAAGCCCAACTCCAGTGGGTCCTGCCAGGAGGTTTCCAACATCAGAAATATTAGAAGTTTAGGCAGACATGCCCCAGTGGAGGGTGATGAAGGAAGCACTGGAGCACAGAAATACAGCACACTGTGAAGGTCTGTTGGACTCATCAGCATAGGGCAGCGACTTCTTGTTCTTTTGGTTATGCTGTTTGTACTTTTCCACTCTCAGACGGTTTCGCCATTCAGTGGCTTTTTATGATGTGTTTTCTCTTTGGACTCATGGGCTGGCCTGAAGCAGATGTACTGTTTACTATTAATAGCAATGTGGTAGAGTGCTGCTCCTGTGCAGCTGAGTGCTTGCTTTCTGGAAGGTTTTGCAGATCCAGGTTCCTGGTTAAATCCCACTCGGAAGACTGACCTCCTTCCAGCTCTTTTTAGCGATTCATTCTAGGTATCATTTTGTGTCTGAGCCTTTCTCACCTCTCCTCTTTGGGAGGGGATTCAACTGGAGATTCATAATCCTCTTTCTTAGCTGCAAGCTCATCCCCTTCATTGGGGATTCTTGCAAAATGTTTGAGGGCCTTTCCCAAGGTACCTCTCCAGCCCCCACACTGTCATTGCAAGCGTTCCCACCCCGTATCTGGCCTAGCCTGTGCTCATCCAGTCGTCCTGCAGCCCGGCTACCATTCCTAGGATGAAGATGGTTCTTGGCAGCCTCTTCTGCAGTGGCTCGACTCGTATTCAGAGAAGAAACTTTTCACCTGTAGCTCCTGGCTTTTATGTTCTGTCTATTGAATTCTCCCATGCTCCCCTTTTCAAAAAATGCTTCTTTCTTTACATTTCTTGTCACAGCTGGAGATTTGGCCAATGAACTCGTCAGGCACTTTTTGATCGAGTGTACCCCGAAGGGAGTGCGGTTGAAAGGGTGCTCGAATGAACCATATTTCGGTGAGTTGCTTGAGAGGTTGCTGTCAATGTTCTGAACTCATGAGGCCTGGATTCCCTCTGCTCACCGACCTGAGATTTGGTACCATCACTCTTGTGATGGTTTATTCATATTTCATTCCCCAGTTCTGAAATCCCACTAATCTGAATTATTATCTTTAAGATAAACTAGATTTGAAATTGTTCTTAAAAGTTTTGTCAAAACCAAACAAATGAAAAGCAACATATCAGAAGTAGCAATTACAGACATCAATAAGATTCTGTCCTAGTTGGCAAGCAGATAAGTCCTGAGAAGGTTGGAGCTCCAGCGTCACCCTATCCCACAGCACAAGGAACAGCACAGAGCTCCCAACAGAGCACCCTCCCATCCCTGCAAATTGGGAGCCTTCCCTACCTCACGAGCTTGTTGGAAAGATGACTTGAACCAGCCACACAAAGCACAGTGCAGCCTTAGGCATCATCGTTATTAGAGCTTTGTTAAGAAGCATTGTGCAGGGGCAATATATAAGGTTAAAGTTAGAGTTGGCTTGATTCAAGATCCAGCAAACCATATGCTTTAGTCTTTATAATTTCGTAATGATGTGTCTATGGTAAGAATGATCAACAGTTCACTTTACTTACCTCTCAACTATCTTGTGGAACTTGTTACTTCTTTGAAGTTTTGCACAAAGCTGCACATGAATCTAACATACCAGCTGCTGAAAAGATAAGGACTCAGCCTTTGCATCAGTTTCATTCCAGCTGATAAACTGGCTAAGCACACAGCACCTACAGTGGTTGTTGACTCTTGTTTGCTCTCTGTCCACTTTGCAGGAAGCCTGACAGCCTTGGTGTGCCAGCATTCCATCACGCCCTTGGCCTTGCCGTGCAAGCTCCTTATCCCAGAGAGAGGTAAGGGGTCCTCAGTGCTAGTCTGGCTCTGTGTAGATTGTCTGCAGTCAAGGCCGCCAGTTTTAGAGATCCATAAAGATCCACTGAGAAAAATAATAAGACTGGAAGTTTTTTTGTATTCTCGTGGTTGAACCCAAGAAAAGGCCAATGAGTTCACCCAAAGCAAGGAGAGAAGAAGAGATTCTGCTTCATTGACAGCTCCCAGATAGCTTTACTTCATGGATTTTGATGAAAGATTTCTATAGACCAAAGATTCTATAGCTTAAAAATATAAAACCCTCAGACAAGGCTTCAGGGTCATTGACATTTAATTTTTACATTTCTACAAAATGGGCAAAGTGTTGATGTTGTTGAACTTAGACGATGGATGCGCTGTTCTTTTTACTTTTATGTTTGTTGCATAATATCCTTAATAAAATTAAATAGCACCCACAGCATGTCAGGGCGATGTGACTGTATGTCCCACTTTCCTAAGCAGTCACAACTTCACATAAAAATGGTCTCACTTAATATACAGGTAAATGTGATTTACCTTTCAAAGTGTCATTATTCATGTGACTAATTCAGTGATTAGAAAAATATTTTGTTAGGCCTTTTCATCTCTACTTTTGTTCAGAATGTGATCATGGTTTCTGTGGGCCGGATTATTGTCCCAAAGAGACTTTTGACTCTGCAAAACCATTGCATGTCACCATCTGGGAATTCTGTCATCAAATTGTCTAACTTTGTCATGAGGATTCTTGGTCAGGAGCAGGACTCATTTCTATATTTTCTTGCCCCTTCCTACAGATCCATTGGAGGAAATAGCAGAAAATTCTCCCCAAACAGCAGCCAATTCAGCAGCTGAGCTGTTGAAGCAGGGGGCAGGTCAGTAAATGCAGCTCTGTTTCTATATCTGGTGACTGGGGAGAAAAAGGACTCACTGACACAACTTCCTTTTGCACTTTCAGTATTCAGGTTTCCTTTCTTTTCTGTGAGCCTTGAAGGAGGTTTCCTTTTATAGAAGCTTGCACAGAGCTGGGTGGGGTGCAGTTTTTGGGACATCAACAAGGGCTTCATGAGCCGGTCTAACTTGAGCAAGACTAAATTCAGTGGAATAAATGTCAAGCCCTGGATTTAGTTTGGGGGAAAATATAGTAAGACAGGATGTGGGTGACCTGTCTCGGCAGCTGTAAATTTAAAATGTTCCAGAGACATGACTCAACAAGTCACTTGACATGAGTCAACGATTTGACCCACACTGCCAGCAACCCCAGTGAGACATGCAACAACCAAGAACCAGCTCGCCAGAGAGAGCAGGTCACTTTAAAAAAAATGTGTTCGTAGAGTTTCTTTTTTAGAGCAGTGACAGATTCACAGCAAAATGGAGAAGAAGGTACAGAGATACACCATATACACGCATAGCCTCCCTGCTGTCAACATCCCCCAGCAAAGTGGTGCACATGTTACAGTTGATGAACCTGCATTAACACAGCCTGAGTCCCTAGTTCAGGGACTTGATATTTAGGTTCACCTTGATGTCATGCATTCTGTGGGTCTGGACAAATGCATAATGACAGGTAATCGCTGTTACAGTATCATAGTGAATAGTTTTATTGCCCTAAAAATCCTCTGTGCTCTTTCTGTTCGTCCTCTCTCCCCAGCCAACCCCAGGCAGCCACTCATTTTTTTTGTCTCCATATTTTCAACTTTTCCAGTATTGTCATATAGTTGAAACTATACAGTTCATAGCCTTTTGAGGTTGGCTCCTTTCACATAGTAATATGCATTTAAGTTTCCTCCATGTGTTTTTATGGCTTGATAGCTCATATTTTTTTTATCAGTGAGTATTTCATTGTCTGGGTGTACCAGTTTAGTAACCCATTCACCTACTAAAGGACATTGTGGGTGCTTTCAGGTTTTGGCAGTAATGAATAAAGCTGCTGTAAACACCCATGTGCAGGTTTTTGAGTGGATATACGTTTTCAGCTCCTGTGGGTAGATACCAAGGAGCGCGTTCCTGGATTGTATGGTAAGAGTGTGTTTAGTTTTATAAGGTACAGGCAAACTGTCTTCCAAAGTGGCTGTCCCGTTTTGCATTCCCACTAGCAATGAATGTGAGTTCTTGTTGCCCCACATCCTCACCAGAATTTGGTGTTGCCAGTGTTCTGGATTGTGGCCTTTCTAATAGTAGCATAGTGGTATCTCATTGTTTCTGATGACCTACGATGTGGAGCGCCTTTTCAGATGCTTATTTACCATCTGTATATCTTCTTTGGTGAGGTGTCCATAGAGGCCTTTGGCTTGTTTGTTTAATTGGGTTTTTGTTTTCTTATTGTTAAATTTTAGGAGTTATTTGTGTATTTTAGACACTAGTCCTTTACCTGACAGGCCTTTTGAAAACATTTTCTTCCATTTCATGGCTTGCCTTTTCATTCTTTTTTTTTTTTTTTTTTTTTTTTTTTTTTTTTTTTGAGACGGAGTCTCGCTCTGTCGCCCAGGCTGGAGTACAGTGGCCAGATCTCAGCTCACTGCAAGCTCCGCCTCCTGGATTCATGCCATTCTTCAGCCTCAGCCTCCCGAGTAGCTGGGACTACAGGCGCCCGCCACCTTGCCCGGCTAGTTTTTTGCATTTTTTTTTAGTAGAGACGGGGTTTCACCGTGTTAGCCAGGATGGTCTCAATCTCCTGACCTCATGATCCACCCGTCTCGGCCTCCCAAAGTGCTGGGATTACAGGCTTGAGCCACCGCGCCCGGCCCCTTCATTGAAATTTTTAATTTTAATAAAACCCAGTTTATCGATTTCTTATTTTATGGATTGGGACTTTGGTATTGTATCTTAAAATTCACCACCAAACCCAAGGCCAGCTAGATTTTATAGTTTCAAATTTTACCTTTAAGTCTATGATCCATTTTAAGTTAATTTTTGTGAAGGAGGCAAGGTCTGTGTCTTGATTCATTTTTTATTTTTTTGCCTGCAGATGTCCAGTTGCTTCTGTACCACCAGTTAAAAAATCGGTCTTTTCGCAGTTGTATTGCCTTCGCTGTTTTGTCTAAGATCAGTTAGCTGTATTCACATGGGTCTACTTTCGAGTTCTTTAATTGACCTATTTGTTCTTTCACCAATATCACATTTTCTTGATTGCTTTAGCTTTATAGTAATCCTGGAAGTCAAGTAATGTCAGTCCTCCAACTTTGCTCTTCTCTTTCAATATTGTGTTTGCTATTTTTGGTCTTTTGCCTTTCTGTATTAACTGTAGAATCACTTTGTCAGTATACATAAAATAACTTGCTGGGATTTTTATTGAGATTGTGTTGAATCTATAGATGAAGTTAGGAAGAACTGACATCTTGACAAAAGTTGAGTCCTATCCATGAATATAGAATATCTCTCCATTTATTTAGTTTTTTGTGTCTTTCTTCAAAGTTTTATAGTGTTCCTCATATAAATCTTGTCTGTAGTTTGTTAGATTTAAATGTAAGTAGTTTTTGGGAGGTGCTACTATAAATGGTATTGTGTATTTAATTTCAAATTTTACTTGTTTATTGCTGGTCTGTAGGAAAACAATTGACCATTTGTACATTAAGCTTATATCCAGCAATCTTTCTGTAATTGCTTATTAGTTCCAGGCCAGGTTACTTTTGCAGCATTAGATGCAGTCCTAGTGGCCCCAGTTTAAGAAGGCTGTAAACAAACCACACACCATAGGGCTCTTGTGGTTCTGTGGCCGTGAGGGAGGGACACAGCTAGAGAGGACAGTGGGGCCTGCTGACTTTCAAACCTTGAGTTTCAAAACTGTTGGAAGTTTTTCGCTCAAGGTAGGTGTTTACTGTAAGAAATGTTGGGGATGGGATTTCTGAGTCTGGCAGAAGATTGGACTAGAAATACCTCCATTCTGTACCTCATAACTGCAGAGTAGTTTACAAGTGTTAACTCCACAATAAAGGTGTATGAAATATATAGGTATTTTCTTATTTCCTCTGTAATTTGTATGATTTTTCTATGTAGCTTTTCTCTATAAATTTATACATCACTGTGTCTGTTACCCAGCTAAAGTAAAATTACTTTGTTTTGAATGGAATTATAGTGTTTAAGTCATTTTAGACTCTCCTTATAGAATAAGTTACCTGTGGCCAAAATAAAGGTGAAAATAGCTTGCCCCAAATTGCAAGTGTGCTAAAGCTTGAAGCTCCAAAATGAAGTGTAGCTGTGATCATGGGTTTCCGGCCATGTTCTGCCACTCAGGATTTTGATCTCTGGCAAATCACTTAGCTTCGCAGACTGAGGTTTGTATCTGGTCAGTGGGGATAATAATATTTTCACACATAGCAGTTGAAAAGATTAAATGAATAGGACATTGAAAATGCCTTGGGAGCATTTTTCTGGCCCAAGAGGAATGGTCTTTCCTGGGAAGCCAGCCTCGCCCTTTCCCTTGTGAGATGTAGATCTCACCTTTGGGCCTGGGCTGGTCCTGGGCCACAGCCCCTAAATCTGTTTAAGTCTATTTCCCTGGAGCCCATCATGATTCTTAGCTTTCTTCTGTTAAAGTAACAGTGGACCCTGTCTGTGGGTCCCAGTGAAGTGCCCAGGAGGATGCAGGAATTTACTATAGACCTCTTTGATGAGCAGCTCACTCACTCTTAACTGAGGAGACAGGGCTACGAAACCAGATCCACTCTGATGGATTTATTTGTTTCAGTTGCACCTTTTAAAAATGTCTTTGAAATTTTGAAAACCTTTAATTAATGGTTTTTAAATCACAACTTATGCATTGTCAGTGTTCAAGAAAGTGCAGAAGAACAGTGATAGCAACAGGCACAGAGCACTTGTCCTGCCCAGCTTATTGGCTCCTCCCCTTCACCCACAAGGCATGTGGGTGTAGTGTCCTGTCATCCTTTGTCATAGACAGAGGACCCAAGGTGGCAGCTCTGGCTCCTGAATGGCAGATCTAGGCCTGACGTTCAGCTCCCACGTCTAGCCATGCCCATATCATCTCAGGGACACAGCCCTGCCCATTCAGCCCAATATGGTAGCACCAGGGACACGCAATTTCATTTTTCTCCTTTAGCTTCCTAGTTATCCTGCATTCACCCAGTAAGTGTGGAATTAATAAATGAATTGAATGAATTTAGTTGATCATAACAGTGCATCCTGATAGCACTTGTTTTTAGATATTAAAACTTTCTCTTCTATCCTGACTTACCATTTTTAAGTACACTTTTCCATCTTTTAAAATTACATTGAAATGTATCAATAACTCCAATTTTTTTTTAAGGGTGGATCTTCTTAGAGTCAAGACTTCATTCAGAACGTTGAGTTTGTATCTGATCATCTGAGTTGGGCATTTCTATATAAAGCTTGAATTATGACTGCCTTGAGCTTCTTTCCTTTAAAAATCTTATTTCTAAAACACATTGAGAGCTGCAAATGTCTGCTGTCCATTACATTAACCCAGGTTCCAAGTCATGGAACCAGGACAGCAGATGTGTCACCAGAAGAGTGAGGCTGTCACAGTCACCAATCCTTAGCTGGTGTCGTCTTTACCTGGAGGATTGTCTGCAGATGTTTAGAATCAGTGCAGAATAAGCACTGTGGCAAGATAGTAGAACTATTGCAATCTCTGGTGACCTTCCAGCAATTTAGTGGGTTTTCTTTCCTAAACTGAACTTCATCTGTTTTCTAATTCACTTAGAGTCCTAGACTCCTGGATGTGCAATGTTCTTTGAAATGATCATGTCCAATTTCCCCATTATAAAGATTCAGGAAGCCGAAACTCAGAAATATTAGCAGTCAGACAGCTCACAAAGATAGGAATAAACTTTTAATTTTTTCCAGTTTAATCCTTTTTTTGATACTAAGGCCATTATGCCTTTGTTCCAATCTCTAAAACAATTTCTATTTGTGTTTTAAGCCTCGTTTCTTAATTATTTCTTGTTGAAGCAGAGGAATATAATACAATCCTGAAAAGAAAGACTTATTTCTTTTTAGTAGACTTCTAACAGATTTCCCAGAAATGTTGTGGTTGCATTTTTTAGCATATGATAGGTATGCTTTTTAAAATAAAGTCATATATGTTAAGTTTTAAAAATGTAAAATAAAAGAAAAGGAAAAATGAATTACTCATAGATCTGTTGCCCCTATGCAGCCCCTGAATGTTGGGAGGAAGGGTAGACAGTAGGTACAGTGTTCTCTGGCCCAAAGACCACTCCTGATGTCAACCAGATCCAATCCTGTACTGCCTTTTTTCTTGTACTTGGGATCATGCTGCATGTACAATTCTTTTCTCTTCTCTTAGCATAATAAGTTGGTTCTTAAAACATAATGCAGATCTCATATTTTCATGGCTACACAATGGTCCATCACATAATTCACCTCCTTGTGGATGTTCATTTAGCATGTTTCTAATTTTTAATACCACAGATAATGCTTAGAGGACCATCTTTCTGCATTATTTCTTTTTCTGATTTCTGGAGTGTTGCCTTAGGACAAATTCCCACATGTGGGCCTCAGACTTTTGTTCTGTGTTATCAAGTCCCTTTCTCAGAGTAGCCTAGCAATGGACAGAGCTCCATTTCATGGGTCTGGTGGATGCCTTCCTGGTAACTCTCATTGGGCACTGAATCTTCACCTCTGGCCAAGAGCACTTGTCAAGTGGCACTGGATGGTCTTGGGCCAGGTGCAGTTGGACAATCACAGGCAGGCACAGGCATGCCTGTTCTCTGCTGGAGAGAGGCTTTGGGGCACTTGGTGTCAATTGGCTGCTGTGTGCTCCATAGAACAGGCTCCGTAGTGGCAGCATTTTCTTCTCTGCTTTGAGGAATGATGACATAGCTCCTGCATCTGGGGAGAGAGATTCCCCAAACAGCAGATTCCTCCCAGACTCTCGCCAGCAAGACTACTCCTCATCAGAAAGCCATGTGTGACTCCTTCAAGAGAGCATGGGTCTGGGTTGTGGCAGCTGTGGTTCTGTGTGAACTGATTGAGATTGTGCCAATTTTGTGGAATTTTCCTAGTAGTTAGGTCAAAATGTCCCCTTTTTTCTCTCTTTCGTAACTGCATGATCAGCATGACAGTAATGCTAATAAAATCAAAGGCAGACTGTCCCTTTCATGAATTCTGTTTTTGAATTCTCCAGGCTCTCTCACAGCTCCTATCTGTTTGCACACATGCTTTTCATTTTCCCGTTCTAATCATAGCAGACGTGGTTTTTATTCTGCTCTCCCCGCTGATTGCTGATGACGTCTTTCCATGCCGCCGTGTGATTTTCCTGGTTACTGCTTGCTGGTTGCTTGGTATTCCACCAAGGGGGCTAATTTTACCCCTCTCTCATTTCTGATGTGTTTCTGGTTTTTCCCACTAAAATGAATATGTGGCACAAATGTCTTTCCCTGCAGGTTAACTATCTCATGTGGTTATAGAATATTTCCTTTCTCAATCTCCTCAGGAGCAGGACCTCTGGGTTACTTCTAGGTATTTGAGATCCACTTGATAAATATCGCCAAGTATACTTGTCTGTTCTCATGATGCTAATACAGACACATCTGAGACTGGGTAATTTATAAAGAAGTTTATATATAATTTATAAAGAGGTTTAATGGACTCACAGTTTCACTTGACTGAGGAGGCCTCATGATCATGGTAGAAGGTGAAGGAAGAGCAAAGGCACATCTTACATGGTGGCAGGCAAGAGAGTATGTGCAGGGGAGCTGCCCTTTATAAAACCATCAGATCTCGTGAGACTTACTCACTCCCATGAGAACAGCATGGGAAAAACCCACCCCATGATTCAATTACCTCACACCAGGTTGCTCCCACCACACGTGGGTATTATGAGAGCTACAATTCAAGATGAGATTTGGGTGGGGACACAGCCAAACCATATCACCAAGTGATCATCAAAAATAGTGGGCTCAATTCCTCAGAGTGTCTCCAGCTATAAACACTGTGGCCTTTGCTGTGGAGAGAAAGGGTGGTCCAACAACTCATAAGTCGCCCTGCACTGTGACACCCAGGGACATCCTAGCCCATCTGTGGTCTTGTGTGTCAGTGTACCCTGCAGCACACCTGTCAAACCACCTGCCAGCACACCTTCCAGTGCACCTGCCAACATACCTGCCAGCACATCTGTCTGTGCACCTGTCAAACACCAGTCAAACCACCTGCCAATAGGCACGACCCTTGCTGGTTCTGAAAAGTCAGACTTAAAGGCAAAGAGAAGATGGAGCTGCTCCCCAGGGCTGCCTCCCCCAGGAGGACATGGCCGAGGGAGACAACACCACCCAGCGCATACTGTGCATCCGAGTGCTGAGATGTGTTGCTGTAGACTATGGGGAAGCACTCTTTTTCTGTTCAGTGAAACTTTAGAGGCCTTTAACCGTGGAATTAAGACACCCACATGGTCACTTACAGGGACTTGTATATAGCAGATAGGGGGCGAGTGAGTGAGGGCAGTTCTGTTCCTCAGGAGGAAGACTACTCAGCCTTTGGGCAGGAGAGGCCCTGGTTTCCTTCAATGAATGAGCTTCAGGCTGAGCCTGGATGTCTTGGAACACCTCAATTTCACCCATGCCCTAAAATCACACGTGCACTTGTGCTTGAACTGCAGGGTCACAGGCTAGAAGGGAGAGAAGAGTTGTTATGGAGCCCAGTTGTTTTTCTTCTCCCAAGAGGAGATGGTCAGGGACAGGATCCACAGCCCTCCCTTGGCAGCATGGGGAGCCAGGACACAGGCAAGGCCGGGCCACTTTTGGCTCTTTCCAGCCTGTTCTCTGAGCTCACTGCAAGCCATTCCTTCTCTCGGCAACCAGGATTCCAGGACACATGCTTCCGTCACAGATGTTTCTCAGGGGCCTCTGGGCTCCTTACTTATAACAGTAGTCGGGTTTCGTGCTAATGTGATTGTTGTCCGGACCCACCCTGAGACCAGAGAAGGTGCCTTGGGCTCCACCTGTGACATGAGGGTTTAATACTGCTGCAAGGCAAATAGAAAGCTCCCTCTGGCTGGTGGGAAGGCAAAGCCACACCAGGCGGGTCTGCTTTGCTCTGGTAACTCACTTATTGTCTGCCTTGACATGGGAGCAAGTGCATCCTTGGAGCACTCACTTTTCATGTTGTCAGAATTAGGCGCAAAGGCCATCTGCCCTACATGCACCCAGCACAGGCCACATGCGCAAGTCGTTCATAAATCCACAGTCTGGCACATCAGCAACTGCCTGTGTGTTAACAGGACACACCTGTCCCAATAGTTGCAACTAACATGTGTCTCCCTTGGTGTCTTCCAGCCTGCAACGTGTGGTACTTGAACTCTGTGGAGATGGAGTCCCTCACCGGCCACCAGGCGATCCAGAAGGCCCTGAGCATCACCCTGGTCCAGGAGCCACCCCCTGTGTCCACGGTTGTGCACTTTAAGGTGTCAGCCCAGGGCATCACCCTGACAGACAATCAGAGGAAGTGAGTGCCTAGAGGGAGGCAGGAGCCGTCCAGCAGGGGCGGGGCTGTCACCTTCCTCTTGCTCTTCCCTAGTGCGGGTAGTCATCCAGGTAAATCATTAGCCGTCCTTGAGGTCATGAGTCACCCAGGACCTGTCTAGACATTTTTCTCCCATTAAATAGATCCTGGGAACCACATAGAAACTATTAGCATTTGTTCTGAAGGTTATTTTTCTTAGAAATCAGTAAAATAAAACAATAAAAAGACATTTGGCGTTTTAAAACTGCACACATACACACATAATTGCAAATGTAAAAAATCATTTAACTCAGTTTTTTGAAAATATTCTGATATTATGATCAGAATCCATTGATCTTAGAACCTATTGTTTTAACAGAGGGTCATTTCCTTTCAGGTGAGAGTATGACCTTGATATGTACTATTTCCATTGGCCAATTTCAAATGACTTAGGCCAGAGCTGTTACTGAGCCAGTTACGCTGGAGCTGATGATCTCAATGTGGACCTTTACTGAATGCCCAGCATAGGCATGGAACAGAGCAGCCATAGGGCTGTTCCTCTCTCCCTCCTTCCAGAATGCCATCCCTGAGTGGAGCCTGTGGCCCTAAGAACAGAGCAGTCCAGATGCACTTGTTTTGTGTTGTGTGGTTGAGGAGGCACGTTGGCATCAACTGTGGCAGCAGCATGATGGCAGGAGTCATCACAGCCGACAGGCCGGCAGGGGACACTCAGACCAGCCTGGCTTCTTTCTCAGGATGCTCCCCCAGCAGGGCCCCCATGCCTCTCTGTGGTGTCCATGTCCTTAGACTCAGGACATTTTCATCATCTGCCCAAAACACCTCGGAGGTTGAAGGCAGGATCTTCCCCTCCGTAGCATCAGGAATAAGTGAGTTTAGGCAGGTTTTGCTCATCACCCTTCACCTGCTGGAGAAAATGAGCACAAAGCAGAACGTGGGTTTTACTGGTCAGACCCGTTCAGTGCCCCTGACACTGACCACTAGGTAATCCTGGGCAAGGTCCCAATTCTTGATGCTCTCATATTTCAATCTTGCACCAAAATACCTATTTCAAGGTTTAGTGTCTCAAATGAAAAGGGCACTCAGCAAGTGCCCTGTGTGGCACATGCAAGGACAGGGTCAGGTGCGTGGCTCAGCCCCACTGTGTTCTCAGGGTCAAGGTCACAGGCAAGGCTCAGCTGCACGACTGTATGGTGGACTCATGGTCAGGTTCAGGGGGCATAGCTTTGCTGTTTGGTGGACTCAGGGTCAGAGTCAGGGTTGTGCCTTGGCTTTATGGTGGACTCAGCGTCAGGGACATGGCTCAGCTGCATGGCTTACCCAGGGTCCCAGTTGGGCATGGCTTAGCTGCATGGTGGAATCAGGGTCAGTGTCAGGCATAGCTCAGCTACGTGGTGAACTCAGGGTCAGGGGCATGGCTCGGCTACATGACTCACTCAGGCTTCCCATTGGGTGTGGCTCAGCTGCACGGTGGACTCAGAGTCAGTGTCAGGGGCATAGCTGAGCTACATGGTGGACTTAGGGTCCGGGATGTGGATCAGCTACCTGGAGGGCTCAGGGTCAGGCTCAGGGCATGGCCAGGCTGCTTGGTGGACTCAGGCTTACAGTCAGGAGTATGGCTAGACTGCCTAGTGGACTGAGGGTCAGCATCAGGGACATGGCTAGGCTGCATGGTGGAGTCAGGGTCTGTAGGCATAGCTTGGCGACATGGTAGACACAGGGTCAGGGTTGAGCTCCTTAAGGACCCTCACAATGTTGACTGTTCCCTCCTCCCCACGGCCCTTGGAAGATCTGTTATTTCTTCACAGGATCTGTTCTATGTGCCCTTGTCAGAGGTGTCTTTTTTTCTGTGTCTCTTTAGTTTCCCTGTATTTTTTATACTGCCTGGAGATGGGTCATGTCCACATCAGTTCAGATCTTTCACATTGTAAGAGAGAGAGTTTGGGTTCAGACTGGCTAATTCTGGACAAAAGGGGGATCTTCTCACCAACAATGAGCCTTAAAAGGCACCTGTGTGAGAGGTGCTGTAGGTGGCTGCAGGGTCACCTTGAATTGAAGCACGCCCAGGCTCTGCCTCTGCCCTTGCCTGTCTCCTGGCCTCTCTCTTCATCTCCAGATGAGCTTTACCCTGTACCAGTGCAGAGTCATTCCCAGAAGGAGAGGGTTGACCCCAAAGCCAGCTAGACTGGCCCAGCGTGGACACAGCAGTGTTGAGATGGGCATCCTCTGGGGACCATGTGGACTGGGTGGATAGCACTCTTGGAAGGAAGGGCTCGGCAGGTGAGCTGGAGGAGGTTGCCTCAGGTGGTCACGTCAGTGACTAAGGGCCATCAGGTGAGCAGGGAATGAGGTCTCTATGGGGGTCATATCAGTGACCATGTGGAGTCCTTCCCTAAGGAATGTTCCATGCACAGCACTTTACTGTTCAGTCAGTGCTCTCAGACCTGTGACTGCATCTGATTTGGGTGTCTGTTCTGTGGAAGGAGTGGGCTGGTATCATGATCCACTTTTCACAGGTGAGGAAACTGAGGCTTGGAGGCTGGAGGCTGTTAGTGGTTTCCCCATGATCCTGCAGCCAGCAGTGTCTGGCAGGACCAGAGGTGCTTCCTTGTGTCCATCTTACACCCCACCAGCTTTTCCAGTTCGTTGGGGCTTTTTTTTTTTTTTTTTTTTGAAGTGGAATCTCACTCTGTCACCCAAGCTGGAGAGCAGTAGAGCGGTCTCAGCCCATTGCAACCTCTTCCTCCCGGGTTCAAGCAATTCCCCTGTTTCTGCCTCCCAAGTAGCTGAAATTACAGGCACATGTCACCATGCCCAGCTAATTTTTGTATTTTTAGTAGAGACGGGGTTTCACCATGCTGGCCAGGCTGGTCTCGAACTTCTAACCTCAGGTGATCCACTCGCCTCGGCCTCCCCAGGTGTTGGGATTACAAGCGTGAGCCACTGCGCCCGGCCTGGTAGGGCTTCTTGACCCGATTCCTGTCTTCCACACGGCTGACAGTTTCAGCCTGTGTGGTGCTGCCGTCTACTGGTAACAACTGTTCTGCCCACCTTCAGGGCATCTGTTGACTTTGAATGAGCACACACTTTCTTCTCTCCAAGCGATGAGTAACAATATAAAATGTTTTCTGCTGGAAGAATCTTCATGTATGGGAGAGCCTGCCCAGTGCATCCCCCATCACCCAAAAGCCCTAGTAACAGGAACCATCCTCTCTCCCCTGTGTCCCAACAGGCTCTTCTTCCGGAGGCATTACCCCGTGAACAGTGTGATTTTCTGTGCCTTGGACCCACAAGACAGGAAGTAAGAAATTTGCATTTTTATTGAGCAAGGAGTATACTCAATTCTATCTTTCAATTTAAAACATTAACCTGACTCTCTTTTTCTTTTTAATTTGCAAGGTGGATCAAAGATGGCCCTTCCTCAAAGTAAGTTTCTGGGAGGGATTTCTTTACATGCTCTCCTTGTCTACAGTTACACTCCAAAGTTGAATTCCAAATTTTCCTAGGGGGTGCCTTATAAGAAAATGACTACACCATGCCAATTTCTTTTGAAAAAGAAGGAAGTAAAAGTGTTCTCATTATGGACAAGGATCTGGATGCTGTTAACTTCTCTGCCGGCTGCTGGCTGAATGTGCAGTTGGCACAGCCTTTTTGGCCATTTGGGAATGCATGGGCTCAGCAGTGCTGAGGTCTGCACAGCTAGAAGGAATTCCTCCCTGTGTGTAGGCGTGTGGATGAAGCGGGTGTTCCAAATCTACCGAATACAAGGGAGGAGGGCCTTCATCACACTGTTGCTCCACAGCCAGTCCAGGCAGCTGTTAGAGGTCCCTCTTTTTTCTTTTCTTTTTTATCTTTTTTTTTTTTTTTTTTTTTGAGACAGAGTTTCGCTTTTGTTGCCCAGACTGGAGTGCAGTGGCATGATCTTGGCTCACTGCAACCTCTTCCTGGGTTCAAGCAATTCTCCTACCTCAGCCTCCTAAGTAGCTGGGATTACAGGCGTCTGTGAAGGCTGGAGGTAAAGTGCATGAACAGGTGGCCAGCAGGGTGCTGGGCATTTGGTAGATTTTTGATAGATGCCACTTAAAATTCCTCCTGACCGTGCCGCTGGCAGCTGGAGGAAGTAGAAGCTTGGTACTTTGTGGGACACTGACCACTCTAACTGGACTTTCCTTTGGCAGAGTCTTTGGATTCGTGGCCCGGAAGCAGGGCAGTGCCACGGATAATGTGTGCCACCTGTTTGCAGAGCATGACCCTGAGCAGCCTGCCAGCGCCATCGTCAACTTCGTATCAAAGGTCATGATTGGCTCCCCAAAGAAGGTCTAAGAACCCACCTCCCACCCTGGACCCACCGATGCCTCTCAAAGCCCTGGAGACAGCTGTGGGGTGAGGGTGGGGCCCCCACTTTTTACCAAACTAGTAACCCTGACATTCCAGGCCCATGAGGGGAAAGAGGATCTTCCAGCTCTACAAAAACAAGAACAAACAACATCACCGTGAATTGACCTTTCCTGAAACTGACTTACCTGACACATCTCTGTAGCCACATGTTTTTTGGGTAGAAGAAGCTGGGCATGGGTGCACCCCACCCCCTAGGGTCCCCATGGGAAAGGGACATGCAAGGAAACAGCACAGAACACGAGGTGGTCCCCACATCCCTGGCACACCAGCATTCCGGGGGGATGAGGAATCCCCAGCCCTTGAGGCAGAGGTGACAAGTGACTGCCATGCTTCACCCATTGGCATGGGCGCCCCTGTCCAGCTGCACCTGAGGCCAGGAGTTTCCCTCACCTTGGTCTTCCCAAGATGGAGATGCTAATGAAACTGAGAAGGGGGCGTATGTTTGATGAAGGTTTGTGCAAGTCAAGCCCTTCTGGAACACAGTGGGGCCTAAAACGAGGGGCCTTTGTGATGGGCTGTGAGGATGAGGGTGGTGGGAAGAAATGGCTGCATTAGAGACCCCACCCCACCCCACCATGGTGAGTGCTCCGTGCCTCCTCCTCACCTGTGGCGAGCTGGGCGAGCTGGGCTGGGGAGAGCCTATGAGGACCCTGAGAGGAGAAATGAGAAGAAGGAACAAAAATATCATTTCTATGTAATTTATATTTTATGCCAAATTATTTATGATAATTTGCCATTGCTATACTGTACCAGTGTCGAATGCTGCAGCCTGCCAAGCTGTGATTTTGCGAGGCTTGTCCCCATGTAGGATGTACCATAGGCCCCTGGCCACCGAAAGTGTGCGGTGGACTGTGGGTCTCCCATGTGCAGTGCCACCCAAAGGTGGCTTTGCTTCAAGCAGCCTACCCTGATGTTTTACTCATTGGAATGTTTTTCCCCGGTTGTGGATGACTTCCTTTCTGATGGAGAGAGTCCAGGAGGGATGGGAAACACCTGGATTTAAACTCGGCATCCCCGACACGGGCTTTTCAATGATCTTCAGGCCGGACACTGCAGGACCTGAAGTTCCCCTGCATTTATCAGCCTTCTTCGTGCTCCTCCTTGCCACCCTGGGGTTCTTGCTGGGGACCCTGTGTGGTTGTGGCATGTGTGAGCAGAACGGAGGATGAGGAGAAAGAGAAGAAACCCCGGTACTGACAAGCTATTTTTGAGTGCCACTGTTTGCCATCATCTAAGCCACTGAATCAAGTGTATTTCAGGCTTATTTCAACATTCCAGCCCTGGTTTTCTTGCTTGAACCTGTCCGTGGTCAAAAGGTTTGGGGTAATTTGTGACCCTGGAACATCCCCAGAGTGAGAGATGGGGCTGGGCCACATCGGAATAAGTCCTTGGCCCCGTCCTCTCGCAGCGCAGGTGCTCTGCAGGCACACTGACTGTCCTGATTGCTTTCCAGGCTGAAATTCCCTCTGCTTTCAAAAGTCAAGTCCCCAGTCTTAGGCCACACTGGTGTCACAGGCTCCTGTCAGGGAGCTGGGGTTTGGGAGTGTGCTTTGTGAACTCTGCTTTAAAGTGAGGGGCCGAGGAAAACTTAGCAACAGGCAGAGCTGGAAGCAGCCAAATCACAGTGGATGTTGTGTGTGCGTGTGTACGTGCGTGTGTGTGTGCGTGTGTGAAAGCAGGTGGACCATTCCACTTTTTAGCTCCTATTGATGCACCAAACCAAGTGCCTCATTTCTGTGCCAAATGTTTGCCTTGGTCATTGTGGACCTCCTTCTCTAACGTGCGGTGGCATGACCGTCAGGAGGTGCTGGCATTTTCAGCAGATCCTCGTGTTGACCCTTATGTCTTTGGCAGAGGCTTCTAGCATCTCGGTTTTTCATCCACTGCAGGAATGTGGCCACCGGGAGCAGAGGTTTGTACTTTCCCCAAGAGGTCCTCATCCTGAGATGGTCCCTACCCATGTTTAACCCAAAGAGTGCAGTCCTTCTGATGAAGGATGAGAGAGCTCATTTAGAAATCAGAGCAAACGAGGGTCTCAGTATTGAGAAACAGCCTGCCAGGGAATCACAGAGATATTGGGGTGCCCGTGATGGCCCCCGTGAAGCCATGCCTCGACGGCATTCAGGAAGCTGTGCAAACATACTTTTTGAACTCTGGCCAGGTGTGATTTTTACACAAGGTAAACGTGGTCAAGGGCATCAGGGAATTTGCTCCAAGCAGATAGCTCCTTCTGAGGAACCAAAGGCAGCAAGTTTCCACAATTTCTGGAGAGCTGGTATAGGAAGTTTATTTCTTCCTTTTGTGTTACATGTGCATTAAACAGAACAAGCTGTGTGCCATCACAGATTGTACTGTGGGCTCAGAAACCGTGAGAGAGCCCCCACCGTGGACACCGGCTCTAGGGCCACAGGAAAAGGAACACTTCAGGCATTTTGCCTCCAGGGCTCCCGCTGGACATACTGCCCTGGGGAGCAAATGTGGAGAGTTCACGAACTCATGTGCCCAACGCATGTTATAGCCAGGGTCCTACTAACTACTCAGTAAAAGAACGTATTGTTGTATTCCTCCAGTGTTAAGCTATAGCCATGTTAAAAGTCACCGTGCATTTATCCTCAGCATCAAATACCTTGTAACGTCGTCTTCTCTGCCTTACTTGTTAGTGCATATTTTTACTTTTCTGATACTGTAAAGAATATATCCAGTATGTAAATGAATGTTCTATAAATCCTTTGTATAGTCATTTTCTCTGCTCTTTAAATATCATCTCTATTCAGAGTATAATAAAATTATGAACTTGGTAAGCCTCCGTGAGACGGTATTTGTGTGCCCTGAAGGACATTTGTGTGTGTTTGCACGTGTGTGTGTGCATGTGTGCACTTTTATGTATGTGTCTCTGCACACGTGTGCATGTGCTTGCACAGATGTATCTTTGTGCACATGTGCCTGTGCATCTGCGTGTGTGCTCGTTCATGAATGTGTGTGTGTTTACAATCAGTGGATTCAGTTATAAAGTCGCAAATGTTTTGCCTTCAAGAGTATATTAAGATTTCTGCCCAGAGACCTTTGAAATGTTACATTCAAAGACTTTTGAAGATTAACCACAATGCAGTGTTGATAATGGGTCCTGACATGTTTTCGATGTTGCCGTGAATACCCTTACACACACACTGGCTGCAGGAACACACGCCTAAAGTGGGCCACCTCCTGAGGGACCTCCCAGTGTCTATTCAAGTGGGCACTAAAACTGAATATTGAAACTCTGGTGGATTCACTTACACATCAACAGAGTCTGGAGACAGCCAGTGTCACCCACCTCTTCTGTTCCCCCAGCCAAGGCTCCTCCCTCCCCACCTCAAGGGAGTTTGCCCTTTTCTACTGACTCTCTGCCCTCCCTCCTGAGTCAGGTGACGGGACACAGGACCTCATCTAACCTCGTTCCCTGAGATGCAAACCAGAAAAGAAGCAATGCTTTGGGCTCATTTGGTTATGGACAGATAAAGATTGCAGTTAGCTGTTTTTATCTTGCATGATCAGCCACTGCACAGTTTTCTGCTTGCATGATCAGCCTCCAGAGACTCTAGCTTTCCACTCTGAGTTGACACAGAGGAGGTATTTCACCCCATCTATGTTGGGAGAGTGGACTTGAAATGGTCCCGGTGTTGGCCGGGCGCGGTGGCTCAAACCTGTAATCCCAGCACTTTGGGAGGCCGAGACGGGCAGATCACGAGGTCAGGAGATCGAGACCATCCTGGCTAACACGGTGAAACCCCGTCTCTACTAA